>NC_139623.1:130884715-131550215 GCF_964638095.1 Poromitra crassiceps | reverse complement strand
ACAGCATCAGTGGCTGTCTGCACCGGGCCGGCCCATTTTCTATAGAGGGGTTCTCCCCATACTGGCGCGTATTATTGCATGGTGTGATAGAAGGACCTCCCCTCTGCTCTGCTCAAAGTGGCCTGTTCCATCTCCAAGGCAAAGCGTCTCTCAAGTAACCGCGGAAGTTAAACTTCCATAAGACATGTCAATATCTACGGAAAATGGACATAAAACAAGCGTCTAGCGTTAGTATCGCGCGCCTTTATATTGATCAAGCGTTTATGTTGATGGCTATCACAAAGGAGATACTTTATTTTGCTTTGTACACGGACTGGACTGGAGTGGACAGCACAGGTTCTAGGATCGAGCGCATTAACAGGTAGGCTGCCTGCCAGCCCAGGGCATTGAATTTATATTTGATATACATAATGGCTTTGTTAAGACTGCGTTGCCTACTGTGCTGTTGTGTTTTTTGGCCGCCGTGCTCATGCGTGTGGTGTGAATGTGAACATAACGCCGGGATTGCACTGGTTGCATTTGCGTTGCGTTGCAGGCAGCTGTTCTCCGGTTTCACTCCGTGCTCTGTGCTCCGCCAACACTAACCGGCTGCGTGCAGAGCACGTCGCGGCTCCGCTCCACCAGACAGCTGGAGTGATGAGACCGACAGGTTCTCACGGTGAAATCGAGCGAGACAATTTGTATGTTGGATAAATACAACAACAAACAGGCAGAAGATCATTGTTCCCAACTGGAGAAGCAGAGGAGGGGTGGGCTTGCTTGGTGTTGTCCTTGTAAAAAGGATGTGTTGTGTCATATATTATTTTGTGGTTTTCCACTTCAATTATGAACTTTTCCTCATACTTGTTTGTCCTCTGGCTTGATATTGAATGCTGTAAACACCTCTGCCCTGTTGATTTCATGCCTGGCTCCGCCCAACTTGCTGGGCTTTGCTTGATTTACCATCTAAATGCGTGTGCTGCATATAGCCTTGTGTAACTGGACTCATCAGTCTCAACATACAGTGTGACATAGGGCTAAATACACAGTCAGTCTTCAGCTCATTGAAGCACTTACATGCATAATGTTGGGTTGGGGATTTGGCTCTCAAAGGAAAAGCAGTGGGCCCTCCTTGTCTAATATTAGAGCCTAATTCACACCCTATCAATCATATTATTATTATTTCTTATGTTAGTGGTTCTCAACTTTTTTACACAAGTACCTGAGAAATTACCACCATATGAATGTATGAGAGGGAGGGGCCCCCGCGTACCACCAGTGGTACCTGTACCACAGGTTGAGAAGAGAACCACTGTCTATTTATGTAGAAAAAGTTAGCCCCTGCTGTAAATATTTAAGCCCCCCCTTAGCCCCCCCAGCCACAATTGGCTGGAGCCGCTACTGCTTGCAATCAACTCAGAATCATGAAGAATCCCTAGTTTGACCCCTCAAAAGTTACTCAAGTCCAATTTAAGCATTTTCGAATTTTCGAAAATCGGTTATCGGTACCCCGACTTTGAGCAGTTTTTTATGAGGTTTCCCCCGGGAGTTGAATTTCAACCTTTTAGTACATGTTATTACACACCTTTAGAAACACATTGGTGAAGAAATTTCTTAGTAACGATTTAGTTGGCAGATTGGTCAAATGCCCTTACTATACTGCAGCATAGCAGCTCCTCTTACTGCTCTCACTTCCCCTTCTGTCCCGTTCCACTGGACCCCTGAGGCCGAGGCGGCCTTCTCAGAGCTCAAGCGCCAGTTCATCTCCTCTCCCATCCTCGTCTACCCTGACCGGAACCAGAGCCCCTTATACCTCCTTCCTCCATCATTGCCGCTCTCACCTGGGATATTGAAGCCAGGGTCCCTCAGGCACAGACCATCCAGCCCGACCCAGGTAATGGACCCCTTAACTGCCTCTTTGTCCCAGACTCTGTCCGTTCTCAGGTCCTGCAGTGGGCCCATTCCTCCCGCCTTACCTGTCATCCAGGGATCCGTCGGACCATGTTGTTCCTCAGACGGCGCTTCTGGTGGTCGACCATGGACGTGGATGCAAGATCATTTGTGACAGCCTGCTCCGTCTGTGCCCGGAATAAGACCACCACCAAGCCTAGTTCTGGTTTGCTCCGTCCTCTGCCAATTCCAAGCCGTCCATGGTCCCACATCACCCTAAACTTTGTAACCGGTCTTCCCCCATCTGGAGGTAATACTGTTGTCCTCACTGTCATTGACCGTTTTTCCAAGGCTGCACATTTCATTGCCCTGCCCAAACTACCCTCTGCTCGTGAGACTGCTGATTTATTGGTCCAAAATATCTTCCGCATCCATGACCTGCCATCAGATATTGTCTCCGACAGAGGTCCGCAGTTCACATCACAGGTTTGGAAGGCCTTCTGCACAGCCATGAGGGCGACCGCCAGCCTGTCTTCTGGGAATCACCCTCAGACCAACGGCCAGACAACGGGCCAATCAGGAGATGGAGGCTGCACTCCGCTGCGTCTCCCTCCCTCATCACTGACTTCCACCGTGGCCACCCTGACCAGTTCCGGAGGGCGCCGGGTGGTGCCCGTAGAGGGGGGGTACTGTCATGCACCCTGCCTCCTAGTCTCTGTCTCTCTCTCTCTCTCTCTCTCTCTCTCTCTCTCTCCTTCTTTCTGTGTGTGTGTGGTGTGTGATTACAGGATTGGAGCCTGGTGTGCTAGAGGCTGGAGATGGCATCACAGCTGCACGCAATCATCAATCAACTCTGTAAGGGATAATGTATTGTGAGCCGGTGATTACTGGCGAAATCATGACCGACAGGTGAATGATTGAGCCCGACGCGCAGCGGAGGGCTTAATCATTCACCTGAAGGTCATTATTTCCAGTAATCACCGGCTCATTATACATTATCCCGCTTAGAACACGGCCTACAACTAAATTATTTCAGTAACCTGACAAAAATAATTATTCAAATATATTTTTTAATAGCGTTTTCAACGACAAAGCGGTTTCATTCGTAATTGGCACACAAGACACCACAGCTGCAACTGGTTGGCCTAATTAGTAGTGTCTGCAAACAAAATGCTCTTATCAACTGATTAATCCAGGTGTGGCAGAGCAGCGGTCGGTTGTCGAGAAATAATGACCGGTGAATCTTGTTGATTGACCAATCAGAATCGAGTATTCAAGAGAGCCGTGTTCTAAGCCTATATAAACTCCAGCTCCACACTCAGTCTTTGCCGGATTATAGACTTGCAAACAGTTAGTCTCTCCAGTCTAAAACTCTGTTATTGAAGATCCTACAAATCCTGTTTAGTCCTGCCTACCTGTTCTAACCTGTTCCTGTCTCTGCTCAGATCACCATCAGACTTGACTCCAGCCTGCTCCTCTGCCAGCAAGCATACCTGCCAGCTACATCTGCCACATGCCACTCCTGAACATTTATTAAACACCCTGTTACCTCGCAATTGCCTCAGCCCCTTTGTCCACTCACCCTGGCTTAATGCATTCTCCCCATTCAGCATAGTTAGCATTTAGCTGCTAGCCCAGCCGAGGCACACACGATCGGGGATTTAACCCATGCAGTAAAACGCACATCTGAACAAACGTCTATATGTACCTGCTCTAGAATCCCCAATCCTGTAGTGTATACTAGAGCTGCAGCACCATCCTTTGGTGAGTCAGCCCATTGAGATACAGTATATGGCGCAAAAGTGGCTGCTATCATGGCCAGAGCGCAAGATGAGCGCTAATTGGCAGCTGTGCCCATCCCACGATAGCATAGACACGCCGTTACGGCACGCGAACCGGTCCGCAAGCGCAAAAAGCAGATAGCGCTTATATGATGATAGGGCCTTTCAGAGTCTTCAGAGTCTTCTGTCTGTCTGAGGCCCAGAGGTGCTGTGCAGTTGGCATCCTTTATGTTGAATTACCGCCTCCTTCTGCATCCACCCACTGTTTCCCTACATCCTGTAAAAACAACCATCACTTCGTCAAAGAACTTTTATGGAAAGAAATGACAGCTCCATATTGCCCCATTGCAACATCAGCGCCCAGCAGCCTCCGCCATTTTTTATTTTTGGAAGCGTGACAGCGCCAAAAGAACCTCGCACAGGCAGGGCCGTAGCTAGCTATGAGGACGGGGAGGTCCGGACCTATTATTTATTTCAGAGATTTTTTAAATATTTCAGAGATTTTTTTTTTTTTTTTTTTTTTTTTAGCCTTTATTTAACCAGGTTTGTCCCATTGAGATCAAAGATCTCTTTTACAAGAGAGACCTGGCCAAGAAACAGCAGCAACACAAAGTTACAACAAACAAACACATAAACACATACAATTGAAAAACATTAAAATGATCAAATAAAACATTTGCATACAGACAGCCTGTTCTCAAGAGATTTTACCATAGCCTTAAAACCATTTAAGGTTACTAAGCTATTAAGTTTAAGATCAGACTGCAGACTGTTCCATGCGGTGGGTGCAGAGAACCTAAAAGCTTTCTTCCCCAATTCAGTTCGGACTTTGGGAACAGAAAATTGTAGAGTGTCCTGAGAACGAAGATTGTAAAAAAATAAAACAATCTTCATGGAAAACAGGAAAAGCATGAAAAACACGGGATCGCTTTTATTTTGAAACGAAAGGCAGGTCAGGCAGGAAGTCATCTGACGCCGCGTCCGCGGTAACTTGATTCTGAGAGAGCAGCAGCATGGTGGTGAGTGATGACTGTCTGTCTGCCTGGCGAGATAATTGAAGGTGAGCGAGCTGCGAGACAGTGAGCGAGTGAACGACAGACAGTGAGTGACACACACTGACAGATTTTTTAGCAACAACCAAGAAAGTAAGTGTCTAGTCTGTCTAAGTAACTTTGTGTGTTGTGTACGGCTTGGGTTGTGTACCTGTGTTTGTAGGTGTCATTTTGATATGAATTTGGCTAAAACAGTTTGTGTTTGTTAGTTACAATTATGTTGACAGGAGAGCTGAGCAGGTGGTGACATGAAAGAGAATATACTGAATAATGACATCACAACAGTATAATCCTAATGTTGATTTAAAATGATATATTACTCTAAATATGGCTTAAAAAGGGAAAAAAAAAAACTAAAAAAAATTTCGCCTCCCCTTGCTGGACCTCCCCTATTTCGGAACCCTGGCTACGGCCCTGCGCACAGGCTCGCAGTGGTCAGCTGCGGTAGCGCTGGCCCCTATAATCAGCCTCTCTAAACAGTAACTCAACGGGAGAACACTCTAAACTTTGGGGATTCACATCTTTTCCGGGCGTACTGCAAATCTTGATTGAAGTGGTGTAGTGCAGGGATGTAAAACAACAACCATATTGTGGAAACTAAGCAAAAATTTTCGTTTTCTTTGTTTAGTTTTTTCAAGATAAATACCTAATGAAAAGGACCCGAGGTTCAACTCCCGTTGAGTTACTGTTTAGAGAGGCTGATTATAGGGGCCAGCGCTACCGGAGCTGACCACTGCGAGGCGCATTCTGTTTCCAAAAATGGCCGGAGTGTCGTCTCTTTCCTTCCACGCTCTTTGACTTCGTCTCTCCTCTTCTTCTTCTTCTAATGGCTTCCCGGCAGACTGTATGCCTTGCGGCAGGCACATTGCTGCCTCTCACAGGTTGGGAATATTACACAAATTCCAGACTCGAGGGTCCGGCCCCTCCTCAATGTTTGTCTCTCCTCTCTCCCCTCTTCTTCTTCTTCTTCTTCTTCTTCTTATGGCTTTCCGGCAGACTGGAGGCCACCTGACGTCAGCTGTTGCTTTAAGCAGCTCAAACAGCCTGGAGTGGTTAACTGCTTGTTTGCTCTCTCTCTCTATCTGTCAGCTAGCACTCTGTGTGCTCTCGCTCTCTCTCAGTCAGCTAGCTGTGTGTTCAAGCTGTCAATGTGTAAACCTGTTCTCTACCACAGCCCAGACCAAGCCACTCCGACATCTCTGCTGGAATCTACACAGACTGATGTGGGCGGTAAGTCTTAACTATGGATAATATAGGCCTATAGACCTGTCCATTTGAACTGAAGTCTCTAACTATGACAGAATATTATGGACATTTGCAGAACAAGGTTTCTCCTTAACTTGACTTGGCTCAGTGACAGATTGTGATCTCGGTTTGGCTCAGAGTCATTTTCTCTCACCAAAACGCATCACACCACAAAGGTTTCTTCTGGAGAATTTATGAACAAATCCATATAATTTAGAAATGTATTGACATAATTTATAAACAAAGTGTCAGAATTTATAAACAAATTGTTAAAAAATATAAACAAATTGACATAATTTGTAACAACAGAATAAACAAATCAACATAATTTTTAAACAGATTGACAGAATTGATAAATAAATCAACAGTTTGGAAACAATTGTTAGAATTTATAAACATTGTTAAAGTGTGTAAACAATAAGGCAGAATTTGTAAACAAATTGACAGAATTTACTGTAAAATGTGCAATTATTTCATATATTCTTTAATTGACCTTTTTATAATGATTTTTACAATATGAATAATTATATTATTATTTGTGTTTGTACTCTTATGACATTCTCTGATGATAAAGACATGCTGTCACAACCAGCTGTGATCTGTGACCTTTACAGTCGTTCTGCTTCAAATGGCACAAATGTTGAATATAATGTAACGCGATCATTGTTGGGCAAGTTACTCTGGAAATGTAATAAGTTACATGTTACTTATTACTCCTTTAAAAAGTAATAACATTACTTTACTTATTATTTGGTATCAAAAATAATTAGTTACTCATTACATTAGGCTGTTATATTATTTTTGCTAGCCCCCCTTCCGTCAAGTGAGTTAGAACCTGCTAGCTCTTTTTAGAACTGAATCCACTTTATTGGAACTTTTTTTCCGCGGAAAGGTGGGGAGAGAGAGAGGGGATGTGTGGCAAAGGACCATGGGGCGGATTTGAACCCGGGTCGCCCACGCGAAGGACTTACTGTATCCTCAGCAGTGTTGGGGGTAACTCATTACAAAAGTAACATATTACATGTAATATATTACTTTTAGAAGTAACTCAGTAATTAAACTTATTACTTATAGGATTTCAGTAATATTATACCAGTTACTTTGTCAAGTAACTCAAGTTACAAATTGAGTTACTTTTTTTAATCAAAGCACATATTTAAATAAAGATACAATCATTTCCTAATCAAACGGTGTGTTTTTATGCAAAACCCCCCCACTATAGATGACAATAACAAAGGAAAAGAATACAATTTAGAATTTTGGATTGTTTACACTGACTTGAAGACGGTTTAAATTATTTTTCGGGATGGTTCTGGGGCAGCGATGTCATTCTGCTGCTGCTGTTATTAAAAAAAGTAGTGTAATAAGTAACAAGTTACTCTACACAGAAAGTAATATTGTAAAGTAACTTATTACTTTCAAATGAATGTAACTAGTAATATGTAGTATATTACATTTTGAAAGTAACTTGCCCAACACTGATCCTCAGTGGTACGCAAACTACAGGTAAGCCACTGGAGTGAGTGCTCTCTCTCTTTACACACTCTTTGACTGACTCAAACCAGTGCAAGCCCGGCCTTTTCAGAGGGAGCCACGGAAGTGATACTGAAAGCTGTAGTTCCTCAAATGGCCACTTGAGGCTGGCTCTAAAAGGGAGTCATTTCCCGTTCACCACCATGTAAAATGCCTTTGTAACAGGATTAAACATTGTTTACCGCCTGGTTCAAAATATGGTTTTGGCCTATATACAGTAGCAAATTTTACCTTTCATAACAACTGTACAGGGGCTGAATGTTTATATACAATAGAAGAGACTATAGGCCGCAAGAACCCCAAGATGGCAACGGCCGCACTCCCATACTCTAAGCTTCAAAACACGCTGATTCTGTCCATATTTTTAAACGGTCGATGATTCAAACACTTCTTCATTAACCTCTTCATTAGTTTATCAGTCATTAGCAATAACACTGTTTATGTTATGTGGAGTTTCACTTACTGCTAGGTGGAAGGGCAGGGCCTCTGTGTCTCTCTCTCCCTCCCTCCCTCTCCCTCCCTCTCTCCCTCCTGTGTGTGTGTGTGTGTGTGTGTGTGTGTGTGTGTGTGTGTGTGTGTGTGTGTGTGTGTGTGTGTGTGTGTGTGTGTGTGTGTGTGTGTGTGTGTGTGTGTCTCTCTCTCTCTCTCTCTCTCTATCTCTCTCTCTCTCTCTAGGCAGTGTAGTTGTACAGTAGTTTGCATGTGTAAAGAGAGTATAGCCGCTGGTGTCTCTCAAAGTGAGTCAGAGTTGAATCAAAGAACTTACATTGATAAGAGATAAGAAGAGGAGAGGACAAGGGGACCACAGGCCACCCAGCAGACCACCCACACCAGAGAGGAGAGGACACAGAGACCACAAGCCAGCCAGTAGAACACTCACACCAGAGAGCAGAGGAGAGGACACAGGGACCACAGGCTAGCCAGCAGACCACCCACACCAGAGAGCAGAGGAGAGGACACGGGGACCACAGGCTAGTCAGCAGGCCACCCACACCAGAGAGCAGAAGAGGTCGGCCCATCAGAAGGCAGTGGCCCCGGGAAGGACGAGCCAGCAGACGACCCACAATCGAGCCACAGTTATGGATAAAGCCACAGTCACTATTAAGTAGGCCTACAGCCAAACAAAACTCTTGTCGTTGTACTGATGACTGCACACAGCGCCTGCGCCTCAGGCAAACGAGGAAGTAACTTTGGTAACAGAGGGAACCCTCTTTGTTAGTTCTTGCTATGGATTTACTTCAAAAATGACCGTTTCCTGTAACTTTGGATTATTATTTCACCGGGTGGTGAGTACACAAGTCACAACATGTACATGTGAGTGTTTCTGGTGCTGTTGGAATGTGTATTTTGTGTGACTGAATGGGGGTAGGTAGCTGTACCATAGACTGCCATTGTAGCGCTAAGCTAAGTAGCAGTGAGGGCTGTACCGCACTTTCTAATGCACGCACAGTGAAGATAAAGGCATCTACATTCTACTTTTACAATACAATACTTTTACAATATAGGCAAAACTCTGACAATGTTGGTGTATCCCTTAACACCTTAACTGCCAGCGACGAGTGTACTCGTCAAACACAATCCAGCTGTTAACTGCCAGCGACGAGTGTACTCGTCAAAAAAATCGATTTTTTTTTTTTGACGGTAGGTTGTGCATCTAAGCCTTTTACATCTTTTATATAGGTATTGGACGTGTACAACGTGTACAACCCATTCCACCGACCCACTAAGTGGCGACAAGGAAGGAGGAAGGCAAGCAAAAAGCAGTGTGACTGAAGCCATTCTCATGAAGGTGGATTGGCGAAGGCGCTTTCATTTTCGCGCTGATTGCTGGCGGTGCGGGATTGCAGATTTGCATAGTGGATTGCGGGTGGGACACACTTTGAAACACGCAGCATAATATGACCAGAATCGCAAAAGCTTCATCAAAGCCCTCAACCAAAACTCCAAGACGCGAGCGAGTCCAACCAGACTTCCTCAAAGAGCGGCCGCACAGACAGGCACACACCCGCACAGCAGCAGCAAAGCAATGGTGACAAGCGGGGACTGCCCCCTAGTCCGACACCAAATTGGAAACAAATCCCATTCTAAAAGGCTTTTAGAATGGGATTTTCAACCCATTCTTTTTTGTTTCTTTTTCGCTATAATTTAGAGTAATTTAATTTCTATTCAGAAATTTATTTGAGAGGTCGAGAGTATGAGAAAGTGCATTTGCAAAGGTAGGAAAGTGCTTGTGACAGGGCGCTGCACCCAAAAAGAACGCCCACAGGAGGGAGGAGTTGAGCAGAGGGAAGTTTACTGCTGTTATGGAGGAAATTACTGTTCAAAACTATTGTGTAGGTCTTACTGATGCCAAAAATGAATGGTTAAAGTGACTGTTCTATCGAGTTTCACAAAAAGCCGTTTATCTCTAAATATTTTTTCTGATGCTGAAACCATGCTGTATTCAATTGCTAATGCTTACATAACTACTAACTCTACAAACTAACTCTTTTAGACAGAGAAAGCACACATTCTATTAGTTCTTTTGAGATGATTGGTGTTCACGAAGTCGTAACAGAAGAGAAACCTCGGCTCTTGTAAAATGAGCCTAGAATCCTCAAAAACCCCCCTGGCAGAAGCTATCTACAGCAAGAAAAAAACGGCTGGCAGTCAATGTGTTAAGAGACACTAGAGCATTTTAACCTTTACATTGTTTAGTTTTATTGTATTTTCTTTTTTTTTTAACAGATTGTATTATTACTTTGTGGTAATAAACTGTTGTTGACCCATCTTATGGTTCCGCTCCTTGTTTGCCTCAGTGTGGCTCCCTACCCGACCAAACAAACAAAGATACCTTCATGTCAGACAGGCTTAGTGTTAAGCACATGACACACCAATGGCAGTTGTTGCAGAATGTTTGATCGGTGTGCCATGGGCTTAAGTATGAACACGTCACACACGGCCCAGAGTCCAAACATAGCCTATGCTTGGTTTTCACCTAGTCTTGTTGACTCTCTGTCTCTCCCACTCTCTCTTTCTCTCTCCCTCTCTACCTCTTTGTCTCTCTCTCTGTCTCAATTCAATTAATTTCAAATAGCTTTAGACTAGAATCGATTTTTTTGCCAAAGCATTTAAAAAATATTCACACATTACATGTTGCATACATGACTGATGCAGTCCATCCACTCCAGTTTTATATCTGTTTGTACAGTAGTTCTGTGTGTCCCTTTCTCTGTCTCTCCCTCTCTCCATCTCTTCATCCCTCTGTGTCCCCCTCTCTGTCCCCACCCTCTCTCTCTCTCTCTCTCTCTCTCTCAATTCAATTAACTTTATTGGCTTGAATGTAACAAATGTAATATTGCCAAAGCAAAGTGCAGTAATAAAGAGAAAGGGGAGTACAATTCAACAAAAGAAAAAACGGTGAACACTTGCTGTGTGAAAGACTGTGGGTGTGTGTGTGTGTGTGTGTGTGTGCGTGCATCTCTTCCCACCCCCGATTTTTTATCCCATTTTTATCGCCCTTTAGTGCTAATTTAATTTATTTACCCTGGTTGCTACTCCACCCTCTGCCGATCAGGGGAAGAGTAAAAAAAAAGGTTTTGACTCTGATGAAGACGCTGTCGCGTCGAAACGTTGGTCTGCACCTATAGTGAATTAAATGTATTCCAGTGAATTGAGTGTTCCAGGTCCTTCTCAGGCTTATACTCATGTTGGAACAAAGTAGTTCAACCATTAGCAGAGAAATAGACTTGTATTTGCTCATACACACATTTTTCCAACAGTTTGCTAAGTACTGGCAGAATGCTGATAGGCCTGCTGTTGGGAGCACACAACGTTGATTTTGTATCTTTAGGTAGCTGGATGATCTTTCCCTCCTTCCACAATTTTGAACACATACCACTAATCAAACTTCTATTGAAAATATGACAGATTGTTATAGAAACATATGCAGCAGATATTCTCAACAACTTGCTGTCAAGGTCAGTACCAGCAGGCCCACCAACAGGCAGAGAGCTCAACAACATTTCAACCATCCCAGCATCAACCTGGCAGAATTAAAAAGTGCACATCTTATCATTCATTATGTGCTTTTTTATAAGCACTTCAGAGTTAGAATTGACAGTACTATTCATGTTCTCTCTAAGTTTAGAGACCTTGGGCTCTATTGTTGTACAGGCGCTATCACTTACGCATCAGTTTGCGCGCCTTAACGCATGCCTTATGCTATCTTCCCTGCCTCTTAAGGCAGGAAGCAGTCCACCTCGCCACGATACCATCCAGTTTTGTGCCGTGTGGGCGTGCCCCAAGCCAAGCCTGGTCGCTCCGCCCACATTGGGCTGTGGCTTTTAGAGAGCGCTCGTTTCGATGTTGTCGTTGAGGCGGGCGGGGCAGAACCGAACAGAGATTTATTAATATTGAACGTATATCATAGCAAAATTGCACAAAAACAGTGCATTGCACTCCGTCAGGTCCCCAGTGGCACACTCCGCAAATTTGAAGTCGATCCGACCAACGGTTCTCGAGATACGCGAAGGACAGAGAGAGAGACAGAGAGAGACAGAGAGACAGACCATCCTACAATCTTTGTCAAACCACTCTAATTGGTCCAAGCTGTACAGTCCCTTTGCGTTCTCAGGTGCACCCATTGGTTTGATAAAAACCTTGCAATTAGAAGTCCAAGTAGAGAGGATCTTGTGGAGGGCTGGGTCATCTGGTCTGTGGTACCTCGACAC
Organism: Poromitra crassiceps; assembly: GCF_964638095.1. Taxonomy (NCBI): domain Eukaryota; kingdom Metazoa; phylum Chordata; class Actinopteri; order Beryciformes; family Melamphaidae; genus Poromitra; species Poromitra crassiceps. Next base: position 131,538,023 of record NC_139623.1, on the reverse strand, counting down.
AGACTCAGTTTAGCCTATTGGAAAGACAGTTATTTATTTGTAGGCTTCAAATCCTCTTATTTGACTCAATGGCCTTTGTGCCCTGGCATGTGACCTTGTGCCCTAAAAAAATTGTGATGCCGAAGGCCAAATGGCCTTGCCCCTAAAATGACGAAATTCCCACCCTGCTCCTGACTGCTGGGGCCAGTCTGTGGGGGGCTTGCATGTGGTACTGCCTGGCTCAACTGTCTAACAGCAGTATTGGTTTCTTCTTTAAACAGTTTCATTTAATCTTCCAGCTGTTGAATTGTGTCAGACTCCAACTTCTTGTTCTCTTTGAATTCTATGATCTCCACTTCTAGGAGGGAGAGACACTCCTGAATATGCTGCATTGACACCAATCTCTCTCTCTGTGCCTCTGTCTCTCTCAGTCATCATGTCTCCAGTTGGAGAGGTCGTGGGGGCGTGGTCGATGATGTCATCAGGAGTCGTCAGTCTCATCCTCCTCTTCCTCCTCTCCATCTTCCTCACTGCGCTCTGTAGCAACTGTGCACAGTGAGTCTGCCTGTCTGTCTGCCTCTCTGCCTGCCTGTCAGTCTGTCTGTGCAGTTACAGCTGATCACCAGAAGGTGTCTCACTCACTGGAACTGTCTTACATCTACACACATTATTTTTGTGATAATCCAACCCATCCTCACTCGGTCAGGACCCCTTGGCATCACTTTTAAATGCACTGGATACCCCTTTTTACATTTACATTATGTCATTTAGCAGAGGCTTTTGTCCAAAGCGACTTACAATATCACATTGTGTGTCTTTAAAGTGAGGGCATGACAGTAATGCCTCCAACTACAATATGTAAATATATTTCAGGATGTTGTGCACCACTGGGAACACTCCCTTTGGATCTTAAATAAACTGTTAAAAAAATATGGCTATTCTTAAAAAAGTGGTCTCTTGGCACAACTTGCCCCCGGTGCGGGGTAAGTTGTGCCTTTGGAGAGAATACGTTGGGGTAAATTGTGCCATTTATTACTGAAGTAAAACAGAACATTTTCATCTCATATACTGTAATGCTATATCAAAGCAAGACAAAATAAAGATAACACTAAAGTCCAGTGTACTATAACAGGGTTAAACAAGGCTAAACGGTAGCAGCAGTTGACCTACATATTTAACATTTTCAGAAATAAAAATTATGTTCAAAATGAACAAAATCAACTATCACAGAGCCAGGCTACACTTGCCAATACTGCAATATTCTTTAACAAGGTCTATTTAAACATTTAAGAACAAAATGAAATAAAATTTCACTAAATCAACTGCAACTGCACTGGCACAACTTAACCCAGGCCTTTTGGCACAAATCACCCCATCCCCACCATTTTAACAAACTTGTATCATATAGCTGGTTTGGAGCTAACATCATGCTAACAGTATAGCCTCATATTGTAGCTTACTAAAACACTAACACATGTGTGAAATGTTTTCAAGCTTGTCTATAATTGTTCAGACACAACAATCAATAAACCTTGATCATAAAAAATGTACTTTGAGAGGCAAAAAACAGTTTTTTTTTACTTAAATGTGCTTAGCTCTTGTGCCATCTGCCTCCCTTCTTTGCAGAGTGAGTAAAATGGATGCCTCTTCAAAAATGTGTGGTCACATGACCAATTTCTTCTATGGTTTTCTAGATACAAGGGGTGGCACAACTTCCCCCCTGGCACAACTCACCCCACTCTCCCCTAGAGAAAACAACTATGCAACACAATCAATGACAGCTCAGACATTTTGATGGACTAGAGTAGCACCTTGTAGAAAGTAGTTTGAGAAGGAATAAGTAACATGTAATATTAGTAAGTAGTTTGAGAAGGAATAAGTAACATTAGTAGTTTAAGATGTTAGTTCAAGAAGGGCCCAGGTGAAGCCTGAAAATGTGAGTTTTTAGTCGCCGCCGGAAGATTGGCAGCGATATGGCCATTCTGACTGAAGGGGGGAGCTCATTCCACCATTGTGGGGCCAGGGACGAGAAGTCACGATCGGGATGAGCGATTTTGAGCACACGTAGCAGTGGAGGGGCAAGGCGATCTGGACGGGTGGAGGAGCGGAGGGAGCGTTTGGAACCTGACCATAGATTGCAGATACGGAGGGGCTGTCAGGTGCACTGCCCTGTAGGCCAGTACCAGTGTCTTAAATTTGATGCGTGCCAAGATGGGAAGCCAGTAAAGGTCACGGAAGAGGGGAGTGACATGAGAGAATTTACGTTGGTTTTCATCATTTTTCAACGCGTATAGTCCTATAGAACTCCCACAACGTCTGAAATTGACGCCACAGGAGTGCGACTTCAATGCTAAGGGTCAGGGGCGGACTGGGATCATAATTCAGGTCGGGCATTAGATACCAAGCAGGCCAGGCCGATACGGGCCGACGCGCGGTCGCCGTTTGAAGCCCAATTTGGGTCGTTTGAAGGCCAATTTGGGTCATTTGAAGTCAGATTTGGGCGCTTTAAAGCCCAATTTGGGCCCTTTGAAGCCCAATTTGGGTCGTTGAAGCCCAATTTGGGTCGTTTGAAGCCAGATTTGGGCTGTTTGAAGCCCAATTTGGGTCGTTTGAAGCCAGATTTAGTGAATATAATGCTAACGCGATGATACGTTACCTATTTGTTCATTAATAGAAACATCAACATTGCCTAGATAACTGCAAGTATAATATGAAGAAGTAAAACCAAAAACATGCCTCTGTACAAACGCTTCACAGCAAACTTTATTTAAAGTGTAACTTACCCCCAAAACACTTTTTTTCAGCTTTTAACCAATATATATGACTTTGGGGGTGGTGTGTGAAGAATTCTGGTCAAAATTTCCACATTTGAGACCAAACTGTTGCCATTGTACCATTTGTATCATTTTCAGCCGCATAACTGGCATAAGTGCCCTCTATGGGTTGAACACTGCTTTATTTTTGCCCTCAAATGAATGGGAGATTGATACGTCGTGACGTCACGATGAACCAAAGACTATGGGATTTCAAGATAGTTACTCCCCTACTCCCCCTGTACCCTTTCCCGGCTCCTCACAACTCCAAGCCTATTCCCATGATGTCACAAGCATTTTCCTACCAATATGGTGCTACAATACACACAGCTCATTGGCTGTTTGTGTCACTTGACCTGTTAATCACCTGTTAATTGATTACAATCGCCTGTTATTTTCCTACCAACTCCTATGTAACACCATACTATCAATAAACGCCACTATAATCATAAAAGGAAGGAAATGGCATTGTGTTGCTATAAATCATTCCCAACATTTTTCATACTAAGGAGCCCTAATTTAGTTCACATTGGGGCAATGGACCCCCATGATGAGATTTGGTCTATCAGATGCAAATCTGTTTTTTTTTTATGTAGCCTAGATATGATTTTGTCCAGAATTCCATATATATTAGGTTGAGAGATAACAGAGAATCCTGGAATCCTCTCAAGGACCACTGGTCGCCACCAGGTGGTGAGAGTGGGCAACCTCACCTCCTCCCCACTGACCATCAGCATAGGAGCGCCACAGGGGTGCGTCTCCAGCCCCTTCTGGTATGACCTCTACACCCACGACTGCGTGGCGACTCAAACTTTGAACACCATCGTGAAGTTTGCAGACGACACAGCGGTCGTGGGGCGGATCTCCAGGAGCGACGAGACAGCCTACAGAAAGGAGGTGGAGGCCCTGGAACAATGGTGCCAGGACAACCACCTCTCTCTGAACGTCTCCAAGACAAAGGAGATCATTGTAGACTACAGAAGGGGGGGGGGGGGCACACACCCCCCAATCACCATCAATGGCACAGTGGTGGAAAGGGTGGACAGCTTCAAGTACCTGGGAGTCAATATCCACCAGGACCTGACATGGGCCAACCACACCGCCACTGTTGTCAAAAAGGCCCAACAGCGACTACACGGACTCAGACGCCTGAAGAAATTCGGGCTAAGGCCAAAAATCCTCAGGGACTTCTACAGAGGCACCATTGAAAGACTGCTGACTGGCTGCTTCACCATCTGGTACGGGAACTGCACCACCATGGACTGCAGGGCGCTAAGAAGGGTGAGGCGCGCGGCCCAGCACGTAACAGGATGTGAGCTGCCAGAACTGCAAGATCTGTACAACCAGCGGTGCCTCAGGAGGTCCATGAAGATCATCAAAGACACAAACCACCCCCACAACAGTCTGTTCTCCCTGCTACCCTCAGGGAGGAGATACAGCGTCCCAAGAGCACAAATCGCTTGAGGGACAGTTTCTTCTCGCAGGCCACGAGACTCCTTAACATATTCAAATAGTGTAGTAGCTGTACTGTACCGCACTGCAGCTGCTACTATCACATATGACTAATGTTCAATAGTATTAGGCATATGCTATTTGCACCTAACAGAATGTTATTATGTTTAATTATGTTTAATTGTATGTTTAATTAGGTATATGCTATTTGCACCTGTACGTCAAATACGTCGAATTTAAAATGTTTAAGTACGTCCAAAGTATGCACATGACATGTGCACCTATGTGCAGTGAATATGCCACTGTCTCTGACTTGTCTTATCACTCTACTGCCTTATTGCTTGTTGTGTCTCTTGTTGTTTTTGCACTCATATGCCCTGTTATATTTGTACTATGTTGTAAACGGAGTTCACAGCACAAGAATTTCACACGTGATACTTGTACTACGGAGTGACAATAAAAATCTTGAATCTTGAATCTTGAATCAAGTGAATTTATGTCATATTCATGGTAAACACGAGCCCTCTTGCACGCAGCAACACACACCGTCTTAACTCATTCAGGGCCAGTTTAGGACTGCCAATATTTAGCACAGGCCAAAGATTTTCATAATTGTTGGTCATCTTTCAAGACCCACAGTAAATTATCTATTAGCACCAGAGTGATTTGCAATACCTCAAAATGAAGATGTACGTCTCTGGGTTCACCAGGAAAAAAAAAGTGAGCTTTTAGCATGTTCTGTACTCTACTTATAGCCATTTATATACACCCTGTTTTCCCCCAAAAGGTCTCCCTGATAAAATAAACAGGAGAAAAGGCAATTTTTGTAAAAGGGCACAATCTCAGGCAGAACTCACTCTCAATTATTTTATTTTGAACTGTATTGACATCAGACATGTAAATATTATTCGTTAGGACACAAATGACAAAAAAAAAAATATATATATATATATATACACATGAAGTGCTTTTTTTTTACATTCAACAATACAGTTTACTCGGTGTGAGTGAGTGTGCAGACAGACAGACAGACAGACAGACAGACAGACAGACAGACACACCGACAGACAGACAGACAGACAGACAGACAGACAGACAGACAGCCAGACAGACAGACAGACACACACACACACACACACACACACACACACACACACACACACGATCCCCCTTTTAGATTTCTAACCCCACATAGGATAAGCAATAACCACGCCCTGTGGCGCTGGGATTGGCCAGGAGCAACACTGGAGGGCACGCAGCCCAGCGATTTCATGAACCAACTGAATAGCTCTTGAGAAAGGACAGCGGGCTGCTGTGACTGCCGCTTCTGCCTTGTGTGTTTATTTTGTTTTGTTCTGGTCCACCAGTCCTCGTCCATGTCTCCCTGTCATATCCTCCCTGCTATCTGATCGTTCCCGTTTTCCCCTCGGCTATTCAACACGTCCTCACCGCCCTCGCAAACTGATCGATCATTTCCTCATTCCTCCGATGATCAAACACATCTCTTGATTACTTTCTCCCGTTTTCTCCGGGCTGGCACAGAGGAAGGCGACTCCAGCTCGTGCAGCGCGCCGAGGCGCGTTTCAATGGCGTTTCTCCTGTCTGCACAAGGAAGCGTTACCCGTTTTCTGCTTTTCCTCTTGCTCAATTTTAAAACAACAGCTGCGGTATGTGTTTGTTCACGTGTTGTCTTAGATGCTAGGGACCTGATACCATGTGACAGGCTGGGGAAGTGTTTTAACTATGCGCTGCACGAATAAAAACAAAAACACGTCAAACACGTCATTGGCCCTCTGGGCTATTCCTGATAACACGTCAAAGACGTCATTGGCCCTGAATGAGTTAATGTTACTTTTAGTAGTGTAGAGTGAGCATTGATAAGAAGCGTCAACTAGTCCATTGTTCCATTGCAACAGCACACAAGAGACCCGCCATTTTGGGGCGCAACAAGCCTCTATTGTCCCCATTTTCCACGCCACAATGGCCACACTGCTGTCGTACAAGGTCGCTTCTTTCCTTCAATACTCTTCGTTACTGGTCGACGATACACACAATCTGAACGCGATACTAAAACCGTTCAACCATAACTAGCGTTAGATGGTCGCACAGTCCCTAAAACAGAAACAAGACATAACGTTAGTTTGGGATCATGATTAAACTCACCTAGGTCTATGTGAGGAAAAGCCAGAGGTGTTCCACTTCCTGCATCAGTAAATGTTGTTATAGTGTTGTCTACAAGTGTGTCTTTTTGTTGTCTGCGTTCTGTCGGTCTTGTGAATAAAATCTGTCGTTCCTCCCTGTCAGATGAAGTGGCACTCGTCTTGCAGATAAAGTTTCAATAATTTTAATCCACACAGACTGTACTCTGCCGTGGGGCTCCTTTTGTCTCTCGATTTGTAAACATGGGGGCGGGGAGCCCCCATGAAACACGCTGAATTCTATTGTGGGTGATTGGCCGACACTCCGAACAATAGAAGAGATTAAGCCAGTGAAATGGGCATGCAAATGATTACCAGCTCTGTCAAGCGAGAAGGATTCCTTCTCTCAAAGACGGTTTTTATCTTACAAAATATACCTATTTACTGACTCTAAAACGACTCCATTTTATGTGGAATGGATAGTCCATGCTCTTCTTTGTCTATTAATTAAAAAAAAACGAAAAACATATTTTTTCACAAACCAATCTTTCACCTCCAATTGCGCGATTTCTACTTGGCGAGATTGTACTCAATTTACCAGAGGCTGACACATATTTCCCGTCATTAATTTCTATGCTTATTATATTATGCTTTTCTCATTTGACCACTATTCTGTTTTTTTGTTTTGTGTGTTTTGCTGACATTTTATTTCACTATTTTATCTTTCTGGAAAGCACATTGATTGGCATTTTATGTTTGAAATGTGCTATATAAATAAAGTGTATTATTATTATTAGTATACACATGACATTCTCTCTGTCCTGTTTGTTCACAGACCTTTATAAATAAAGTTTTTCTTCCAGATGTTCCTTTGGGCTGCAAAGCTGCCCTGACGTGGAGATACACCCTCCTGCTCTCATCAAAGTGGTAAGACCTCTATAGGACCTGTATAAGACCTCTATGGGACCTCTATAAGACCTGTATAAGATATCTATAACCTATATGATCTCTATAAGACCTGTATACAACCTGTATAAGACCTGTATATGATCTCTATAAGACCTGTATACAACCTGTATAAGACCTCTATAAGACCTGTATAAAACCTGTATAAGTCCTCTATAAGACCTGTAGAAGACCTCTAGAAGACATGTATAAGACTTCAATCATGAGAGGCCAGTTGGTAGGATTTAACAAACTTTATTAAGCAATCGGCATGCATGGCAAATACTTTGGCGCATGACTCCATTGGACAGTGGCGCTCCTCTTGAGGCGAGAGGAGGGCATCTGCATAGGCTAGGATAGGGGATCCCCCCGCCCCCGTGGGGGATCCTACAGGAGTCAAGACTCGTTGGTGGCGGACTGGGGAGGTGGGTTGGGCAAAACGAATGCTTCCGAGGACAGCTTCAGGGGAGATGGACTGCCGTGAGGCTAGCTGCTGCTATGATTGGCCAGAGAGAGAGAGGTGACATAGAACCCTGTGTCACGATAGACGCCAAACATGTTCAGGAAGTCGCCTAAGGAAATGTCTTTGGGCAGGCGGGTGTCGGATGACTTTAAATAGAGAGGGGCGTCTAGCTGGGTCACCCGTAACCTTTATTTTGCACTCGGGGGATGGCAGGAGGATGCTAACTAAATTAATGTCTCTGCCCTGCAAAATCTGAGACCTCAACCTGGGAGAAATATTGGCACATGGAGAAACAAAAGGCATACCAAATGGGATGGCGGGCGTGGCAGACGCCAGGGTATTCATCTGGGCAGGTTGGGTGGCGGGGAACACGTCAGCCTGCTGCATGGGGGGGGGGCAAGTGAGGGATCGGCTGCTGGGCTGAGGCGAAGGCGGGGGAATGGGGGGGGGGGGGGGGGTTTCCAGAGCCCTCAGACGGGCCTCCACGGATCTGCTAGCATCTAGCAGGGACAGCAGAATTGCTCTTGATGACCTTTGTTGGCTCGGCGGTGCTGCGAAGGGGTCCGTTTCCGCGTCTGCGCCGAGCAGCCTCTCCCTCTGGCTCGCTCGCACGCATCTTTGGGCGTCCACAAGCGCGCGGCCCTTCCTCTTGTGCTCTCCTCCCATGGGCCATCGCAGTGACGCGCCCCGTGCTACGGGAGCGCGCGCCGGGCCTTCCCATCGTGGCTTCGTTGGACTGGCCGGCCTGTGGCACGGCCGCTCCGCCAGTGTCGTCAGACGTCTCGGAAGGCAGATATGCTCCGTTGCAGATCCGGAACAGGGTATCGTCGTTTAAGCTCTCATCACTGTCCATGAACTGCTCTTGCTCGGAATCCGACATGCCGGGAGTGGAGTGGGGAGCGTTGAAAGATCCACAGGGATTATCCATGGGTAAAGAGGACTTGCTGATTCGGTCTGCAGATATAGTGCAAAACGAACGCTTCCGAGGACAGCTTCAGGGGAGATGGACTGCCGTGAAGCTAGCTGTTGCTATGATCGGCCAGAGAGAGAGAGGTGAGGTAGAACCCTTGCTATATATACTAGAATGAACTGACGTCATATCTGACGTCATTGCGGACGTCACACTTGGACTTGACTGACCACAACATAGCTGACGTCATACTAGAACTTGACTGACGTCGCGGGGTGATCAGGTTATGCATGTGTGGCCTTCTGCTTGAAATTTGGTCTGGAAACCTCACTTGTATAGAGTCTGCTGTGTTGGACTGTTGGTGCTAGAGTGCCAAAGAGAGTTGTCCATCCTTCTGAAATGTATTGGAGAATAAAGATCTATCAACACTCATGAGGAATAAACAGAAACGGCTTAAAGATAACAGGAGGTGTTCGGTTTTGATCAGTTATTAGCTGTCAGAGTTAATTGACAGGTGAAGCTGTCAGAGTTGATTGGCAGGTGAATGATTGACAGGTGAAGCTGGAAGACACCATGGTCGGCAGAGAAAATCCCATGATGCACGAGATCCAAAATGACGAGAAGGGTGAGAGAACGTACACTCTATACATATCACTCTCTATACTGTATACATATCACTCTACTGTATAGAGTAAGTATCTATACATATCACTATACACTCTATACATATCACTCTATGCACTCTATACATGACTATACATTATACATATCACTCTATAGACTATACACTATACACGTCACTATAGACTACTACACATAGACTATACAAATTACTACACTGTATACATATCACTCTTATACATATCACTTGATAGACTATACACTATACATACCACTTTATAGACTCTATAGATATCACTCTATTTCTGTTTTTGTTTTTATTTTACCTTTTTTTTATACTGGGGTGAGGCCCTTGAGAGCAAGCTCTAATTTTCAAGGATGCCCTGTTAGAATAAGAACATTTATAAAAATTGCAAAATTACAAACAGACAAATACAGACAAGCAACCAAAACAAGATGATAAAAGCACATCAAGCAAAACAAGAGCACTCACCATGCAGGGTATCCTCAAGGAGCACTCAAAACGACACATTTTCCATTTATCATGGGCGTGAAATAAAAAAGCAGTCTTCCCCAGTTCAGTCTTCAGACGCGGAATAAATAGTCTGATGTGTGACCGCGAGCGTGTTCGTTAACTTCGTATCATTGAAACTGAGAAGCGAGGACAGATGAAGGAAGCTTGCCAGTTAGTTAGGGCTTTATACTTCCAGAACAGAACTTCCTGACCACATCTGGAGGTAGTCTGGCTCACATTGTGTTCAGATCTTTTACACCCGGTTTTTAAATGTGACCATTATCCAGATAACTTATCCGGATACATGTGTGGCATTTAAAAACCAGGTGTAAATGGGGTGTCAGAGACAGTGTTTCTCTCTTCGAACCACCAGGGATGGCCGGCCTACCTTTTCATATAAAACACAGCAGTGTGTAAGAAATCCATCACCCGTTACAAAACGCAGAGCACTATGATACACCGCATCAAGCAGCTTCAGCATGGTAGGTGAGGCATGCATATACATGACATCGCTGTAATCAAAAACAGACATTATTAGTGACTGTACAATGGACTTTCTAGTGTAGATTGAACAGCAAGACTTATTCTTGTACAGGAAGCCAATTTCTTTCCTCAGCTTCTTGGTAAGGTGTTCTACATGGGCCTGAAAAGAAAGCTTAGTGTCCAGCCAAATGCCAAGATATTTATAAGAGTTAACTATTTCATTTAGCTCACCTTGGAGTGTACGAATACCAAGGGCCCTATCTTCCCAGTGGCCTTAGGCGGGAAAACTGGCGTTAAACGCAAAAAAACGCGCCTTGCGCCTGCCTCGGGAAGATATACAAATGGTTTTAGGCCCCGAAATGCGCTTTACGCCGAAGAGGCGTGGCGCAGTGCCAGAATAGGACAGAATGGGCGTTTTGGCCTTAAATACCGGCCTAACGATATCTTCCCCCCTGGCGTTAATTTAGCGCTTTGCGCTTTTGAAAAGCAGGCCTTATTCAATGCGCCGCGGATATTCCACGCACAGCTCTCCTCTGCCGATCTCACACTTTCTCCCCCCCTCTCTCTCTCTCTGACTCCCTCTCTCTCGCGCTCAGACAGGCACAAAGACAGATGGAAAAAAAGTTGTTATACCGTACGTAGTATAACATGACAGTTTTTTATAACATGACAGTTTTGAGCCCGTGACATTCAGAGGCTGTTGTATCATCCTACCTGTGCAGTGGGGGAGAAGAAAAGGCGAGAGAAAACGATATCATTCTGGCCAAACAAATGTTCACTGCGCCGGCTCCCCTACCAAAGCCACACATGTGAAATCTCCCAGCATGCATTGAGGCTAATACATTTCGACAATAAATAGCAACCAAATGAGCCTAAATAGATAGAAAGGTAGATATAAATAATGTTTAATGTTAACACAACATGCAATTGTAGAACATTTCAATATTGGACCAAATAAAACATCGAAATCAAAACAAAACCCTATGTGAAACATATATGTCATCCTGGGGGTATATATATCCCTCATGCAATTGTAGAACATTTCAATATTGGACCAAATAAAACATCGAAATCAAAACACAACCCTATGTGAAACATATATGTCATCCTGGGGGTATATATATCCCTCGCAGATCGGTGATTTAACGTGATTTAGATGAGTGACAGCAGTAACGCGGTTCTACTGTGATGTCCTACTGTGATGTCCGCTCCAATAAATTGGCCCTACTTCACATTTACTTTTACAATAAAAACACATTTATGCAATGACTTTACATAATGTAGGCTATATGAATGAATGAATGAAAATTTTATTTACGTGTCAGGACAATCTACATGACCCATCCCACATGGGATTATCAGACACATCAACATACAGTTATTTCCATATCTCTTACGGTGCTTGAACAATACAAAACCGTACAAACACACACACAGCAGCACGCGGCATCAGCAGCAAAACACAGATTTAACTACAATGTGTATTAAGTAAAATATATGAATTATCTATCATATGTCATCTTTTTCCTCCTATCCCACGCATGAGAGATATATTCGGAAAAAGCAAAGATGTTATCAAAAAGAAATTCAAGTATGGCACCTTCTTCAAAATCTAACAGGTTTAACTCAGGGGAGTGAACTTTTTTAAATAGTATATCTCGTAAGTCATGATACAAGGGGCAGTACAAAATAAAATGAAATTCATTCTCCACTTCCTTCAGCTCACAATATTCACAAATCCTATCCTCCTCCGCCGTCCCTCTGTATCTGCCTGTTTCAATATGTAAAGGCAGAATACCACATCGTAACTGAGCACATAAGGACCTCTTACTTTTAGGTAAATTAAACATCACATATTTTTCACATTTAAATTCATTTTTGAATAAACAGTAAGTTCTTAATTTAGGCTTCTGCCATAGTTCTTCAGTCCAAGATTGTAACCAGTTAGCGCGGATCTGAGATTTAAACGACTCTACGTTTATACACATTCTTTGAGAGTAATATTCTCCAAAACCACACTCCTGAAACAAGTCATACATATCTGAGACCCACTCCCCTTCAACAGACAAGTCCCAGAGGAAAATCTGACTAGCAACCCTATTGGATGGTAGGTCCAGCAATCTGTTCCAGAGGTTCACCATACTGGTTTTCCATCTGATCACACAAGGGTCCCACCCCATTTCTCCACTAACTGCTGGAAGAGGAGCATATTTATGAAGACCCAAAAAAAAGCGAATTGCCCGGTTCTGGATACGCTCGCTTAACAGAAAACGTTTACCGCCCCAAATACCAGAAACATAATCTAACACAGGGCATACACAGGAGTGATACAGTTTTGAATAAGTAAGATAGCCCAAGTCCCTCAGAACTTTGGTCTTACCTATAACACCTCCTAGAGCCCTGCTTGCAGAGTCTGCCAACATAGAAACACCAGGCAAAAAAGACAAGTGGTCATCCAAAAATAAACCCAGGTACTTGTATTTGTCAGTGAATTCAAGCTGTGTGTCACCAATAGAAAACACAAACTGACTTCTTGCGACACCCGGCTTTCTGAAGTGCATTATTTGTGTCTTCCTTTGGTTAACGCACATCTTCCACCTGTTACACCACTCATTAACACAATTCAACATCACTTGCAGATCTTCTTCACATTCTGAGAGCAAAATAATATCGTCTGCATAAAGAAGGATGCTTAAGAGTACCTGGCCACATGAAACCCCTTTCCCCAGCTGTTTAACTTCTCTAGCCAAATCGTTTATGAAAACTGCGAACAAGGTTGGAGAAAGAATGTCCCCTTGTTTGACACCAGAGGGCGCTGGAAACCACTCTGTGAGATAATCATTCACTCTGATGCAAGCCAAAGGGGCTTCGTAAATAGCAGTAATCGCTTTGTGAAACTTTCCATTTATCCCGATTTGGTGAAGCTTGTGTTTAAGGAGGATATATTTATGTGCATCATCGTACCTGTGCAGCAGGGGAGAAGAAAAGGTAGCAAAACGATATCATTCTGGACAAACTTTCACCAATCTAATCTCATCATGACATAGGGATAGGCTATATTTTTCTAGCCGATGCGTTTAGAACATTCTTTTCACTTTGATCTTGCTATAGTGTAGCGTATTTACATGCTTGCAGTATTTAAACTGCAGTGAGATTGGTTTTTGAGAAGCATAATAATATGGAATAATATATATGGAGACAGCCGGGGATGGGGAGGGGGGAGCAGAGCGCTTGGCTTGTCTGGTTTTACTGGATTGCTCTGTGGAATTGGAGCTTAAAAGGCAAGCTTGTGACTCGTTTACTGCACTTCCCCAATGAGCAGGTTGTGCATAATTTTACGCTTAAAAGGCGTGGTTATAATGCTTAAGGCCGCGTGCAGCACCGATACCAAAATATCGAGTGCACCGGTCCACGCCCACTAATCTGCGCTGCGTCTGGCGTTGGGCGCAGTTCATAGGCTGATGCAACGATAGGGGCCATAGACTCTGATTTTACAGTGGAAGAAATAGCTTCTGCCATCAAATCATTCCCGTCAGGTAAAGCAGCTGGTCCGGACTAGGGTTTAGTATTTTTCCAGAAAATGAGGCATAGCGGGAAACGGGAAATGAAGAAAAATTTCCCGGGAATCCCGGGAAATCGCCCTTTTTATTTTTATTAAATTTTTTTATGGGTTGCTAATTTGATGCTGTAGTGTGTTATTTGCTGATATCAATAATTATTCTCATTCTTATTATAGGATTAAAGAAAAGTAATGAATTTATGTTAACAAACATAATTTAAGATAAAAACTTCAAATGCCGTGTTCATTGCATGTGATCGGTCTGCTGATAAGAACAGCCTCATGGAAATGTTATTTGACAATAAATAAACGGAATTCGTTACAGCACTTAATTTCGTAAGTGATATTGGACAATAAACAAATGAAATTCGTTAAAGCAAGTTATTTTGCGTGTTTCAATTAAGCTGAGATGGATTCCATATTCTGATAGCGTTCAGCAGCCTTTCTATAATAGCCAAACAATGTTGGATATCAGCCTAATAAACTAAATGATCACTCAAAATTAACAGAATATTTATTTTCATTTACTTTGCTTTTTCGGGAGAGTATGGCCGTCTCTCTTGAATGCTGCTCTCAGGTAGGCAGATTTCGCCATGCTGTTGAATGTAAATCCGTCATATGCTGCCATTTCTGACAGTATTTCGGCCACCGAGGCTTTTGGTGTTAAGTATGAGTCCATTGTTCTCGGACGCTTCACTTGCGGGGTTTCTGGGGTTTTATGGTGCTGCGACTCCAAATGTCGCAGCAACCCGCTTGTTGATCATCCTCCACATCTTATCACTCGCTGACAGAGGTTACATGTGGCATCCTCGTTGTTTTGGTTGTTTGTGAAGTATCTCCACGCAAAACTACTGGCAGCAGAACTTGCAGAAGACATTGTGGTGGAATCCATCAGGATGGTGCATTGTTGAGAGATGCTCTCTGTGTGACTCACTCAACAGGTGGGTGTGGGCTGTGTGGATGAATTACCGTATTAACTGCAGTAATGGTCATTACGCCATCACGGTCATTATTTTATTTAGGCTACAATAGGCTGTACAGCTATTTTCTTAAATTCATTTTTTCCCGTTTCCCGCTATTGTATTTCCCGGGAAACGGGAAATGGTCCAGTCGGCATTTCCCGGGAATCCCGCTTCCCGAGATTAAACCCTAGTCCGGACGGATTCGGAGCCAAGTTTTACAAGAAATTCTGTGACATCCTTGCCCCACTCCTCCTCAGAATGACATCTAGCTCTAACGATGACAAAATTTTGCCTAAGACACTATATGAAGCTAACGGGCCCTATCGTTGCATCGGCGCAGTTTCTAGGCCGAGCGGCAGGCGCAGATCAAAGCAGTGGGCGTGGACAGGCGCACTTGATATCGTCGTGCTGGCGCTAGATGCAGCCCAAAGCATTACAACCACGCCTTTTAGGCGTAAAATTATGCACTGTCATGCTCATTGGATAAGTGCAATAAACGAATGGCACGCTTGCCTTTTTAGCTCCAATTCCACTGGTCCCGCAAAACCAGAAGAAACTCAAGCCTCTGATCCCCCCCCCCCCCCACCTCCCTTCATCCCGTCTGTCTCCATATATCGGCTATTATTCCATATTATGATGCTTCTCAAACCAATCTAACTGCAGTTTAAATACTGCAAGCATGTAAATACGCTACACTATAGCAATATCAAAGTGAAAATAATGTTCTATGCATCAGCTAGAAAAATATAGCCTATTAGATTGGTGAAAGTTTGTCCAGAAAGATATCATTTTCTCTCGCCTGCTGCAGGAAGGATGATGCACATAAATATAGCCTACATTATGTCAAGTCATTGCATAAATGTGTTTTTATTGTAAAACTAAATGTGAAATAGGGCCAAGTTATTGGAGGGACATCACAGTATAGCAGATGCCATTAGAAGCGCGTTCCGAAGCGCGTTCCGCTGTTACTTCTCTAAATCACGTTAACTCGACAAGGGGTATATATAGGCCCAGGAGGACATATAGGGTGGTGTTTTCATTTCGATGTTTTATTTGGTCCAATATTGAAATGTTGACAATGGCAGGCTGTGTTACCATTACACATTAATTTAGAACTACCTTTTATATCTATTTTGGCTCATTTGGTTGCTATTTAGTAGCGAAATGGAGAAACACAATGCATGCTGGGAACTCAGAGAGAGAGAGAGAGAGAAGGGTGACAGAGAAGAGGCAGTGAAGGCACAGAATAGGCCTGCTTTTCAAAAGCGCAAAGCGCTAAATGTACGCCAGGTCCCAAGATATCACTAGGCTGGTATTTAGCGCCGACACGCCCACTTTGGGACTGCGCCACGCCCATTCGGCCTAAAGCGCATTTGGCAGCCTAAAGCCTATTGCTATCTTGCCGAAACAGGCGCAAGGCACGTTTTTTTGCGGTTAAGGCCCGTAATAGCGCCGATGGCCTGTGGGAGAATAGAGCCCAACATCTTTACTTTACTTTACTTTACTTTATTGATATTTGGCAGACGCCTTTATCGAAAGCGACATACAACCAGGTTATAACACAGTACAGCAATAAAAAGAAAAAATAAATAAAAGTTTTGAACAAACAAATGTATAAACAGCAAAGAATTAAAACAGATTTACAGACAATAGAGGTGCGGATAAGAAGAATAGGAGGTAGCAAGATAGAAGAGAGAAGAAATAAAAGTGCATAAGAATCAAAGTGCATAGGAACTAGAGAGGGTTTACAGAGGGGCAACATGACGTCTGAAAAGATAGGTTTTTAACTGTTTTTTGAAAATTGGTAGTGATTCGGCCGTTCTTATTGTAGAGGGGAGCTCGTTCCACCATTTTGGTGGGAGATGGGAAAAAAGTTGTGATCGTGAGCTGTTAAAACCACGTAGGGGGGGAGGGGCAAGGCGTCTT
The DNA here is from genome assembly GCF_964638095.1 of Poromitra crassiceps. Classification (NCBI taxonomy): domain Eukaryota; kingdom Metazoa; phylum Chordata; class Actinopteri; order Beryciformes; family Melamphaidae; genus Poromitra; species Poromitra crassiceps. The sequence continues at coordinate 131,521,258 of NC_139623.1, read as the reverse complement.
GAGCTAGTGGAGGGTCGGAGCGAGCGGTGAGGGATCTGGAAACTGACCATGGGTTGTAGGTATGGTGGGGCTGTGAGGTGAACTGCTGTGTAGGCCAGAACTAGTGTTTTGAATTTGATCCTTGCAATGATGGAAAGCCAGTGAAGTTCATGAAAGGGGGTGGTGGGTGATGTGGGAGAATTTTGGAAGGTTGAATACAAGGCGGGCTGCAGCATTTTGAATAAGTTGGAGTGGTTGAATGTCAGAAACAGGGAGACCGGCCAGTAGAACATTGCAATAGTCCAGACGCGACAGGATGAGTGACTGGGTGAGAAGTTGAGCTGCTTGTCTGGAAAGGAACAGGCAGATTTTGCAAATATTGAAAAGGGCGAATCTGCAGGACCGGGCTATTGCTGTGATGTGGGCAGGGTTGGGGAGTAACGGATTACATGTAACGCCGTTACGTAATCTGATTACAAAAAAACGGTAACTGTAATCTGTCACAGTACATTTTAAAATGTGTAATCTAGATTACAGTAACGGGGGTATAGTAACGACGTTACAGGCGGGATTACATTCGCCCTTGCCTCTTCATTCATTTTACAAAATAACAACAAGAAACGGTGTAGCCTGGTGCCAGTGACTGACTGTGACGAGGACGAGCGAGGCGGAGCAACAGCACTTTTACGTTCGCTCAGTGTTTAGACAGATCAAGCGCCTTCCACATGGATTCTACTGAAAATATCATTTTCAGTATAGGCGCTTCGCTTGTGTGTGGGGCTGTGTGTGGGGCTGTCAGCTACGAGCTGCAGCTGCCAGGCAGTGGCATTGAATGTATCCGCCTACCCGTGCTGCTGACAAACGCTGCTCTAGTCGGCATGGGGCGAGAGGTTTTTACTTTCACTTACGGCCACATTCCACTGAGTCCGACCGTGTTCGGTCCGTCTGCGCTGCGGTACGGCTTCAGAGCCGATACGTTTCCACTCTAATTGTGTCAACTCCCACCTACTCCGCTGCATTGCGTGTCTACTCCGTCCCAGCTCCGACGATCCGGAGCTCTCCGAAAAAGATATGCAAGGCTTCTATTTTTCACGGATGTCGGACAGTCGGAGCAAAGCTGCAGCAAGTTGGGCGCGTGGAGTCAACAGGGCAGAAGTGCTTACAGCATTTCACTTCGTGTTTCAAGATTAAAGCAACAAGCTGCGTCTTCCACTCCACATCATGAAAAATACCCATAACGTAAATTAAAGTGGTCTTAAAAATAACTCTTGTTGTATTCTCCTTAACTTCATGTTGGTATAAACATTCTTATCTGGTTATCAATGGTAAAACATGCTTCATCTAGTTAAATAAGGGTTTTAGCCAGGACTCTTGACCAGGACTCCCTGGAAGAAGAGATCTTGTATCCCAATGGGACATTCCTGGATAAAAATAAAAATAAAGTAATCCAAAAGTAACTGAAAGTAATCCCTACTTTACTTTTAAATAGTGGTAATCGGATTACGTTACTAAGTACAATTTTTAACAAGTAACAAGTAACTTTAAGGGATTCCTATTTAAAAGTAACCTACCCAACCCTGGATGTGGGTAGTGAAGGACAGTTGGTTGTCAAGAGTGACTCCAAAGTTTCTGGCTGTTTGTGAGGGAAGGACAGTAGTGTTGTCGAGGGAGATAGAGAGGTCGGTTACAGGACAGTCTTTGCCAGGGAAGAGGAGGAGCTCAGCTTTTGCTATGTTGAGCTTGAGGTGGTGGTTGGACATCCAACTGCCAATGTCTATGAGGCAAGCCGAGATCCGTGATTCAACTTGAGTGTCAGAGGGGGGGAAGGAAAGGAACAGCTGGGTGTCGTCGGCATATGAGTGATATGAAAAACCATGGGCTGTGATCACGTGGCGGAGTGAAGTCATGTAGAGAAGGAAGAGAAAAGGACCAAGGACAGAACCCTGAGGGACACCCGTGGAAAGAGTGCAGGGGGTCGAAAGGGATCCTCTCCAGGAGACCTGATAGGAGTGGTGGGAGAGATAGGAAGAGAACCAAGAGAGTGATACCCAGGTCAGTGATACCCAGTGATACCAGTGATACCAGTGATACCAGTGATACCACCCAGTGATACACAGTGATACCCAGGTCAGAGAGAGTAGCGAGGAGAATTTGGTGATTGACGGTATCGAATGATAAGTCGAGAAGTATGACAACTGAAGAGAGGGATGCAGCTTTGGCGGAATGAAGAGCCTGAGTGACAGAGAGGAGAGCCGTTTCAGTGGAGTGGGCGGGTTTGAAGCCAGATTGGAGAGGATCGGATAGGTTGTTATGGGAGAGATTAATGGAAAGTTGATTGGATACAGCACGTTCGAGTGTTTTGGAAATGAATGACTAGAGAGAGACGGGACGGTAGTTCTGAATGACAGTGGGGTCGAGGGATGGTTTTTTCAGTAGGGGTTTCACCCGGGCAGTCTTAAGTGCAGTCGGAAAGACACCAGAGGATAGAGAAGAATTAATGAGGGAAGTGAGAAAGGGGGAGATATCGGGGAGATGGATTGAAGCAGGGAGGAAGGGATGGGGTCAAGAGGGCAGGAGGTGGCACGGTTTGATGAGATGAGTTTTAGAACTTCTTCAGAGGGGAGGGGAGAGAAGGAAGAGAGACAGGAAGTAGGGGGTGGAGAGATTGTATTGATGATAGGACAGACTGGGGGCGGGAAGGATGAACTGATGTCTTGGATCTTTTTGGTGAAGAAGTTTGAAAAGTCATCGGCAGAGAGGGAGGAGGGAGGAGGGGGGGAGGGGGGGTCGAGGAGGGAAGAGAAAGTGGAGAACAGTTTGTTGGGGTTGGAGGCAGAAGACTGGATTAGAGAGGTGAAGAAGGAGGTTTTAGCATGAGAGACTGCAGCAGTGAAATTGGAAAGGATGAGGTGGTAGGCTGTGAGGTCGGTGGGGTTGTGAGATTTGATCCAGGTTCGTTCAGCTGCTCGGAGTTTAGTGCGGTGGATTCGGAGGGGTTCACTTGGCCAGGGCACAGGGGGAGAGGATCGGGCGGGTTTGGTCATGAGTGGGCAGAGGAAGTCGAGGGCAGTGGAGAGAGAGGATAGGAGCAAAGTGGAGGCCATGTCGGTTGAAAGGAAAGAAAATTGCTGGGCTGAGGGGAGAAGGGAGAGGGCAGCAGAGGAAAGGGTCGTCGGAGAAAGGGATCTGAGGTTGCGACGGGTGGTGATAGAGTGGGTGGGTGGGTGGGGGGGCTGGAGATCGGAAGCGAGAAGGAGATGAAATAATGGTCAGATATAGGGAGAGAGGTGACAGTGAGGTTAGTGGTGCAGCAGGAGCGGGTGAAGATGAGGTCAAGTAGGTTTCCAGCTTTGTGAGTGGGGGGGAGGCTGAAAGGGCGAGGTCAAAAGAGGAAAATAAGTTAAGGAAGTATGGGGAGTGAAGAGTGGATGCCTGTATGTTGAAGTCGCCCATGAGAATGAGTGGAGTGTTGTTTTCATGTTGTTTTCAGGGAAGAAGGAGAGGAGGGAATCAAGTTTGTCGAAAAATAGTCCAAGGGGTCCGGGGGGGTGGTAGATGATGATAATGAAGAGTTTGATAGGTAAGGAAACAATGACTGCATGAAATTTGAAGGTGGAAATGGAAAAATGAGGGGGAGGTGTAACTGTGTAGGTCCAGTCAGAGCAGATGAGGAGTCCCGTCCCCCCTCCGCGTCCTACGGCTCGGGGGGTGTGGGAGAAAGAAAAGGCGGAGGAGAGAGCTGCAGGGGTGACGGTGTTGCCAGGTATGATCCATGTTTCGGTGAGGGAAAGAAAGTGTAGGGAAAGGGCGTGTGCTGACTGAGATAGATTCAGTTTTGTTAACAGCTGACTGGCAGTTCCAGAGCCCTCCTGCAAAATTAAAAACATTACAGGACTGCGGAGGTGTGGGAGTCGGTTTAATATGAATGTGGTGGTTTTTATTGATATCCTTGTTGAAAGGAAAATTATTGGCACGGAGATGGGAAATGATGGGGCGGCGCGGATGGGATAAAATTGGAATTGAACGTGCTAAATTCATGGAGTTGTAGCCGAGTGTTTTGGGTTCTCTATATATTGATATTTATGGATGAAATAATGAGTCAGAGACCGCTTGTTGTTGGGAGCTGCTGCCACTTCTTTACTTGGTCAGGGGCGAGAGAGATAGTGAGTGAATACACTGTTCACTTCTGTTTCTGGACATCAAAATAAAACCTTCAAAACAATAGCTTACATACCTCCCCTCCTCCAAAAAGAAACGTCCCCGTTTCAAATAAAATACAGTACAACATATATACACATCAACAAACAAACTTCCACATGCCTCCCACAATGCACAACCACACCATACACTCAACAAGGACAGCTTCTCCACCAATACACTATAGAACACAGGGCTTTTTACCTTACGAACCTGTGAACCAACGCTAATGGACCATCTCAGACAATGTCAAGACATAGTGTTACGGTTCATACAAAGTGAAAAGACAGACAGGAAATATGCTCATGACAGTGAGAGGAAAAACACGGTAGAAGTGGCTCCAGGGCACCGATGTACGTAAATGGAGGCAGACTGCTGCTGTCCTCTTCCGCTCTATTGCACAACCATAACCACACAGTCTCAGTACAGTATGACACACTATTCAGCTGATCTACAGATGCAACTGAGAACGATAGCGGACTTTACACACTATACCGGGTGCGACTACAGCGAGACAGAAAAAAACATCAGCGTCACAGTCCTCAGAATGACACACTCCGTTGTGGCTCCCCGCTGATGCCCGCAACACCAACAGTCCCAGTCTCTCCCGTGAGCAGCGGCTCCTCATCCAACGACTCCCCATCGACATCCTCTTCCGTGAGGGAACTGCATGAAGAGGTGATCGGAGGCTGTTCCCAAGATCCACCAGGCGACTGCAGTCCGTTTCTCAGCACTCCAGACAGGAATCCACACAAACTCTCTTCCACCTGGGCTACCTCACCGTGAAACATGCAGGCTTTCTTTTTTCAATGTCAGGTGCCTTCTCAATTCCATGTATGCAGATCACAATAAGACCCGCAGTGCAGCAATGTTGTCACTTGATGCACAGAAGGCATTTGATCAGGTTGAGTGGCCTTATATGTTCGAGTCACTACACTCATTTATATCCTGGGTAAAGCTTATATATGCTAGTCCAACATGTTCAGTTATAACCAATGGCGATGAGTCGACCAAGTTTCCATTACTTCGCTCGGTTCAGCAGGGTTGCCCTCTCTCACCGGCACTCTTCGCCGTTGCGCTCGATCCCCTTGCCTTAAAACTTAAAAATACGTGCTCATTCAAGTATTGAAGGCCTGAAGATCGGAGGAATCGAGACACGCATTAGTCTATACGCTGACGATGTAATACTATATCTACATGACTCAGAGAAATCGATTCCCCCTCTTCTAGAACTATTCACCTCCTTGGGTAAGCTGTCTGGATATACAATCAACTGGACAAAGAGTGACTTTATGCCTCACTCCTGGTTTCTTGGAAAATCTCCCATTTAAATTGGCAAAGGACCATCTCACCTATCTTCGCCTCACCATACCCAGAGATCCTAAATTCATATTTAAGCTGAACTTTGGAGACTTTGTTTCAAGACTTAAACAATGTATAGAAAACTGGAAAATTCTTCCTTTGTCTATGATTGGCCGCATAAATTCCGTTAAGATGGTTTCACTTCCCAGGTTCCTCTATTTGTGTCCAAATCTTCCCATTTCCCTCACTTCCGGGTTTTTCAAAGACCTGGACTCTATAATTCTATCTTACATCTGGAATGATAAGAATCATAGAATCTCAAAAACCCATTTGCAAAAACCCAGGCTTGAAGGCGGACTGGCCTTACCAGTGTTCAGGCACTACTACTGGGCTGCCAATGCTAGAGCCTTAATGTTTTGGCGACAGGGGACTCCTGACAACTTGATTTCTGGGACCCCCCTTTGGCTAAAAATGGAAGCCAGCTCTATTACAGACTCCTCCCTGTCAGCAATGTTATTCTCTAAGTTAGAAATGCCAGGGGCTCTTAAGAATTTAACCTTTGTGGTAAAAAAAACTCTTTTAATCACACTTTTTTGCCTGCACGGTCAGACAGAACCTATCGTGCCTGGAGTGAGAAAGGGCTGTGTTCAATCAGAGACTTATACATAGATGGCCATTTCGCCTCTTTCGACCTTCTGAGGAGGAAATTTGAGTTGCCCAACACGCATTGGTTTAGATATCTACAAGTCAGAGATTATGTATGGTCTAAGTTTCGAGATTTTGAAGTTCTCCCAGACGAACACACTCTCTCTGAGGTCTTGTTGAGTCCCCCCCACTCCAGGCACCTTATTTCTAGACTAGTACACTTGTTCGATAACTATAACAGGGCCTCCACTGAGAAGATTAGAGAGGCATGGCAGGACGAACTTGGTGTTGATATATCGCAGATTATATGGGACAGGAGTTTGTCTATGGTCCAGTCTTGTTCAGTTAACAGCAGACACCAGCTGATCCAATTCAAAGTTACTCACCGTCTTCACTATTCCAAATCAAAATTGCACAAGATTTACCCATCTGTCTCACCACTATGCGATAGGTGCCAGGTGTTAGAGGGTACATTGTCACAAGCTTTTTGGCTTTGCCCTTTAATATCCGGATTCTGGGCCAAAGTTTTCGACTGGTATTCTAAGGCCTACAGAGTAACTCTTAAGCCGGAGGCAGAACTTGCCATTTTTGGCTGTTCGGATTCCTCATTACTTCTCCCTATGGCTGTGCAGCAGTCCCTGACACAGGGGATGATTGTTGCCAAAAGCCTTATTTTGAAAGACTGGAAGTCCCCCTCTCCACCCTCCTTTCAGCTGTGGCTGACAGACATGGTCTCAGTGGTGCGCATGGAGAGACTCAGGTCTCAGAGGACTAACTCAATTGGGAAGTTCTCAATTTCAGTTTCTGGACTACCTGGGTGAGGTCAGAAATGGGTCATTTGTATATTGTTGCACACATATTTGAATAGGTTGGAAGCACCATGTTGTAATGTTTTTGTTTGTTTTTTGTCTCCTATTTTGTTTATGTTTGTTTGTTTTTCTTCTTCTTTTTCTGTCTCAGTTTGAATTCGTTTACTTGCTTTTTTGTTTTTGTTTTTTGTTTTTTTGTTTTTAACCATTTAAAACAAATTTGTATAATCAACTGGATATGGGACTAAGTTTACGGGGTGGGAGAAAATGTTTCTTTTCAGATTAACCACTCGCAGTTGGACACTGTCACATTGTATGCAACTTATTTGAAGATTATTTGTTTTGGCTTCTGTCTAGTCTGCAGTTGTATTGTTAAACTGATGTCTGAAAACGAAACAATAAAAAAATTATATACCAATTTTTTTTTAATGCAGTTACAGTCTTTCATGGACAATTATAACAAAGAGGAGCTTGAAAAGTAATGTTTTGTTTTTGTTGTATGTATTGTTTATTGAGAGAGATCTTATAGATCAGTATAGTATATAGATCTTATCTTATTAGATTATAGATCTTATTATCTATATATACAGTATATATGTGTGTGTGTGTGAGTGTGTGTATGTAAATGTATGTTTTTATGTATATTTGTGTATGCATATGTGTTATGGATACAGATATTTAATATAGTTATGGATGGCTTGGGGGCAGGACTCAATAAGCCTCGGCTTCTTCCTGCCCCTTTACAAACAGTTTTCTAATGGAGGTCACGTATTTTCTTGGTTGTTATTGGTTTTATTCCTGTTTCTTTTTGTTTTTTTTACGTATTTGTTTTCTATATTGTTTTAACTGTTTGAAATACATCTTCTCAATGAATACTTTTTTTTGGTGCACTTGTGAAAGTGCCTTAAATACCTCATAGTCGCTTACCGGTCTAAATTAAAATCTATCAACAAAAGGGGAGGGGTTCAAAGAATTCTCAGCTACCGGGTCATGGGTGTGACCTGAGGGAGCCGCACTGGCTGAAAGTCTATAAAACAGATGACCAGATGCTACAAAGTGGCGGTTAAAAACATCACACATATTTGATTTATCTGAGAGTACATCGTTCTCACCGCTAATCTGAGGTGAGAGAGCGGAGGTGGGCCTGGTTTTTAATGATGTTACGGTTTAGCTGTATTTCCTTGAGTATTAGCAAGAGAAGCTTTTCTAATTACGCTAATACATATATTCTGCATCTTCCTGAAATGTAACCAGTCTGCTGACTTACCAGTAGATCTAGCCTTCGACCAGGCGAGGTCTCTGAGTCGAAGGGCTTTAGTAACATCCTCTGAGAACCAGGGACTAGAGCGATTTTTTACTCTGAAATTTTTGTAGGGGGCAGGTGCCGGTTGTAAAAGACTGAATTATCCTATAAATAGGTGCACTCTATGACCAGGGATGTGATCTAAAATAGATAAAAAGTAATTTTTCATTTCAGCTCGACTTTAAAACTGAATAAAGTGACATACTAACATAGCACCCCATCATTTATAAAGCTGTGTGTGTGTGTGTGTGTGTCTGTGTGTGTGTGTGTGTGTGTGTGTGTGTGTGTGTGTGTGTGTGTGTGTGTGTGTGTGTGTGTGTGTGTGTGTGTGTGTGTGTGTGTGTGTGTGTGTTTGTGTGTGTGTCTGCGTGTGCTCCAGAGAGCAGGCCTGCTAAGTTAGATCCTGAAGAGGAAAACTGGTACAAACCATGGAGGAGCCACCTGGGGGCGCTAGAGAAAGGTTTGTCTGTCTGTCCGTATATCTCGAGAACCATTCATCTAATCTACTTCACACTTGTGGGTGTTTTGCTGGGAACAGCGATAGATTCCCTGACTACAAACACAAAGGTTGCAGGTTTGAGCCCCCTTTTCGAGAAAGCAGCTTTCTATAGAACCACTGGTGCCCGTAGTGCAGTTTTCTTTTGGAACTGCTGGTGCCTGTAGTGCAGCTTTCTATAGAACCACTGCTGCCGCCCATAGTGCAGCTTTCTATAGAACCACTGCTGCCCATACTGCAGCTTTCTATAGAACCACTGGTGCCTGTAGTGCAGCTTTCTATAGAACCACTGATGCCCATAGTGCAGCTTTCTATAGAACCACTGCTGCCTATACTGCAGCTTTCTATAGAACCACTGCTGCCCATAGTGCAGCTTTCTATAGAACCACTGCTGCCTGTAGTGCAGCTTTCTATAGAACCACTGGTGCCTGTAGTGCAGCTTTCTGTAGTGCAGCTTTCTATAGAACCACTGCTGCCCATAGTGCAGCTTTCTATAGAACCACTGGTGCCTGTAGTGCAGCTTTCTATAGAACCACTGCTGCCCATAGTGCAGCTTTCTATAGAACCACTGGTGCCCGTAGTGCAGCTTTCTATAGAACCACTGCTGCCCATAGTGCAGCTTTCTATAGAACCACTGGTGCCCATAGTGCAGCTTTCTATAGAACCACTGGTGCCTGTAGTGCAGCTTTCTATAGAACCACTGCTGCCCATAGTGCAGCTTTCTATAGAACCACTGCTGCCCATAGTGCAGCTTTCTATAGAACCACTGCTGCCCATACTGCAGCTTTCTATAGAACCACTGCTGCCCATAGTGCAGCTTTCTATAGAACCACTGGTGCCTGTAGTGCAGCTTTCTATAGAACCACTGCTGCCCATAGTGCAGCTTTCTATAGAACCACTGCTGCCCATAGTGCAGCTTTCTATAGAACCACTGCTGCCTGTAGTGCAGCTTTCTATAGAACCACTGCTGCCCATAGTGCAGCTTTCTATAGAACCACTGGTGCCCATAGTGCAGCTTTCTATAGAACCACTGGTGCCTGTAGTGCAGCTTTCTATAGAACCACTTTTGCCTGTAGTGCAGCTTTCTATAGAACCACTGGTGCCTGTAGTGCAGCTTTCTATAGAACCACTGGTGCCTGTAGTGCAGCTTTCTATAGAACCACTTTTGCCCATAGTGCAGCTTTCTATAGAACCACTGGTGCCTGTAGTGCAGCTTTCTATAGAACCACTGGTGCCTGTAGTGCAGCTTTCTATAGAACCACTACAGGCTGGTCCCCCAGACAAATGGGGATTTCTCAGCGCAGGAAACATATAGAGAAGGTACTGTAAACACTGTCCATCTGCTTACCGACATTGTAATGATACAAAATGGGTTGAAAATCAACAAAGCCTTCCTTTAATACAAATCCGTGTTTGTGTGTGTGTGTGTTCAGATGCAGCACAGAGCAGTAATGGGACTCCAGCAGTGGAGCAGATGCAGGGTGGTTCTCCTCTGGCTGAAGCGGCCGTCGGTACTTCTCTTCTCTTCTCTACACAAACAGATCAAACTTTAACATCATCTACAGGAGTGGGACCTTTACATTCGGGCTGCACGATATATAATTTACACATAATCATCGCGATGTGCGCATGCGCAATAGTCACATCGCAAGACGTGCGATGTCAAAGGCAAATTAACTCATGTTGCTTGATAAACTCTCACTTTAGGGGTAGCCTACTGAGTGAAATGCAGACTGTGCATGCACAGCGAACAACCAATCACGATCATTCTTGTTGAAAGCATGCCCCATTGCCCCATTGGTTAAGCCTACAAAAATACGTCATCCCTGCGGTACTCTATTACTACAGATGCTCCGGACCCGGTGAAATTGCCTAATGGGCAGACTTCAATCATGAAAGACCAGTTGGTAAGATTTAACAAGCAGCTTTATCCAGCAAATGGCATGGCAACGACTTTGGCGTATGACTCCATTGTAAGATGCCGCTCCTCTTGTGGTGAGAAGGGGGCATCTGTATAGGCTAGGATAGAGAATCCCCCCCTCCATGGGGAATTCTTCAGGAGTCAAGACTCATTGGTGGTGGACTGAAACGACAGCTTCGCCCCACCCACTTAAAAGGTGCTTTTCAAAGCTCTTAGCCCAAAGTAATTGCGCGCATGCTGACGATAGGAGAATGCCATCTGTGTCCCCACATTTAGCGCAGACACATGTCACACGCCTGGTTTGGCATGGCATGCCTAACCCATGCATGTCCAGTACAAATGCACTTGTGCATGCCCCGATTTCCATTACGTGCGGTGTTAAACGAGTTCAAAACAAGCGCAAATGCAAAATTTGTGCTTTTGCGACGATAGGGCTTTAGATGTGAGCTGGATGTGAGAGGGTGTCAGACTTTAGTCTTTTAAAAGTCTATTCAAAGTTTTCTAGTGGATGGTATAGGCATAAGTTGACTGTGCCTTTAAACAGCTTTGGGAAATGCAAAATCCAGAAAATGATGTCATGGCTTTAGTCCCACAAAAATCGGGAGTGTTTGGCAGGTATGATGTCCAATGTGTGGCCCTCCGGTTACTTTATGTAAGTCTGGAAAATAATGTTGCCCACCCCTGCTTTAGAACCTATTATAGGCTAATTGACATAATTTGAGTCAATTGAAGAGAGAGAGAGAGTGTGTGTGTGTGTGTGTGTGTGTGTGTGTGTGTGTGTGTGTGTGTGTGCGCGCGCATGCATGTCCTCCAGAGAGAAGCAGGCCTGCTGAGTTGGATCCTGAAGAGGAAAACTGGTACAAACCATGGAGGAGCCACCTGGGGGCGCTACAGCAAGGTCTGTCTGTCTGTCTTATGCCAAGATCAGACTACACAATATTTTTTGTCTTTCACAATGTCACCATGTCAGACTAGCCTCTTGGATTAAGTCAAGAAACAGCAACCCCATATACAGGGGTTCCTAAGCGTTTTCCTCTTTGGAGTGAGAAATAGGTGTGGAGTGAAAGATGAGAAGAGCGTCGTTTGTGTGAGTCTCACTCTCAATGAGTGAGTTGGCAGCTATGTCCAATATGTGCCAAATTGTATATTTTGCATGTTCGTGGAACATTATCCATAACTAAAGGAAAACAACCAAATCTAAAGGGAACTCTACTGTTGTACATGTATAATAAATAGCCAACATTATGCCAGGCCAGCGAAAAATATACAAGGGGTCAGGAAAACTCTGATCTTCTGGCTAAGTGGGCCAGTGAGGAAATGTTACAGTGAACAACACTGTGGTGTCTTTTCAATCACCATGCACACGACACACTCAGGGAGTTCATTCAACTAATTAACTCAGGTCAGCTGTTGTGGAAATGAAAACTGTGTTTCCTATCTCAGGTTAATCAACTACAAATATTTTTTTGCAAGTGTTTTGGACCCTTTTGCTTGTAATTTTGAGATTTAATCAGTTAGAATAGTGACAATTTTATCCATCCATCTTCAACCGCTTACCGAAATGAGACATAAAACCCTAGGTTATGAATATAACCCTGGTTCTATGATTAATATGAGTTCAGTGAAAACCAGAGAACCCTTCTTGCTGGGCGGGCAAGAAGAATGGCTATCAAGATGTGCTGTCTGTCTGCTCCGACACTCACTTACTAAAGGGGCGTGTCCCAGGTGAGCTAGGCAGAGGGATACACTTTCACCAGCCAATCAGAACAAACAACAAAACAAAATAATTCCCACTCATTCCCATTCTGCTATAACTTTTCTATTTCTTAGATGTTTGAGAGAGCTTAAAAGCATCTCAACAACTTCTGCACACTATCTCCAGAAACCGCCACAACACCCAGAAATCTCCTTGCTGCATCCACAATTCTATACATTTTTTCAACTTTTCCACTCCAGCAGTGCAGTTAATTATCATAGCCAAAAATGCCAGAAACTTCACTTGATCTTTACAGAAACAGAATTCATCATGCTAACTGGCTGCTTTAACCTCTTTGACTTCCTGTCTCATCTCCTCACGCCTAGGCCTCCTTCTAGATCTCTCCCTGACTATCTCTGCCTCCTTTATTCTCTTTGGGCAATTGTCCTCCCATGCTGCATGCCTTCCCACACTCTCCAAAATACTCCTCCTCTCCACACTTACCACATACAACAAACTCACTCCTACACACATAATGGCTCTGTCCAAACTTCCAAAAAAAATACACTGTAGTGGCTTGGGAACAAACTGCCTCACTGGGTATGACACATGATCCAAAAACACTTTATCAGGTAAATACTCCAAATCAAAATGCAGCATGACATGATTAGTCTCATACTTGTCATCAACTATTTTATCAAATCTTCTCATTCTAAAGCTGTTACTCCCACACTCAGTAAATCTCCTTGCGTCTACTCTACAGGAGACACCATCCACCACACCTTTTGTTGGTGCGTTCTTGTTCAATCTGAAACAATTCACTGGAAAAATATCAAAGTTACCCAAATCTATCCTGTCCACTTTCAATGCTTCTTCCATCTGCGACTTGGATGTACACTCAACAACCATCAGGCCCTGACCTTTTAACATCAACCATTTTGACTTAACTCATCTCTTTCTTGATCGCCTTTGCCACCATGTACTTCTCTGACAAAGTTCCACATCCACATTCTTCCTTTAACCCCCAAATTTTCATCCCAACCATGTATACTTCATTATTTATTTCACTGTCACTCAATGAATCAACTTTTTCCTTTGTAACTCTTTCTTTCTCGCTTTTATCCAAACAATCTACTTCCATTTCCATTACTCTCCTCCTTCCGCCATCTTCCATTCTCTCTCTGTTTCGTATTTTGGATTTATGGTGAGCTGTCCCTTTAAGATGTATTCTCTGTGTTGTTGTCTGATCTGTCTGTCTGTTCTCCCTCCTGTTCAGACACCGAGCCCGAGCCTCACTCTGTCGACGGCGTGGAGGATCTGACGTATGCATGGGTCAGCTGGAAGGTCAAGCGTCTGACTCCGTCCCCTGACACACCCCCTGGGCATCTGACTCCACCCCCTTCACATCCACTGCCTGGCAGGATGGAGCTGGAAGCCTGAGGGACGCAGGCCCCCAGGCCCCATTCCAGAACCAAATGATTTGGGTGCATCTGAAATGAGTGGGGGTGCAGGTGGGCCGAGAACACATGATGTGGAAATAGAATAGTAGTAGGTGTAGTAGGTACAGCGTGTCGTTCCTTTACAGCAATTTCATTTCCAAACCGGTCTCACTCCCAGGGCATTAAAATGTTTATTTGTCACGCCCCTCGGCGTCATTATTGCAGACGCGAAAGGTAATGCAGAAGAAGGACCGTCTGACCCCCAGCGGTATTTTTGGTTGTTGTTTTGATCAAAACAATTTATTTACTGTAAGCGGTAGCCGTGACTCTAGCAGCAGCGGTAGCCGCAAGTCTAGCAGCAGCAGTAGCCACAAGTCTAGCAGCAGCGGTAGCCGCAAGTCTAGCAGCAGCGGTAGCCGCGATTCTAGCAGCAGCGGTAGCTTCAAGTCTAGCAGCAGCGGTAGCCGCAAGTGTAGCAGCAGTGGTAGCTGTCATTCTATCAGCAGCGGTAGCCATGAGTCTAGCAGCATCATTAGCTACGAGTCTAGCAGCAGCGGTGGTTCCTCCTCAGCCAAATAACTAGGAAGAGAGCCGGTGCTCTGAACCCAGGAAGAGCTAGTGTCTGTGCTGGAGGAATGTGCGCATCAAAATATGACGCGGTAGCCTACTCTTTGCATCTGCAATAATGACGCCGAGGGGGCATGACAAATCTGCAAATTTTGATGCATTGGGAATGAGAACCTGTATCAACCTTTTTTCCAGTAGTTTCACCACCAAGCAGAACACAAACTAATCAAGTAATAATCAGAGCCACAATGCAAACAGATGTTCAATTGGAGATACAATGTAGGCTACAGGGCCACTGGCAGGGGGAACACCTGAACAGTTTTCCTGGGGCCCTGGGTCGGGGGCAAAGGTGCCCAATAAAAGAAAGAGAGAGAGAAAGAAATAAGCCACACCACATTTTTTTATGTGGTTATGCTGTTTTTCTTGTATACATTTACCGGTACTTATAATCTTTCTGGTGAAAAAATAAAGAAAGAAATCCAATTCCAGGAAAGGAAACAATTAATGCTGATAAAAAGGCCCCTCTATGATTTAAATAATCTGCTGGAATAATTTGTCAAAATATGCCTATTTGTGAAGACTTTGTGTATCCTGAAGCATTTGTTTGAAAAAGGTCGTTGACCAAAACGTCACAATACATTTTTATTGCAAGTTTGGACGGTGTGCAGGACTCCCTTTCCACATGTACATGAATATTTGCAATAATCTTTTTTTTTAATGTATGAAGCCATCTTAAATAGGGAGTGGCTGTAGCCTATGGTGTCATAGCCAATCACAGCTTCCCACATGAAACAGGCTATGAGGCATCACAATAATTTCTGAAAAAACATACAGCTAAATGATGCATGAAAACAATATGTATATATAGAAAAAATATTATAAAATAATTAGAAAGTGTGTTATTAATAAAGAGAGGCTCACAACATATATAGGCAATATGAACACACAACAATATTTCATAAAATCACAGTAATTAGATGATTAACTCCGACCAGACTGCCTTCAATTAGGTCTGAACTTGGGTTCCTGGGTAGCCAATAGGCTATTGGCTGAGGAATGCCTGTAACCTAGTCTCTTAAAACAGACTGTATCATCTACATCCGGCGAATGCAGCTATATACAGTCTGTACGTTACACCCCCAGAACATGCACAAGGAAGTTGGGAAAAAAACCTTCAGACTGGAAGGAAGTTCTACGGAATCCGACCAATCACGACACGCGAATGCGGCATATTGGATTCTGATTGGACTAATGAGCGGAAGACCCGCCTTTCTGCCGGCATATTGGATTCTGATTGGACTAATGAGCGGAAGACCCGCCTTTCTGCTTCCCATTCCGGTTGGTGCATGATTCTCCCCCACAAAGTACAGACGGTATGGCGGAAGCATTTGAAAATTGCGGAAGCCAACTCGTCTGTTCTAAGAGACTACCTGTAACCGGTATATTTACGAAGGAGCCCCACAAAAACACACATCAATAAATCATTATAGATATAAATAGAAATCGGAACCAACAACAATCACATGCCCCGGGACTTTTGCCATGACTGTCAAACCTAAATTTATATACTTTGCGACGTTCATCATCGTTCAAATTTGGCTGGTGGCTTATTATCATAGGGTCCTGTGATGTGATGAACTCAAAATGCTAAATAATAAATAAATATTTCTGGTTTCCAGGGACTTTACGTCTGCCTCACAATGTGAAAGCTGTAAAAAACTTAATAAGGTATTTCTGTTGCTGAAACATATTAAGATACATTGAAAGCTTTGATCTAAACATCCCCTTCTCCCAAGGAGCCTCCAATTTCAGGTGCTGGACAAGATCAATTTATATTAAGACGAGTTTTCCATTGACCAGATGCCAGCCCCAACACCTCATGGGGATGAAGCTTGAGTTGTTCATAGCGATGCAGATGCCGACCTGCTGATAGTCCAGACAGCAGTGCAGGCAGCAAGAACACAAGACACTGTTGTTGTTGGTGAAGACACAGACCTGCTGGTTCTGCTGTGCCACATAGGCTACCATGCAAATGTAGAAAGCCATAAGATCTTCTTTAGACCAGAGCCCAAACAAGCTGCAAAAAAGATTAACGTGTTGGAACATTCACAACCTAAGAAAAGACCTAGGTAGCCAAGCCTGCAAATGTATCCTATTGGGCCGGACACCTGCCACAGTGCCCACTTCGGGAACCTCTGAGACTGTATGGGACCCGTCTGTAGCTATGGATTCCAGCCCCGACCCGTGTGTTCTCCAAGACTGTATGTGACCCGTCTGTAGCTCTCTCGCAATATACGTCACACCAACACCAACATGGCCTGGCGGGAGAGACGTCACTTATGCGACTGGTTTGTGTAGTCTTTCTGATTTATAGACTTTTAGTGGAAGTTTTACGACAAACTGCGACTTTCCTGACTTGCAAAGTTATTATCTTTTAAATTGACAAACATCATATGGGTAGTACATCATGGCACAATTCAAACAGGATAAAAAAAATGACTGTCTCTCATCATCAGTGTTGGGAAGTAACGAGTTACTAGTTACTCGTTACTGTAATAATATTACTTTTTCCAAGTAACGAGTAGTGTAACGAATTACTATAGAATATAAGTAATAATATTACAGTTACTTCAAGATAAACGAGCTTGTTACGTTAGTCGTTACATCTTTTGTTGAGTCCATTCTGTGATGCCGCTGCGCTGCAAAACGACACGCAGTCGGCATTCACTGATCACAAGCAGCATGGCTTTAACGCTCCCAAAACAAGGTGACGTCACCGCAGAGCACATTCAGAGCACCAGGCAACAGGCAGGCAGGCACACCTCCCTCTCTGTCCTGCTGAGTCGAGGAGGAAAATCCGTGGCTGGATATATTCCCATGACTTTGTTTTTGTCGGGAAGAAAGGTGACACGATTGAACATCAAAGTCAAATGTAAATGGTGTCCAGGACAGGTAGGCTACTAACACTCTTTCCACTGTGAAAAACACGAGCTCAAACTTCCTAACGTTAACGTTACGAGACGAGAGGACAGCACAACAGAAACCGGAAAACTGTTCAAATACAGAGATAACGTAAAAACTCACAAGCTGGTGGACATCAAACATTGCTGTTATTATTGTCAGGTTAATGTTAATGTTGCAGAGCTAACGTTATTTGTGACACAAACTTGTTAACTCATTGAGTGCCAGCCACTTTTGGAGAACGGACGCTCCCAGTGCCAGAGTTTTCAGAGCGTTTTCAGTGATTTCTCGAGGCCCACAGAATATTGTGTGATATTACTATGTAAACACCGAACACACAAAAAGAACAAGGAGACTCTATTGTATCATCAGCAAAAAAAAGTTTATTGATACCATTTTCCGTTCTTTAGTTATGAGCCGGAGAAGATAGGTTGTTTTCAGCGTTTTCAGGCATTTCAAATTATAAGCTGAGATATTCAGCCTTTTGTGAAATGCAGCATTTCAAGCACATTCACTGACTCCTCTAGATAATATTTTCTGATGTAGTGATGTGGTGTAGTTGTGTCCTGCCCTGCGTGCCCCACCCCCCCTCCCCCCCCTCAGCTGAAAACTCCTCCCCACACTAGTAACACACAGCCTCGCACCAAGCTCTATTTTCGGAATGCTTTTGGTGCGCCGCCTCCCAGGCAGCGCAACATGGAGAAGCCACACGCGGACTGCAGTGAAAGGTTTGGCTTTTCAGTGTCGCGCTGCTGCTTTTCTAGCGGCTAATCATGTGGAGAAACTATGCTGACAGACAGACAGAGGCAGAAGGACTCAGTTGTGTGCGCGGATTGACTGTGTTCGCACGCACCGTCAGTTGCAGCCAGAACAATCTACATGGCTCTGGACTGCAGCATGAGCGGGTGATCTTTGATCAAGGCTATTTCAGGCTGTGTATTCCTGACATTTCTGTAATCTGGAGAGCACTGTCGCCACCTAAGGGTTCTGTAAAATAGGTTATAGACCTCCAATAGCTACTATAGTTGTACAGGAGCTGCGGAAGGCTTTGATCGACGTCCCACCGTCAAAAAACGCATTGGACGTCGAAGGAC
The DNA here is from genome assembly GCF_964638095.1 of Poromitra crassiceps. Taxonomy (NCBI): domain Eukaryota; kingdom Metazoa; phylum Chordata; class Actinopteri; order Beryciformes; family Melamphaidae; genus Poromitra; species Poromitra crassiceps. Next base: position 131,502,849 of record NC_139623.1, on the reverse strand, counting down.
GTCCGTGGCACTCTACGTCACTATTTAATTGGACGTCGAAGGACGTCCATGGCACTCAATGAGTTAAGCAAAGATGTAGCCCAGGGGTGCCCACACTTTTTCAGCTTGCGAGCTACTTTTAAAATGACCAAGTCAAAGTGAGCTACCAAGCATATTTATTTATATATATATACACTGAGTATACAGTGGAAAACAGTGGAACAGTGGAAAAACAGTGGAAATAGTGGAAAAACAGTGGCAAAACAGTGGAAACAGTGGAAAAACAGTGGGAAAACAGTGGAAACAGTGGGAAAACAGTAAAAAAAAAATTTTTTTTTTTTTTTTTTTTTCTTCCTCAATGCCATGCGATCGACCACACTACCTTCGCGATCGACCGGTCGATCGCGATCGACGTATTGGGCACCCCTGATGTAGCCTATACGTATTGAGTTTGCATTGGCAGTGCATACTGCATTCTATAAAACAGAAGCTGATTAAAAGATTGCATCTTGTCAGTCATCACTTTGAGCCAGGTGTGCTCTTCATCAAGCATCTCTGTAGGAAGCTGTGCTCTGGCAAAGCGATTAGTTTAAATGGAACGGCACATAATAGACCTAGTTCACACATTCGCACGCAAAGTCTGCATTTTGATGAGAAAAACGCCATGGGCCTTTTTCACAACGGCCATTTGTGTCTAGAAGACAGAGTATACACAGGTGCAACCAACTAACTAATTAAGGCTCCAGCACTGGAACACCTAAATGGACTGGAAGTTGGAAGCCCTAATTAACATCTTGGTGCACCTGTGTTACCTCCTGCCTTTTAGACACAAAATTGCTGCAGTGAAAAAGGCCTATTGCCATTTGTGTGGAATGTAACGGAAAAGTAATATAACGAGTATCTAACGAATTACTTTTGGCATGGAGTAATAAGTAAAGTAATAATATTACTTTTGAAAATAGTAACGAGTAATATGTAATATATTACTTTTTTAGTAATGAGTGCCCAACACTGCTCATCATTCACCACCATTCATATTTTTTCAGACGCTGGTGTGTGTAGGCCCCATTGATAGTACATATAGATCTGGATAAAGTCAGCGTGACGTCACCCATTGGGTTTTGATAGCAGAAAATGAGGCTTGAATCTCCCGCTTCCTGCTCATCGTTGATTGGTTGAATGGATTAACTTTACACGGAAGTACGGGGAGAGAGGGCTGTTAAAACACTAGTAGAAGAAGAAGAAGGAGGAGGGGGCGGCTGCCCCTAGCGGCTGCCGGGGGAGTTTCCGAATTTGTCTCACAGGCTTGAACGACTGCCATCTTGTTGTTCGCTTCTGTTTGCTAGCTTGCTCGCTGGCTGGCTGGTTGCAGTGGTGAAATGGTCCAGGACAACAAATATAATAACTTTTAGTCCGAAGGTATGGGCGAGTAGGAGTCCAGCCAGCCGACCACCGTCTTGTCCGGGGCCTGGCCAAGAGACCATGGTGTGGTGTGATCCTGGTGCATAAAAAAAACACGATTTCAGACGGACAAGCCCGTCTTTATTGTCACACGATTACAATCAACACATGCACGGAGGGCCACAACACACACATGCTGACGGTGGCCGGTGAAATTTGTCCTCTGCATTTAACCCATCCTGGCTTTGTCCTTTCCTCCGGGGGGCAGGCCAGGAGCAGTGGTCGCTTTCTCGTACAGCGCCCGGGGACCGACTTCGGATGTTGTCGTCACTGGTCGGATGACGATGACGATCTGATCTTCTGCATGTTTTTAATGGGGGGGGGGGGGGTTTATATACGGAGGAACCCCCCTGGGGGAGCATGGGGAGAACATGCAAACTCCACACAGACAGAAAGGCCCTTACGACGAGATACCCCACCTGGGCAGTAGGCACTGAAGATATGGGGGGGAACACAACCACAGTGCCCACAGTGTCCCAGGCGAGAATCGAACTCAGGACCTTCTGACTGTGAGGCGACAGCTCTACCACTGAGCCACCGTGCCCATTGTGGCATTGTGCCTGGTGTGAGTCTCCAGCCTGCTAGCTGCTGCTAAGCCTCCACAAGGTAAACTGCTATTATACTTATCTCTGGGCAAACTCTAAAATTTATAACTGAGGTGGATTTGGTCGCGCACTTGGTGCTCTGCTATGTTGGACTCGTTGGACTGTTTGAGTGATGCTCATGTTTGTAAGCTAACGCTAGCTCGATTAGCATCGTGTGCTAACGTGTGAGCACCGTTATAGCCTACTTTAACTGAAATTTGGTGGCGTTATGTTATAGTAATTAATATAACACGGTGTCGTTTGTTTCTTCAAGGGATGGCCGTCGGAGTACCATGGTGGAGCAGGAACAGCACAACAGAACAGAGGCACATTGTCCCTTGGTCAAATTATTTGTGAAAATGAATGCTACGTTTTGATTCCCATGTGCATATTACTGTGAGAATATTGCTGATCATCAGTTGTTCAACCTAAGATATTGCAATAACATAAGCTAAATGCTGACAGATTTGAGACTTTTGATATATTTACTTTGAACCATTTGGTATGTATCTGCCAGTGTGTTTTTGTCAATAAACATTGCCAACAAAGAACCTTGTTGTGTAGGCTATGTGCTAATTAAATCATGTACCCGAATGTACCGCAAATCTCATAGAACAAGCCCATTATAGTTGTCTGGTCAGAGCAGGCAGGTTGTTAATAAGATGTGATATAAAGATATTTGATGTCGAGTGAACCAGCTTCGACCAAATGACCAGGAAGAAGAATGAAGATGGAGAACCAACCGACTGCTTCAAATCAACGAATGATTTATATTTATTGAAATATGGTTAGCTGTAACAATTCAACATAAACAAAGGCTACACCATGCAACATATATTTTGATATCATTCAAACTTAAAGAATGGTTAATTTTCCACCATGGTAGGCTGTACTGCTGTGAAATGGTTACCTATATTTGTATCAAGTGTTGTTTGGATGATTATCTATATATGCCTAATTTACCAGTAGACATATTAGTGCAAGACCTTAGGCTATGTTGAGTTCTATCGATCTGATAAAGTATGTTTTAAAATAAGGATAACAAATTGCTGAGCTTGGCGGATGCCTCAAGACAAGTATGTATCATTTTTAAATGTCCAATACCATACAGAAAAGCAAATTGAACAAACGACCAACAGCATTCATGTCTGCAAAAACTTGTGATGTTATGTCACGTTGACATATAACCTTATGACGCTTACTGTATAACATGGACAGACCATTTAACGTTAGGCTACTTTACATACCGTTAGATAACGTTAAATGGTCCGCCATGTTATGAGCGTCACGTTACATGTATGCCATCTATACAGTTACGTGTGTCTACTAACATTATTAAAATATCATAAAGTAGCGCTATTTTCTGATAATTTGCTAAAGTATGACTTGCTATCTGCTAGCCATACTAGCCTTGTTTTGCTAGGTTTTCTTATTCGTGTACTTTCCGCAGACTAGATGCCTTTGCGGCACATTGCTGCCTCTAACGGGCGGAAGTATTACTGTTTCCCAATATCCAAAGTATATCGCCTATTTTCCTCGGAATGGGGCTATAATTAAAAAAACTGGGGCCTTGAGAGCATGAAAAATACTTGAAATTGTTTTTTCAGACCATAAACTCATTTGTAAAGTGTTTATTTAAGACAGAGACCGAGAGAGAAGTTGGCTCGTTTCACATAGAGTTGAATGGACGTTCAGGGATGATGTTACACAAGCTGCGCCCCCCACTGGCCATTTGAGAGTATGGCAACTTCCGCATTGGCCTCAAAAAGAGACTGGCTGTAATGGGGACTGGTAGGCCCCGACCTGAAGGGGAGGGACTTTGGATCTTTATAGTTTCAAGATATCACCTAAGCAGGACTTGAAGTTAACTTTCAAATCCAAATGAAAGAAAATACATTATGTGATGTTGACTGATGCCCTGTTTGGTCATGTATCATGATGTAGTTAGCTAATCTAGCTCTATTTTGGACCAAGCGGGCTTGAGTTGAGCTAAGCTGCTGGACAGAGCCATGATCTGTTTGGAGACCAATAATAAGGAAAATTAACATGCACATTTACATACAAAAAACATATATAAAAATTACGTAGGCTAATGTGTTTTCTTTAATCTGGTGCAAGTATTTTTCAATCAAAGGTGAAATGACACAGATATGATAATTTATAAATAGTGGGACTTCCCCTGCCTGCCCCATTCACTTCAATAGAGAGCCGCAGTAATGAGTCCGGAAATCATCGATGCTAACGCCCCTGGTTCCATACAGTTTTCGCCTATGGGAGTTTTGAATGGGTTTTTGGCGCGATGCTTCTAATAATCTCTCTGGGCAACGCTGGCTTAATCAAACGCGAACCAGTGTTTAGTAACATCATCTTCACACATGAAGACCACTTTTATGAGTTTTGAAGCTTTTACATGCCGTTAAACGGGCGGCTAGCTAGCAAACGGCTAAATGAGACTACACTGCTGAGTCGATGTGGCTATATACGTCAATAACGTCACCACTTCAAAGGGCGAACACGGAAATTCTCTTTCCCTCACCTGGTTCAGCCCCGTTCAGCCCGAGGTAATCAGTGCACACATCAACAACAGTCCAGGTTGAGTGCTGACGTGACGTGTAGCCTATGCGACAGTGTGTAGTTCAGGATTAGCTTAGCTCGAGCATTTTACTTCTAGGGCTCGCATTTACGCTACAAAACTCATGAAAGTGGTCCTCATGTGTGAAGATTATCCCGCTGAACCTTGGTTCGCGTTTGATTAAACTTGCGTTGCCCACAGACCTTATTTGAAGCATCGCGCCAAAAACCCATTCAAAAATCCCATAGACAAAAACAGTGTGGAACCAGGAAGTTCGGGACTTCCGCATTCAGCCTACAAAAATACGTCATCCCTGCGGCTCTCTATAGAACTGGCCCCAATGCAAAATTCGAACACTGTAACGTGAGTGATGTCTTTTCCTTCTTTATAGGTTCCTCGACTGCAACAAGTAACTAGAGCAGTGGTTATCAAATGAGGGTCCGGGGACCCCCAGGGGTCCGTGGCACTTTGCCAGGGGGTCCACCAAAAGTTTTCAGGAAAATTAAAATACAAACTTTTTTGTGTGCAAAAACTTCATAGTTCAAAGAAAATATTGTATGCTTTAAATCTAAAATGGTTTATGGATTACATTCTAATCTAACAAACCTATCAATTTAAAAGTCAAGCACGTTACCGTGGAAACAATTAAGCTTAGCCCAAAATCACAAATCAGAACGAGGGGGTCCCCGGTATATTTTCTACCTGGGGATCCTTGGCTGAAAACCATTTGAGAACCGTTAGATTACATTAGAGTAATCCGTCTCCATAGTAACACATGAAGAATGAGGAGTTAATCAATGAAAAACAGTTTATTATAAAAATATTTACAGACAGTAGTCATGACAGGAACAGGAATGTCTGGAGACCTGAGCGGAGCACCCCATTGATTGTCCCGCTCTACGGCTGGACAGGGGGCGGGGCTTGGCTCCTCTTGTTAGGATGCTCCTCCTCTTCCTCCTCTCTGCTCCTCTTCTTCCTGGAGGCCTCCGGCCGTGTGGGGGGTGCCTGGGGAGGGAGTGTGGGGGGAGGGGGGGTTGAGTTTAGGCTAGTCTCGCTGGCCACTCTCCCTTCTGTGAGTCGTCTGGCTGCACGGAAACAGGCAACTGGGATAAGCCCTCAACTGCTCTACAGCTGCTCCCCATTGGAGCGACTGTAGGGCTGTCCCAAACGATTATTTTCTTATCGATTCGACTAACGATTATTTTTTCGATTAGTCGATTAATCTAACGATTATTTTTTATTTAATTTTTTTATTATATAACAATAAATTTACCCAAAACAAATAAATAACTAGGGATGTTCGATATTGGCTTTTTTACCGATATCCGATAATGTCCAACTCTTAATTTCCGATACCGATATCAACCGATATCAACCGATACCGATATAAGCTGGCTTTTTTTCCACCAAAATTTCACGTAACAAGTTACATAATGTAGCTTAATGTAGCTGAAGAGTTTAATATATAATATGCATGTTGTGTTAAAGTTGTAAGTGTTAGAGAAGCGAGCTTGTGACCAGAAGGTCGTCGGTAGTGAAAAGGCAGCGCTTGCCCCTCCCTCATTACCACCACTGAGGTGCCCTTGAGCAAGGCCCTTAACCCCAACCGCTCCAGTGGAGCTGCTCAGTGGCCAACAGATCAGACTGTGGTTGTACTGGTCAGCTTCCAGGTATGAATGTGTGTGTGAATGTGAACAGGGCACTCCTGAAAAAGAGAGCATTGCTCTCAGTGAGACCCCCTGTATTTAAAAAAAAAAAAAAAAAAAAAATATCGGCATGAAAACCGATACCGATATTTTCCGATATCGATTTTTTTATGCTAATATCGGCCGATAATATTGGTAGGCCGATAATATCGGACATCCCTATAAATAACCAAAAACTTCTCAATTTCTGTAGGCTATTTTATTTAAACATCTCATTCTCTTTAACAGTCCAACATAAAATCTCTCAAATAAAATTAAAGCAAGAGCTTGTCCTCAAATAAAATGAATATAGTGCAATTCAAAATAAAATAGTAGAATAAATTAAATTCAAGTCACTTTCAGGAGGAATACCAAAAACCTTGTGCAATGTCAACTGAGTTTAGCAGCAGTCCAAGATAAAATCATCATCTTACAGTACAATGGTGTGCAATTTTCAGTAACAGTGCTCTTAATTTTGGAGAAAGACAAATGCTCCATGTAAGCTATGTCCAGGTAAGCGCTAATGTTAGCGGCTAACTGTTACTTGTCGTTACTTTAAATGGTAGTAAAACGCCACTGAATGACCAAATTGATTTAACTTTTAACCATTTCGATTTCCACTTTCCATACGGACCCCAGTATTGGTTAGTTGTTTATAACGTGACTAGATTTATAACGTTATAACGTACATCGGTTTCCAGTTTATAACTCGGGTCTACAGCCAGAGTGCGGTTGTAGCTATTGCGCAACACACAGATTCAGCCCGCAAACCGGAGTACGTTATTAACGTTATAAATATAGTCACGACGTTAACAACTAACCAATGCTGGGGGTCCGTATTGAAAGTGGAAATCGAAATGGTTAAAAGTTAAATCAATTTGGTCATTCAGTGGCATTTTACTGCCATGTAAAGTAACGAAAAGTAACAGTTAGCCGCTAAAATTAGCCACACGTGACGCGTCGAAGCACGTAGCAGACTAATGTGAAAGCAATAAGCATATAGCCTACATGTTTCACTTTATGCTCTGAAATTGTAGCCTACCTGAAGGTTCCTGATTCTGATAAGTTCAACACCACCTCCAGCTCTGCAGGAGCACCTGCTGCAGTGCTAGTGCTGCTTCTGCCTCCTTCTCCACTTTTGTGAAGAAAACCCCAAAAGCAATCCAACCCATACTTTCAGTTTAGCCACTACTGTTTACATTTGACCAATGGGATTTTTTATATAGCCTAATATAAATAAATAAATAAACAAATACAAATTAGTGTTATTAATTGAATTTCTCTTGAAATTAAATTGTCTACCACTGATATTGTAGTTTAGGCCAAAACACAACATAGGCTCCTTGCTTTCCACCTCTCTGCACCTTTTTTATTCTCCATTTTGGCACCATTGAACAGCAAGCCCTGCCCACCCGTTCTGGGGTCTCAGCAGCTTCTGATTGAAAAGTTAACTAATTCCTCCCTGCATGCTGTCTGCAGCCTGCCTACCTGCTATCTGCACAACTAGGAACACTTATACATACTGGCCTGCTGTTCAGTGAGTGGCCTGGCCTGGCCTGAAAAAAAAGAAAAACGAAATTGCAGGCCATGCCACCGGGCATCTGCCCGAAGTGCCTGATGGTGCAGTCCGCACCTGACATGGGCTGCAGGAGGCATAGTAATAGTATGCACTTTGTTGTACATTGTTTCATGTTAATTCTGTGAATAAATACAATATACCGGTAATTCCTGCTTTTAGCCTTTTTAGGGTGTATTCTTTCCTCTTCAGTTACACAGATATCGTGATGTATCGTACATGCAATTTCCTGCAATATATCGATTATGGCAGAATCACTGTAACGTATTACCTTCGTTATCGAGGACCAAGTATCGTGATAGTATTGTATCGTGAGGTACTGTGATTCCCAACCCTACTGACTAGCATGTACAACTCACACTGATTTCAATGGTGAAATCAGTTTCCTACTCAGTTGCTGAGAATATTGCGTTTTTCCACGTTAGCAAGCACAACATGCATATTAGCAAGTTAGATTGATCGTTTGTTTTCAGTGCAAGACTGATTCTACCCAGATGCACCACAGAGCCTGTGGCCATCAAACTGTGTCAGTCAATAGACTGTTTCAAAACTACAACATAAACATTCTAAATTTACCCTTCACAACGTGAACAACTGCACAGGCCAAGTGTGTGTGTGTGCGCTTACCATGGCAGCAGGAGCAGCAGGGTACATGACTTTGTCAGCCTGCTCCAACATAACAGGGTCCTACACACACACACACACACACACACACACACACACACACACACACACACAGTGCGAGCAGAGGGATGGAACATGAACTAAATCAAAACATGAAATAAATAAATAAAAGGAGAGATCTAATCAATCAATAATAAATCAATACAGGCATCCCCGTAGTGTAGCGTTCCCTTTTAGACTGGTAAAAAATCCCACGAAATATCCACAAACTAGTGGCATTTTCTTCAGTGTAAAAGTTTCCAAGCCAGGCCGTTTAGCCGATAGAGCGACCCTGCAAGTGAGGTGGGTTTTTACGCGGCGGCTCTGCTCCGGCTGGCCGTGGCGGTGGTCCAACCCGTGATTTTACGACCGTGCTTCTCCTCTGCTTGAGTTGCCGCCCCTTTTCCAGCGTGAGTCAGTGACATTCAGTGATTCCCACAGCCTGAAATACGGCCTTCTTAACAGTTAATTAATTTACATTGACCGAATTATGCTGAGAGAAAAAAAGTGTCTCTTGTCATGCCCACAGCCCAGCCCCAGGCACATAGACTGCGTCAAGTCAGCCAGAACGTAAGTAGGTCGTCCGCTTTAGCTCTTTCAAAATAAAGCCCTTATTGTAACGTTCACATTTTGAGTAATGCTTTACAGCTTCTCTATTATGTAATCTTAACATCAAAATGAGTATTTTGGTAAAAATTTTGCTGCTTCGTTTGTTGAAACCCCTTTTTCTCCTCCAACATACATCCATTTACTTGTTTAAATGACATTAGTTTGAAATTTTTACCCGGAAGTTTCCATTTTATTTTGACTGGCCTGACACATGTCTGGACAGCCATGAGAGAAGAAGGGAAAAAAGAGGGGGAAGAAACAGCCCCCAGCGGTGGAGAAACGTGGGTTGAGAGTACGATATAAAAGTTTAAAAGGCGATGCTGCTGCTGCTACCCCCTGCTGCTTTCCTGGGTAACAAAAACATGTGTACTAGTGGGATTTTTTTTTTATATATATTTTATTTTCACATTTTCAATTTTTATAGAACACAGGACAAAACAGACAAACAGGCTCAGACGGGTGTCCGTACGGGTATTTGGCCGGATAGGAACGGGGTTGGGAATAGGGGGAAGAGTGAAGAGTGTGAGACAGGATGTTGTGGTCTGCCTGCCAGAGAGCCATGTTACTCTCACGTTAGCTGCTGAGTGGAAGAGAGACACTATAACGAGTCTGCACGTTAATGACCGCTACCGGCCAGCTGTAGCATTCTCCCGGGGCACCTCCGACTCCGGGTTAGCCTGTACGCTGCGCAGGCCCGGCTCCAGACCCAAATTACAGAGGGGGCCTGCCCCTAACTTGGGGGGGCCAAGCTACCCAAGGGGGGTCCGGCGGGATTCTCCCCCGGAAGAATATTTTGTACATTTTAAAGTAAAATTCATCAACCTGGTGCATTTGAGAGCAAAATGAAGAGGCTAAATCTATGAAGAACTACACACATCTCTAATGTGTTGTGACTTTACAAATAATTAGGCCTAAACAATTCATATTAAATGTATTTACACATTGTGCACAAATTGCATTCATTGTGACAAATTTACAATAGTTAATATCCAAGCCAGAATCATTGCAAATGGATGTTCAAAGTAACAGTTAGCAATAGCATTCAGTTAATCAATGCCTAATGACAGCCAGATTCCGTTTTCAACTTTAAAACAGAAAAACGTTTTTAGCCACACACAAAAAAAACGTTTATTTTATTTTTTTTAATGGGGGGGCCAGTTTGGTGAATGGGGGGGGGCCCGGCCCGGCGATCAATTGGTGCACCTCTATGTATAATATTAATATCATCTATATTATATTAATATCTATATTATAATAATATTAACATCATGTATATTATAATACTATTAATATCATCTATATTGTAAGATTCATATGATGTATATTATAATAACAGTAATATGATCTATATAATAACATTAAAATGTTCTATATTATAATAATTCTAATATTTTTTTTTTATTTTTTTTTTATTTAGCATTTATTTATACAGGGGAGATATCCAAGTAATATGTAATATTATATCCAAGTAATATGATCTATTATAATAACATTAATATAATGTATGTAATATGATCTATTATAATAACATTAATATAATGTATATGTTAAGAACATAATATGATCTATATTATAATATATTAATATGATTATGTATATTATCAGAACATATTAATGATGTATATTATAACAATACGATATATATTGTAATAACATCTATTAGTCTATTAGATCTATTAGTATGATGTATATTAATATGATCTAAATTATATTATATATTAATATGATCTATATTACAATGATGTATATTATAAGAACATGAGTCTGACCTGTAGCCACGGGTGCTTCAGAGCCTCTTCTATCGTCATCCTCTTCTCCGGATCGACCACCAGCAGCTTTCTCACCACGTCCTTCGCTGAAGACACACAAACACACACTCACTGTTACACACAGTTACACACACTCACGCAAGCGCACACACACACTTTATTTCATAAACAGAGCATGTAAATTTGGGCATACGGCAAATAATGAATCCATCCACTTACAAAAGATTTAGGCCAAATACCCAAAAGATTGCCAACATTTTCTCCCCCATTACTCATCAGAAGTATTTGCATGCGCAGGGGTTAAAGTGGGATTTGAAAAGAAAATGCACAAGCATTTCACTTCCTATTTTGCTTTGCTTTTAGCAGCTTTTTATCGGACCCGGACCTCCCTAGGGTCCAGCCGCCACAGTCTCAATAAATCCTGTGTCAAACACTACACACACACACCTTGGTCAGAGATGCCTTTCCACTTGGCCGGAAGCATCTTGAAAATTCCCTGGCAGATCTGTTCTCTTATATCGTGCTCGAAGCTGTCGTGGAAGGGAGCATAACCCCCCAGACTGAGAGACAGACAGACAGACAGGCAGAGAGAGATTTTTATGAGAGCCAAAACCAGAAGGAGACTTTTTTACAAAAAAAACTGTCAGCCAGCTGTCAATCAAACATTTAGAGAAATATTAGAGAGAGACAGATGTGAGGGCGAGTGAGCCAACCAGACAAAGAGCACCACGCCCAGGCTCCAGGCGTCGACGGTGAGACCGTAGCCCGTTGGGGCTTGCTTTAACACCTCCGGGGCCAGGTACGACGGCGTGCCACACATGGTCCGCATCAGAGCCGCCTCCCCCAGCATCCGAGACTGGTTAAAGTCTGTCACCTAACACACAAACACAGACAGAGACACACACATTTGTGTGGAAATTTGTCATAATTAGCGTATTAACCCTCGAGTCCATTTGTGCCAAATTTGAAGAATTTCCCTCAAGGTGTTCCTGAGATATCACGTTAACAAGCATGGAATGGACAGACGTAAGGTCACAGTGACCTTGAACGTTCACCACCAAAATCTAACCAGCTAATCCAAGTAGACATTTGTGTCACATTTTCAAGACATTTTCTTAAGGGGATCTATTAACTTGTCATGGGGACATTTTATGGTACAGTAATGCAGCAATGCTGCATGTAACCGGGAATATTAGTGGAATATTAATTTTCATGTCATGCAAACAGCTGAGTAGGAAATTGTGTGTTGTGTAGAATGTAATTGTATACTGAGTGAGACGGAGCGCTTATGACACTTTCTAAATGTTTTTAAAAGTGTTATTGGTATATTACATTACATTACATTACGTCATTTGGCAGGCGCTTTTATCCAAAGCGACTTAGAATAACACATTTTTGTCATCAATAGAGCGATCAACTATGCAACACAGTCTATGACAACTACAATATCTGAAGGAATAGTGGTATATCCATATGTTTGGGTATATCCATAAAGGGCACCGTTTGTTTCTATTGCAATAGAAAATGTATTGGTGAGCACCCCCCCATGCGCCCGCCCCCCCCCTACTATTTTCACCCAGCTGGACACTGCCTGCATTAGCTAAGAACACTGGTTAGGAAAGTGTTTACTGAGGTCATAAATCAAGTGAGAATTAGGGACTTCCATTGACTTCTATAAAATCAGACTTATTTTTGCAGCCAAATACTGTATAAACAGGTGGGTTATATAAAAATTCACCCCCCGTACAGTTGTCATGAATGGTGAAATTTATTTCAGCTATAAAGTCGGGCATTTTAACACGTTGAGTGCCATGGACGAGATATCTCGTCTTACATAATCCAACCGTTGAGTGCCAAAGACGAGATATCTCGTCTTACATAAACATTTTTTTTTTTTGACGGTGGGACATCAATCAACCCCTTTTACGTCTTCTATATCAATATTGGAGGAAGAGAATGTGTATAATCTATTTTACCGACCACTAAGTGGCGACAGTTCTCTCCAGACAGAGAGAAAGCCAGTCCGCGGGAGAAAGCCATTCTAATTTTCAAGGAAATAGCTGGGCGAAAACTCTTTCGATTTCACACACACACACACACACGCGCGCGCGCACACACACACACACACTCGAGTACCTTTGCGCATAAATAAGACCAGAATCGCAAAAGCTTCTTCAAAGCTCTCAGCCGACACCTCAAGAAACGAACGAGCCCGTTTCCAGACTCGCCCGAGAGCCGCCAGCAGCAGCAGCCCAGAGGAGCAGCAGCAGCAGCAGCAGCAGCAGCAGAGCGGAGTAGGCTGCCTCAAGATTGGAAGAAGGGGATCGCGAAGGAATTTCTCTCCCGTGTCTAACCCCCCCCCCCGTCGCCTCTCCTCTCCTCTTCCCCGCTCCTGCGATTCCCTTCTATTTTTTTGGGATCTGTGAGGCAACAGAAACTCGCCTGTGACAAAACACTGCAAAGCCACACCTACGGAGGGAGGAGTTTGGAGACACACACACACACACACACACACACAAAACAGTATACAGACTTGCCCAAGGGCACCCATAATCACAGGCACGTGAGGTGGTTCTAAAAATCCATTTATCTCAAAACTCTCTGAAAATCTCTGAAACCATGCTGTACTCAACGGCTAATATCTACATAACTACTAACTCTACAAACTAACTCTTTTAGACAGAGAAAGCACACATTCTATTAGTTCTTTTTAGATGATTGGTGTTCACGAAGTCTTAACAGAAAAGAATCCTCGGCTCTTGTAAAATGAGCCAGAATCCTCAAAAAAAAACCTGGCACAACTTACCTACAGCATTGAAAAAACGGCTGGCACTCAATGTGTTAACATGGGGGTCTATGGGGATTTGCTCGCTTTTAGAGCCAGCCTCAAGTGGCCATTCAAGGAAATGCAGCTTTTGCCACTTCTGCGTTTACTTAATTTTTCTAAGACTGAGGTTGGTGCTTGGTGATGATGATGACATGATGAAGGTGTACCTTGATCAGACACTCTTCTTCTTGAGACGCCAGCAGAACATTCTCCGGTTTCAAATCTCTGTGGATGATCCCATTCATGTGGAGGTACTGCACGCACGCACGCACACACACACACACACACACAGAGAGAGGGGGAGCCTCAGGTAAACGGCTAACTTGTAGCCAGCTCCTCAGTAACAACAGAGACTGTTCAGAGTTAAACGGTCCAACTTCCAGTCACTTCCTGTATCTGTGTCTATAGGCTCTTGAGGCTTGCATGCTATTTTCCTCCCCAAGCTTCTGTCCCAAACAGAGATGTTTTGGATCCATCAATTAAATAGCATGCAATCTAAGGACTAAATGATGACTTTTCATATCGACCTTTCTTATAATGGCTGTGTAATAATGTGGCTTGGCTGTGTTTCCTATGTCATTTTGTTCTCTTGTTTTTTGGTTGTCTATTATTGGGACCCATACAGCTTGCTGCTGTTGATACTTGGCCTATACCAGTGGTGTAGTGCAGGATAGATGCGTCTATCCACTTCTAGCGGCAGATCCCACCAGGATCTGCCTTCCCCCCCCCCCCTCCGTTATATATATTTTGGGCCAGCGCACGCAAGGCGCAGTCCCTATAACAGGGTTTGTCCACACAATTTACTCACCAATTTGTAAGCTGATTTGGTCCCACTCAGAAACCATAAGCCCTGCCGCTACCGAACTTGGTAGGTAGGTTCACAGAGTCACCTTTTACTATGGGCGGAAAAATTACACTTGTTGACCACTAGGTGGCGCTATAACAGCCCTCTTTATGTTTTGGTCCATAACCTTTGAACCGCAGCATCCATAATCAAAATTATTTTTTCCCTGGATTCCTTGGGTCATTCCACATCTGCTGATAGAGGCACCCCCCATTTCCGTCTAACTAGATTCTCCGCCATTTTGAATTGTCTCCAAAAGCGTTTTTTTTTGCTATTTCTCCTTCAAATTTTGTCCAATCTTCACCAAACCACATCACACAGCATGTGTGGACTGTCCTACACATAACTTATTTCGCGTTTTTTTGCAAAGGGGGGTCGTAAATTACAGTCTACCCACTTCTCCAGGGACCACTACACCACTGGCCTATATACCCTATAGCTCTTTGTCTGATACCATCATTCTGTATAGCTTCTCCTAAACATGAAGTCTGGATCATGTCCGGCTAGCCAGAGGAGGATATCTTCCGGTTTTACCTTTCTAGACATGAGGAGTCTTTGTTTAGAAACAGCTGGAAATGGTCCATATTCTCTCTGCCGATGGCGAGTAGAGTGGGCGAGGGGAGGGGGTGCGGTAGGGTGTATCATCAAAATAAATGTGATGTGGAAACAGCTTTAGCGAATCTGTAACCAAACTCGATTAAAAAACATGCGGTTTTAACGGAAGATGCATTCCGACGCATTCAAGCATAACGTGGGGTGGCAATGTGTCAGAAAAAGTGAGCGCTTGCCTTTGTTACATCGGCCAAAAGCTGCCAGTCAAAATAGTGGTCGCACTGTCGCACTAACATTACACTGTGGATGATTTTACAAGTGGCATTCAAGTCATATCTGACTAGTTTTCAATTTATTTCTCCCCTCAAAAGTTAGGCTATATGTCTCGATATAGGCTGATGCAACTCTTGCATTTTTACATAGCCTACAAGACAGACAGGTCGGGAGGAAAATAAACCATTCAAGCCGTTTGCAGCACTTGAGGAAAGCGTGAGTTTGCTCGTTTAATTCGTAGATTTTTTTTTACAGTGCACCGGAACGCAACATGCAAGATACCCGCTGAATAAGTGTCCAAATGTTCATGTCATTCTGGCCAATACTCCATTTCTGTTATAGCATTTCAGTCCGGAATATGGAATATCTTTCAATGATCTATGATTTAGCTGCTAAATTGTCAAATACCGCCGTCTGCTCACTACCCAGGCACGTATGTATGTACTTAACCTAACTAACTATCCGGTGTGCACAACATTGTCAGACTAAACTCCGGCTGACACACCAAAAACCTACAATCCACTACAGAAAAATGTATATTGTTTGTTTATTAACTGGCCCCTGGCCTTCTATCATTTCACGAAAGTGGCCCCCGGGCAAAGCAAGTTGAGTATCCCTGATATAAGCGATTGCCCGAACGATTAATTAATAGGCTACGTGAACATTAGCGGGTACTTTAGCCTATGCAGTAGGCTAAAAGTAGTAGGCTTTCATCTTCTTGTTGCATTTTTAAACTGGCAGATGGGGGAAAAAGAAACGATTCAACTTTTACTTGTTTACTCACCTAATTTGGCTCTCTTCCAAATAATCCAGCCACGTAACTAACGCTACGTCCATTCATGAAAAGTAATGATCACTGGGACATTAATGGTTTGTAAAGTGCCATTTAACCACCCGCCCACTCAGACATACATGATCCGGAACATGAGCTGCCGGTGTTAAACAACAGCCGTTTTTCCAATGATGTGGATCCTGTACTAGGGGCTCAGATGGTCATGATCCGCACTCGCGGGAGTGTGCGTAAGGCGGCTAATTGTTTCTAAACATGCAACCCGACCGGCTAGCAGCTGGTTATAATCTGGATTTCACTGCATGTTTAGAAGGGGCTTATGATGCTCTGATGAAGGCACATGCAGAAATGTGTAAAGAAATCTGAGCAGTCTTGCATTACATTTTTTGGAGTGTTGCTATTTCCACTCATGGAGTGATCTCCTTCTACTAGTAAAATTGTGCGGGCATGTAATGACTCATCTTGACAGTGTATAAAGGATCGTTGGTAACAGAATCAGCAGTTGCTATAGCAACAGAGCCACCATGGAGGCCGGCGGCTCTGGCTCCACCCACCTCCACCGCTTTCAGCATCTGATAGAAATAGAGTTTGGCCACCGACTCTTTCAACTGCTTCCCAGACTTCACTCTCTCATACAACTCTCCTCCCTCCATCCTGAGAGAGATGGAGAGAGGTGGGAGAGTGACAGAGAGAGGGAGAGAGACAGAGAGAGAGGGGGAGAGTGACAGAGAGAGGGAGAGAGACAGAGAGAGATGGAGAGAGTGACAGAGAGAGGGAGAGAGACAGAGAGAGATGGAGAGAGACAGAGAGAGGGAGAGAGACAGAGAGAGAGGGGGAGAGGGGGGAGAGTGACAGAGAGAGGGAGAGAGACAGAGAGAGAGGGGGGAGAGTGACAGAGAGAGGGAGAGAGACAGAGAGAGAGGGGGAGAGGGGGGAGAGTGACAGAGAGAGGGAGAGAGACAGAGAGAGAGGGAGAGAGGGGGGAGAGTGACAGAGAGAGGGAGAGAGACAGAGAGAGAGGGGGAGAGAGGGAGAGAGACAGAGAGAGAGGGAGAGAGGGGGGAGAGTGACAGAGAGAGGGGGAGAGCGATAAGTCAGAAGAAGTGAGTTAGTTAAGAGTTAGTCTTTGACTTGGTGATTTGGTTTGATTTATCTGTCATATCTATATCTATTATATACATTTTATATTTATTTATAGAGTTTGTAGTGTGTTATAGAGTGCTGCAGGAAAATGTAAATACATATATATATAAACTCTATAAACACACACACACACATACATACATACATACATACATACATATATATATATACCGTAAATTCCGGACTATAAGCCGCGGCTTTTTTCCCGTTTTTTGGCCTTTTTTGGCCCCTGCGGCTTATATAACGGTGCGGCTTATCTATGGATTTTTTCAGCAAACGGCCACTCGGGAACCTCCAAAATCTATGGATGTTGGTATGAGGCAGAACGAGAGCAAGACAGACATTACGAGAGCGAGACCCTGATTGGATGATGTTGCAAAAAATGTGCCTCGCGACCTGATTGGAGCACTGTGCCACTACTCTCTCTCAGCCACTACAGTAAAACACCCTCCCTCCTCCCTCGCTCCGGGGGGAAAATGGCAGCGATTGAGCCTGAAAGACAGTCTGAATGAAATTGAATGTAACATTCCCAATTCTATGTATTACATTCTAAAAAACTAACGGCAACATTTTGGAAGGCTAAGCCACACAACTAGCTCGTTGTAATCTAACATCATGCTTCAAAAGATGGAGAACTGGCTGTGTTACGACGATGGCGGCGAGAAGAAGAAGGAAAGAAGGAAATCGAGCAGCAGCACGTAACCTTGGCATCAGGGTGTTGACACAGAGAGCAGAGGGCCGAGGTGCCGTTCAGATCCGACTGAAGGCTCAAGTTTGCCAGTGGATCCTGACAGCGTGGAGGAGTGTCAAAACATCCACGATCACCAACGGGTTCCGAAAGGCTGGACTGCTGCGTGATGAAGAGGAGGACGCCGCCACAGCTGAGGGCCTTCAGAGGCTGTTCGATTCCGACAGTGACGAAGAGGAGTTCGTTGGTTTTGAGAGCGACAACGAAGGAGAGAGGAGAGTGGCTGACGAAGCCACCCTGAGCCTGTTCGTTTCCGACACTGAAGATGAGGACTTTGGTGGTTTTAGTACGCCGGAAGAAGACGAAGATGAGGATTAATGACTTGACTTTTCTGGTTACAGCCGTGTACTGCACCTTAGCCTAAAAGATGAAGACGAGGATTAATGACTTTTCTGGTAGGCTGATTACCGTATATTTTAAGCAGCCGTGTTACTGCAACTTTAGGCTTACGCGCTTACTGTCGTGTTACAGGCACTTTATTTTGCACTTTAAAAAAAACACATTTAATTTAGCCATTGATATTGCCTCGTCAAGCGCTGTAAGCTTTGTTTTTTGTTATGGTACTACTGTAGGCTATAATGTAGATCAGTGGTTTTCAACCTTTTTCATGCCAAGGACCCCTAAATTTACACAGCACAGTACATGTTCTGTAGCTACTATTGCACTAAATGGTAACACTTGAATACGTTATGCAAATATGCAACTTGTTTTGTTGAAATGTTAATAAATTGGAGCTTCCCCAAACAGCCATCTCTTTCCCGACAATCCCCTCTGTGCACGAACCCTTACATATGGTAATTAAACATCAAAACACCCGCGGCTTATAGTCCGGTGCGGCTTATATATGTAAAAAACAGTCAACTTTGCAGGTGCGGCTTATACACCGGTGCGCCTTATAGTCCGGAATTTACGGTATATATATATATATATATGTATATGTGTGTGTGTATTTATAGGGTATTTTTATTTATTTATCGAGTGCTGCAGGAATGAGTCCTAAAACCTGGAAATTAGTTATAAGTTTCCTCGTCTGGAAGTCAATAGGGTCGTTTTAATGGGTTTTTGGCTAGATGTCTGAAATAAGGTCTGTGGTTAACAAAAGGTTAGTAAACTGAGCCCTTTGTGTTCAGCAAGATAATCTGCACAAAATAATGAACACCACTTTGATGATTTTTGAAGCGTAAATGCGATCGATATGAATCTCAATTTTCAGAAAACACTTCAAAAACAACAAACAACAAATAGTGTAGTAGCCGTACCGTACCGCACTGCAGCTGCTACCATTACGTATGTCTAATGTTTAATTGTACAGTATGTCTAATAAGGTACATGCTATTTGCACCTGTATGTCAAATACGTCGAATTTAAAATGTTTAAGTAAGTCTAATGTATGCACATGACATGTGCACCTATGTGCAGTGAATATGCCACTGTCTCGGACTTGTCTTATCACTATACTGCCTTATTGCTTATTGTTGCTTATTGCTTAGTGCTTATTGCTTATTGTTTTTGCACTCATATGCCTTGCTATATTTGTACTATGTTGTAAACGGAGTCCATAGCACAAGAATTTCACACGTGATACTTGTACCATGGAGTGACAATAAAAATCTTGAATCTTGAATCTTGAAAAATCATCAGTCATGTTTTGTGAAGATTATCTTTCATAAACGTTTGTTAACCACAGGCCTTATTTCAGACATCTAACCAAAATTCCCAATCAAAAATCCCATTGACTTTTGCATTTTGCGGGGGCTTCTGGGTAAGCCTAAAAAAATATGTCACCCCTGCGGTACTCGATGAGACAGTTGAACTCACAGCTCCAGAACGATGTAATAGCAATCTTCTGTTTGATAGAAGTCCTCTGTTTGAATCAGACACGGCTGAGGAGAGGAGAGAGAGCGGAGGAGAGGAGATGACATGTTAAAACTTGTCCCCATATTAAATCTGTATTGTTTCTCTGACCCCATTTAGACCAGCTATTAGCTTAGTTAGCTTGGTGTAAAAACCAGGGGTTCCCAACCTTTTTTGGGTTGTTGTGATGCCACTTTGACGTCACAAAGATCTATTCCAGGTCGATCTGACAAAGTTCCTCATTGGTGTATTCAGGGTCATAAAGACATCCCCTCGAATCTGGTGTAAACGGCATATATTCATTGCTTTCATAGTCAGACATGTTTTAGTAGCCTGTTTACAGAGCACGCTGTGTCTGAAACACCTGTACACAGCGTTATAGTGACCACTGTGGATGCAGTGCTGGAGCCAGAAAGTAGTGCCAATAAATAGCACGGTCTGATCAACAGCAAGACTGCGGTTTTATTGTTGAAATGAGATGTCATAACACATGCATGCTTTCTTTAGGAGTAAAACTTGATAACTCCGTGACCCTAGAATGTCCGCCGCGACTAGTTTTTCTCCACTCATAGTAGGGGTGCTCCGATCCGGCTAAGCCACGATCCGATCCGATTCCGATTCCTGGGGTCACGATCCGATTCCAGAATCGATTCTCGATTCCAACGATTCTCGATTCCAGAATCTAGAATCGATTCTCAATTATGTAGTTTTATATTGCAATAACACACAAAGGTAAATCTAAGACAAAAAATGACAAATGTATTAATGCTGAACTTCAAATTCAACTTCTGAAGTATTACAGCCAGGGCCTAAATTCATTTTGCAAACTAGGGGGGATTTTCTTTTTTTTTACAATACGAAGAATCGATTCTTGGGAGTTTGGAATCGATCCAGGAATCGTGGCATTAAGAATCGCGATCCTTTCAGAATCGATTTTTTGGAGCACCCCTAACTCATATCCAGTGTTGGGCAAGTTATTTTCAAAATGTAATACACTACATATTACTAGTTACTTTCAAGTAAGTTACTTTACAATATTACTGTCTGTGTAGAGTAACTCGTTACTTATTACACTACTTTTGCATTACTTTCACCAAAACAACAGAAGCAGCAGAATGACAGCGCTGCCCAGAAACCATCGCGAAAAATAATTTCAACCGCCTTGAAGTCAGTGTAAATGTAACCTACATGTAAAATCACACTGTGGTAACTAATATAATCTTGCACTTCTTAATGCAATTTGAGCTAAATACACCCAACACAAGGGCCATATCAATTGTCAGCAGTAACTTACGGTAATGTCTTGGCACTTTGAAATGCCTTACTGAAAGGAAGAGCGCATGCCTATGAGCTCTGTAAAATAAAGTGAATTTAAGTGCTAAACTAGTCTACTGTGCCGTGGAGTGCCTGCTGAAATATCGTTCCTAAAACATTTACCTTTGATACTAGCTTCACTCTCCACGTGCAGAGAGTGAACTGCACCAGTGATCCTGCCAGGGGCGTGTCAGCGCAGGAGACAAGGGGAGAAGGGATCTGTCCTCTTCTCTTCAACCGGAACCTTGGACTGCACTACTGACCTGGACCAAGGGGGGTTACCGTGGCCTCACTAACTTTTCCAACTTCCAACTCCATTCAATCTATCCTACATCTATCCAAGTAAGATCGTTCCTCATACAGATTAAAAGTCTTCACCAGGATTAAAAAGGCAACAAGGAACCATTCACCTTTATTATAGGGGACCTTTCTCTTTAAAAAGGAAACAAACAAAGCTGAGCTCAAAACTCTAGTAAGTTGTGCACAACTAGGTTACGCTGCAGCAGAACTATTATAGGATTTATTTTGGGGGTTATTTTATTTTATTGTTACGGCCGAATTCTGTCAAAACTTGAATAATTGTATGTCATTGTGTTTATGGGAAAATGCCATACTGAAAGAAAGGAAAAGAAAATCAATTCAAACTAAACAGTTCAAACGAGATTGATTGTGTCTGGTCTGGTGTCATTTCTGAGTCCTCCATTGTCCGATGGTAATAATTTGAGAATTTATTATCTGCTTCTATTAACCGAACCAGGATGCTAAACTTTTAAGTAAGTACATAGCACTCCCAGACCCTGTGGATAAGTTTTCCAGTATTTCCGCCTATGGTTCTATTGATACCTGGTTACATAAACAATCCAGAATTCTAAATGTTATCCCTTTCCTTTGTTATTGTCATCTATAGTGGTTATTTGCATAAAAACACACAGTTTGATTAGGAAATAATTGTATCTTTTTTAAATATGGGCTTTGATTAAAAAAAAAGTAACTTGAGTTACTTGACAAAGTAACTGGTATAATATTACTGAAATCCTATAAGTAATAAGTTATATTACTGAGTTACTGCCAAAAGTAATATATTACATGGAATATATTACTTTTGTAATGAGTTACCCCCAACACTGCTCATATCAAGCTAGAGCTCCGCCCACAGGAGTCATGGATCGGCAAGTCAGCTCCCCATACACTCTACAACTGGTATGGAGTTCATACAACTGTATGTCCAATAATATGCACTATCCCTTTAAATCCTCTAAAGGTGCTAAACTTTGTGCTAACTTAGCTTGGATGTGTTATGCTAGGTAGGCTAGTTAGATCCTATAAAAGTAGGCTACTGAATGCACTCAGTGTGTTTGAATTTCAGCTTTTTTATCAGTATTTATATTTACTTTTGGTTTTATTGGTTGTGGTGTGTGTTCAACTTTTTTATCTATGGTTTATCTATGTTTGGGACTGGAACAGGGATTATAGAACAACTGCATGTAAACTGGACTGGGGAAAAATGAATGTTGAAAAAGCTATGTACTGTATATTTTGAATTGTATATTTTTGATTTTAGAGCAAGATAAAATATGTCTGCTCTTGGGCACCCCTGAATTTTACATTCATCTTTTAAAATAAAGATGTGTTTAAAAAGCTATTGCGTGTTAAAAGCTTGTGTTACGTTTTCAGTGCTGTGCCTTTCCTCTGGGTAAACAAGAAGTGAGCTTGAAATAAATTGAGCTGCTCATTTTTTGATACTGAGCTATAGCTCAAAGTAAAAAATATGAGCTATGAACTTGAACTATAGTTCATTTTAATCTGCGGGAGCTGAATTTTGAGCTAGCTCTTGTGAAGTGTGAGCTTGCACAAAACTGCACTCTACATACTGTCCTTTCATACACAAATAAAAAAAATAGGCGCTTTTGTTCATACACTTATTATTATTGAATTGTATATAGTAGTTAATGTACCGTATATGTTCAACTATCCTTTGTTTGTTATTCTTGCCTGTTTTAGACTGACCATTCACTGTTCTTTTGTGTGCGAGTACATTGAGAGTTTCCTTTTATGTGCACGTACTTGGCCAATAAAGCTGATTCTGATTCTGAGCTTGTTGACATACATCACACACTGGCTGCCCCACAAAACACAGCGTTGACCAAAGATCGTCTACTATGTCAAGAGCAGTCACTCCATCACCCACCACAGACCACAGATAGATACAATCTCAATGACTGACCAGAAATTGTATTGCTCTGGTTTTATTGCAAGCAAGCAATAAAGATCTTGGACAAGAAGCCCCGCCGTTACCACCAATGTCACATCATTAAAAAGTATAACTTACTCACCCTGGACAGTCTTAAAATATACAATGATGCCTGTCTTGTCTTGCCCTTCCACCAATGAATCAGTTTGTATTAATAAAAAACAACACCAGACGCACGAGGTCAATCTCAAGAGGGGAATGTGTGGTTCCATTTAGAGGGAGCACTTTTAGTCGTTCAGCTTTCTCTGTGAGCCACACAGTACTTGAACAGTCTGCCTTTACTATTAGAGTTTTCTTATTGAAAGACTGTATATTTTGTCATACCTGACAGTTTCGACTGATACTTCCTGCAATCTTCCTCAGAGACGTCACGTGATGTTGTTGTGACGTGCTGTATGGCTGGTTTATGAAGGGTTGGCCATCCCACCTGGATAGGTAGGATGACCATGCCCCCTGCTGGCCGGTAGTTTATGGAGGAGGACTGTGTCCCAGGTGTGGGATAGCATGTAGGCCCCCTCATCCCGGTTCACAGTCCGGGGTGCACGTAGGTATGACAAAATATACACAGTCTTTCAATAAGAAAACTCTAATAGTTAATAATAGATAGACGAAATGAACTTGTTTGGATTAGTCTGCCTTTACATTTAAGGAGCTGCCCAACATTTGGACTATTTAAAAATACTTTAAAAAATTGGCTTAAAGAACACCAGAGTTGTACTCATTTCTAAATCCCCTGTGCACCATTGTCATTTATCTACTGTATGTGTGGACATTGCTCTCACTCTGTATTTTTAATCCTACATTGTTTCTAACCCATTGCTTTGTTTTTAATCATAATTGCTATATTGTTGACTTGATATTGTTTTGTTTTTAATTTTAATTGTTTAATTGTTATACTGTGACCTGTTGACCATATTGTTAACTTGTCCAGGGACTACAGATGCAAATTAGCCTCTTGGCTAAATCTGACACATTTACACTGTAGTGTGAACTAAAGTGTGGATTGATGTGTATTGTCCCTGTCAAATAAATCTGAAATAAATAAAAATAAAAATTGTTCTATGCTTTTATTGTTTTATGCTTTTTATTTATTTCTTGACTTCTGCACTTTTTAACCTCTGTCCCTGTCGCTGTTTTAGACACCTGAATCTCCCCACGGGGATAAATAAAGGTTTCAATCAATCAATCAAAGGAAAGAGAAATTAAGTAAGTTTTCTGATGGGAGAATGCTCCTTTTCTGCTTCCTGGTTTTGGTGGACAATCACAGTGGCTTCTGTGTAACTTTGGAAGTGCTGTAGTATCTCAGAAGGTAAGTAAGAGAGCCATCTATCACATGACGGTGAAAACACGGATTGATGTGATATCACGTCAATGGTGGGGAAAGAGTTATAGCAGGTGTAAATAGTCTGAGTGAAACTCACATGGTTGATTTTCCTCAGGATCTCGATCTCCGTCTCTGCGCTTTTCGTTGCCGTCTGTCATTGGACAAAACACATCACATGATCACCTTCCCTGGCCAGCCATTGGACAGAAGCATTTATCTCAAGTGTAATCATGTCCGGTGGTTTGGGCGTCGATCCGTCAAGCTGTTTTCAGCGGGAGACATATCGAATATACTCGATGTATCGCGGCTTGTGCCACGTGAGATGTAGTAAATCAGTGGTTCCCAACCTTTTTTGTCTTATGTACCCCTTGAGCTGTTTTTCCATGCCAATAGTACCCCCCTCACTTATACGTGTTGATGATTACATACAAGTCAATCCATACAAAATGGGCTTGGCCTCTTTTTTCCTTTTGTCACCAGGCCGGCCTAAACCTGAATCTGGAGCGATAGCAACTGGACGTTTTTGAGCCATTTCAGTAACATAATAGTGTAACAGTTGACACTTGCTGGGGGGAACTAGTTGCGGTGCATTTTGGAAGTAAATTGTAATCCCCAATCTTTCCAAGTACCCCCTGCAAGCTGCTCAAGTACCCCTAGGGGTACACATACCCCTGGTTGGGAATCACTGTAGTAAATGACTATATCACGAACATTTGAGTATAATTAGTCACGCATTGTTTATAACTTAAGCCGCCGGCATGACTCGCTTCACATTTCCTCTTGTCAGCTCTCCCTCTCAAGGGAGAGCTCTGTCACACTCAGACAAACAGGAAGGGAGGGGGAATCACATGGATACGTCAAACACGTCAAACACACTCGCCGTTCCCAGTGTGGCTGCAGTTTCAAATGATGACAAAACAACCACTATTGCAATTTGCAATAACGCTACACACTTTGCAACGCCCTGTACATGTCCCGCAAGGTTTCTGAGATTAGGGGAAAGTCTTAGCTGACGTTACGCTAATCCAAACGTGGGGAGGAGGCAGTGGATTTGTTTGGCGTTAACGTTAGTTGTTGTGGTGGCTAACGTTAGCTAGCTGGTTGTGGCTACCTAGTTCAGCAGGCAGCAGTCCACAAGCTTGTTGTGACCAAAATCCCTGCATTTAAAGCACTTCATACTCCCAGAGCTGGCGTAAACCATAGAGAACCTCATGGAATACTCAAAATGAAACGTCCAGGGTGTGTGTCTCCAAAAGCAACTAACGCTAACGTTACATGCAAGGTAACGTGAAGCTAACGTAGCTAGCTGCGGGGCAGTCATGCTCTATAAGGAAAACGAATGCGCACATTTACATAAAAGTCAACATCACATAGTGTATTTTCTTTAATCTAGAGGCATCATTTTTCAGTCAAAAGTGAAACGACACAGATATGATGGGCGTATAGTGAGGCTTTCCATGCCTCACTATAGAACACCTGGCCCCAATGCAAAATTCAGACAGCTTATATGTTGCCAGTAACGTCATGCCAATAAGAGTCTAAATTACTATGCCTTTTGTGTTTTATCTGCACACTAAGCACATAGGCTTTCGGTTCTATAAAAGCCATTATTTTTTGTATTGACTATTGAGTGATACACAATCATATTATATCAGAAGTGTTGTGTAACTTTGTTTGTGTTCACAATAGTGATGTCAGATTTGCTTAGGTCAGAGCTATGGAATATTAAATCATCCATCTTTGCTCACTACATCTGCCCTTTCTTCTTTTCTTTTTTTACCCCAGGTGTGCATAAAATACAGGTTATTTTTTTTAATTTTGGAAATCCATTGGTCAAAATGTGTATGAA
Source organism: Poromitra crassiceps (assembly GCF_964638095.1). Lineage (NCBI taxonomy): Eukaryota > Metazoa > Chordata > Actinopteri > Beryciformes > Melamphaidae > Poromitra > Poromitra crassiceps. Next base: position 131,476,182 of record NC_139623.1, on the reverse strand, counting down.
CCCTGAAGGGTTAAATCGAGCATTTATGTGAGATTTAAAAAAGTATCGAGATATATTATATCGTGTATCGCGATATTCTTTAGAGGCCATATCGCCCAGCCCTAAGGTCACGTAGGAAAAACCAGCTTCAACGACTCATCTGACACCATCAGACTCCAGGATTGTAGTTTTCCTCAGAATTTAGATGCACTTAAGTTTAATTTAACTTAAGTTCTGTCTTAAGTTACAATATGCTACTAAAGCTGTGTCAATGTTTCGTTGCACCACAGAGACGTAAGGCACATTTTAACTACACTGTCGTAAAGTCCACACTAACTAATATTGTGGCAGAAAATTATTGTTTTCACTTTCTGTGGCCAATCAGTGAACAGCACTATTCTGTGGCCAATCAGTGAACAGTGTGGTGTTTATAGAGTACCGCAGGAATGAGTCCTAAGATCTGCCTGAGACCCCGACGTTAGCACTTGCTTGATTTTCTAAGCGTAAATGCGATTTTCAGGAAATGCTTCAAAAATCATAAACGTTTGTGGAGATTATCTTGCTGAACACAAAGGTCTCAGTTTCATAAACTTTTGTTAATCACAGACCTTATTTAAGGCATTTAACCCCAATCCCCATACAAAAATTGCATTGTCTTCCCAACGAGGGAACCATGACTTCTGGGTTGGCCTACAAAAATAGATCAGATCTATCCCTGTTTTCATTCTGTTCATTCTGTTTTCATTCTGTTAATTCTGTTTTCATTCTGTTCATTCTGTTTTCATTCTGTTTAATTTGACAACACGGTAAGTGTTGTCAAATTAAACAGAATGAAAACAGTCGGCGTGACAATCTGGGGCAAGGTTGTTGCCTACCGCAAATTATGGTTTTCACACTTCATTAACACTAACCAAAGATAACATATATTGCTATTTGTTAGGTTCATAGACCGTTACATCTGCGGTGAGTGAGCTCTCTTCATCAAAATTGTAATATACCATGTTATGATCCTCTCAGAAAACTAGAACGACTGCAACGCGGACTTATGCCTCCGCCATTAGTTCATTCTTAAGTCCAAATCGCCATTTGAGGCAAATTGGAAGAAATTCCGTCAAGGCACTCCTGAGATGTTGCATTACAGAGCTTGGAAATTGGGTGTGTGAGGTCACAGTGACCTTGAACTCTGACCACCAAAATGTAATCAGTTCATCCTTGAGTCCAAGTGGACGTTTGAGGCAAATTCGAAGAAATTCCATCAAGACATTCCTGAGATATTGCGTTAACAAGCTTGAAAATGGCATTCAAAAGGTCAGTGACCTTGACCTTTGATAAATAACATGGAATCAGTTCATCCTTGAGGCCAAGTTAATGTTTGAGGCAAATTGGAAGAAATTCCATCAAGCCGTTCTTGAGATATCACTTTAACAAACTTGGGAATGGCATTCGTGAGGTCACAGTGACCTTGATCTTTGACCACGAAAATCTAATCAGTTTCTTCCTTGAGTCCAAGTCGATGTTTGAGGCAAATTTGATGAAACTCTGTCAAGGCATTCCTAAAATATCGCGTTAACAAGCTTGAAAATGGCGTTCGAGAGGTCACAGTGACCTTGACCTTTGACCACCAAAATCTAATCAGATCATCCTTGAGTCTAAGTCGATATTTGAGGCAAATTTGATGAAATTCCATCAAGGCATTCCTGAGATATTGCGTTAACAAGGTGGAAAATAGTGTTTGAGAGGTCAGTGACCTTGACCTTTGACCTCCAAAATCTAATAAGATCATCCTTGAGTCTAAGGGGCAGTTTACACGAGGACGGTTTCCTATGGTGACGGGGAATTATTGTAGACGGCGAATTTGGGCTTAGGAAACAACACATTTTGAAACCACCTTCCAGCGTCAAATTCATTGTGACGCTTCCCGCTGCGCGCTCCATGTAATCGCTTTGAGACGGCACATATCAGAAACTCTGACGTGCCTGCACACGCGACACACCATTACGCCATAGTCGTGCGCGAGTTGGCAACCATTTTCAAAATAAAACGTCAGTATGAATGGCAACATTCAGAATTAAGCTACACTGAGGCCAACTTCAGTTACATGTTCATAACGTTACTGCTGCGAGGAGCCGATGGCTGTACCCGGTCGGCATTTAACGTTAGTTACAAAAGCACGTCGACAGTGTTTTCTCACTGCCAGTAGCCTACAGTAGGGTTTGACAGATAGCACACTCAGCGCTCCCGGTCCTCGCTGCTCGTTAGAGATTTCCAATAGGCGTTATTCTGATAAACTGGTCACATATGTTACATTCTCACCCGACAAATATTAAAATTTTAAAACAGTTTGGGTTTTATTTTTTTAGCTTGAAAAAAGCTTTTTGGCAAGTCTAAATGACTGCGGAAGGCGTACTCTACTTCCTTGTTTAAAACCAGAAAGACGATTACGAAATTACGTCATGCATAAGTGTCCTTGTATGGGCAAAGAATAAGGTGATCACACTGCCACCTAGCGACCTGGCATGTACATTACGGCATTTTAAAAATTCAACAGCGCTCATGTAAACAGGGAGAAGGTGTGAAGGAAAAGGTGTGAGGGAAACACTATTGTGTCGTTTCTTTCAGAAACTGTCCTCGTGTAAAGGGCCCCTAAGTCGATGTTTGAGGCAAATTTGATGAAATTCCGTCAAGGCATTCCTCAGATATCGCGTTAACGAACATCGTACGTACGCATAATAAAATACAGGACATACCTTTGTCAATCACTGTTTGTTGTTTTTGATGTAATGTTATTTTGTGGGAGGTTAAATGGCTAAAATTAACCTCATACTCCAAGTTATCCCACCTGAAGCCAGGAAGTTGTCTCATATGAATATATTAGCCATCACATATCCCTGAGACTCCAATCATCTCAGTGTATACATGAAACAGTACAGAGAGTTACATTGATGCAGTTGTAGAATGGAATTTGTATCAATAATCATCATTCTTCATCCTGCATAAACAAGATAGCATTTCAAGCCAATATGAAACAATGACCATATAAAAATTGAAGCCAGGAGTCACGAAGTTGTCTTATATGAATGTTTTAGCCAGACAGCTGCTGGGCTCGTGGGAGCACAGGCTGCCTGCAGTTACTAAAGCCGTTTTCCCACATGCGCTTTTTACCGCTAAATGACCGGAACGTGGTCTAATGCCTTCATGTGTGAAAGTTGTTTCCCGGTGTAAGCGCGACCCCGTCATCGCAGACATTTCACCAGTGTCAAGTCATTCGCCGCGACACCGGTCCTTCTCTCATGGGCGAGGTGTACACACGTTGCTTAAAGGCCGGCTTTACCATGGGGAATATGAATATATATTAAATCTCACGCCCCTAAGGTTTTCGAATCCGTTGAAATTTTTGAAATTGGTTGTTTCCCGCCAGAGATATCACCAGAAATCCACTCTGCGTGGAGGGGGGGGGTGGTGGAGGGGAGGGGCGGGTGCGGGGACCCGAAATACTACATTTCCCACAATGCACTGGGCTCGCGTGGCCTTCGTTTTCATGCCCACACCTCAGGCATTTGGCTGATATCAAACTCCAGTAGGTGGCGGTAATGCACATATATGTTTGCCAACCGCCATAAAACTCAAAGAAGAAGAAGAAGAAGGCTTCGACAATAAAAGATACAAAGAAGAAGAAATAAATCGAAAATAAAATTGCCTCCAAATTGCACCAAATGTAAACGGTAGTATATATGTCGGGAGATGTCTTCATAAATTTTTTTTCATGCATTTTAAGGCATTTTCGTAGGAGTTACGCGCATCTGATGTTGTAACTATTTTCTGTAAAAATGTGTAAAAATGGGTACATTGCTCAGCGTTGATTTCGTTACTTCAACTCACCTACTACTAGATGTAAAATTTGATGAGCTTTCCAATGCCGCCAGTCCCGTGTCTTCTGGTGCTTCCGTTCCAGAGATATGGTCTCTTGGCAAGGAGCTATGGAAAGCTAACCTAGCTACAGTATGCTATGCGGGTGGACAAGATGGCTGCCTTTTGCTTTTCGTCGAGAGCTCTGAAGGGGCGTGGAGGACCTCTAGAGGCGGGACCATGCTCACAAGACTTGTAGTTCATAGGCGCTCGAGTGCCGCAAGCGGGGAGGGAAGCCGGGTGACGCGTAACGCGTCATCCGGCTTCCCTAAAAATGTGAGAGATGCCTGATAGGTCAGGCAGTGAAGCTCCAATTTCAAAATATTTCAACGGATTCTAAAACCTTAGGGGCGTGAGATTGATATATATTCATATTCCCCACGGTAAAGCCGTCCTTTAATGTTCCAGCGGGCATAATCTAATCATTCGCGCACATTAAAGCAAACTGGCGAAATGATCTTGTGATAATAAGAGCGGTATGTCAGCTTCATGTGTGGGCGTGCTGATTTCCCCCTCTCCCCTCTCTGCTGCCTGCTCGCTCTCTGGCCAGTCCTTCAGTCCTCCTCCTTCAGTCACAGCCCGACAGGGACACAGACGAAGCAAATGCACGAAGCGAAATGTGGAAGTATTTTGCTTACGTTGCCGACAGCGAAGGCAAGCCCGGACACATCAAACGAAGCCAGTCTGTAAAAAGTGCTTCAACGCGACACAGGTGAACGGATAAACATCGAACCAGCCAGGCTATTTCTCTCAGACATGGATCCCAACTTCTTCAAATATTTCAGTTCAAAGACTGGTTAGCGAATGTGAATGATACAACATACATGCCCTCTTAAGTTAAACGAGTGTGATTTATTGTGTGACAAGCAAACTTATTTCACCATCGGAGTTTTGCCGACACGTCACTCCCCACCCGCTCTGCAGTGCCGCCCCGCCCCCCAACATACAGGCAATTTCGCTGCTATATTCCCACATGCGAGCGCCCAGGTGTGAAGGGAAATGTCCGATATTGACTTACAGGTAATTTTCCGGTACGCATGTGGGAAAACGGCTTAACTGTCACCGCAAGGCCAGATTAACACCCCTACCCATCCACCCCCCCTTCCCCCCCGAGCATTACACTCGGACACAAGAAGGGGGAAAACAAGATAAAAAAAAAATTGTCTGAGTAAAATGCTGATTCTAAATATAACTGAATCGTTTTGTTTGACCAAGCAATTTTACAAAAGCATTTTACAAAATGTCTATGGAAAAATTAATGGCTGACCAGTCACCACCAGGGACACTGGAACTGTTTTTAAGTAGGGGTGCTGCAGGGAAGGGACTGTCTCCTTCCGGCGGGCTAAAAACTTACGTTTTTTTGGACATATGTTTTTTAGCCATATGTAGAGGAATATCTAATTTTAAATTAACATTAGGATTATACTGTGATGTCATTGTGAGTGAGAAAAGGAGAAAATACTGAATAATTTATTCAGTATTTTCTCCTTTTCTCACTCACTTTCATGTCACCACCTGCTCTCCCTTTAGGTTGTTTTACACTACAACAGACAGCAACACAGGCAGAAACACTGAACTTATTTAGTATTATATTTTATTATCTTATTATTATAAACCAAACATCAAAAATAACATCTCCACTTTGAATTGCTTGGCACGCACTGGCTCAGATACTTGCAAATCAGGGATCATGTTCGATCCAAGATTAATACCTTTGAAACACTCCCAGATGAACATGCTTTCTTCGATGTTTTGCTGAGCCCTCCTCATTCCAAGCATCTAATTTCTAGGTTTGTATGTTTGTTTGACAACTGCATCACAGCCTCTACTGAGAGGATTAGAGAAGCATGGCAGGGGGAACTTGGCATTGAGTTATCTGATATTGTATGGGATAGGAGTTTGTCTGTGGTGCAGCTCTGCTCAGTTAATAGTAGACACCAGCAGATCCAATTTAAAGTCACCCATCATCTTCATTACTTTAAGCAAAAGTTGCACAAGATCTACCCCTCTGTCTCTTCACTATAGCCCTTTTCCCACATGCGCTTTGTACCGCAAAATGACCGGAACGTGGTCTAATGCCTGCATGTGTGAAAGTCGTCGTGCCGGTATAAGCGCGACCCCGTCGTTGCCGAGATTTCACCAGTTTCGAGCCAGTCAGAAGAGCGGTATGCGCTATAGCGGATACAAGTGAGAAACGGATCCAGTCATTTTCCGCGACACCGGTCCTTCTCTCATGTGGGCGAGGTGTACACACGTTGCTTAACGTTCACTTCCAGCGTGCATCATCTAATCATTCGCGCACATCAAAGCAAACTACTTCCACATTTCGCTTCATGCATTTGCTTTCTCTACATACATACAAGCGTTGGGCTGGGCAGCTTGCAAGCCTCTGCCATTCTCGCTGTGTCTGTCCTGTGTGGCTGCTCCCCTCTCTCGAGCAGAGGGGAGGGGGAAAATCGGCTGTGTTTATTACGCTGGCTTGACGCTGCTCTTGAGTCAAACGAGTGTGATTTTATTGTGTGGCAAGTTTTGCCGACCCCCCAAATAAGCTCCCCCCTCCCCCCGCCCCCCAACATACCGGCTATTTGACGACTAGATTCCCACATGCGCGGGCTAAGGTGTGAAGGGAAATTCAGGGAAATGTCCGATATTGACTTACAGGTAATTTTCCGGTATGCATGTGGGAAAACGGCTTATGTGATAGATGTCAGGTATCGGAGGGCACTCTGTCTCATGCCTTCTTGTTCTGCCCTTCACTGGCAGGATTCTGGGCCAAAATATTTGACTGGTACTCTAAGGCCTACGAAATAACCCTTCAGCCGGAGGCAGAACTCGCCATCTTTGGCTGCTCGGAGTCCTCTCTGGACTTCACTACAGCTGTGCAACAATCTCTGACACTGGGGATTTGTTTTCAGTATACATGCTACAGCATGCGCTGGGATGCGTCATCAGTGATGTTGACTGGGGTTGTTGGGTGTTTCAGGTCTGACAACATCATACACCCTCGCCCAGTAGACCCAGCCGAGGCCGATTACGACCCCGACCCGCGTCCCAGAAGCAGCCGCTCACGGATCAGCCTTCCTACTCTATCTGCAACGTTGCCCGCGGAAGGGTTGATCACGCCCAATCCGCTGCAATAGAGTTTAGTGCTACACCGCAGTATTGTGAGTCCTTCGGTGCATGGAGGTCTAAGGCCCTGTGGGGTGATTCCAGGCCGGGCACCTCCTTCGTCTCACCAGAACCTCCTGTGGCAAAAGGCAATCCTACCATGCCGTACCATGGGGCAGGGAGGATGCCTCAAGGAGGCCTGTGCGCTGCACGTCATACACCTGCAGCGAGCACCTCGCTCTAGCCTGAAGGACCCCAGGCCGCGCCGATGTTTACGCAGATTTTCAGAAGGCTGATCCGTAGCGTTTGTGGATTTCTCCCTCACGAGAGCCAGGCTGGGGTGCTAAAACCCATCCCGTACCGGATGCCGTCTCTCCGACCGTCAACTGTCTCTCCAACTTGTCACCAAACTATACTTGGTTGTCACCTAGTCTATTCCTAAGTGTCACTGGCCAGGGGGAGCCAGGATTGTAGGTTTCAGTATACATGCTACAGCATGCGCTGTACAACTGTTGCCAAAAAAATAATTCTTAAGGAATGGAAGTCCCCCTCTTCAGAGAGACTCAGGTTCCTGAGAACCAACTCACTTAGAAAATGTCTAACTATATGGAACCCGTTTTTAGCCTACCTAATGAGGTTAGGGGCGACGGGTGACTCGCCCGGCTGGTTTCCTATAGACCCCTTGCGTGAGATCTCAAGTACATCAGAATCAGAATCAGAATCACTTTTATTGCCACAGTATGCAAGTTACATACAAGGAATTTGTCTTAGTGTCTGTATGCAGCATAGTGGTCACATCAATATACAGAGATAAGAAGTAGGAAGATAACTAAAGACAATCACAAAGTTGCAAGTGCAATCAAATCGAGTAAATATATACAATATGTACAGGGCCGCGGCACCCTATACGCAGAGTATGCAGACTGCATAGGGCAGGGGTGCCCAACCTTTTTTGACCGAAGATCTACTTTTCAAGTAGCCAGCCTCCCGAGATCTACCAGTCCAGTTTCAACATCGCTAACGCACACACATCGTTTCCAGCCTGCAGTAACTAACCTCACAACACTTTCTCGTTGTCCCACAACCACTTGACATTAGGGCTCTGAATCTTCACTGGCCTCACGATTCGATTACGATTCAGAGGGCTACGATTCAATTCGATCACGATTATCGATGCATCTCGATGCATCTTATATCGATGCATCACTTTTTTTCCCCAATACATGATTTATTTTTTCTCACTTTATTTTTTCTCACTGTGTGGCTACTTTTAAAATAAAAGTGCATTTGGAATTGCATTGTATTATGATCCATAATTAAAACTAGAACGACCGCAACGTGGACTTATGCCTCCGCCATTAGTTCACTCTGGAGTCCAAATCGCCATTTGAGGCAAATTGGAAGAGATTCCGTCAAGGCGCTCCTGTGATGTTGCGTTACAGAGCTTGGAAATTGGGTGTGTGAGAGGTCACAATGACCTTGAACTTTGACCACCAAAATGTAATCAGTTCATCCTTGAGTCCAAGTCGATGTTTGAGACAAGTTTGATTAAATTCCGTCAAGGCATTCCTGAGATATCGCGTTAACAAGCTTGAAAATGGCGTTGGAGAGCTCACCTTGACCTTTGACCTTTGACCACCAAAATCTAATCAGTTCATCCTTGACTCCAAGTCGATGTTTAGACAAGTTTGATTAAATTCCGTCAAGGCATTCCTGAGATATCGCGTTAACAAGCTTGAAAATGGCGTTCGAGAGGTCACAGTGACCTTGACCTTTGACCACCAAAATCTAATCAGATCATCCTTGAGTCTAAGTCGATGTTTGAGGCAAATTTGATGAAATTCCGTCCAGGCGTTCCTCAGATATCGCGTTAACAAGCTTGAAAATGGCGTTCGAGAGGTCACAGTGACCTTGACCTTTGATCTTTGACCACCAAAATCTAATCAGATCATCCTTGAGTCTAAGTCGATGTTTGAGGCAAATTTGATGAAATTCCGTCCAGGCGTTCCTCAGATATCGCGTTAACAAGCTTGAAAATGGCGTTCGAGAGGTCAAAGTGACCTTGACCTTTAACCTTTGACCACCAAAATGTAATCAGATCATCCTTGAGTCTAAGTCGATGTTTGAGGCAAATTTGATGAAATTCCGTCCAGGCGTTCCTCAGATATCGCGTTAACAAGCTTGAAAATGGCGTTCGAGAGGTCACAGTGACCTTGACCTTTGACCTTTGACCACCAAAATCTAATCAGATCATCCTTGAATCTAAGTCGATGTTTGAGGCAAATTTGATGAAATTCCGTCCAGGCGTTCCTCAGATATCGCGTTAACAAGCTTGAAAATGGCGTTCGAGAGGTCAAAGTGACCTTGACCTTTGACCTTTGACCACCAAAATGTAATCAGATCATCCTTGAGTCTAAGTCGATGTTTGAGGCAAATTTGATGAAATTCCGTCCAGGCGTTCTTCAGATATCGCGTTAACAAGCTTGAAAATGGCGTTCGAGAGGTCACAGTGACCTTGACCTTTGACCTTTGACCACCAAAATCTAATCAGATCATCCTTGAGTCTAAGTCGATGTTTGAGGCAAATTTGATGAAATTCCGTCCAGGCGTTCCTCAGATATCGCGTTAACAAACATCGTACGGACGGACGGACGTACGTACGTACGGACGGACAACCCGGATCCATAATGCCTCCGGCCTGGCTATCGCCGGCGGAGGCATAATAAACAACTGCATGTACTTCCATTATATTTTATTTGATTATTAATTTTTTTTTTTTTTTAATAATCGATTTTTGACGCGATCGACCTGGGGTCAGTCCGCGGTCGACCAGTAGACCGCGATCGACTGGTTGGGCACCACTGGCGTAGGGCATCATGTGCTCTTAACTCATTCACCGCCAAAGACGTCTTTGACGTGTTATCAGAAATAGCCCTCCCCGCCAATGACGTGTTTGACGTGTTTTTGTTTTTATGAGTGCAGCGCATAGTTGAAACACTTACCCAGCCTGTGACATAGTTTCAGGTCCCTAACCTCAAAGTCAAGCCGACAGCACGTTATCAAACACATACCGCAGCTGTTGTTTGAAATTAGGAACAAGGTGGAAAGGAGGAGAAACGCGCTTCCTTGTTGCAGAGGAGAAACGCCATTGAAATGCCCCCTCGCCGCGCTGCAGAGCTGATCGACTTGCTGCAGAGCAGCGGACATCGAAACCGCGGTAGTCAAACCCGTGACCAACATGATCGATCCTGGTCCCTGGACCCCGTTCCTATGTGCCAGCCCGAAAGAGACGAGACGGAGTCACAACTGTGTGGAGGAGAACAGCTGCAGCCTCGCCACAGAAATGGCTTTCACACAGAGTCAAGCAGCAGAGCAGCACAGCCACTTTCCTGGCAAGGAAGACTGGACTGCCTAGTCAAACCCGTGACGAACATGATCGATCCGGTTCCAGCAGCGCCTGGTCCCAAAGCCAAGCCGGACCCGTTCCTGTGTCGTGTCCATGGACTGTATATAGTCGTGTCGCAGCATTCGTCCCAGCCCGAACGAGAGGAGGAAAACGAGCAGAGGAGGCAAAACGCTGATGGGGAAGGAGGGGGAAGGAGGTGGGGGGAAGGAGGTGCGATCTAGCAGCAGCTGTGGACAGAACTCTCTCTCTCTGTGTGTGTGTGTGTGTGTGTGTGTGTGTGTGTGTCTGTGTCTGTGTGTGTCTGTGTGTGTCTGTCTGTCTGTCTGTGTCTGTCTGTCTGTCTGTCTGCACACTCACTCACACTGAGCAAACTGTATTGTTGAATGTAAAAAAAGCACTTCATATATATATATATATACATATATATATATATTTTTTTGTCATTTGTGTCATAATGAATAATATTTACATGTCTGATGTCAATACAGTTCAAAATAAAAGAATTGAGAGCGAGTTCTGCCTGAGATTGTGTGCTGTACATAAATGCCATTTTCTGCAATTTCTTTTCTCAGAGAGACCTTTTGGGTGAAAACAGGGTGTATATAAATGGCTATAAGTAGAGTACAGAACATGCTAAAAGCTCACTTTTTTTTCCTGGTGAACCCAGAGACGTACATCTTCATTTTGAGGTATTGCAAATCACTCTGGTGCTAATAGATAATTTACTGTGGGTCTTGAAAGATGACCAACAATTATGAAAATCTTTGGCCTGTGCTAAATATTGGCAGTCCTAAACTGGCGGTGAATGAGTTAAGGGCCTACAAAAAAAAAAAAAAAATATATATATATATATATATATATATATATATATATATATATATATATATATATATTTTTTTTTTTTTTGGTGCCCGCAGTCAGGCCACTCACTGAACAGCAGGCCAGGTGCCGCCTACTGGTTTACTAGTGGTTTTATTACTTTATTCAGGGTTAAAGTGGGTGCATCTCATTGTAAAATTGGACTCGGCCCAAATTGGGCTTCAAACGGCCCAAATCTGGCTTCAACCGGCCCAAATCTGGCTTCAACTGGCCCAAATCGGGCTTCAAACGACCCAAATCGGGCTTTAAACGGCCCAAATCTGGCTTCAAACGGCCCAAATTGGGCTTCAAACGGCCCAAATTGGACTTCAAACGTCCCAAATTTTTCGCCGCCGCCCTTCGGGTGCCAGCACGCGCTTCGCCCCGTATCGGCCTGGCCTGCTTGGTATCTAGTGCCCGGCCTGAATTATGATCCCAGTTTCCATGTACAGTTTAACAATCGCTTGTTTGCTGACATGTACAGTAATTCTAACAATTGTTTGTTTGCCACATGTAATGTAATGTGAGATACACTAGTATCGTTTATAATGAATGATTTTGCAGTCTTTCGTAACGAAAGACTGCAAAATCATTACCGTAATTATGATTTAACATGTGTGTAACATGTTAAAAAAGCCTTGTTTCTTACATTAAACAACTGTGTGGAACTTGAAGCCTGCCTCTGCCTCCACCTTCTTCTCCTGCTCGCCATCCTAACACCAGACAATTGGACTCGAGTCATAGGGACTCGGACTCGAGTCGACTCGAGTCGCAAATTTGACGACTTCCGACTCGACTCGGACTTGGAAGGTAAATACTTGAAACTCGACTCGGACTTGGAAGAAAATGACTCGAAACTCGACTCGGACTTGTGACAAGATCAGCCGAGTGCACCAGCTGGGCGTACGCCTAGGTTTACACGCTACGTCCGATGTAGAACTCAAAGTTACGACTAACTTAATTTTATTGACATGACTAGTGCACCCTGTATGCGCTGCGTCTGTGTATGGAGCAGGCGTAAAAGTTACACCCAAATGCGTAGCTACTCACTGACAGCTGTCTCATCTTGATCTGCGCGTGATGCGGCCGGAATCTTCTCCAAAAATATCGATCGATATGTGCTGTAAATCGACGTTTTGGGCGCAGGACCTCCGCTCGTTGGCGGGGTTTTAAAAGCTGATGCGTCGGAAGATCTTTCAATTTCTTCCTGACTTCGTCAACTGCCCGCAGTGCGCAGTCTGCCATCGCATTCAGTACTGATTGCACTTGTGATCAAACTGCTTGTGTTGGCGCTGTTAAATTGAGCTGTGAGAACGTTCCTATGCTTTGAATACAACTCTATAAGTTTGAGCTGAGTTGGAGCTGTCTGTCAGCTGTCTCGAGCTCGTCTGAGAGAAGTGTGTTGCTTGGCAACAAGCACGTATTAACGTGAACGCGCACGTCTGCAGCCTAAATAATCTCTGCCTTGTCATTTTTTCTAACCTGTGATTCGACTTGACATAACCTGTGACTCGACTCGAGACTTGACTTGAAATAACATTGTGACTTGACTTGACTTGACTTGCCGACAAAACGAAAGACTTGGGACTTGCTTGAGACTCGGGACCAATTGACTTGAGACTCGCTTGGGACTCGGATCAGAGGGACTTGGACAATTGTCTGCCTAACACTAACATTCTGCGTTCATAGTGCTGTATTTAATATGTACAGGTAGATGTTCTTCCTGCTAGGCTCTAGGCCTGCCGCACCTCCACCGGTGCCAATTTGTTAGCTGCAGGGTCATCAGCTGGGGACCACCCAGATGTTTCGCCCCTTAGCCCAGAACATCTCCTGGTGGTGGGGCAGTGAACAGGGACGTCTCCCTGACACTCCCTGCAGCTAACCTTCTTCAGGAGTTGCTTGCTCCCCATGCCTTGTCTCGTCTTTTCAGCCAGAGCCAAAAGCTTGCCTTCTCCGCCTCCTCCGATATCTCTCTGGTTGCCTTGTGCAGTCTGGCTCCCCGTAACCCCAGGTCCTTGAGAAGGCGCGTTGTTGAGTGCCCAATGAACCCTCGGACACCGACTTCCACCGGGTAGAGCCTCACGCTCCATCCGCCTTCCTTGCACTCTGCGACCAGATCTGCATATTTTGCTCTCTTTCTTTCATGCGCTGCCTCCAACCCCTCTTCCCACGGCACTGTCAGTTCTACGAGCAGTGCTGATTTTCCGGCTGTGGACCACAGAACCATGTCTGGCCGCAGTGTGGTGCTGCAGACTTCCTGGGGAAAGTGGAGCTGCCTGCCTAGGTCCACCTCCATCCTCCACTCCGATCCTGGTGTCAAGACCGTAGCTGCTGGTCTCCTGTTGGTAGTAGCTGCGGGCTCCCCCTGCCTGAGAAAGTGGATCCTTTGTTGGCTCCCTGGTGGATTCTCATTATTCGCCTCTAGCCTTCTTTTCTCCACCACCTCTGCCAGCTTCCTGAGCACCTGGTCATGTCGCCATCTAAGCCGACCCTGTGTCAGTGCGGTTTTACAACCTGACAGAGTGTGCTGGAGGGAGGCGTTGATGGTCCCACAGAGGTCACAGGTTTGCTCTGTCCCAAACCACTGATGGAGGTTGCGAGGGCATGGTAGGGTGTCGTAGGTTGCCCTGATGAGAAAACTGAGTCAAGCCTGTGGCAGTTTCCAGAAGTCTGCCCAATTGATCGCTCGACTCGTCGTGACACCCTCCCACGTTGTCCAGCACCCCTGCTGCCCCTGTGCCACAGCCTGCACTCTGTACCCTTCCTGCTCCATCCGGGTAACCTCGGAGACAACAAGGTCCTTCCTTCCCTTCTTGTCTGATCTGGACCACAGGCTGGGTGGGTCACCCCATCCGAGGCCTGCCCGCCCTGTCTGGACCCTGCCCACCATCTCCTGGTGTTGCAGTCTGCTCACTGCCCTCTGGACTTCCTCCTTAGCCCTCCATTTCCTTCCAGTCACCACTTGGACATGTGTATCCTTGACTGCTTTGTTGGAGGAGTCCCTTAATTCCATCACTAGCCTCGCCTTTTCTTGTCTGTACCCGAGGGTGATAGATTTCAGGGGTAGATGGAGTGAGTTCCACCCATAGAGACCTGCTGCTGAAAAGCACCGTGGGAGCCCGAGCCATTTGCGGATGAAGGTGTTGGCTTTAGCATCCATCCTGCTTACGGCTGATGAGGTGACTTCACTCAGCTTCAGAGGCCACATTATCCTTGGGTACAGAGTGAAGTTATAACACCACACCTTATACCTTCCGGGTAGCTGGCTTGAGTCGATCTTCGACAGGCCTGCTGAAAGCTGCTGCAGGATGGTTTTCCCCATCTCCTTGTCTGAGAGACTAGATGTATATTGTCTTCCCAGACTTCGGATTGGCTGGTCTACGATGCAGGGGATGTTTTCTCCGCCGATGGTGAAGGTGGCCCCATCGTTCCGCACCCCTTTTCGCAAGGAAAGACTCCTCGACTTCCGTGGCTTGAATTTCATCCTTGCCCAGGTGATCAGTTCGTCCAGTCTCTTTAAGAGTCTGGGCGTACACGGTGCAGTTCGCAGCAAGCAAGTGATGTCGTCCATGTAGCTCCTTAATGGGGGAAGCCTCTGGCCTGCAGGCAGTCGGACTCCACCCACCACCTGCCTTGCTCCGATCAGGATGACTTCAAAAGCTGCCACGAAGAGGATGGGGGAGATGGAGCATCCCATCGCGATCCCTACTTCCAGCTGTTGCCAGCCGCTGGTGAACTTTTGCAGCGCGAAGCACATATGCATGTCCTGAAAGTAGCTCATAACCATGGCCTTGATGTTGTCTGGGATGTAGAAAAAGTCCAGTGCAAAGGCAATGAGCTGATGTGGTACTGACCCATACGCATTGGCCAGGTCCAGCCATATGACATGCAGGTCTTTTTTCTCCCTCTTAGCGGTCTGGATCTGTTCCCAAATCATGGAGGCATGCTCCACGCAGCCTGGGAAACCTGGGACCCCGGCCTTCTGGCAGCTTGTGTCAATATTAGGGGTGTCACAATATATCGGCCCACGAAATTTCGCGATAGTAAAACGTCACGATATGTATCGTTGAGATGAAATCTCATATCGTGATTTTTTTTTTTTTTTTTTTCAAAAATAGACAAAGAAACGTCTTTGTTTGTTTAAGTTCAATGTGTGGAAAGTAGTTCAGTTGAACAAGTCTCTGAAGAGACACATGAGAAGTTATACAGGAGAGAAACCATTCAATTGAGTTTCTGGCAAAACTGTTTACTTGACAGGAAAAACTGAAGATGCATAAAAAATAGACTAAGAAAAGTCTTGTTGTTTGAGTTTGAAGAAAAACTGAAGATGCATAATGAGAATTTATACTGCTGAGAAACCTTTTAGTTCAAAGTAAATCTAAGTGACGGTGTAACTCATTCTATTTCAAGATAAGCCTTATCTCCAATCTCATGTTTTTTCTAGTTGTTATTGTAATAACAATTTCCCACAACAGCATGTTTTGTATTTGTGCATTTCAAATAAAATACTACTTTTCCAGTCATATATTGTCATTATTCAAGTTTAAAAAAATATTGTTAAAATCGTATCGTATCGTATCGTTATCGTGAACCCAGTATCGTGATACGTATCGTATCGTGAACTGAGTGTATCGTGACACCCCTAGTCAATATAGCTGTTTTCCATCAGATATGTGGTCATCCTTCTTGCCATCACAGAGAAGAACATCTTCCCCTCAACGTGCAGTAGGGCGATGCTTCTGAATTGGTCGAACGTCTTGGAGTTCTGCTCTTTTGGAATGGGGACTGCCACTGCCCTTTGCCACTCAGATGGGATAGACTGTTTGGTCCAGGCAACTCTCATGAGGGTCCATAGGAGCTTCAGCACTCTTGGGCAGTTCTTATACAACTTGTATGGTATTCCGTTTGGTCCTGGTGCTGACGCAGATCTTGCCCGCAGGATCACCTGTCTGAGCTCACTGAGTTTTGGTGGTGACACATCAAACAGAGCTGATGGTTCTGTAGGCCGAGGAACATAACCTGGTGAGCCTAGAGGCTCGTTCCTTGCAGGGTTGCAGTATTGAGCGCGGATGTGTTCCTCTAGCTCTTCTTTAGAGACCTCCAGCGTTCCGCTGGTTTTCTCCTCGAGGAGCCCCCGTGCATATCGGAAGGGATTCCTGAAGAAGTTTGCTCTCTCTTTCTCCTTCCTTTTCCCCCGTCTCCGGATGCGCTCTGCCCTCCGTAGATTAGAAAGCCTTCCTCTGATCTCCTCCCAGAGGACTTTCAGACCCTCTTTTTCAGATTCCTCTGCTTTCTTCCAGCGCTTACGGAGCTGCCTTCTGCTTGCCACCAGGTCATCAATTTCCTTCTCCCTCCTCCCCTTTGCCCTTACTACTGCCTTCCTGACGGTCACCTCGCCAAACCTCCCGCTGCATTCTTCAAACAGGATTTCACCGAACAGGTTTAGCTTCGCTTCCACCACCACACTTCATCTTCCCCATATGAATGCGAAGTCCCCTGAATGTTGTTGTTTTTTCCCATCCACACCCGCACTTCTGAAGAATCATCTCGTTTGTCGTTGTCCTTGCGTTCGTTACCATTTGATCCGTCCTGGTAGGCCCATCTTCCATCCCGCCTCTCGGTGGGCCTTCAGGCTGTTTTCTGTATATATTATAGCTTTATGTACCTTACATGTGTGGTCACTTCATATTTGATAGTACTTTTGATCAGGATTAAAATACAATGCACATATTTGGCACTTCATTTTATATACTTTTATTATACCATCATGTACTGTTATTGAAGATTGAGCTTTCACGAACTATAAATATACTGTATGAATAAGTATTCGGTTTTAAGATTGCAGTTGTGTATTTTGCGGGGGGGGGGGGCACCACAAAACAATTACGCTTAGGGCACCCAAATGGCCAGCAGCGGCCCTGAATATGTACATGAGTGGTGAAGTGTTCTGTGGATGATAAATATGAATTTACGTTGAATTTACATGAGATTTACGGAGTTAAATAGACGTTTTAAATAGACAAGTTTTTACTTGTATGTTTGTTTTTTATTTTATTTTATTTCTTTTTGTTTTGTTTGTGTTCTATAGAAAAATTAAAATTAAATATTGGGGGCAAAAACAAACAAAAAACCATCTCCACCCTCTTTTCTTTGCTCATAGTTTTCAACTAAACCCTAAATATCGCAGTATAAAATATATAAAACACATTTTAATCATATATATATATATATATTTTTAATTGACATTACAATTACAATACAAAACAGCTGAGGGTGCTGCAGCAAGCACCCCCACTTCCTGCGCCCCTGGTCACCACTTGCCCACAGGCATCCAATGACTCAATCATGGGACTTAATCTTCTTGGAAACCATTTTTATTTTGTCCTGGTTGGTCTTAGATTTGTGTCCTAGTTCTGTGGAGCACGACATGAGCCCGACCCCCCCAAAAAAAAAAAAAATTTGAGGGCCCCTTCATACTGACGGCCCCATGGCACCTGCCCAGGTTGCCGATATAGTCTAGGGAATCTGTGAGAAAAAATGACCCAACCTTAAACAAATTGCAACAGAATTTATTTTTGTTGTATTCAGCTCTTGATACCTTCCAATGTAACATACTGAAAATCCCAAAAAATCCCAGTAGTGGAACATTGTCAAAATTGGCATTATTGTCTCCACAAAGGAGGTTATGTTTTCGGTGCCGTTTGTCTGACCGTTTGTCTGTTAAAAGGATTACGGCAAAATTACTTGGCCGATTTTCATGAAACTTGGTGGAAGGGTGTAGCATGGGCCAAGGAAGAACCCACTACATTTTGGGGCGGATCCGGTCTGATGGAGGGGGCGGGGCTAAGGAAAAATGTCCATTGCTATGGATATGAAGGTCTTAGAGAGTCTGCATTTGAGAGGTGGGTAGGGGGAGTGGTCAGGTGTATGGGGGAGGTGGGAGGGGCGGGGCTATGAAAGGGGCGGGGCTATGAAAGGGGCGGGGTTAGGGAAAAGCCCACCCAACATACTGTAACATAACCATCAAAACAAACAATATAAAAAAAAATGGTGTCTAATATGTTCTAATGTTACAGTTAGTGCAAAGGATGAGTTTTCACGCACATCTTGCTCCCTCAGACAGCCATCGCAAACCATAACTTCTTAGCCTATCTCCGCAGTTCACATGTCATTCACAAGTCTTGCATTGGAACAGGCAATTGTCAGTGATTTTGGCAAGGCAGGGCGCAGGTTTTCGCTCAAACATGCAGATGAGTGGACAGGTAAGTGTTCTTCATTTGATAGTTTAAAGATTTTAAAACTTAAGGATAAGTTGACTGCAATTCATCATGTTGCCAATGACAGTCATTGTCTGTTACCATTCGAAGTAGGCTAGCTTACTAAACACTTACTAGCTAGCCAATAGCTTACTAATAGCTATAGCTTAATGATAGCTTAATAATGACTTAGTAGCTAATTCCTAGCACTTACTACTACTTATTAGCAACTAAGCTTAACTAAGCACTAAACAGTTGTATCATATTACTGTTCACTTTCCTTCAGACTCTAAACTGATCATTGAGAGATGAACAAGACAGCAGCCAACAGAACCAAAGACAAGGTAAAAAACAGTAATTTATCTGTTACCATTTGAAATAGGCTAGCTTACTAAGCACTTACTAGCTAGCTAATAGCTATAGCTTAATGATAGCTTAATAATGACTTACTAGCTAATTCCTAGCACTTGCTACTACTTATTAGCAACTAAGCTTAACTAAGCACTAAACAGTTGTATGATATTACTGTTCACTGCTGTTCTACAGCAGTATCAACACTGTCAAAAATGTAATAGCTGATGAATATGCACATCTCATTTCAGGGCAACACCATGGAATCCTGTGTATTATGCAATCAAACCCTATCCAATGATCAAGCTACATCTGCCCTTGGGGAAAAGGGGTGTGAAGGCATTTCCAAAGCAGCAGAAGCACATGGAGACAATATACATGTCCAATGTGGACAGAGAGTACATCAAAAATGCAGGAAAGAATACTGCCACCATATTGCATATTGTCATAAAAAGCAATCAGAGTCCACAGAGATTTCCCCTCCTGCTCCAGTGCATCGTTCTATGGAATCAATGTTCTCGTTTAAGGAAAACTGTATATTTTGTGGACAATCAGCCAAATATGATGGAAAGAGAAGAGGGTATGAGATGTTTCCTGTTAGGACCAAAGACTTTCAGGATTCTGTGCGCAAGGTTTGCTTGGAACGCAATGATAGCTGGTCACAAAAAGTTCTAGCAAGACTAGAATTTGCCCAAGATCTTCATGCTGCAGATGCCATCTATCACCAAAAATGCAGTGTGAACTTCCGTACCAAAAAACAAATACCTCAGACTTTTGATGAAGAAAATTGTTGTCCAAAGAAAAGGGGCAGAACTCATGACGTAGCCAGATCAGATGCATTTGTGAAAGTAGCCAGCTATTTAGAAAAGAATGATGACGAGCAAATTACACTTGGAGACCTAACTATGAAAATGAAACAATACCTTGAAGAGGACACTAGTGATGACAGTTGTGAGCCATACGCAGTGAACTACATGAAGAAGAAGCTGCTTGAAAGATTTGGCGATCAAATAATCATCACAGAAATCAATGGTAAACCAGATGTGGTTACATTCAAGCTGAAGGCCTCAAATATTTTGAGTGCATTTTTGCATGCATCTAGGAAGGACAATAGTGATATTGATGAAGAAAAGCTGCGTCTTGTGAAAACTGCTGCCAGACTGATAAAGACAGACATAAAAGACATCAAGATTCCCAGAGATACATATCCCTCATGTGAAGATATATCATCTGCAAAAGGAAACATCAAATTCCTTCCAGAGACCCTTCAACTTCTCCTCAAAGAACTGTTTGCTGGTAATGACTGTGAGTTAAAGATAGCTGCAATAGGACAGGCCATTATGCAGGCAGCAAGACCTAGGGTTCTCATCACGCCATTACAGGTAGGACTTGGAATACAAATGCATCACCAATTTGGATCAAAATTTTTGGTGGAAACACTTAGTAACCTTGGATTCTGTTGCTCATATAAGGAGGTGAAAAAGTTTGAATCAAGTGCAGCTGTTTCTCAAGGAACAGACCTCCCTGGGAATGTTCAAGGCCACTTCATTCAGTACATTGCTGATAATGTTGACCATAACATAAGAACCATTGATGGCCACAACACATTCCATGGTATGGGCATCATAGCTGGAGTTACACCAGAGACCAAAGGGCGCAAACCAGTACCTCGGATAACTGTGACATCAGATGACATAGCAGCAGTTGGACGCATCAATATCCACATGTGGAAATCAGAGACCCATGGCCTTTCATCCATGTCCTATGGAAGGATTGATAATGCTACAGATGTGGATACTGCATCTAACCTACAGCTGCTTTGCAAAGTCTCTCGGGCCCTAAAACCCAAACAGCCTGGGTGGTCAGGACTAATGCAACTCATCCACAAAGGGAATCACCCAGGAAAGTCATCAGTAGTTTTTATGCCTATGATAGACATGCCTCCTACTGATATGTCTTGTGTGTATTCCACACTCAAGTTTGTTTGTGACCAAGCAAAGAAGTATAATGTTACTCCTATCATCACATTCGATCAGCCGCTTTGGTGGAAGGCCACGACAATCATTGAGAGTGAACCACAAGACAGTGATCTCCGCCAGGTGGTGCTACGACTCGGGGGTTTCCATACGGAAATGAGTTTCCTGGGATGCATGGGCCACCTCATGTCAGCATCGGGACTAGAGGAGTTGCTAGAGACGATATATGCAAAGAATGCTGTCGTGCATATGATGTCTGGAAAGGCAACAGCTCGTGCTGTCAGAGGCCACTTCTTGGTGGATGCAGCATTGAATACAATGATATTGTCTGAGCTATACAACTGTTCCCTCCCACAAGCCACCCAACATCATGAAGGCGCTGCTGAAATCTGTGGAGATTCTGAAATCCCATCAGAAGTCCAAACTGTGCCAGATGAAGCATATATGGAACAGAGTGAATCACAAGCAGAAACGGATACAGACAAACCAAATGAAGATCTGAAACAGTCACCTGAAATGACAAGGGAGTGTACAGTGGACAATGATGACCTGCATCAGGCCACTGAGTTGCTGGAAAGAATGATAAAAAATGAAATCAGCCTTACAGACATAGAGGATTCATCAGTATTAAAGAGAATGGAGGAGAAGATGAATCAAGCAAAAGACAAAATGAAGAACTCACGGACTGCTACACTATGGCTTCAGTATATATGTATAGGGGCGGCTTTAGCTCAGGAGGTAGAGCGGGTCGGCCAATGACGCAAGGGTTGGCGGTTCGATCCCCGCTCCCTCCCAGCTGCCGTCGCTGTGTCCTTGGGCAAGACACTTAACCCTCCTTGCTCCCGATGGTGTGTAGGCACCCTGCGTGGCAGCCTGCCGCCATCGGTGTATGAATGGGTGAATGTAGACTATCTACTCATTGTAAAGCGCTTTGGATAAAAGCGCTATATAAATGCAGACCATTTAGACCATTTACCATTTATATGGACATGATTGAGATATTGAGGCGTTTCCTTTTGGCAGAGCGTCTGGGAAACTGGAGACTTCACCTCAAGACTCTTTCTGAGATGCTGCCATACCTAGCTGCATCTGGACACAATCTGTATCTCAAGTCAGTCAACTTGTACCTACAAAAGATGTTCAAACTTGAGCAGGAGCAACCTGCCACATTCAAATACTTTGAGGATGGTCTCCATGTCCTCAGAAGAAGTGATCGCCTTTGGGCTGGCCTCTCCACAGATTTAGTGATTGAGCAGGTTCTCATGAGAAGCATGAAGACAAATGGTGGTCTGACTAGGGGAAGAGGCATGACAGAGTTGCAGCGTGTAACATGGTTGCTGTCAATGCCTGCATTTGCAGAGGTCAACAATGCCATGCAAGATATCACAGGAACAGCATTCACTACAAGTGAACAGCACAAGGAAAGCATGCATACAAGAATTGAAAGGGATCAAAAAGACATTGATGAGCTGAAAAATTACCTACAAAATCGGAACCCTTTCACATCAGACCCTTCCCTCCGCAGCATTGCTAGTGGGGTGACTGCTGATAATTCTGTCAATGTTGACAGGGCCAAAGATGTAGGTTTGAATATTCTGCACAAAATGGAAGGAGAAAATGTTGCACAGTACACTTTCAGGAGAAATGTGCGGGCAGTTACCCTAGCAGCCAAGCATGGAATCAAAGCTGATGGGGAGATTGTGCAAATCGCTCCTGAGCTTCTGTTCCAGCGCTACATTGCTGCTTCAGAAAACATGGAGAATCGTGATGAAATTTTCAAGCATGAATTGTGTGCACACCCTCCTGCATTGTTTGACAAGATGGGGATGATGAGAAAAGCAAACAAACCAACGCTAGCAGATGCTATGTGGGCTCAACATACACCGGATCAGGATTGCCCCTCACATGTACAGTATGTTCTAGATGGAGGCTCTCTCATGCAAAGGATACCTTGGCCTCGTGGAATGACCTATGGTGCCATTGCAAAGATGTACATAGGCTATGTACAGAAGAAATATGGCCAATCAACTGCGATTGTATTTGATGGATATGAAGGGGGGGCATCTACTAAGGACAGCACCCATCAACGTCGCAGCAAAGGACACATGGAGCCAACAATCAGTTTTACAGAGGCCATGGTCTGTAAATCACAGAAGGATTGTTTCTTGTCAAACAAAGCCAACAAACAAAGGATGATTAACCTTGTGGGGATGAAGCTTGAGGAAGTGGGCTTCAGAGTTGTTCATAGTGATGGAGATGCCGACCTGTTGATAGTGCAGACAGCAGTGCAGGCAGCAAGAACACAAGACACTGTTGTTGTTGGTGAAGATACAGACCTGCTGGTTCTGCTGTGCCACCATGCAAATCCAGGAAGCCATAAGATCTTCTTCAGACCAGAGCCCAAACAGGCTGCCACAAAGATCAAAGTGTGGAACATTCACAACCTGAAAAAAGACCTAGGTAGTGACGCCTGCAACTGTATCCTCTTTGGGCATGCAGTATTGGGCTGTGATACGACATCAAGTGTCTTTGGGGTCGGCAAGGGTACTTCTTTGAAGTTGATCCGAACAAATCCCAACTTCCAGAAACATGCAGCCGTTTTCAGAAATAAAGCGTCAACAAAAAAGGAAATTGAAGAAGCTGGCCAAGCTGCACTTCTGACTATCTACAGTAGTGGAAAAGAGGAAAACATTGATAGACTTCGTCATGAACGATTTTGTCAAAAGTGCAATCTTTGTGCATCCTCAAGTGCTTCCCCCTACAGCCTCTGCCGCAAAGTACCACAGTTTCAGAGTGTACTTGCAAGTCCAAGAATGGCTAGGTCAGGCAGGCCTGAGTCCAGCTGATTGGGGCTGGCATCTGGTAGATGGAAAACTCATCCCAATAGAAATGGACCTTCCTCCAGCACCACCAACTCTCCTGAAAGTCATCAGGTGCAACTGCAAAACAGATTGTACCAGAGCAAGCTGCAGTTGTAGAAAACATGGACTCCAGTGTTCCCTGGCCTGTGGGGATTGTAGGGGTTCAAGTTGTGAAAATGCCCCTCAGCCTGAAATTGGAGGCTTCTGGGAAGAAGAGGACATTTATTAAATCAAAGATTTTCATGAAAATGTAACAGTGTGTCTAAGGAGCATGTTTCAGCAACAGAAAGACCTAATTCTTATATTTTTTACACAGCTTTTACATTGTGAAACTGACTCATCAGAAGATAAAAAGTTGTACTTAACATTGTGAGAAATGCCATGTTGTATTAAAACGACTACATACTTAAATGAGAAAATAAAAATCTGTTGTACTTAGAGACTCAACAACTATTTCTTTGGATTCCTTGCCCCCAAAAATGTGGAAATAGACACCAAATTTTTCATTGTAGGTCTAATTGGAGTCAAGATATGGCGAAAAGTTGAATAATGGCAGCCATTTTGAAAAAACGTCATTTTAACATACTTCCACTAATGGGATTTTTTGGGATTTTTACTAGAGTGTTTAGGGCATCAATATAAACATAAAAATGTGAAAATAAATTCTGTTGCAATTAGTTTAAGGTCAAACCTTATTTTCCCTAGACTAATATGGTAGATCCGGCCTTGCGTCACCGGTGTCGGTAACAGTCAGAAGTTACGGAATGGGCCTTTAAATGTTGCATGCACTTGACAATTTATATAATAAAAATATTGTGATACTTGGCTTTCATGTGATATGATATATTGCCACACAAAATATTGCAATACTATGCTGTATCGATTTTTTTTACCCCAACCCCTAGAACTCACATAAGCAGCTGACGAGCAGCAATGTTACACTGTGTTAAGTAATATTACATTGTGTCGTGTTCAGTAACGTTACATTGTGTTCATTAACGGTACATTGTGTCGTGTTCAGCAACATTACATTGTGTCGTCTTCTGGCATTGAACGCAGCGCGACGGAGGTGTTGCCACATCAGTCACATGACCAGGGAGGAGAGAAGTAAAGTCGACCTCTTGGCCAATCAGAGCGCGGGGCGGGATGACTCACCCCCTCTGATGGGAAGTTCTTCTTCTCGATGATTTTTAGAGCAAACTTCTTACAGGTCGACCTCTCGAATGCCATCTTGACCTCCCCACACAGACCACTGGCAACACACACACACACCACACACACACACACACACACACACACACACACACACACACACACACACACACACACACACACACACACACACACACACACACACACACACAATGTCCTTATTTAACCTCCTTCAGTGGAAATGAGTCACCTTTGCAGTCAGATCATTTCTGAGTGGACACTTAGAGTAACAACAGGTCTGTCTAAACAGTATTGTTTTCTGTCAGTCTCTATCGTCGGTGTCCAATGAAAACTACTTATCTCCAATTTTGGTGATTTTCACGTTTTCACTTCATTTGAAGGATAAACCCTAATGAGGGTTTCCAAATTCCAATCATGGAAGTTGGAAACCCTCATTAGTGTTTTGCTTGCACCTGTGTTTACCCTGCCTTTTCGACACAAAATGGCCCCCGTGACAAGGGTCTATTGAGAAACACCTCCTCGGCTCGTGAAACCAAAAGAAAATCCACAGCATAAAGTCAAAAATGCATTGTGAATGTGATCAAGCTAAAACAAGGCTGTTTTTCTTGACTCCTGAAAAGATATTTGGAGATAAGGACAAAAACTGGACAGCGACGATATTTACCTTGTGTTTAAGAAAATCTAGAAATTAAATTAGCCTGCTAAACCATCCTGATCACATGACCTCACATTCTGTTTCGTTCTGCAGATCAGTCTGGCCTCCATTCCGCCCAACGATTTCCAGAAATTACAAAGTGCACGGACCAATCAGGGACCTGTCTCATAGTTGACAAAATAACCGGCCAATCAGAAACCTGCCTCGTAGTTGACAACATAACCGGACAAACAGTAATGGCGGCTCCTCAAGTAATGAGCGGTAACGTTAACATGAAGTAAACAGCCATAACGATACGATACGTGGCAGTAGACACACGCTCAGTGATACGTGGCAGTAGACACACGCTCAGTGGCGCCGCGAAATGTAGTCTCTGCATTTATCCCATTGAGGCATGTCCTTCCTCCGGGGGGCACCCAGAAGCAGTTGGCAGTATTCTTAGCATACAGCACCCGACATGCGCTGAGTGCCACAGAGTCCCAGGCGGGAATCGAACCCAGGATCTTGTTGTGAGGCGACAGCGCTACCACTGCGCTACTGCCTTAAAGTGCAGTTACTGCAGAAATAGACTCAATAACAACAAACAAGAACAGGAGTAGGCACCAGCGGAGTTTCTCGACGGAAAAGACGTTTTCGCCGTTCTTCACACTGGATTTGACTGAATTCAACGCTGATTGGCTTAAGGACTGCATTTGGCGACGTTGATTGGCTGAAGTTGTCTGTCAAGGCAAGTACTCCCGCCCAGTGAAATCACTGTGGACGGCTGAAGTCCAGACTGTGCAGCAACAGTAACGTTATAATAATAATCATAATCATAATGATCATAATAACAGCAGTATTGATCTTCAGTCTTACGTGCCGATCCTCTGGGTCACCACGTACTTCTCCTGGATCTCTTTAGGGAAGCTCTTCTGATCATCAGCCATCAGGTCCATGAACACAAACACTGCAGACAGACAGAGATACAGACCAACCGAATATTTTGATAATTTTATTTTCATTCAATTCATTTAATTTACGTTACAACAATCTTACAATTTCACATCGCATCTGAGCTTTATACAACACAAGCAATGATCTAGTCCAGGGGTGGGCAACTGGCGCATGCGGGTCAATTTGCCTTTTTTTTTTTTTTTTTTTTCACAAGGCGGACGTTTTTGCTTAGGTTAGACCACCCAAATTTGTGTTTGTTTATTTTACTGTACATCCCAGAACATGGTGCCAATAGCGTTAGGATTGTCCATCCACATACTGTTTAACGTTAGCATTTGAGCTAACACTATTGTAACAAACTATATCCAGGATGCACAATGCACATGCAACATTACTAATCTGATAAATATGACGTATTTGGGTGATGTACCCCATCAAATTAATGTAGCGGGCTGTTTTAAAGCTATAGAGCAAAGTATATGGTGTCATCTGAATGGAAGAATTATATACTGTAACTGTTGATAAATAATAATAGTAAACTTGGATTACCAGTCCTTTTCATCAAATTAGTAGCTATATTTGGGAGTGATGGTGTTACAGTAGTAGGCTACTGGTGGATAGAGCTGCCGAAAATAATCGATTCAGAGATGCATCGCGATGCTTAATAGGACGATTCTGAATCGATTAACAAATATCAAAAATCGATTATTTAATTTTTTTTTTTTTTTTTAATAATCAAATAAAATAGAATGTAAGTACCGGTACATGCAGTTGTTTATTTTAATTATGGATCATAATACAATGCAATTCCAAATGCACTTTTATTTTAAAAGTAGCCACACAGTGAGAAAAAAGAAAGTGAGAAAAAATAAATCATGTATTGCGGAAAAAGTGATGCATCGATTTAAGATGCATCGAGATGCATCGGAGATGCATCGAGATGCATCGTATAATCGAATCGAATCGAATCGTAGACTTGTATAATCGAATCGTATCGAATCGTGAGATCAGTGAAGATGCACAGCTCTACTGGTGGAAGTGCACGGTCACAATCTGGCCCTCTGGTACCGGGGACATTTTTTGGTGGCCCTGTCTATCATCATCAAAGATCCCTGATCTAGTCAGAAGACAGCAACATGAGTAAGTGAGATGAGGCCAAGCTTGAGTCCGAAAGGACCTAGGTGCCACCAGGCAGTGCACAGAGCAGGGCTCGACATTAACGGATGTCCGGTTGCGCCGGGCAACCAAAAGAAATGTCAACCATTTCTTGGCCTTTGGTGGCCACAGTGGCAACCACATTTTAACATGTAAAAAAATATGTACAGCAGCAAACAGCAAAATATACACCAAATAAATGCTTTTTAGTACTTGTGAGTGACATACTGTATATGTGACATTTCAGGGCTCGACATTAACTTTTAAAAGTGGTTGCCGCAGTGGCAACCTGGCAGGAGCTTTTGGTTGCCTGAATAGAAATATGGTTGCCATTTTTAGTCGCCTTATATTTTGAGTAATTAACACGTTGACTGCCAATGACGAGATATCTCGTCTTACAGAATCCAACCGTTGAGTGCCAAAGACGAGATATCTCGTCTTAAAATTTTTTTTTTTTTTTTTGACGGTCGGGCGTGGATCAACGCTCCCCCCGTCTCCTATAAAAATATTGGAAGTATTGAATGTGTATAATCTATTTTACCGACCAACTAAGTGGCGACAGTGCTCTCCCGACAGAAAGAAAGCCAACCAAAAACAGCCGCGGGAGCAAGCCATTCTCAAGGAAATGGCTTGGCGATTTTACAGTCATCAGTCACCAGACTCGCCCGAGAGCGGCCGCGCCAGCAGCAGCACACCGAGAGCGGAGAGCGGTGCTGGCGTGGGGGATTGCAAATTTGCATAATAGATTATGGGTGAAACACACTTTGAAACACCCGCAGAAAGGCCAGAATCGCACGCATTCCGAAAACCCAGAAACGAACGAGCCTCATTCTCATACTGTAGGCGAAAACGCTTCCACGCTGCTGCACACCGGCGCACAACGGTGGGGGGTTCCAAAAATAGACTGGGTGGGCAGTAGGGCTGCACGATATATCGTTTACACATCGACATTGCGATGTGCGCATGCGCGATAGTCACATCGCAGGACGTGCGATGTCAAAAGCAAATTAACTCGTCATGTTGCTTGATAAACTCTCACTTTAGGGGTAGCCTACTGAGTGAAATGCAGGCTCTCTCAAAGGAGAGAGACGCCCCGCTACTGTACTCACTCATTTAGTGCTTAGCTTCAACACAACAAACATGCACAGAGACCTAAATTGAATTATCTTTTGCTTATGTTGCGTTGCTGACAGACAGTAGCCCGTCTGTAAACGATGTGGTTGCGGAGGCGGACTTGTCCACAGTTTGCAGCGCACTCGCATACAGCAGGCTGGCTGCTGTAACTCAACATGTCCGTGGAGTGGAGATATTTACTCTTGAAACACCAAAAAGCAAGACCGCAACTTATGACATGAAGGCTGATTACTGAGAAGTTGTCCGTGTTATCACTGTGGCTGTCTCTCCCCTTCAAGTCTCTGATGTTGCATCACATGATAGCAGTAACGTTACGGTAGAGTTAATCATACATAGCGACTTATTTACACAAAACATGTCAGTGAAAATAAAAAGAGAAGAGACATATCTGGGCAATTAAATGTATATTTATTACTTTTCACGAATGAATTGTTTGTCACCGGTCGGCTGCATGTGAATCCTCGTCTCTCTGTACTGCCAGCCTTGCGCTCAAAAACCGGAACTCCGCAGATGCGGAGTGTACCACTTGGTCGTTTCTGGAGGGGGTTTCCGGGGGGTCAGACCAAGTGTGTAAAGTGGCAGGGGTGTTTCATTGTTGATTTATTGAAACGTTAGAAGAACGAAAGAAGTTGAAAGCAGTGATTATAATCAATGAAATCTAATGTTTTTCTGCAAATAGCATCATTGGGAGGTAGATTCTGGCACTCAATATTAGGGGTGGGCAATATATAAATTGTATATCAATATTGTGATATGAGACTATATGGTCTTAAATGTTGGATATGGTAATATGGTGATACAGCATACATGTTGTCTTTCCCTGGTTTTAAAGGCTGCATTACACTAAGTGAAGTGTAGGCTAGTGACATTTTAAAGTAGAATGTCATAACTTACTCACTTTTTCATGTATGTAGCCTAAGTCATGGAAATCCATTGGTCAAAATGTGTATGCACCCTGATAGATGACGCTCTGAGGCCTACAGTATAGGCGACAGCCCAGTGGTTGAGAAACATTAAAATACCTAATTTCCCCTCCAAAATCAGATGGACTCCTCTACAAAATCATCCCAATCATTCTAGAAGTATTCTTTTCTTTAAAATAGAGCTATTCTGGTAATCTGGTGAAAATCTGTATTTTTTCATATCGCAATATATATCGCAGGGGCAGGGAATATCGCAATGTCAGTTTTTTCCAATATCGTGCAGCCCTAGTGGGCAGCATAAAGCCTAGAATCGCACAAAGCTTCATCAAAGCTCTCAACCGAAAATCCAAGAAACGATTGAGTCCCATCCACAGTCCACACTCGCCGACGAGGGGCCGCCAGAGAGGGAGGCTGCTCACTGCTCACACAGGCAGGAGAAACTGGCTTGTGACAAACGCCACCAGACACGCCCACGGAGGGAGGAGTTTAAAGGAGAGGGTGTTCAGAACTATATTGTTCAGATGTCTGATCTCTCACCGATGCCAAAAATGAATGGTTAAAGTGACTGTTCTGCCTGTTTGATTGAATTTCACAAAACTGCAATTATCTCAGCTTCCTGTCTCACACGCTGAAACCATGCTGTACTCAACGGCTAATATCTACATAACTACTAACTCTACAAACTAACTCTTTTAGACAGAGAAAGCACACATTCTATTAGTACTTTTGTGAACTTCGTGTTCACAAAGTCCAAGCAGAAAATTATCCTCGGCTCTTGTAAAATGAGCCAGAATCCTCAAAAAACGGCTTGGCAGAAGCTACCTACAGTAAAAAAAAAATGGCTGGCAGTGAATGTGTTAAGATAGTATGCAGTCATAAGCCAGCTTAATAATGAAGATGTGACAGAAAAGTAAGTATAATAGTCTATAGATATAGTATAATAGGCCTATTCAGTGTGCGCACCGGGTGTAGTAGTAGTAATAAGAATAATAAGAAACAAAGGATTTTCTAAACATTTGTTTAACTAATATTTGTGAACTTTCCTTTTCATATATTTATTGTTCATATTGTGCTTAATTTATTAATTAAAAGCATGATTGATAATGAAATAGCCTATGCCTCTTTATGTTCATTCAGGGATACTATGATGATATCGATATATCGGCCGATATTCTTATATTATATAATACACCGTTATATTACACAATTCTTTTGCAATGATCCCTCAAATATCAAACACTTGACAAAGATATGACTTGACATGACTTGAGATATGTAATGTAGGGAGGATATTTTACAGCTTATCAATAAACGTTATTGTCCAAAATGACATCAATGCAATGAAACAGTAAACCGAACTCGGAATTTAATAATTATAAATACCGTAAATTCCGGACTATAAGCCGCACCGGTGTATAAGCCGCACCTGCAAAGTTGACTGTTTTTTACATATATAAGCCGCACCGGACTATAAGCCGCGGGTGTTTTAATGGTATTTTTTATTTTTTATTTTTTATTGTGTTTTAATGTTTAATTACCATATGTAAGGGTTCATGCACAGAGGGGATTGTCGGGAAAGAGATGGCTGTTTGAGGAAGCTCCCATTTATTAACATTTCAACAAAACAACATAACACAACACCACCTGTGTTTCTTTTTTACAGTGCACACAGTGTCATACAGTGTCATACAGTGTGGTGAAAAGAGGGCAAGAGAGGAAATTAAAACAGAAGTGGATTTATAGTTAGAAAGAGTGCTAAAGAAGAGAGAATTCCGTTTTTTTTTTTTTTTAAATCCATAGATAAGCCGCACCGTTATATAAGCCGCAGGGGCCAAAAAAGGCCAAAAAACGGGAAAAAAGCCGCGGCTTATAGTCCGGAATTTACGGTAACTAGAAATACAAAAACACAAACAGAACAAATATAAAATATAATTTGAGTTAAGAAAAAAGATCAAATATACAAGACATGCTGTCTATAACTTAAAAAATAAAGAAATAAAAAATATCGGCATATCGGCCAACACCGATATATCGGTTATCGGCCGATAATATCGGTGGACCGATATATCGGTCGGGCTCTAATGATGACAGTGGTTTGGGGCCCCCACTCTAAGAGGTTGCATAGGGCCCCAAAAGGCCCAGAAGCGGCCCTGTCCCCGCAGCGCTCCCTCTCTCTCTCACCCCGTATGTGACGAGGCAGGGATGTAAAGCGTTCCTCATTTCTCAGCAGCACATATACGTGGTGGTAAAACGTTTTTGAAGGATGTCCTGGTCGAGGTGTATGTTGTAGGCTTGTTGTAGGCGACATGCTTTGCAGTATAGCGTTAGGGTTCCGTCCCATTCAAAGACGCAGGGGTATTTCACCTCAATGACTTGACAAATAATTTCCTCCTCCTTTGTTTCTGTCTCTCACCGTTCCCTCCGCTCCTCCACCAGTGCAGGACGCCTCGCCCCTCCTTCACTACGGGTGCTCAAAATTTGCTCATCCCGTTCGCGACTCTTCTCGTCCCTGGCACCTCAATGGTGGAACGAGCTTCCACCTTCGGTCAGGACGGCCGAATCACTGCCGATCTTTCGGAAAAGGCTTAAGACACACCTTTTCAGGCTCCATCTGGGCCCTTCTTGATCCAACTTCTTTCTCTCTCTTAAAAAAAAATCTTGCAGCTCGATTTGTGATGTCGATGCTGACGCAAGGTTAGCGTTATTAGTTGGGGCTTTGACCCAGCCAGACTTAATCTGCTTTTGACATCTTCACGGTGCGTCCTGCAGCCGGTGTGATTGTGTGCGAGCGAGCAGCCACCTGTCAGAGTCAGTACTCGTTAAACACACCGCACGTGCAGCATGCATCACGTAGGTTCCGACCGGCAATTAGTAACATCGTTCCGATTGTAACAGCAATAAAATGTCACATATATGTCACTCACAAGTATTAAAAGCATTTATTTGGTGTATATTTTGCTGTTTGTTGCTGTACATATTTTTTTTACATGTTAAAACGTGGTTGCCACTGTGGCCACCAAAGGCCAAGAAATGGTTGACTTTTTTGTTGTTGTTGCCCGGGGCAACCAGGCATCCGTTAATGTCGAGCCCTGCATTTTATTGCTGCCGCTGAAAGATCTCCCTGAGAGGTAGGACATGAACCAGCAGAGGGCAGATCCTGAGATACCAAGCACGAATTTCCGTGTGTAACACACACTCAGCACCTGCAAGCTGGTTGCCAGAAGACAACAATGAAGAACACACTCACACAAATAGCGCTGTTGTTCACACTACGCTTTAACTTTATGCACTAAAAATTACTATTTTTCAAAGTGCCCAAAAACTTTTGTAAATGCCCCCAGTTTTTAGACAGTGGGCCCTCAAAATATTTTTTTAATTTCCTACACTGCGCACGGGCAACTGAGCAGGAAACACAATTCACAATCGTGTGAGTCTAGCTAGACTACAATGGAGTATCTAGCAATAGGGCTGGCACGATTCAGAAAACCCACGGATCGGATCGCGTGACGGATTTTGAGCCACGGATCACGGATTTTTCGGATCAGCAAAAATAAATAAAAAAAATGATTTTTTCTCTCTAAATTAGATTTTCGATTTGATTTTTAAATACTATTATACTTCTCTAACCATTTGTTGCCCTGCACAACTCAAAAAATATTTTTTTCTCATAAGTGACACAATTTATGCTTTTACTCTGAAGGCAGAACAACCCAACTTCCTGTTTTAGGTGGCACTGCTATGCCTAACTTCCTAACTACTACTAAATTTTACTAAACAAGGCTGGTGTGAACCTGCCCTAAGCCTCCATCGTACGTGTGCTATCAGGTGAGCCACTTGATAGCCACCTGCTATCAGGTGAGCACCCAGATACTTTCTAAAAAGTCCCATGTTTGTCTCATGTCAGTGCTGTGTGGTCCTCTGACCTCGGTTGCGCTCCTCGGCCAGAGAGAGCACTGCGTTGTTGACGAGCGGAAGCTTCTTCCCCTGTCCAATCAGCCTCCCATCAACAAACGTCCCGTTGTTACTGTAGTCCTCCACATATACTATGGTGCCCTCCTGGGGGGGAGCGAGAGAGAGAGAGAGCGAGAGAGAGAGGGGGAGATATAACTTTTTACATCAAAAGGCCACTAGTACATGTTTTTTTAACCCAGCTAAGCAGCATGCAGCAGCAGCGTCGCCTTTTAAACTTTTAGATTGCACTCTCAACCCGTTCAGTTTCTCCATGGCTGCGGGCTCTCTTCTCCCTTCGCAGAAGGCTGCCCAGCCCCAGTGTCAGGCCAGCCAAAATGGAAACTTCCGGTTAAAACTGTCAAAATAATGTCATAAACAAGTAAATAGGGGGGTACGGTGGTGCAGTGGTAAGCACTGTCGCCTCACAGCTCGAAGGTCCTGGGTTCGATTCTCACCTGGGACGCTGTGAACGCTGAAGGAATGCGTGCCACATGTCCTTGAGTGCCCACCGCCCGGGTGGGGTCGTCAAAAGGGCCTTTCTGTGTGGAGTTTGCATGTTCTCCCCGTGCCTCCCGGGGGTTTCCTTCATATAGGAACCCCCTTCACCAAAACATGCAATATCCTGGTTGCTAATGTGGTTCCTCCTCTGGTCGTTAAGGGCGCCTGTTCGGAGGGAGGGGAACCGGTTGGAATAGCATGAACCTCCCACGTGCTATGTCCTACTGGTGAAGCTTCCCCTGTCAGGTGAAAAGAAGCGGCTGGCTAACTGCCCATGTCTCGGAGGAAGCATGGAGCCAGTTTCGGCTCTCCCCAGATCAGCAGAGGGTGGAGTAGCAACCAGGATAAATAAAAGTAAATTAGCACTAAGGGGGATACAAATGGGATAAAAAAATCGGGAAAAACAAAAACAAAAAAAAAAAACAAAAAAAACAAGTAAATAGCCTTACTGATGCACGTTGGAGGAAAAAAGGTTGTTTCAACAAATGAAGCAGCAAACATATCAAAATACTTAGGATGTTAAGATTACATATGGAGTGAAACTGTGGCTGTAAAGCATTACTGAAAATTAAAATTAATGTTTGAGTCAAGGAAAACAGAGGAAACGAAGCAGGGGTGACAAATAACGCGTTGGACCACCGCCAAACACATCACAACCCTTCCCATACACAGCGCAGCCGCCCTCCCTCTGCTGCGAGGCTGGCTACTATTTTCAACCAGCTGGACATTGTCTGCAGTAGCGGAAAACCCTGAGAGCCGTGGCGTTAATAACCCAGCTCACTTGCAGGGTTGCTCTATCGGCTAAATTGGACGGCTTGGCAACTTTTAGACTGAAGAAAATGCCAGTAGTTTGTGGATATTAGTGGAATTTTGGGCCAATCTAAGAGGGGCTATCCACCTTATTTTTGGCGGCCATTTTTGCCTGATCTGCTGATGGGTGCTTCTTCCGGTGTGATCCTCCCAGCCTTGTTGCTGACAGCTTGACACCCGTCTGGGCGAACGGAGCAAATCACTAATCAGGTCCAGCTTGGCAAACATCTCGTCGATAAATATCCCTTTAAGACCGCAGTGCATTCATGGGTAATCGCCTGAGGTGGCTAATATTAGCCGCTAGTTAGTTATGTTACATGGCAGTAAAACACCACTAAATTACCAAATTGATAGAACTTTTAACCATTTCGAGTAACACTGTTTCCATACGGATCACCAGTGTTAGTTTGTTGTTTATACCGTGGCTATATTCGTAACGTTTTATATCTCGGATGTGTTATTTCGAATCCCACATAGGTTACGCCAAACCCCACATAGGTTACGCCTCGAATCCCACATAAATTACGCTAAAACGCACATAGGTTACGCCTCAAATCCCACATAGGTTCCGCTAAAACCACCACCGCAAAGCGTGTGGGTTTCAGGACGAAACAGTCTCGAGCCACTATCGTCATCTTTAGAGCACAATATTCCTGGAATGCAAGTTTAACTAAACATGTCCTCTGCATTCTACATAAAATTAAGATATTACGGGTTGTTTTATTTTGTATGTTAAATACTTATTGGCCAAGTTATGTTCAATTCAGCCAGGGTACAAGGGACTGAGTGTAGGTGGCCATCTTTTCAAATCAAGTAGAATACCATTTAGGAAATGGCAAGCTGCAACAATAAGTCACTTAAACCGGACCTTGTACGCACAATTATTTTTTACAGTGGGGCATTCAAAAATAAGGTGGATAGAGTATAGTAATGTATGTCAGACAGACAGTCAGTCAGACAGAACTAATCTTACTCTGTAAATCCTGAAGTGTTTCTTGCTGTACATCCTGATGCGTTTCGGGTCTTCAAACACATAGTGACAGCTGGACTCCCGCCCAAACAGATACTCATCCTCTAGACAGTCTGGAAACAAACAAAACAATAAACAAAAAAAACATACTCCTAGTTCTTCCTAGTGTTAGGACGACTAGTGTTGGGACTAGTGTTAGGAAGACTAGTAGTGCTGGGACTAGTGTTAGGATGACTAGTGTTGGGACTAGTGTTAGGAGGACTAGTGTTGGGCCTAGTGTTACAGTAGGACTAGTGTTGGGACTAGTGTTAGGAGGACTAGTGTTGGGCCTAGTGTTACAGTAGGACTCGTGTTGGGACTAGTGTTAGGAGGACTAGTGTTGGGCCTAGTGTTACAGTAGGACTCATGTTGGGACTAGTGTTAGGAGGACTAGTGTTGGGCCTAGTGTTACAGTAGGACTCGTGTTGGGACTAGTGTTAGGAGGACTAGTGTTGGGCCTAGTGTTACAGTAGGACTCGTGTTGGGACTAGTGTTAGGAGGACTAGTGTTGGGCCTAGTGTTACAGTAGGACTCGTGTTGGGACTAGTGTTAGGAGGACTAGTGTTGGGCCTAGTGTTAGGAGGACTAGTGTTGGGCCTAGTGTTAGGAGCACTAGTGTTGGGACTAGTGTTAGGAGGACTAGTGTTGGGACTAGTGTTAGGAGGACTAGTGTTGGGACTAGTGTTAGGAGGACTAGTGTTGGGACTAGTGTTAGGAGCACTAGTGTTGGGCCTAGTGTCCTGTGTGTGTCCTGACCGTGAGGTCTGAAGCTGCCCATGGGCAGCAGGCGGCCCCAGGGCTGAGGCTCGGGCTCCTCGGGGACAGAGGAATGGAGGACGGGGAGGGTGTCCACGCTGCTCAGCGTCCCCGAGCCGCTGGACGAGGTCGGCACGCTGGACGAGCTGGAGCCCGGCTGGGACTGCACCTGCAGTGTTTCCCACACACAGACTAGACTTTAATTGGGCGGGCCACCCAGATATATTATGTAAAATATATAGATGATGATGACGATGATGATGATGATGAAACCATCAAGCAACCAACCAACCTCCCACCACAAGGACATTATAATTCTGTGGGAAACACTGACCTGGGACGGGGACTGGGTGGACTGGGTGCCAGACTGGGGGTCATTTGGAACCTCTTCAGACATTCTCCAGCTGAGGGATCAGACACATTAGACAAGAGTAGATGAGCTGGGTGTTCAGTACAGAGTAACTGCATACAGCAAAGACAAATGGAAAATAAATACAGTAAGCCTTTGTTTACACCTGACGCTTAACAGAAACAGAGCTGAAGTTGAGCTCATGCTGAAGTTGGTCTCACGTGTAACCGGTCACACAAGAAGCACTGTCTTTTCCTCAGCACCTCGCTCAGCGCGCTTTGACCCCGCCCACAACTTCCATTGACTTCATGCCTGGCAGCTTCATGCTTCACGCTTGGAAAATAGGACCGAATCCTGAACACAAAACTGCTATTCGTACAAAAAATCTAAATTATGCTATGGCTGTTCACTATAATGAAGCGGGACATGGAAGTCCCTCCTCTTTGAAAGCTGTTGCTCTTGAAGTTATCCCCTACAATATAGGTGGCGACAGACTCAAGAAACTCCTCCAACGGGAAACCTTTTGGATTGTGACCTTACAGGCCACAAAATCTCCAGGCCTTAATGATGAGATTGACTTTCTGCCATTCCTCTGACTCTAAATCCAGTAATCTATTATTCTTCAGTGTTTATTCATTTTATTTATTTATTTATTTGTTTATTTGGACGGGACAGTGCAAAATTAATGAACACAGAAACCACAGAACAGATAGTAAAACCTGCAACATAGTAAAAGTGTAAAAATTGCCGGATTTAGCACGAGGCTAATTTCCATCCATTGTCCCCATAAAACATAAAACACAAAAAACATAGAGCGTAAAACGTAGAACATAATAAAAACATACATAGAACATAGGTAGCAGCAGTACACTCTAAAACTACGTAAAACATGAGTATTAACTATGTGCATTTACCCAGTGTTTGATTAATATACATTTGAATGTTTCTGCCTCGAGCACATTGCAATTCCTGATATAATTTCGTTATGGACTTGACTTTCTAATTAGAGGTGAGCAGACAATTATTATTATTTTGAAATTTGCTCATCTGGCCCTAGAATTATTCTTTTTCCTTTTTGAAAACTGTAAGTCTCGTGTTACCTTTGTCACTTTTGAGACTAATTGAATTTGATATTGATAAAGGTATCTCCACATCTTTTGATATATTTGCTAATTGCATGTAACCTTTAACCCATGCTCCTC
This sequence comes from Poromitra crassiceps, assembly GCF_964638095.1. Lineage (NCBI taxonomy): Eukaryota > Metazoa > Chordata > Actinopteri > Beryciformes > Melamphaidae > Poromitra > Poromitra crassiceps. The sequence continues at coordinate 131,437,933 of NC_139623.1, read as the reverse complement.
TCATGTGCTGGGTGGAGTGCCACAACAGCTGGTATAAATTCCAGACTGATTGTGTGTTGACCAGACCCTGATGAAGACCTAGTAGGTCGATACGCATTGGTCTGTCTATTTGCCTGTGCTCATCATTAAATATTTGTTTTTACTCAAGACGGAGTGCCTTAGATTCATTCCATGATAGTCTGCATCATAACCTGGGGATTGACATCAAGCAAGACTTCCTGGATTCTGTTTTTCTAATAGCATTACCTGCCCCACTAATGAGCACCTGTCGGATGAGCCATTGGATCCATGCAGCGCTTCCCTCTTCTGCTGTATGCCTAGGCATTGACTTACACACTTTTGACCTTGCTGATGCTACTACTGTATGTAGGCTACTTTTTAAAATCTCTCCCTGGCTCTATTGCCCTGTTATTGCTGTTGTTGTCATTTATCAGTATTTTAGTGTTTGTATGATGCGTTTTATTAGGCCTACCTGCAAACCAATTTCCATGTAAGGGACAATACGATATCTTTGACCTTTTACTCACTATGGCTATTAAATTATTATTACTCACTATGGTCTATGGCTATCAAAATTAATCTTGAATCTTGAAAAGTGGATTATGTTACACAGCCCCACAACACAATTGTTTACAATGCTGCATTCACTTCTAATGTGCATGCGCGCTCCTGCAGGACACATTTCCTGTTGGGGAAAAGTGCTAAGGGTGCACGAACACAACCCGGTCAGAACCAGAACTGAGCCGTGCCGTGCTAACGGTCTGGGTCTGACTCACCTGTTCGGTGCACCCGCTCCTGTCTGTCTCTCTGCTTGTCTCTTATGACTGTCTCTCTCTCCGCCGCTCGCCGCCGACACGTGTTGTCAACTCGATTTTGCCGGGATCAGGAAGTGCGCTGTATTTTTCCGCCTACGTCACAGCCACGTTCCAGCCAATAAGAAGTGAGCGGTCGGTCACGTGCTGCCCCAGCAGTGAGCAGTGTTTCCGGGTTTATTCTGTTCGTTTAGCAGAGAGGAGTGACTCAGTAACGTGCCAGATAATCGGTTATGAGAACCAACAAACACCCTAGAACATGTGATGTAACGTAACGTTCCTGTTGCAAGATTGACATGGACATGGACATGGACAGTTAACCTGCAACTCTGCCTCTGACAGACTTATCGGCTGTCTGCGGCTAATGCTAACTGCTGCTGTCTACGTGTGTGTGTGTCTCTCCCTCCCTCTCTTTCTCTCTCATCATGTCCAAACAGAAGAGTTCTGCTAAAGCTCTCATCATCACAGACGGTGAGTCACAATGTATTATGGTCCCATTTAGAGTCAAATATACCCTCAAAGCGGGACGCGTGTATACGTTTGGCTAGTCTGGATGGAAAAACCTTGCTCCGAGACTTCCGGCGGCTATGGGCGGAACGTAGGAACCAAAGTGCTGTACTCCAGGAAAATATTCCGCTCAATTCTTGCTTTCCATTCAGATGTAATGTTATGGAACCGGCAAGTTTCTTCAAGTACTTATTTGAATACTTGGTTTGGTATGTCTGTGCTTCTTATTTTTTCTCTAACCCGTAGCGACTGGCGAGGTTAGGCTGCCTACTGCTGCATTCCTATGGGGGAACGAAAACACTGCGGACCAGAACACAGGACAGGAACACGGGGCGGGACATCCTACCTGCATACCAGGCTCTTCTTGCGTGCATACCTTAAGTGTTTACGACATGAATCCATATGAACGCACTCCTGTGGTATTCACGACTTGTTAACTTGGTGGTATTCATGACTCGTTTTCTGAAAGGTCTGAGTTCACAATGTCATGTATACGACTTCCCAACTCGTAACTACGACTTCACGACCATTTAAATGGTAAATGGTAAATGGACTGCATTTATATAGCGCTTTTATCCAAAGCGCTTTACAATGTGCCTACATTCACCCATTCACACACCGAAGGCGGCCAGCTGCCACGCAGGGTGCTAGCACAGCCATCGGGAGCAATTCGGGGTTCAGTGTCTTTTTTAAAGGCAACAATAGACGATAAAGCAGACTCTGCTTTGCCATGCCATCTCGACTACAGTCATGAAGCTATGCTAATGATGCTAACATCCACTGAGCTTGCTAATGTTCGTTAGTTAGCCTGGCTGCCAGAGTAGCAGGGGAAACTCAGTGTGCGTGTGTTTGAGCTGATGTTGGAGTATGACTGTCTAGCTGCAGCAGATAATGAGAAATGCCCATCCCTACATCCATATCTTTATATGGTGTAAGACTGGAAGACGATGAGTGAGCTGCAGCAGCTGGTTCACAGAGCGGCTGCGGTGGGATGTAATTGGTGGACCTGTAGAGCGGCCGGGTCATCATGTGACATTGAAGTTCTGTCAGGCAGGCTAGGAGAGAGCAGCAATGACATCTATGCACTACATGTTGCCGTAGTAACTGAGTTGTTGTCTTTTTGTGTTTGTGTCCAGATGACGAGGCCGAGGCAGAAGAGCTCAACCCGTTCTCCTTCAAAGAGTTCCTCCGCTGGAAGAGCCCGGACCAGGACCCAGAGCAGACAGACAGGAAGGTGAAGAGAGACAGGTTCAGCTCAAGTTCAATAACAGGGCTCCAGACTATGACCATTTACTTGCATTTTGTGACCATTTTTGGAGACAGTAAATCAAGTAGAGATCAAACGTTATGAACATTTCATATCACGATTATAGTGACAAAAATGATCACGGTTATCAGTATTATCACAGTATTGTTAAAATGTGCTGACAATGTTCAAACAGTAGCCTACTGATACACTCACTGAAATAATTTCACCCAGGCTGCATGCCTGCATCTGGGAGACGGTTGCTAACTAATTTACCACATTTTTCAAAGTGCTGTAACATTACTGTTGTAACTGTTACAACAGTAATGGTTTTAAACAATTCAATTTTGAAACGGTAATGCTAACCATCAGGAATTTGACCAAGGTTTATCATTAAACCAGTAATCGTTTCATTCCTAAAATCAAGTCATGTCAGGTTTATTTGTATAGCCCTAATTCACAAGCATGGCTCAGAGGGCTTTACAGAGAATGTGTCTAGCTAAGCACTACTGTTTGAACAACCTTATTGGTGAGAGAGGAGGGGCAAAGGAAGTGAGGATGGACTCATTCAATGAGTTATACCTTTTTTCTACATCAAAAGTCCCACTAGTACATGTGTTTTTGTTACCCAGGAAAGCAGCAGGGAGTAGTAGCAGCAGCATCGCCTTTTAAACTTTTAGATCGCACTCTCAACCCGTGTTTCTCCACTGCTCTCTCCCCCCTCCCTTTTCCCTTCTTCTCTCACGGCTATCCAGGTGCCGTTGGGTTGACTCTGAAGAAGACACAGTTTGTGTCGAAATGTTAGTCTGCTTGCACCTTATTAAATTGCTCAAAATTGACCGTGTGCTCCAGATTGCTTCTTTCTAACACTCAGAACTGTTCACTCCCACTTCTGAGAAGCACCGGTTTGGCTTGGTTCAGCGCAGATTTCCCCTCTTTGTCCAGTGTCAGCCACCAGCCAAAACATAATGGAAACTTCCGGGTAAAAAATTCAAACTAATGTAATTTAAACAAGTAAATAGCCTCACTGATGCACGAAAAAGGTTTCAACAAACGAAGCCGCAAACATTGTATCAAAATACTCGTTTTGATGTTAAGATTACATAATAGAGGGGGGGCACGGTGGTGCAGTGGTAAGCGCTGTCGCCTCACAGCTCGAAGGTCCTGGGTTCGATTCTCACCTGGGACGCTGTGAACGCTGAAGGAATGCGTGCCCGTCCGCATGTCCTTGAGTGCCCACCGCCCGGGTGGGGTCGTCAAAAGGGCCTTTCTGTGTGGAGTTTGCATGTTCTCCCCGTGCCTCCCGGGGGTTTCCTTCATATAGGAACCCCCTTCACCAAAACATGCAATATCCTGGTTGCTGATGTGGTGCCTCCTCTGGTCGTTAAGGGCGCCTGTTCGGAGGGAGGGGAACCGGTTGGAATAGCGTGAACCTCCCACGTGCGATGTCCTACCAGTGAAGCTTCCCCTGTCAGGTGAAAAGAAGCGGCTGGCTAACTGCTCATGTCTCGGAGGAAGCATGGAGCCAGTTTCGGCTCTCCCCAGACCGGCAGAGGGTGGAGTAGCAACCAGGATAAATAAAAGTAAATTAGCACTAAGGGGGATAAAAATGGGATAAAAAATCGTGAAAAAAAGAAAAGAAAAAGATTACATAATAGTGAAACTATTGTGTAAAGCATTAGGCTACTCAAAATGTGAACGTTACGAGGGCTTTATTTTGAAAGAGCTAAAGCGGACGACCTACTTACATTCTGGCTGACTTGACGCAGTCTATGCGCCTAGGGGTGGGCTTTGTGGGATGCACTTGTGCATGACGAGAGACACTTTTTTTCTCTCTCTGCATATTCCATCAATATGAAGTATTAACTGTTAAGAAAGGCCATGGGAATCCCTGAATCTCACTGGCCCAATTCCAATTCGCCCCCTTACTGACTCAAGCCCTTAGAGGCGCGTTCACGTGAAGGGAGTGAGGGCTTAGGGATGTCCCACGGTGAAATCACAAAGTGAATGAGGGCTCAGAGTGAGCCCTTTCTGCCCCCTTACCGTAAGGGAGCAGCTATGGCCACTTACGGAAAGGGAATTGCCCACAATGCATAGCGTTGTGACGTATAAAACGGGGAAGGCAGCGTGGAGTAAGTCCACGCTGACAAAGTAGCCAACTCATGTGTATACGAGGGATCAGTGTTGTAAACGAAGCTGGGGCGAACTTAAAATGGGACCCTATTGAGCCAGCCTAGTTAGCAGGCTCGTGCTTGTTGTATTTGTTTATCCGTGATTGATTGAGTTTGACACTGTGCATGTTTGTTTATAGTGGTTTCAGATACATTTGACTTTTATCTAGCATTTATTAGCGATTTGTATTGATTTATATTTGGAATAGAAGCATTATCCATAACCTGCCACCAGGGCGGCAGTATGACTGGGGTTAATGTTAAGAGGGCTACAAATTCGTAGAAGAAGAGTGCTTTTCCCATGAAGAAGAGACAACGTTAACTCAGACTACTGACTGAATCATAGACTGTACATAATATGACTGAATGAATGAGTTATGCCGTTATATACTGTATAAACATCCTTGTTCAACTCAAAGTGGTCTTCTATGATTGTAGCGAACCTGAATACAACAAGACCAAATAGTTCTAGCGGGAGTGGGTGTGTGGTGCCTCGGCCAAAAAGGAGTTAGGTCAATCAGCGCTCGATTGCTCTTCCTCCTTCCTCCTCTTCCTCCTTGAGGACCCGGATGGCGCACACACATGTTGAAATTTTTGAACACAAGATTCTGAAAATTTTGAATTGAATTTTGAAATAGGAATGTGGAAACTGAATAATTTCAAAGCAAATAAATTCAGTTTAAAATTATGCTATTCAGATTCAGTTTTTCAATTCACATTAAAAAATAAAAATTTCAAAATAAAAAACAGCAATTCAATTTCAAAATGAAAAAATTCGAATTCAAATAGAGCAATTCAATTTCAAAATGAAAAAATTCGAATTCAAATAGAGCAATTCAATTTCAAAATGAAAAATTTCGAATTCAAAAAGAGCAATTCAAATTCAAAATTTCGAATTCAAGTTGAGCAATTCGAATTCAATTTGAGGTGGCACATAAATCAGCCCATATTGGACCACCGCCAAGATTTATACCTCCAGCCGGAGCAGAGCCGCCGCGTAAAAACCCACCTCACTTGCAGGGTCGCTCTATCGGCTAAATGGCGCAGCTTGGAAACTTTTACACTGAAGAAAATGCCACTAGTTTGTAGGGATGGGCATTTTAACCAATTTAAATACTCGAGTACTCTCCTTCTATTATGAACGAGTAATCGGGTACTCGGTGGGTGGGGGTGGGGGGTTGGCGGTCCGTGTGGAAACACGCTTAACCCCAGTTTAGCTATGTTAAGCAGTTAATTTTGAATATCTATTACTATGGTAATGACGGAGCAGGGGTAATCTGCTGTGTGTGGGGCTGTTCACACATAACATTTGCATGTTTGCATGGAAAAAGCACTACCTGTAGCACTTTGTGTGAGGAGAGGGATCATTAGGTGACGTTAGCTGCAGCTGTTGTTAGCCTACCTCAGATCTCCGGTGGTTGGGTGGCATTGGTTAGCGCTTTGTTCGAGCAGACTTGTGAAACAAGCGAAGGCTCATTTCCAATAAGCCTACATGTCCGGTATAATCCATTCTGCTTTATGATCACTGTTACAGTAACGTAAATCCACGGATTACAAGGTCCGGTGTTCTGCCAAAAAGTGAAAACTGACCAGTGACCATAACGTTAGCTGCAGCTAAATAGTGATCGCCATGAAGCAATAAAGTGATTCGTTCTCCACATTTCTTGTGGCTAATGTTATGGGACAACGACAGTGTAGTCAGTAAACTAGTGCCACGTTTTCAATGAGTTGTATCGGGCGTGCGTTATGGAGAAGCGTGCGTCTTGTCTCGTGTCCTTAACAGGAGCGCATCTCCACCAGTCAATTTTCGTGATGAGCTCCGGTTAAAACTTTCAAAATAATATTACTTGAACAAAAGTAAATAGTTTATTGATGCATGTTGGATGAGAAAAGGGTATTTCAACAAACAAAGCAGCAAACCTTGTATCAAGGGGGGGGGGGTTCTGTGTGGAAACACACGCTGAACCCAATTTTGGCTATGTTAAGCAGTTAATTTCGAATATCTATTACTATGGTAATGACGGAACAGGGGTAATCTGCTGTGTATGGGGCTGTTCACACACGTTTGCATTTTTGCATGGAAAAAGCGCTAACTGGAGCATTTTTTGTGAGGAGAGGGACTGACTGTGATATTAAGTGACGCTAAGCTAACCTAGCTACCTCGCCATTGATATGCACGGTTGCATTGACTGATATAGGTTCGGAAAATATTATTGCCGTGCAAATTAATCGCACGAAAAAAACACTCCCGATGTGTAAGGACCTTAAGATGATGTATTTCCCTGTATGATATATATTTTTTTAATTAACAGAGCATGTGAACTGGGGCATAAGGGAAATTAATAATCCATCCACATACAAAAACATTTCAGCAAAATCCAAAAGCAAATTGCAAACATTTTCTCGCCTCTTACTCATCAAAAGTATTTGCATGCATAACATTTGTTGAGACAAAATGTGATGAGCAACAACAAGAAATCAATCCACAAGCTATTAATGCTAGGCTGTAAAAGATGCTACCTTATGTGTAAAGGGGAGACTGGTGGGTACCAATTTGAACCAATTTTCATTCAGATAAATTGAGCTGAGAGGTCAAGGGACTCCTTTGAAATAGTTTGGAGCGTTATTTAGCCCCCTTCCCGACAAGCTAGCATATTATGCTTGGTACCAATTAGGGATGTTCACTGGGTGCTCACTGGGCTGGCTGCGGTGGCCTCGCCCCCACCGTAATTACGTCATATTGCCCACACGGCCCTCGCGGTTGGAAGTGCGCATGGAGTATGTCCTGCCCTTAAGACGCCAATGATTCACCAATTGAACAGCGTTCATCCCAGCCTGGTTAACGAGGAAGGCGCCTCGTCCTCGGCCGACGTGCATAAAAGATCACCCACGCCGTCTGCAACCTCATCGAGACGGATATGCTGCCCATACATATCGTTGAGCCTTAAAACTCGTTATATTTGGATTTATCAAAATGTCTACGGGGAAAATGGATGCGGAACTTACTTCCGGGGCAAATTACGTCTCGCCTGTTGAGCTCTATTGCAAAAGGTTAGTCTGACTCTGGAGCCCTGTAAGACAAAGTGCAATCTCAATTAATGTAGATAATAATAATTTAATAATGCCTGTCTGTCTCTCTGCCTATCTGTCTGTTTCTCTACCTGTCTGTGTCTCTATCTGTCTGTCTCCCTACCTGTCTGTCTTTCTACCGGTATGTCTCTCTACCTGTCTCTCTGCCTGTCTGTCTGCAGCCCAGCAGCAGTCAGAGGTTGTTTGACCTCGACTCCGGGAGTCTGACCTTTGACACTGAAGTCAGGAGCTCTTTCTTCGCTGACCTCAGCAGGCTGACGCCGCAGGTGAGTGACATCATCATTGACATCATCATTGACATCATCTAGTACCAGCTTTGCTCATGCAGCAGAAAGACAGGCATGGTCTGATCCCAGTAGGCGAGGTAGACTGGTTGGATGCATACTGGAGATTTTTTTCCCCCATCAGTACGACATCTGGGTATTTTTGGCATACTGCAATTTTTGCTTTTGTTTGCATACTGCATACTACATGCTACATTTTGGCCAAATCAGTATGTACTGCAAGTATAGTAGGCGGTTTCCAATACAGCCACAGTGTCTCTGAGGCAGGCCGCCTGCTCCATGTTCATTCTGCTCACTGCTGCTGTTCTCAACCTCGCCTCCTCCTTACTGTGATTGGTCGGGCTAGGTCATGTGGTTTTTTCATAGTCTTTAATGTAAAGGTGCTGGCTGGCTCAGACTGTCTCACTGGACTGTTTCCCTGTCTGTCTGGCTGTCGTCTATCTGCCTGTCTGTCTCTAGCTTGATAAGGAAGAAGAGGAGGAGGAAGGCTGGGGGCGGAGCTTCCAGTCTGTAGACAGCAGCTCCTCCCTCTGCAATGAGGAGGAGGAGACGCGGTGAGTCAGTTCACTGGAGGAAGTGGAGTTAAAGTGACAGTTCATATGATTTGATGTGGGCTTGTAACTAGCCTGGTAAATCATCCGGATCACCTGAACTCACATTCAGTTTCGTTCTGCTGTTCTGTCTGGCCTCCAGCCCGGGGCCGGCATTTTCAGAAATTATAAAGTCCATGGGCCAATCAGGAACCTGCCTTATAGTTGACATCGTAACCGGCCAATCAGGGGCGCTGCTGGCAAAACAGTAATGGTTGCTCACATGGCTCTGCGGCTGCCGAAGCAACGAGCGATAACGTTCGTAGAGTTTACACAGCCGTAAGAGCAGTTATTGCAGCAATAGACTCAATAACAACAATTAAACAAGAACAAGAGTATGCGCCAGTGGAGATTCTCTGTGGAAAAGACGTTTTCGCCATTCTTCAGACTGCGTTTGGATTTGATTGGCTAAAGGACTGGATTTGGCAATGCTGATTGGCTGAAGGAGTTGGCTGTCAAGGCAAGTACTCCCACCCACTGGAACTACTGTGAACGGCTTGGAGTCCAGACAGAACAGCGGAAATAAACAAAATGCACGTTCACCTAATCCGGAGGGTTTACCAGGCTAGGCTTGTATGAGCTACTTTATGGAGATACTCTATTACCTACAGTAGATGTTTGTAGAGGTACTTATGCATACTCAGTGTATTACCTAGAGTAGATATTGGTCAGCACGCTTCCAGTTTAGATAAAGAGAGAGCAGCCATGACCCAGAAGCAAAGCAATGGCCCACATCATTTGCTTGCCTGACACACCTCCCACAGCACCGTTGGGTCAGCTGCTGACGGGGACCACCAATCATTGATGTTTCGCTCCTTTCACCCTGGAACATCTCCTGGTGGCGGACTAGCATACCTGCCAACACTCCTGATTTAGGCGGGAGTCTCCACATTCTTAACCCTTTCTCCTGCTGTGCTCCTGCTTGCTAATTTCCCCAATTCCTATCCCTCCTCCTCAGCCATAACCAGAAGCTGATAGGGCTGTGAATCTTCACTGGCCTCACGATTCGATTCGATTACGATTCAGAGGGCTACGATTCGATTCGAGTACGATTATCGATGCATCTCGATGCATCTTAAATCAATGCATCACTTTTTTCCGCAATAGATGATTTATTTTTTCTCACTTTCTTTTTTCTCACTGTGTGGCTACTTTTAAAATAAAAGTGCATTTGGAATTGCATTGTATTATGATCCATAATTAAAATAAACAACTGCATGTACTTCCATTATATTTAATTTGATTATTAGAAAAAAAATAAAAATAATAATAATCGATTTTTGACATTTGTGAATCGATGCAGAATCGTGCACGTCCGCATCGCGATGCATCTTATAATCGATTCTTTTTGACACCCCTAGAAGCTGACCTCCTTCACTTCCTCAGCAAGGTCTTTTGTTGCTCTTCAGAGCTTCGTTCCGGTTACGCCTACATCCGCGAGCAGCCGAGCTGTTGATGTGCTGATGAAGCTCCGACAGCCTACTTCCACAGGGTGGATGCTAATCACGTTTATTTTATCAATACAGACAATACAGTAGGGCTGTGGCGATTCACTTATCTCCCGATTCGATACTATCACGATTCTTGGGTGCCGATTCGATTTATATTGCGATTCTTAAGTATTGCGATTCTACGATTATTGCGATTCGATATTACGATTTATTGCGATTTTTGTTTCTTTTTTTCTTTTCTTTTTTCAGTTTGTTTGCTTTTTTACACTCGATTAGAACATGGGAAAAGTTTAATCATACACTAGAGACTGTATATTATATATCATGAATAGGGCTGGGCGATATAGTTAAAAACAGGGGCGGACTGGGATCATAATTCAGGCCGGGCATTAGATACCAAGCAGGCTAGGCCGATATGGGCCGACGCGCGTGAAATTTGGGCCGTTTGAAGCCCAATTTGGGCCGTTTGAAGCCAGATTTGGGCCGTTTGAAGTCCAATTTTACAATGAGATGCACCCACTTTAACCCTGAAGTGTAATTATTACTTCAGACTAATAAAGTAATAAAACCACTAGTAAACCAGTAGGCGGCGCCTGGCCTGCTGTTCAGTGAGTGGCCTGACTGCAAGCACCCAAATTTTTTTTTTTTTTTTTTTTTTTTTTGCGATTATCGATTCTGGAATAAAACATCGATTCAAAAAATCGTGACATTAAAAATCGCGATACTTAGGTGAATCGATTTTTCCCCCCACCCCTACAATACAGTACAAGACAAGTATAAGAACAGCCATCTTGTTCCAAGTGAAAACTACTCATAATAATCCAAAGCTCTAAAGGTCTGAGCTCCAGTGGAACTATGTATAGTGTGAACAGAAAAAGGACTGAGGCCCCATCAGAGCTGAAGTGGACCAGAAACTGACAATGTGAACACATAAAGAACTGAGTCCCTTAGGTGTTGGTCCACTTATATGTGAAAACACCCCCAAAACACCCCCCCCCCCCCCCCGTGTTGTTTGTTGGTCAATATGCCAAATGCCATGCCAGGAGGGTACTGTCACTTCCAGGGGATTCTTCCACTACCAGTTACAGTTGCCCTTCTTCAGCAACTTTGGGTCCCGTGGATCTCTGGTTCTCTTCCCGGCTATGACTCTCGCTTGTCTGACCTGCCAGAGTAGTGCAAGGCCTGTCAAGATTCAAGATTCACTTTATTGTCCCACAGGGGAAATTTGTCTTGGGCTTACACCCGTACTGCAGCCATAAGAACATACACGTACAAACATGTTAACACGTTCACTGCCAATGACGAGATATCTCGTCTTACAGAATCCAACCGTTGACTGCCAAAGACGAGATATCTCGTCTTAAAAAAAAAAAAAAAAAATTTGACGGTCGGGCGTGGATCAACGCTCCCCCCGTCTCCTATAAAAATATTGGAGTCAGCGAACGTGTACAACCCATTCCACGGACCCACTAAGTGGCGACAGTGCTCTCCACACTAGGAAAAGCAGAGCCAAAACTGTAGGGTAACGCGCGAGGAAACCATTCTCTACTGTAAAATGGATTGGCGAAAACGCTTTCACTTTCGCGCATTATCGCGCTGGGAGCTGGCGGTGGGGGATTCCAAAAATAGACTGGGTGGAAAACACAGTTTGAAACACGCAGCATAAAGCCTAGAATCGCACAAAGCTTCATCAAAGCTCTCAAACCCAAGAAACAAGTGAGCCCTATCCACACTCGCTGCCAGGGAGGGAGGCTGCTCAAACTCGCAGCAGCAGAACACTCGCTTGTGACAAACGCAGGCTGAAAGCCACCAGACACGCCCACGGAGGGAGGAGTTTGAAGGAGAGGGCGTTCAGAACTATATTGTTTAGATGTCTGATCTCTCACTGATGCCAAAAATAAATGGTTAAAGTGACTGTTCTGCCTGTTTGATTGAATTTCACAAAACTGCGATTATCTCAGCTTTCACTCTCAGACGCTGAAACCATGCTGTACTCAACGGCTAATATCTACATAACTACTAACTCTACAAACTAACTCTTTTAGACAGAGAAAGCACACATTCTATTAGTACTTTTGTGAACTTTGTGTTCACAAACTCCAAGCAGAAAATAATCCTCGGCTCTTGTAAAATGAGCCAGAATCCTCAAAAAAACCCTCTGGCAGAACCTACCTACTAGGGATGTTCATTTTGAAAATTTTCCAAAATCGATAATCGGTGAGAATTAACGATCAATTATCGATTATCGATTTTATTAATACTTAGAAAATTTTCAATATTTTTTTTTTTTTTTTTTTTTTTTTTTTTTTTTTAACAAAATGAATGCCTATGGCAGAAAATACGAAAGACAACGTGTTCTCCTCAATGAACTCTTTATTTCAATGTGTCTCCTCTTCAACACTGCTGTCCCCAGCGCATGCCGGTGTGAATTTCTCATGTTTAAAACAGTTTTGTTGGCACAAAGGCCCATGCCCAGCCAGAAAACTAGAGACTATATGAAGCTCCACCTCACGTTAGTCGGCTGTGCAATGGAGTGGGGCGAGGAGGAACGAATTCCACCCAAACCTAGTCCAAAAAAAAAAAAAATTTTTTTTTTTTTTTTTTTTTTTAATAATTAAAAAATCGATCCAAATGCCACAGGATCGATTCCAATCCTTAACGATCGATTATCGATTTTCGATAATTGATGAACATCCCTACTACCTACAGTAAAAAAAAAAGGCTGGCAGTGAATGTGTTAATAAAAAGCAGACGACAAGTGCAATACTGTAAGTGCAAATAACGAGTAAAAAAGTATAAAAAGGTATCTGCACAATGAAATGTCTGGCAAAACACAGTCAGGGAAGCTCGATCATCAATGCCGTCAAGACACATATACATTAGACACACAGTGGAATGAGTCCGGCAACTCAGCAGGTTTAGGAACTACTTCACCCCACTGCAATGCAGTCTTTCATAGTCTAGTTACATTACTTAATATCGATGTATATCAATAATTGCGCAGCTACGTTTCGTGTCAATGTTTTGTGTCTAGATATTGATATTCGATAATTGTACAGCCCTTTATCTGGCACCATTTAAAAGTTGAACTGAAATCGGAATAAAATAATTTTTAAATCTGTTTAGTCTGCAGCGTGGGACTCTAAACCTACTCCCAGAGGGCAGTAAATCATACTCAGCATGTAAGACATACATGGGAGGGATCCGAAACAATTCTATTGGCTTCCCTTAGAGTAGCCTGTTCAAAATAGACTCCAGGGATGAATGCTCTTTCACCCCTATAATCCAGTTTGGACTTTAGTTGTACAGATAGGTTACAAACCAAGCTGTAATGCCGTATCTGATGAGACTCTAATACAGACTGATAAAAAAGTAACATACATTTTTGGTCAACACCATGAACTCTAAGGTGGCGTAGGAAGTGCAGACGTTGTTGTAGTCTGCTACACAGACTGTCTACATGGGTGTTCCAGGTTAGTGAGATATCAACAAAAACCCCAAGATACTTGTATGAGGAGACCTGCGAGACCTGGCTGACCACAGGCCTGTGGTCCCCAACACCTCTGGGGTCGAACACCATCTCCTTAGTCTTTTTAACATTTAAAAGTGAGATAAAAAGCCAGTACTCCAAATGTCCTTTGAGGAAGGCCTTTGGCTTAAAACGTTTGTTGTTGCTGCTCCCCGGGTTTGTGTGAGGAACTATTAAAACCTGTGAAAGGACATTTGGAGTGCTGGCTTTTTCTCTCACTATTGAACTCTTTGCTTGCCCTGCACCCAGTGAGTTTTTTTTATCTATTTTGAGTGTGCTTGCTACCGGTGAGTTTCTTTTTAACATTTAAAACCAGGCAGTTATCATCACAGCATTTTCCAAAAACTTACTTTACAGTCTCACTACACTTCGCTCTCCCCTGGTGAAGAACATATCAATATCAGTTTAAGTGTGGACCAGGGGTTTGGGACCAGACCGTTTAAAGCAAGGTGTTCAAATGAGGGCGGGGGGTGGGTGGCGCACTGGCGGCGGATGGATATTGCAGTAGTTTTGATGGTTTGTCGAATCGATGCAGTGTTGCTATTGAAGTAGCTCATAAATCTTCAAATAATCTGAACTATCCTGTTGAAGTCTGCAGCTGATCAGAGTCTGTAAATGAACCCAGGTTCTCCTCAAAACCTGACCTGAGCCACATAGGAACAGAAGGAGCGGTGGGAGAAGGAGGGGAGTATTCAGGAGATGATGAGACCTCCATGGCCGAGCCACTTGCCTCCTGCAAGAGGAGGAGTAGGAGCAGCCAGCTACAGCAGGTACATACACACACACACACACACACACACACACTAGGGCTGTCAAAGAATATTCTTCTATATTTGAATATATATTTGAATATTAACATTAAAAGAATATTTGAATATGAAAATTAATATTCAATATTATTTATAAATTGTATTCTTTACATTTAACCAGGTAAAAAAAACCTGGCCAAGAGGGCAACATAAAAACATACATTGTTTGCCTGGTTATTTAAAAACGCTAGGCATCTTGTGCACTCGATTCCTAGGCTCACCCGCAGGTCGCCGAGCTGGTCCTGCAGCTCACCGAGCTGGTTTTTTCACAAATTAAATTCTTGCGGTACTCTGTACTCCAGTCTGCTATGATATGCACATTTTGTGCGTCAGATCAGAACCCTACCCTGACCCACAGATACACCTAGCCACTCCCTCTACCTACCCCTCGAACCCTGACTCTCTATGACCTTCCTATCCCTAGCTAAGGCCCCTTTTCCCTTTAATACCGTGAAATACCGTATACCGTGGTATTCTGGTAGATAACATACTGTGAAATAGCGATACCGGCACATCCCTAACCACCTACAGTAGTCAAAGAGGTTGTTGCTTCTTCAACAGCAATCTTCCTCAAAAACTTAATTGAATCTAGTTGAACTTTACCAGTTTAAAGTAAACTAAATTAAATTGATGAAATTAAATTAAATGTCTCTTCTCACGCCACCCTTCCTGTGTGTGTGTGTGTGTGTGTGTGTGTGTGTGTGTGTGTGTGTGTGTGCGCGTGCGTGCGTGCGTGGTCCAGTTGAAGGAGGAGAATGCGTTTTTGAGGAGAACCGTCAGGGATCTGCAGAAGAAGTCAGATGCTAACGAGCACAGGTCAGCACCAGCCAATCACACGATGGCAGCAGCTAATAGAGAACCGCAGGAATGAGTCCGGATTCATCAGCAAAAAAGTGAATGGGGATTTCACTTAAATGCATAAAATAAGGGCTGTGGTTAACAAAAGTTTATGAGAACGCGAATTTGGGTTCAGCATGATAATCTTCACAAACGTGAATAACTTTTATGACTTAAAGGAACACTCCGCCCATTTTCAACCAGCTTTGTATCATTAGAACATCAGTAGTATATCAGAAAACTGTAAACAGTTTTGAAGTCTGTCATTTAATTTGACAGTTATTGAGTGTTAAAGTGTGGACCAGTGACATCACTGGTCCACACTAACTCAAATTAACAACTCGTTAACTCAAATCAACTCTCAATAACTGTCAAACTAGATGAATGATGAATAGTTTGACAGTTATTGAGACTTGATTTGAGTTAATGAGTTATTAATTTGAGTTAGTGTGGACCAGTGATGTCATTGGTCCATGTCACTGGGTCAAACCAAGCTATTCAGCTATATTTAGAATCAGGAGAGACCATAGAACATTTCACTTGGACCAAAAACGGATAGAATTATTTTTCCCTAACATTTTTCTTTTTTAGTTTTGGTCCACATGAAATGTTCTATGGTCTCTCCTGATTCTAAGGGCATTTTCAAACCTACCTCGTGTCCGGTTGAATTGCACTAGAGTTCGTTTTCCACCTTGATGCAGTTCGTTTGGGCAGGTGTGAATGCAGCAATCGAACTCTGGTGCGCACCAAAAGTGCGCCAAACAACCGCACCGAAACCTTGAGATGTGGTCTCGCTGCGGTTCCAAACTAACTCTAGTATGGTTCATTTGTGGTGAGAACTGAGAATGTGATACGACCGAAATGCAGGAAGCCTCACGCATTTTTGGATTAAACAGCTCCCGTAGCCAGCTGCACTGTGCGTAATTTTAAAAAAATGGGGGGGGGGGGGGGGCCTACTTTAAGCAGAAGTTGTGAGGGTTTTGTTTTATCTTTAGCAAATTACCGGAGCCAAATTACTGCTCATTAATGATACATAGCCCTCTCTTATCAGCCGACTCTTGCATCTTGGGTTGCAGTCTTTGATTGACAGGTGATAGAAGCAGGCTTACAGGGAAATGTCACTCGGGACCTTGTGAATACAAGTTGAATGACAGAAATCGGTTCAGATTTGGGGATTCAAGAGCAAGTATGGAGAGATCTGTTCAGATGTACTGTCTCCCTTTCTCTGTGTGTGTGTGTGTGTGCGTGTGTGTTAGGGCTGTGAATCTTCACTGGCCTCACGATTCGATTACGATTCAGAGGGCTACGATTCGATTCGAGTATGATTATCGATGCATCTCGATGCATCTCGATGCATCTTAAATCGATGCATCACTTTTTTCCGCAATACATGATTTATTTTTTCTCACTTTCTTTTTTCTCACTGTGTGGCTACTTTTAAAATAAAAGTGCATTTGGAATTGCATTGTATTATGATCCATAATTAAAATAAACAACTGCATGTACTTCCATTATATTTTATTTTATTATATATATTTTTTAATAATAATAATTAATAATCGATTTTTGACATTTGTGAATCGATGCAGAATCGTGCACGTCCGCATCGCGATGCATCTTATAATCGATTATTTTTGACACCCCTAGTGTGTGTGTGTGTGTGTGTGTGTGTGTGAGAGAGACACACACACACACACACACACAAACACTCGCTACACTGGTTCTGACCATAGACTGTGAAATAAATAAAAAAGAGTAGGCTACGCAACGTGTGCGCACACATTCTCCTAATCTCAGCTGTCAAAAGAAAAGGAGATGAATCTCCTGGGCTCTGGGAGGGTTGGCAGCCCTGTCTGCTCCACTTGCTTTTTACCTGGTGTCAAACCAAACCAAACCAGCTGGAAAAACGAAACAATGTACCATTTTTGCATTTGGTGCGAATCAAGGAACCGGACTGGCTGGTCTAAAAATGCCCTAAATATAGCTGAATCGCTGGGATTGACCAAGTAAAACTATTTTTATAAACATTTTATGAAATGAAAAAATAAATGGCGGATGAAATCCCTTGGTTCGTATGCCGAACCCGGAAGAGGGTGTGACTTTGGCACTCTATGGGCCTTTTTCCACAGCAGCCATTTTGTGTCTAAAAGGCAGGGTAAACACAGGTGCAACCAAAACATTAATGAGGGCCCCAGCATTGGAACACCTAAATGGACTGGAAGTTGGAAACCCTCATTAATGTTTTGGTTGCACCTGTGTTTACCCTGCCTTTTAGACACAAAAAGGCCCATTAGAGAGCTCAGTCGGTCAGTGTTTACCCAACATGCCTCTGTGCAGGGTGGGCCGGCTGTGGGATGAGCTTGCTCAGAGGAGGCGTCAGGAGGAGAAGGAGGCTCAGGACCTGGAGAGCATGGTGCACTCTGTGGAGCAGAACCTCCAGCTCATGACTGTATGTCACACTTTAACACAACATGCACACATGTTTTGTGATCAATACTTTTATTTACTTTACAACATTTAAAATAAAATACACAAGACAAATAGAAAACGTAATAGATGAGATTCATTTCATTTTATTTCATTTAATGTTTATTTGTATAGGGACAGATACATAAACATAGAACATTTAACAGGAAGCGGTCTTATGTCATACTGTATATCATAACATTTCTAGCCTAGGCTAATTTGCAGTGTTTGTCCCTAGATCTTACAGGGCAAATATTAAAAACAGATATACAATAAACGGTAAACAACAAGGATGGAGAGCACACACAAATGAATATTATCAACATAAATGGCAAGTTTACCCCCCCCCCCACACACACACACACACACATACACACACAAGAGTAAGGAAGTCACTAATGAGAACATGACTGCTGGCTCTTCAGAAACTGTTTCAGACTGGATTTAAAGTGATCCCAGTTATGATCTTGTTTAAGATATGTGGGCAATGAGTTCCATAGTTTAACCCCCTGTACAGAGAAAGCCGTTTGTCCTAAGGAGGATTTACGGAAAGGCACTTTGCAGTTTCCTGGAACAGCACCCTTAGTGGTTGTGCCAGAAACCCCACGAGGTTCCACCCCATACATTGAATACATTTATGGATACATTTTATGTTAGCGCATTTAGTAAAATTATCAAAACTTAAAATATTTAGTTTCTCAATTACATGGCAATGGCATGGCATTAGCGCACAGGCATTCTTGAGGCATCCTCTCTGCCTCTGGATTGCCTTTGCCCCGGGAGGGTCTGGTGAGACGAAGGAGGAGCGCGGCCGGGAGTAACCCACAGGGCCTTAGACCCTCCATGCACCGAAGGGTCTTACAATACTGCGGTGTAGCACTAACTCTATTGCAGCGGATTGGGCGTGATCAACCCTTCCGCGGGCAACGTCGCAGACAGAGTAGGAAGGCTGATCCGTGAGCGGCTGCTTCTGGGATGTGGGTCGGGGTCTTAATCGGCCTTGGCTGGGTCTACTGGGCGAGGGTGTATGATGTTGAAAGACCCGAAACACGTTACGACCCCAGCTAACATCACTGATGACGTGTCCCAGCGCATGCTGTAGTATGTATTTTAAACACAAACCTGATTGGCTTCCTGTCCAAGATTTTTATTGCACGGTTGTATATCAACTCAAGAGGTTTGGTTACAGTCGGACCAGCTTGAAACCATACGGTTACACAATAACTCGGGTATGAGAAAATCATAAAGGGCATCTAGATATTTGCAGCATAAGATGGTAGACAATTCCTTATCCATCTAAATGTATATAGGTTTGCAATATAGATGATTGGATGTAATCCAACAGGTACTGGAGCACACAGATCAAGTGTATAATGAAGTTTTTTTATTTAACTAACGTTTCGACACTACTGTGTCTTCATCAGAGTCTCCGCGGACTCCCATTTGAGAACCACTGCTCTACAGGGCCAGAATAACAGGTTGAGTCTACAGAGTAGCCTTCAAGTGTGCGTCAAGACTGATGTAATCTGATGTGTGTCCTATAAGTATCTTTGACTTTCTGTTCAATGTATTTAAGCCTGTGTATCCATCCGTGAATATACAAGAGTGCATCTCTTGGCCAAGATCTATCTTAAATACATCATATCAGACGACTTCTTCTGACTCCTGGCTCCATCATTTAATTTCAACTGGTTTTCTTCAAGTGGTTCACTGTTTACCTTTTGGCTGTGGAATTTCATTCTCTAACAAGGATCTGAACTCAAAATAAACCATGTTATGCTCCATAGTTGATTGCTGTATTGCTGACAAAAATGTGTTATTGTAAGTCGCTTTGGATAAAAGCGTCTGCCAAATGACGTAATGTAATGTACCGTAATGTAAACCAATGTTTTTTTTACAGTGTTTTCGAACTCTTTGGCCAGCGGAGAATACTTCAGAATACATGAGAGTCTATCATCTACTGGTTTTCTGCGTTTATTATGAAGACATTCATTCTGATCAACATTTTTTTAATTTGTCAGCAGCATTATCAATCCAACTCTCCAAATAGCCTCTCTCTCTGAGAGTACCGTACAAATGCCACACGATGGCAGTAGCTACATTTGAAGCATCATATGGGACCCTAGTGTCAGTGACAAAATTTTCCACAACACCCATACCATACACATAACAGAGAGAGAACAGAGAGCCCGTGGAAGTCTCTGGAGCACGCTGTCGTTGCTTACCGTAATTATCGCAATGCATTGTAACAAAAACATGTCAACCCCAACAGAAGCTGATCAGAAAACAAGGAGGCTTGCTACTAAAATATGAGCAAATATACCGGTACTTATCAAACAGCCGGAGTCAACTTGTCTGTATGTCTCTCTGTCTGTCTGTCTCTCTGTCTCTCTGTCTGTCTGTCTGTCTGCCTGCCTGCCCGTCTGTCTCTTTCTCTCTCTCAGAAGCGAGCGGTGAAGGCTGAGAGCAGCGTCTCCAAACTGAAAGTGGAGATCCAGCAGCTACAGGTGAGACAGAGACAGAGAGATGTGTTCTAACACAGTGGTTCTCAACATGGGGTCCGTGGACAACCAGGGGTCCTTGAGAGGATTGCAGGGGTCCCCAGCAAACTGATGAATCATTAGACTGCAGCATTATTTCATTTACAAGAAGTGAACTCAGAGAATGTAGAAGATTGACTGTTGTGAATGTGATCATAGTTTCTTTGTCATATCTCTACCTACAATAGAAGATTTTCACGGAATTGTGTGAGGCTGTGGTTTACAGTGATTTTACATTAGCTAAGAGGCATCCACGGCACGCCGCCTAGCTTATCTCCTGTCAGCTGTTGTATTATCAAACACTGCAACAGGAAGTAAACTGGGGCCATTTAGAATGTTTATGTTGTCAAGTTAAAACCGTCTATACAGACAGTCATGGAGTTGTGGACTAAATCAAATCTGTATGGGTGTGAATCTTTGGTATCCCAGGATTCGATTCCGATTCCTGGGCTCACGATCCGATTAAAAATTGATTTTTGATTCCCAATTCAAAATTGATTCTGGATTCAGTACATAGGGGGATTTCACGATCTACTCCAGTCTGCTGTGTTCTAAGAAAGGAGGTGTAGCAAATTATGGCATGAAAGCAGAATAAAGTGTAGAATATTATGTAGTTGTATCAATCAAAAAGTTGTATCAACTGATTGCAATAATGTAAACACACAAAGGCAAACAAACAAAAGGTAACATTTATTCAGGCTAAACTTGCACAGATGAAAACTTCTTGGTATTGCTCAGTGACTTCAAGAACTAGAATGGCCGCACGATATCGCGTTAACGAGCTTGGAAATGGCGTTTGTGAGGTCACAGTGACCTTGACCTTTGACCACCAAAATCTAATCAGTTCATCCTTGAGTCAAGTCGACGTTTGAGCCAAAGTGGAAGAAATTCCGTCAAGGCGTTCCTGACATATCACGTTAACGAGCTTGGAAATGGCGTTCGTGAGGTCACAGTGACCTTGAACTTTGACCACCAAAATCTAATCAATTCATCCTTGAGTCCAAGTCTACGTGAGCCAAATTGGAAGAAATTCCGTCAAGGCGTTCCTGAGATATCACGTTAACGAGCTTGGAAATGGCGTTTGTGAGGTCACAGTGACCTTGAACTTTGACCTTTGACCACCAAAATCTAATCAGTTCATCCGTGAATCCAGATCACACATGGGCAAAATACGGCCTGCGGGCCGCATGCGGTCCTCGGGCGCCACCTGTGTGGCCTGCGATGGAATTGCAAAAAATAAAAAATAATGTACAGTGCACCTGAAAGCAACATGCAAGATACCTGCTGAATAAGTGTCCAAATGTTCATGTCATTCTGGCCAATACTCCACTTCTGTTATAGCATTTCAGTCTGGAATATGGAATATCTTTCAATAATCTTTATGGCTAAAAGGCTACATTGAATTAGAAATTTAAATAATTAACTCATTGGTTTTGGATTTATTTAGCTTCAAGACTGCATTTTTGTTCATGTGACCCTCAACACAGGCTTTGATCATCCCGGGCCACTTACTGATACTTATGCTTAAATTAACCCACTCATATTCTGATTTATTTCAAGAAAAACATTTTGGCTAGTGGAAATTCTAATTGGCTGGTAACTTTAAAATCTAGCAGCCATATTGGCAGGTGGTCAAAAAAGTTAATTTCAAGCCCTGAGAGCAGGTGGTGACATAGGAGTGAGTGAGAATAGGATCAAATATTGGTGGTTAAGACTGAATAATGGCATCACAACTGTTAATTTAAAATGAGTTATTCCTCTAAACCTGGCTTCAAATGCCCCAAATCTTTCGCGCTGGCGCCGTTCGGCCCTCAGCAAAACCTGGTAGCGAGGACATTTTTTGTGGCCCTCTCTATCATCAAAGTTGCCCATCCATGGGTTACGGCATGACAATATTTGTTCGGCCCCCGGCAACAATCTGGGTTTCTCATGTGGCCCCCCATGAAAAATAGTTGCCCACCCCTGGTCCAGATGGATGTTTGAGGCAAATTTGATTAAATTCCGTAATGGCATAAAAAAGTAATACATAAATGAAAAAATAATTGATTCTTGGGATATTCAGAATCGTGGGAGATAGGAATTGCTATACACGATTTTTTTTTTGAGGGGGGGGGGGGGGGCGGGGCACATATGACAATGTGACAATAAAATATTCTCAGATTTGGCCTTAGAAGACAAAATCTCATCGAATGGGGGTCTGTGGCTGTGTGTGTGTGTGTGCGTACGCCTGCGTGTGTTTGTGCGTGTGTGTGTAAGTGTAGGCTCAGGTTGAATCCTCCCACTCTGAGGTGGAGCGTCTGAAGGCGGCGGACTCAGAGGTCGTCATGACGATGAGACACAACGCTCAGCTGGCCTCCGAGTATCTGAACAAGACAACCAGCCGAGCCCAGGCCAGCCTGCAGTTAGTACCAGACCACACCTACCATACCATACATACCATAAAATATATACCATACCTTACATACTAGTGATGGGCAGGCTTCCCAGAACCCGCTGGGTCCCGTTGGTTGGCCCGCCCCGCGGGCGGTCTGGGTTGGCAAATTAGGAAAATATTGCGGGTGGGGCGGTTCAGAACATGACAAAGCACAGCAGCATTATTAAATAACTTACAGCAGCTAAACAAGCAGACTAATTAAAGCCGTGATATCTCTCACACACAGACAGACGGCTGTGAGTCTAACAAAGACAAAGATTTTTTTTTTTTTTTTTTTACTCATTGAGTGCCAATGACGACTATAGTCGTCAATTCAAATAGTAACGTAGAGTGCCAATGACGACTAAAGTCGACAATTGCGTTTTTTGACGGTGGGACGTGGATCAAAGCCTGATGCATCTCCTGTAAAAATATGGGCGATTTTGAAGGTGTATAAGCTATTTTACGGACCCATTAGGTGGCGACAGCGCTCTCCAGACCAGAGAAAGGCAAGGAAAAACAGCAAAGAAGCCGTGATGAAAGAGAAACCGATGCATGCTGGAGCCAGAGCGGCACAGATTGCTCTGGCTGGAGCCAACGTTAGCTGCGAACAGCAGCCAATCCGCTCCCACAACTGAGCCCCTCTGTCTCTGCTGCATAGTTTCTCCACACGATTAGCCGCCAGAAAAGGAGACACCCGATACCGAAAAGCCAAACCATTCTCAGCAGTCCGGTTTGGCTTTTCGGTGTTGCGATGGGGGCCGGCGCACAAAAACGGCAGAGCGCTCCGAAAATAGACGCTGGGTGCGTTAGTCTGTGTGTTAGTGTGGGGATGAGTTTCTCCCAGCTCTGGCATGCAGGCTGTGTGTTAGTGTGGGGGTGAGTTTCTCCCAGCTCCAGCATGCAAGCTGTGTGTTAGTGTGGGGATGAGTTTATCCCAGCTCCAGCAGGAAGAGATTCGTCGCCTGACGCAGGTAGCAGAGATTCGAGCAGAGCCACCAGAGACACTCCCATGGAGGAGGAGTTTGCAGTTGAGGGGGGTGGGGCACGCAGGGCACCACACAACTACACCACGTCACTACATCAGAAAATATTAGCTTCAGAGTCAGTGATGTGCTTGAAATGCTTCATTTCACAAAAGGCTCATTATCTCAGCTTCTAGTTTGAAACGTCTGTTTTTGGTGAAATCAACCTATCTTCTCCGGCTGATAACTAAAGAACGGAAAATGATATCAATAAACTTTTTTTTGCTGATGATACAAGAGAGTCTCATCGTTCTTTGGGCGTGTTCGGTGTTTACATAGTAATATCACACAATATTCTGTGGGTCTTGAGTTATCACTGAAAACGCTCTGAAAGGGCTGGCACTGGGAGCATCCGTTTTCCAAAAGTGGCTGGCACTCAATGAGTTAATAAAAAAAAAATCGATCTCTGGACATATGAATCGATATCAAAGGATTAAAATAAAAATAGATTAAAAATCGGAGAATCAATTTTTTTAACCCAGCCCTAGTATCCAGCCCAGTGGGCAAGCTCTGAGGTTTTCCCACAACGACACGGAAGTAACCCTGAAAGCTGAAATTCCTCAAATGGCCACTTAACTCATTGAGTGCCAGCCACTTTTGGAAAACGGATGCTCCTTTCAGAGCGTTTTCAGTGATTTCTCGAGGCCCACAGAATATTGTGTGATATTACTATGTAAACACCGAACACGCCCAAAGAACGATGAGACTCTCTTGTATCATCAGCAAAAAAAAGTTTATTGATATCATTTTCCGTTCTTTAGTTCTCAGCAGTAGAAGATAGGTTGATTTCACCAAAAACCGACGTTTCAAACTAGAAGCTGAGATAATGAGCCTTTTGTGAAATGAAGCATTTCAAGCACATCACTGACTCTGAAGCTAATATTTTCTGATGTAGTGACGTGGTGTAGTTGTGTGGTGCCCTGCGTGCCCCACCCCCCTCAACTGCAAACTCCTCCGCCGTGGGAGTGTCTCTGGTGGCTCTGCTCGAATCTCTGCTACCTGCGTCAGGCGACGAATCTCTGCATGGAGCTGGGATAAACTCATCCCCACGCTAACACACAGCTTGCATGCTGGAGCTGGGAGAAACTCACCCCCACACTAACACACAGCCTGCATGCCGGCGGAGCTGGGAGAAACTCATCCCCACACTAACACACAGCCTAACACGCACCCAGCGTCTATTTTCGGAGCGCTCCGCCGTTTTTGTGCGCCGGCTCCCAGCGCGACACCGAAAAGCCAAACCGGACTGCTGAGAATGGTTTGGCGGGTGCTGCTTTTCTGGCGGCTAATCGTGTGGAGAAACTATGCAGCAGAGACAGAGGGGCTCAGTTGTGGGAGCGGATTGGCTGCTGTTCGCAGCTAACGTTAGCTCCAGCCAGAGCAATCTATACGGCTCTGGCTCCAGCATGCATCGGTTTCCGTTTCATCACGGGGCTTCTTCTGCTGTTTTTCCTCACCTTTCTCTAATCTGGAGAGCACTGTCGCCACCTAATGGGTCCGTAAAGTAGTTTATACACCTTCAACATCCACCATATTTTTACAGGAGATGCATCAGGCTTTGATCCACGTCCCACCGTCAAAAAAAAAACGCAATTGACGTCTTTAGACGTCATTGGCACTCAATGAGTTAAGGCAGGACTCAAAAGTCCCATCATTCCCGTTCACCTCCATGTTAAAATGCCCCACTTTGTAACAGTGATTAAGCATCTTTAAAGCCTGGACCGAAACACGGGTTTGGTCTATATAGCTAATTTCACCTTTTCATAACCACTGTAGGGGGGTAATTTCTTATACATGTATAACTCACCCGTTTGGAGTAAAATAGATGATATAAAAGGGAGTGATTGACAGGTTGCCTGTCCAGTGATCACGCAGCTTGCCGATCACGGACCACTAGCAGGCGGAGCTGTGGCTCTGGGAAACCCCCATCTCACGTGAGCTGTGCAAGGACCCCAAGATGGCGACAGACAACATTTTTGCTGCAAAACGTGACTCTGAAAAATAGTGGATGGGTTTGTCCATATTATTTAGGTCAGTGGTGCAGCCCGGACAGCAAACTGTAAGTTCATATTACTTGCCCAGAGAGTTTTCCCAAGTAATTTATTATTGTGCCCCGATGAGCCTGACCCTGACCTACAGTATGGTCGCAATGCGTTGGTCATTTTAAATAATTTGTTTTGCCATGTTAGAATAAAGGAGTTTTAATTACACCAACTCACAGTGTGCCTTGGATTCTGTTTGAAGTCAACCTGCATTTTTTACATTTTACCAAGATACCACTCATGCAAGGATTCTCTTCACAAAATGAAATAAGCTCAGCATAACACCCGAAATATCCACAGAGCACCTGTAACTTACAGGTGCTCTGTAAGTGATCACTACAAGTACAGCAGCGCTTCCACTCTATTGTCTGCATAATTTATTATTTTGTATTTTGTTGTTTGTTTTCCTCACCTGTACGGCAACCATTTTAGGGCGTCCTCGTCCGTCAGAGTATAGGCTATCGTTCCTCACTCTAAGCGTTGTCAGTTGTCATGTCTCCTAATAGTAAACCATGTCGAGTGTGCTCTGAAACACCTTCAGTCCTCACACGAAAACGCTGTCATTCTTCCTGCATTACTGTTTCACTCCTCACGTGTCAGTCATCGCACAATACGGCGTCACTCGTCAATCATCAGTCCTCACTCGTCAGGCATCACTCCTCACGTCTCACTCAAAAACGTTGTCGATCCTCCTGCAGACTAGCTGTCAGGCATCACTCAAACTAGCTGTCAGTCATCACATGAAAACACTGTCATTCGTTGTTTTTGGTTGTTCTTCCGTGTGATGGGGAAACCGCAAGAATGCCTCTGTGAAATGAGCAACAATTTCTTACAACTTCACTTCTGGTTGAGTGATTTTGCCTTCAAAATAAAAGCGTGTTTTTTTTTGTTTTTTTTTACAATAGATTAAAGTACCGTAAATTCCGGACTATAAGCCGCACCTTTTTTCCCGTTTTTTGGCCTTTTTTGGCCCCTGCGGCTTATATAACGGTGCGGCTTATCTATGGATTTTTTCAAAAAAAATAAAAAAATAAAAAAATCTCTCTTTTTTAGCACTCTTTCTAACTATAAATCCACTTCTGTTTTAATTTCCTCTCTTGCCCTCTTTTCACCACACTGTATGACACTGTATGACACTGTATGACACTGTATGACACTGTGTGCACTGTAAATAACAACACAGGTGGTGTTGTGTTATGTTGTTTTGTTGAAATGTTAATAAATGGGAGCATTACATATGGTAATTAAACATTAAAACACAATAAAAAAAATAAAAATAAATACCATTAAAACACCCGCGGCTTATAGTCCGGTGCGGCTTATATAAGAAAAAAATAGTCAACTTTGAAGGTGCGGCTTATACACCGGTGCGCCTTATAGTCCGGAATTTACGGTAGTAATCCATGAGACCCAAAAGAATTAACATCGTAACACTAAGAGGAACATCTAGTTTAATAATCAAAGATTACTATTTACCAGACAATTGTCCAAGTCCCTCTGATCCGAGTCCCAAGCGAGTCTCAAGTCAATTGGTCCCGAGTCTCAAGCAAGTCCCAAGTCTTTCCTTTTGTCGGCAAGTCAAGTCAAGTCACAATGTTATTTCAAGTCAAGTCTCGAGTCGAGTCACAGGTTATGTCAAGTCGAGTCACAGGTTAGAAAAAATGACAAGGCAGACATTATTTAGGCTGCGGACATGCGCGTTCACGTTAATACGTGCTTGTTGCCAAGCAACACACTTCTCTCAGACGAGCTAGAGACAGCTGACAGACAGCTCCAACTCAGCTCAAACTTATAGAGTTGTATTCAAAGCATAGAAACGTTGTCACAGCTCAATTTAACATCGCCAACACAAGCAGTTTGATCACAAGTGCAATCAGTAGCCTACTGAATGCGATGGCAGACTGCGCACTGCGGGCAGTTGACGAAGTCAGGAAGAAATTGAAAGATCTTCCGACTTATCAGCTTAAAACCCGCCGACGAGCGGAGGTCCTGCGCCCAAAACGTCTATTTTACAGCACATATCGATCGATATTTTTGGAGAAGATTCCGGCCGCATCACGCGCAGATCAAGATGAGACAGCTGTCAGTGAGTAGCTACATGTACGCATTTGGGTGTAACGTTTACGCCTGCTCCATACACAGACGCAGCGCATACAGGGTGCACTAGTCATAAAATTAAGTTAGTCATAACTTTGAGTTCTACATCGGACGTAGCGTGTAAACCTAGGTGTACGCCCAGCTGGTGCACTCGGCTGATCTTGTCACAAGTCCGAGTCGAGTTTCGAGTCATTTTCTTCCAAGTCCGAGTCGAGTTTCAAGTATTTACCTTCCGAGTCGAGTCGGAAGTCGTCAAATTTGCGACTCGAGTCGACTCGAGTCCGAGTCCCTATGACTCGAGTCCAATTGTCTGCTATTTACTATGTTAATTCTCCTCCCACACAGAATTAACATAGTAACACTAAGAGGAACATCTAGTTTAATGTTTGATTATTAAACTAGATGTTCCTCTTAGTGTTACGATGTTAATTCTGTTGGGTCTCATGGTTTACTTCTTTAATCTATTGTAAATAAAAACTAGAACGACCGCAACGCGGACTTATGCCTCCGCCATTAGTTCATTCTTGAGTTCATTCCCCCCCATCCCCCCCGATTTTTTTATCCCATTTTTATCCCCCATTAGTGCCCCAGCGCGGTCGCCCTCCAGCCCTACAGCCTATGGCATATTTGTAGTTAAAGGCCCATTCTGTCGGTTCTGGCGAGAAATAAATGTGCACAAAGTGTTTATTATTGGCAATGAGTGAATGCGCCTTGACTTAAAAATGGCGACCAGGGGCGTTTCTCTCCGACCAGCCGTTCAGAAGATACATGCAAAAACCGCAGTTTCGAAGTGGATAGCATCTCCCGCCACAGCTAGAGGATGTGACGCCTCGCGCGTTCACGAGCTTGTCTCTTGTCCTAGACGCTAACAGGAAATGGCTGAAGTAGCTTTTAACGTTACGTTCGTCGCTAGCTGCTAGCTAAAGGAAACAACAACACAGACTCCAGAAAAAGTCCAGACTAAATAAATAAATATTTATCTAATGAAGCCCGTCTGGCCAGACAGCAGCAATGTGACCGACATCGGGGGGAAACTAGAGTCAGGACTGTGTTTTCGGTTCATGAAGGAAACTTGCTGCTTGTAGCTACTGTAATGTGGTTTTGACCAGATAACGTTAGCTGCTTGCTATTTTCCCACTATTTTCCTTGTCATGAAGTCGCGACCCAAATTTCAGATTTTTTTTTAAACCACTCAAATTTATTGCACAAAAAATAGCACATTAATTTAATACACAATGCCTTCATGCACTGTTATAAACCTCAAATGAACAAAAAAGTGCAACTAGGGCTCAAAACCAATTTAAATAAGGCAGACTTGAATTACAGGCCTATATGTTTTTAAATTTAAACAAGTCAAACTGGTCATGCTCAGAAAGTCTTATTTGAACTGTATGAAATATGAAATAAAAGGCAGACTTGAATTACATGCCTATATGTTTTTAAACAAGTTAATAATAATAATAATAATAATAATAATAATAATAATAATAATAATAATAATAATAATAATAATAAAACAAGTTAACCTGGTCATGCTAATCCAGTTTCAATAGTCTGAATTTAACTAATATGAAATAAAAAGGCAGACTTTTCTTGAATCACAGGCAGGCTATATGCTTTTTAGTTAAACTGGTCATAACTTTTTATTAAACTGGGGCCATGCTAATCCAGTTTCAATCATCTGAATTGAACTAAAATTAAATATGAAATGAAAAGGCAGACTTCTCTTGAATTACAGGCAGAGCATATGCTTCAGCTTGTTAAACAAGTAAAACTGGTCAGGCTAATCCAGTTTCAATAATCTGAATTTAACTCAAATGAAATATAAAAAAAAAGAAAAAAAAAATTGGCCAATGTCCGCGAACCAATCAAAACGGCCCCGCGACCCAAAGTCGCGACCCACCAGTTGAGAAACGCTGATATAATATACAGTCTCTAGTGTATGATTCAACTTTTCCCATGTTCTAATCTAGTGTAAAAAAGCAAACAAACTGAAAAAAGAAACAAAAATCGCAATGAATCGTAATATCGAATCGCAATCATCGTAGAATCGCAATACTTAAGAATCGCAATATATATCGCATCGGCACCCAAGTATCGTGATAGTATCGAATCGGGAGATAAGTGAATCGGCACAGCCCTAATATATAGGCTATTATTCCATATTATTATGCTTCTCAAACCAATCTAACTGCAGTTTAAATACTGCAAGCATGTAAATATGCTGCACCATAGCAAGATCAAAGTGAAAAGAATTGGCTAGAAAAATATAGCCTATCCCTATTAGGGATGTTCATCAATTATCGAAAATCGATAATCGATCGTTAAGGATTGGAATCGATCCTGTGGCATTTGGATCGATTTTTTAATTATTAAAAAAAAAAAAAAAAAAAATTTTTTTTTTTTTTTTTTGGACTAGGTTTGGGTGGAATTCGTTCCTCCTCGCCCCACTCCATTGCACAGCCGACTAACGTGAGGTGGAGCTTCATATAGTCTCTAGTTTTCTGGCTGGGCACGGGCCTTTGTGCCAACAAAACTGTTTTAAACATGAGAAATTCACACCGGCATGCGCCGGGGACAGCAGTGTTGGAGAGGAGACACATTGAAATAAAGAGTTCATTGAGGAGAACACGTTGTCTTTCGTATTTTCTGCCATAGGCATTCATTTTGTTAAAAAAAAAAAAAAAAAAAAAATTGAAAATATTGAAAATTTTCTAAGTATTAATAAAATCGATAATCGATAATTGATCGTTAATTCTCACCGATTATCGATTTTGGAAAATTTTCAAAATGAACATCCCTAATCCCTATGTCATGATGAGATTAGATTGGTGAAAGTTTGTCCAGAATGATATCGTTTTCTCTCCCCTGCTGCACAGGTAGGATGATGCACATAAATATAGCCTACATTATGTAAAGTCATTGCATAAATGTGTTTTTATTGTAAAAGAAAATGTGAAGTAAGTCGTCTTATTGGAGCAACATCACAGTAGGAAGTCACGGTAGAACCGTGTTACGGCTGTCACTCATCTCCTAAATTACTTTAAATCTGCGAGGGATATATATACCACCATGATGACATATGTTTCACATAGGGTTGTGTTTTGATTTCGAGATTTTATTTTGTCCAATATTGAAATGTTCTACAATTGCATGTTGTGTTAACATTACACATTATTTCTATCTACCTTTCTATCTATTTAGGCTCATTTGGTTGCTATTTATTATCGAAATGTATTAGCCCAATGCATGCTGGGAGATTTCACATTTGTGGCTTTGGTAGGGAAGCCAGGCAGTGAACATTTGTTTGGGCAGAATGATCTTGTTTTCTCTCGCCTTTTCTTCTCCCCCACTGCACAGGTAGGATGATGCAACAGCCTCTGAATGTCAGGGACTCAAAACTGTCATGTTATAAAAACTGGCATGTTGTTATACTACGTACGGTATAACAACTTCTTTTTCATCGGTCTTTGTGCCTGTCTGAGCACGAGAGAGAGAGGGAGGGGGAGAGAGTGAGATCGGCAGAGGAGACCTGTGCGTAAATACGCAGATATCCGCGGTGACTGAATAAGTCCTGGTTTTCAAAAGTGCAAAGCGCTAAATTAACGGCAGGGGGGAAGATATTCTTAGGCCGGTATTTAAGGCCGAAACGCCCATTCTGGCCTATTCTGGCACTGCGCCACGCCTCTTTGGCGTAAAGCGTATTGCGGGGCCTAAAACCATGTTGCTATCTTCCCGAGGCAGGCGCAAGGCACGTTTTTTTGCGTTTAACGCCAGTTTTTGCGCATAAGGCCTGTGGGAGAATAGGGCCCATAGTGCCTTTAATGAAGAACGAAACAATCATAAGTTACAGCCTGTTAATGAAACCATACCTCTTACCTGTTCTGTCTGTCTGTCTGTCTGTCTGTCTGTCTGTCTGTGTGTTTCTCTGTCTGCTTGTCTATGTCTGTCTATCTTTCTGTCTCTCCAGACAGCTGCTGAGTGAAGCAGAGTCTCTGTGTTTGGTCTCCCAGCTGTTGCAGTCCATCGACAAGATCTCCCGTCTGAACACAGAGTCCTGACCTCTGACCTCCAGACCTGTTTCCAGCCAAGGGGAAACCTCCGGCGCTGAAAAGTAAAGCCCATATTTTCATACAGTCTATGGCTCCACCCTGCTGTTCTGAGCTGGACACAAACCTGCGGAGACGTGACAGGAGGGTCTCAGGCAGAAAGGAAAGGAAAGGAAAAGACCAAACACACAAACCGGGAAGAGAAAAAGATCCCAGTACATTCCTCATGTACTGGCTATGGCTACGCTATGGCTCTGCAGGCTCTGTCAGAGCCAAGTTGTTGCGTTTACCATGGAAAGTGAAGGGAAATGTTTTCTAATAGATATTTTCTTTTATCAATCATCTAGATCAGGGGTCTTCAATTACTTTTCACCAAGGGCCGCATTTTGCTGAGGGCCAGGGGCTGGGGGCCGAACGGCGCATTTGAAGGCAGGTTTAGAGGAGTAACTCATTTTAAATTAACAGTTGTGATGTCATTATTCAGTCTTAAACACCAATCTTTGATCCTTTTCTCACTCCTCACTTCCACACCTGCTCTCCCTGCAGGGCTTGAAATTAACTTCTTTGACCACCTGCCAATATGGCTGCTAGATTTCAAAGTTACCAGCTAATTAGAATTTCCACTAGCCCCAAAAAATTTCTTGAAATAAACGAGAATATGAGTGGGTTAATTTAAGCATAAGTATCAGTAAGTGGCCCGGGGATTCTCAAAGCCTGTTGAGGGTCACACAAGAACAAAAAGGCACTCTTGAAGCTAAATAAAACCAAACCAACCAAAACCAACGAGTTAATTATTTAAATGTTTACTCTAATGTAGAACAGTAATTTCTTACACATGAGATTACTTTTAGCCTTTTAGTCATAAAGATTATTGAAAGAAATTCCATATTCCAGACTGAAATGTTATAACAGAAGTGGAGTATTGGCCAGAATGACATGAACATTTGGACACTTATTCAGCGGGTATCTTGCATGTTGCGTTCAGGTGCACTGTAAAAAATATATATATATATTTATTTTTTTCCAGCAAAATGTGGCCCTTGGTGAAAAGTAATTGAAGACCCTTGCCATACCTTATTCCAGACCGGCTCAAATAAATACACGCGGCCATTGAATTCATCGTCCATAATCTTGAGATCAGATATCAGCCAGCGGTGTCTAGCAAGCTACAGATCTACTGCTCTGGGCTCGGAAACCTGCCTTAAAGGGCAGAGTTTGAGCTCAGAGCAGTCGATCTACACTGCTCTGAGCTCACTCTGTACATCATCAATCTAACATCTAACCCTGCTGCTCTGGACTGAGCAGAGTAGAGTGCTCCCCGTTGCTCCACCCCCTCTGCTGATCTGGGGAGAGTTGTAGACTAGCTCATGCTTCATCCGATACATGTGCAGTCGCCAGCCGCTTATTTTCACCTGACAGCGAGGAGTTTCACTGCAGTATTCACCCCAGTTCCCCTACCCACAGGCGCCCCGACCGACCAGAGGTGGCGCTAGTGCAGCGACGAGGACACATACCCTTAATCCAGCTTCCCACCTGCAGACACAGCCAACTGTGCCTGCATGGACACCCGACTAAGCCGGAGGTAACACGGCGGCTCAAACCTGCAACCCTCGGTAGGCAGGGAATCTCCCACTGCACTACCTGGACGCCCTAAGCCACATGTTTTTGCTGAACTGAAATATAAATAATTTTGGATGACATCCCAACATGGTCGGCTGCCTCACAGTGATGTGTGGTGATATTAGAGCTGCAAAGATTACTCGATTAATATACATAAATTAATCGTTTAGACTAATTTTTAAGAAAAACATACAATTGCTCTTGTTCCAGCTTAATGTGAATATTTTCTGGTGTCTTTAGTCTTCTGTGACAGTAAACTGATTATCTTTGGGTTATGGACTGTTGGTCAGGACATAAGACATTTGAGGACGTCATCTTTGGCTTTGGGGAAAAAGTGATTGTGATTTTTCAACATTTTGTGACATTTTATAGACCAAACATCGATTAGTCGAGAAAATAATTGACAGATTAATTTATAATGAAAATAATCAGTTACAGGAGATATATATTTAGCTCAATCTGTTTACCCTGGCTTTTGATAATAAATCACATTGTTGTATCGGTGGTGCGTCTCTGTATGTGATGTATTAGGTCTGGGTATCGCAAAAAAACAAGGAACTTTTTCATAGTTCTAGGAACAGTTGGAGGAACTCGGCCCTTTTTGCTGTGTTCGCACCGCAGGAACTGGGAACCATAGTAGTTCTTAGAGGGACTTTAGCTTCTACTTCAGGGTAGGTACTCTCCCAGCATAAGAGGAACCTTGAGTGGTACAGATGTAAGTGTACTTTGATTGGTCGAATGTCTAGAAATGCCCCAAGGCGGTAATATCACTAACGTAAACTTGCTTTTCTTTTTTTAAGAAGCAAACATTAGCTAGCTAATTGTTGGCCAAAGTATCAGTCCCCAGTGAACTCTCACTTGCTTTACTATGAAGCTACTAGTAGCGGTTAGCATGCTAACCACCGGCTTATGTCACTTCAGCATTCCTACATATAGGCCTATTGGCCGTGTAAATGCAAACAGAAAAAAAGCCCTTGAATATTTAGTTCTCGGTGGAGCTCCCCAGCGGGCAGTTCCTCTCAGAGAGTCCACAGAACGGTTTAGTCCCCAAATGCCTATTCGGCCGTGGGCCAGGGCCCCAAATTCGGTACCATCTTGGGGGATTAACTTTCATAGTCATTTTTGGCAAGGTATAGAAAATATGTGATAGCATTGCAGTGGTGGCCTCCAAACGTGTGATATCACTTGATTTACATGGAAAACACACTTTTCAAACCTTTTAGTCAAGGGACTTGGATGAGTGCCCGAGCCGGCAACCCCCGCGGTCACCATGGCAGACAGATCCAATATGGCCACCACCCAAAAAAGGTTTCGGCTATAACTTTTGAACCAAATGGACAGCCCCCCTCTGGGCCACGATGCTCTGGCACACGTTTGGCCAAAAGAGGGCCTCTACGCGTTTCCCCCCATCCCCCTGATCCCGCAGGTGCTGGACAGGGTGAGGGAGCAGGGCCTGCAACTCCGCTGTGGCCGACGCAGATCTGGTTCACGGACCTGATCTACCTGGCGCAGGGGTCGCCGTGGTTGCTGCCATGTCGAGCGGACCTATCGCAGGTGGAGGGGGAGATACTCCACCCTTCCCCCCAAAGGTGGAGGCTGGCAGCTTGGTTCCTGAGCGGGACCACTTGCTAGCTCAAGGCCTACATTTGTATGTGGTGCACACACTATACAGAGTGCTAGAGCTACCTCTACTTGCTCTCAGTACGCATATAGGTGGCGGGCTTTCGCGCAGTGGTGCGCAGAGCGAGAGGTGGACCCAGTGTATTGTGGCGTTCAGCCATTCTCTGTTTCCTTCAGAGCCTGCATCATGCGGGCGTCTCCCCTCAGTCCCTCGGGTTTACATGGCTGCTGCTGCAATATCCGCCTGTCACATGGAAATTGATGGCAGGTCGGTGGGAAGCCTCTTCCTGATCTCTCGGTTCATGAAGGGTGTTCGCAGGTTACGCCTGCGGAAGCGGAGCGTTTTTCCGAAATGGGACTTGGTCGCGGTATTGGAGGCTCTGGTCCTCCTTTCGAGCCCGTCGACACCATTGATTTGAAACACCTATCGCTGAAGACTATGCTGCTCTTAGCCTTGTCTTCACCTTATTGCCCTCTCGGTGCAACAGTCCTGTATGGTGTTTTGTTCTCTGATGACAGGCGCAGGGTCACGCTGCGGCCTAACCCTGCTTATCAGCCTAAAAATATCAATGCCAGTTTCAGGTCTATGGTCATAGACTTGGTAGCCTTTTGCCATGTAACGACGCATTATGTAATAATATGCACAATATGTAATAAATCGGCTGAATGCAATATGTAATAGCGTTTGACGCATTTTGTAATAAATGTATTACATATTGCGCAGATTATCACATATTGCGGGGGTTGCACTTTTTTCTGGTTGAAAATGTAATAAGTGACGCATTATGTAACAAACTTAGAAAATGCACTGACTTTGTCATGGGGGGAGGGAGTAGGTTAATAAATATATTATGTGTCAAAACCAGTCAAGCAACTAGATATCTATAGTTGTTCAGCTGATGACGAACTGAGGGTTAGTCTTCAATAGGTCATTTTCCAGAAAACGGGCAGAATATGTTAATTGAAGTGTTCTATATCCACACTAATCCTTCTCTTTGTCCACACAGCTACCCTGAAAACGGCTATAGCCTGGCCCATATAGGCTAAATAACATATTGGCATATTTTCTAAATTGAAAAGTAAAGTAGACTAGTTATAGCCTATACATTTTATTAACTATAATAAATTAGACTCACATGCATATAAGGGTGTGGGGCAACTCCTATAAACACAATTTATACAATTTTAGGCCTATACATAGAGACAGTCCGCATGTCTGGGAACGCCCATACAGGCTCTAGGAACGCCCACAATAGACGCTGGGTTAGCCTGGGGGCGGGGTCAGGGTGGGGTAAATTCCCCCGTTCTATCCATTCAGCAAAGTTAGAATTTAGCTGATAGCCCAGGCAGACACGATCGGGGATTTAACCACCGCAGTAAATGCACATCTGAACACACGTCTTGTGTTCTGCTCTAGAACCCCAAAACATGTAGTTTAGAGCCGCACCACCGTCTTTTGGTGAGTCAGCCAATGAGATATATGGGCGCTTTTACCCCACTCGCGTGCCAGCCGTTTAACATTTTGTGGGCGTTCCCAGACATGCGGACTGTCTCTATAGGCTATTATCAGATTAAAAAAATTAGAATAAACACTCTTTGAAAATAAACCAAAAAATAACCATATTTATTGCCGACTGGCAGCGAAGATCCGCGTGTTTCAAACTGATGGATTTAATTCATTTAAATTGCCATAATCTCGAAATTGATCATTCACAGATGATCTTGTGTCAACCAAATGCAAACATCGGGCCGTGCGTTGTGCAATATGAAGACATTTGGATTCAGTTGTGCCCAAACGCCCATCCGCTGTGCCTGTGGCCATACAGCATAAATTATTCTTATTGCCGTTATTAAGGAGAGGACGTCAGTTGATTTGCCACTTAGGGAGTCTACATATGGTAAGTAGGCTATGATCACATGTGGTCTCAAACATCAAGTGCTTTCGTAGGCTATGGTAACTTTTTCTTCCATAAAAGCAAATATTATTCCCATGTTGCGAAGTGAGCTATAGGTGACGAGAGGCGCATTGTGCATGTGCAGCCAATCCGCGCATAAGCCTACATATGACACACACAAAATCGCTTATTTAATAGATGGAGATGTGTGAACATTTAATTCTAGCCATTTCAATAGAGGCCTATATCAGAATTGTGCTGGTGACGGGCAGATACAGGCTTTCAGACCGCAGTGCATAGATAATTATTTTGAAATTAACATCAACAAAAATGATTTTAAAATGAAAATTTCGTTTGCTAAAATTATGTTATGTATGTAAAATAGCTACGTTTTGACTGGGTTAGTAAATATTCTATAAGGCTGGAATTTTGGAACGATAGGCTACCGGTTGCATTGGCCGGCGGAATCCCTGCTGTCCATGGTGCTGAAATTGAACGGAGGAGAGATAGACACACATCACTTTGGTTCAAACAGTCTGCTTTTCGTGGTGAATTGAACTTTTGGCCCTAATTCTAGGCTATTTTTTTTCTCAATTGTAGCAATCCACAGAATGGAAACCACGGAGAAGTGAAATTTGCAGTGACATCAATGAGAGAGAGAGAGACAGAGCTGCATGTTATTTTACTAAAAATAATGCATTTTACCATCATTTCAAGTAGAATGATACCAGCCAAGCAAGAATATTTCAAGTGTTTCAAGTGCTTTACTGAAATATTTGGAACATATAATGATAATACAATTATCTCAACCTTGAAAGGTTACATATAGGTGCCAAAAAGCCATAAATTCACATCAAAGAACAAAGAAAAACAATTATAATTCAAGTTTGAACAGTAAGTGTGCAGCTGCAGCATTTATAAAAAAAAATATATATATATATATATTTTATACCACTCTTTTCAACTGAGCATGCAGACAATTAAAATAAGGGCGCAATGCGTGCTTTTGCACCCCTGCAAACCCGGGCCTGGGCCCTACTCAACCTTCAAAGAGAAAGGTTGTATGCTGCTGTATTAAGCCTGGGCACAAAGACTGTATCAATGAAGAGCCTGCTGAATCCCACTGAGAATCAGGCAAGGACTGTGAAAGCAGTCCTTGAATTCATCGCCGCCACAGGAGTTCTCCTGTGGAATTTAGAAACACCATAAACAGTAATATTTCCGACCAGTGAGAGGCAGCAATGTGCCATAAGGCATCTAGTCTGCCGGAAAGCGATCAGAAGAAGAAGAAGAACCCTGCATCAGGAAGGCATGAGGTTGCGCAAGATGGCGGGTGCTGTATCTGTTATCATGTTAACATGTTATGTTTCCTTTGTTTCCTTTTAAAAGTCTAGTTTGCAACAAACCAACAGAAGACTCTGTAGGTATGGACGATACTATCACCAATATATACTGTAAACTGGAGAGCAAGAAGAAGAAGCAGCTCTCTTATGGACTCGGGTGAATGGTTTAGCTTAAACTAACGTTATTAGCAGTGAAGCTAACATTATATTGAAGCTATTGGAGCTTTGAAGAACAGTTAAATAGTTGAGAAGGAAAAGTTGCTGTCGCTGCGTGAGAATGTCGAAAGTCCAGAAGCTGAGAGCTGCGGTGAAGCAGCGGCTAACTGCCGCTGTCGAAGACATATTTGGACTGATTGAAAGAACAATAGGAGAGTACGAGGAGGAAGCTTCTCGTTCAAAGCAGCAGATCGATCGACAACAAATGCTACTGGATGCTCTTTCAAATCCTGAAGTGCGCTTACACAAAGCAGGTTGGTGACATTTAAATGTTATTTTCACATTACTCACACACACTTTATGATGTTCCTGTTGGGAGCAACCTCAGGGCCACGAAGCTCAAGTGCCAAAAAGTGATTGCCATCAGATTGAAGCAGTGGAGGTTCTAAATGTAGTACAAGGGAGGATGGTCCTCCCTTATTTTTTAGAAGAGATGGGGATTTTATATAATATATATATTTTTTAATAACACATCAATCAAATGTGTTTTTTCTTAAATGCTTCGTCAGTGACACCTCCCAGCGAGCACAAAACGTTTTTTCAACGTTGATTTTTAGTTTAAATCTGGGTGATATTGGGTTTGAACGTCTAAGACATAATTTCACCCTCTTTTCAACCGGCTAAAATGCGGTTACAACGTCAACGTGTAAAAAAACACAATTTGGTTCATCATATTGTTAAAACATTTGTTGTAGTTTGGAATAGAGACAATATTGATAGTGTGTGAATTGGCATTTGTCCATTTTATTGTGTAACTGAGAGTTGAAATCTCGTCTACACGAAAACTACATTTCAACGCATTTTATGTCACATGGAATATCATATGGGACTATATAGGCTATGTGGTGCCAGCAAAAAGCTTCCAGGACACAACTATGGTTAATAGTTTAGCGCAATACTGTAAAATAATGAATTCAGTTCCTGCAGCAACGCGCATGCGCAAGTACTTAGTCGCTAGCTGTGACTGACTAGACCAAAGCAAGTCTGCACCGGTCTGCACCAAGTGCGGAACGAGGTGCTCTGGGCACGCTATGTTATTGTAACTATATATCTATGATTGTAACATACTGTATACGAGGCTCTGTGTACCCCCTGAGTCTCTCGTGTTAAAGTTAACTCTCTGTTAACCTCTGAAGCCATACAGCCTACAGACTACAGATGCACACACACACAACATAATTTTAGTCTGTTACATAATATGATAGTCTCGTACGCATCACATAAAATAACTTGTCCTCCCAATCGTTGACAATTGTGTGTAGTCTAAGTTGTGTGCGAGATAGAGTATATATATGCCCGGCTCTCTGTGTAGTATAAGAAAATCTATAGCTCACGACGCAGAGCGCAGTGGCTTGCACGTGGGAGATCGGGGTTCGAATCCCGTGTGCGCTCCCGAGTTTTTAATTTAAGATGCTGGTGAAATATGGTCTAAATCTGAACGTTCAATAAACGTCTGCAAATAGTGGGTGAAAAAACTTTCACTTTCAAACCTTCCTTGCACGTTTTTTCAACGTTGACCCTAAACGTTTTTTAAACGTCTTTTCAACCGAAAAATGCTCGCTGGGCTGTAGGGCACTGATGGAGCGCCATGCAGACAGAGTCTGTGCCAGTGTCTGTCATGCCCTGGGGTACACTCATGGATGTATTACCCCCTTGGGCATTTATTTCCTTGGTATTTTATCTCATGCTAATCTATGATTGGTTGAAAAACAAATGCAATTCACAGGGAACAGTGAAGCCTAAACCGCCCTCACCAATCACTACCAATCAATTAATTTATTCAACCAAATTGGTTGTTGATTGGATAGATCGGTAAGATTGACATTGTATTGTCCAATGATGAATGAGTCAGACTCTCAACGCTGAATCCAGCTCCACTATAAGAAGTGAATGATGACATCAACATTCCACTTTGCTGTGATGACCTGACAGTGATAGATATACAATATTTACACGACAGTAACAACATATATGCCCCTTCTTCTTTTTCTTTTTATTTGATCAAGCAGTAAGTTAGCTCACAAGCCAGGCAGTCGTTGCATACCGCGGCCGCCCGCAAATTTCAGTCTCCGCAAACACTGGGATACTGCAACGTCTCGGCTGCATGCGGTTACAGACGGCATGGGTGTATTGTGCAAGTAAGTCAATTAAGTTCAAGTTATCTTATAGTACCCTTACTATAAGTAACCTTATAGTAAATTTGGCGTCCAAATGGTCCACCAAGCAGCGCTATTTTTTTCATATTAATATGTTTCATGCTGCATAGCCTGTCATTTTGCAAATAAAAACGGCGAACCTTATACTCCCACATTTTTAAACTGAATTTGGCCGGTACATCTACGGCTGACAGCGAGCTCATTTTTAAAGCTAGAGTGATGATCTTTATACCATATGAAAGTAGAAGAAATAAGGAATCGATGGAGACCAAGCATGTCAACCTAGCATGTTGGGAAGGGGGGGTAAATAACGCTTAAAAGTTGATGAATTTGTCATAACTTTCTCCTACATGCAATTGAATGTAACTAAACTAGTATGTTGGTATTAAGTTGATGACAGTAGCTGATAGTCACTCCCCCTATACGACAGCTACTGTCACCAGTACAGTAGTGGAGTGGTTTTGATTTATTTATTCATCAAACCTTTTACTGACAAACTAAAGCCACTTCTTAACATGCAGTGGAATCCGTATTATAACCAGCTCCTAGCCGGTTGGCCTGCATGTTAAACAACAATTAGCCGGCTTACGCGCACTCCCGCGAGTCCGTATCATATCCATCTCAACCCCAAGTATACGATCCGCATTATAGCAAAAGCAGCTGTTGTTAAACACTGGCAGCTCATAATCCCGATCATGTCTGACTGGGCGGGTGTGGCTCTTCGTGGTGGCACTTTACAAACCATGATTAATGTCCCAGTGATCATAATTTTCATGAATGGATGTACTTACGTGGCTGGATTATTTGGAAGAGAGCCAAATTAGGTGAGTAAACAAGTAAATTGAATCGTTTCTTTGTCCCCCATCTGCCAATTTAAAAATGCAACATGATAGCCTATAGCTTACTACATAGACTAAAGTACCCGCTAACGTTCACGTAGTTTATTAATTAATGATTAATATCAACGAATTAAACAAGCAAACTCACGGTTTCCTCAAGTGCTGCAAACGGCTTGAATTGTTTGGTAGAGGGATCCCAACGCGCTTCGGCTATTGCAGGCAGGCAGGTCCGGTGCATCACAGAGGGACGCAGCATGAAGTAAAAGGAAGGAAACTGCCTAGAAAACTAGTCAGATTGAATGCCACTTGTAAAATAAATCACCCACAGTGATTGACGACGATGCAACCACTATTTTGACTGGGCGGCTTTATGTAACAACGGTGAAGCGCTCATTTTTGGCACATTGCCACCCCTCGTTACTGCCTGAATGGTCGGAGGGTCTGGACCCTCCATTAAAACGGCATGTTTTTGAATGGAGTTTGGTTACAGATTCGCTAAAGCTGTTTCCTATCACATTTCTTGTTATCGATACATGCTACCGCACCCCCTCCCCCCGCCCACTGGCAGAGAGAATACTGACCATTTCCAGCTGTTTCTAAACACAGACTCCTCATCTCTAGAAAGGTAAAACCGGAAAATATCCTGCTCTGGCTAGCCAGACATGATACAGACTTCATGTTAAGAAATGGCTTAACTGTAAATGGCTTACTTTATTTTGAGGTGCATTGCATTGCTCAACCAGAAATTATTCCCAGATCAACTCTAGCCTCTTCTAAACAATCTAAGCTAGTGTAGAAGTGAGTAACTATGAATGAATGAATAAGTTTATTTCGGTACATATAAAAGACTGATTTCTCAGCCTGCGTAACCAAAAGGGTGTAGGTAGAAGCAAAGCTTATACTGACCTACCCCTTTTACCTTACAATTATATGATTCTCACAACAAATAAAAAAGAAATAAAAAAGAGCAAAGCACAAGATTTGAAATCAATCACATCAGTAAACTTAAATTTCCCATAACAACGAAATGAAGAAAAGCACACAACGCACAATCCAAAAATAATTAATTATATAATTATTTATATAATTAATATTATTAATATAATATTAACTCATTGAGTGCCAGCCACTTTTGGAGAACGGACGCTCCCAGTGCCAGCCCTTTCAGAGCGTTTTCAGTGATTTCTCGAGGCCCACAGAATATTGTGTGATATTACTATGTAAACACCGAACACGCCCAAAGAACGATGAGACTCTATTGTATCATCAGCAAAAAAAAGTTTATTGATATCATTTTCCGTTCTTTAGTTATCAGCCGGAGAAGATAGGTTGTTTTCAGCAAAAACAGACGTTTCAAATTAGAAGCTGAGATATTCAGCCTTTTGTGAAATGAAGCATTTCAAGCACATCACTGACTCTGAAGCTAATATTTTCTGATATAGTGACACCTCAAAAATTATTTCCTTCAATAAAACAGCGAAAACAAAGGAATTTTGTTTGGTAAAATAATATTTTTTAGCTGCAACCAGCAGCGCTGGCCCCTGCGTGCGCAGACCCTACACTTTCTTGCTGGTCTTGATTTACTGCTGGTGGGCATCAGATATTCTAGCTTGCCAATCTGTCCATCGAGCCTGCTGTCTGGGTCTGTCTGGGTCGGTGTTGTATGCTGCCCTGCGTGCCCCACCCCCCTCTACTCAAACCCCTCCTCCGTGGGTGTGTCTCTGGTGGCTCTCTGCTGAGTTTGCTCTGCACTGAAAACCCAGCTTTTTCACAGCGTTCCGCGTGTATTTGTCACCGGCTTCCAGCGCTTCCAGTTGAGAATAATAACAACTCCACAACTAATCATGTGGATGGGGCTATCGCAGCGGACACGGAGGGGCTCAATTGTGGCAGCAGATTGGCTGCTGCAGGCACAGCTAACGTTATGCTTCATGCATATCGATGCATACCGATGCGATTTCCGTTTCCCCATGACTTCTTCTCTGTTTTTTCTTCGCCCTTCTCTAATCTGGAGAGCACTGTCGCCACCTAATGGGTCC
The DNA here is from genome assembly GCF_964638095.1 of Poromitra crassiceps. Lineage (NCBI taxonomy): Eukaryota > Metazoa > Chordata > Actinopteri > Beryciformes > Melamphaidae > Poromitra > Poromitra crassiceps. Next base: position 131,394,247 of record NC_139623.1, on the reverse strand, counting down.
GTAAAATAGCTTTTACACATTCAACATCCACCATACTTTCACAGGAGATGGATCTGGCTTTGATCCACGTCCCACCGTCAAAAAACGCAATTGACGACTTTAGTCGTCATTGGCACTGAACGTTACTATTTGAATTGACGACTATAGTCGTCATTGGCACTCAATGAGTTAACGCAATATCTCACAATATCCTACTGTCTTCCAATCTGGTCACTCATGACAAAGGAAACCATAGAACCCGTTGCAAGACTCTACAACAGAGCATATAAAATTCATGGTAACTTTCCACCTTGGACTCACCACTGTACTGCACTCTCACACTCCTCTGCTCCAACTTTTCAGAACTACACAAAAAGTCTAGCCATTAAGTTTTATTTTATGCTTAGAAACAACTCTTCTCCAACACTTACAGCTTTACTCCCAAGACACAACACAAGACAAGAACGCATCACTAGATCAATCTCACATGCACTTATACCAGTACCGGCATACAAAAATAATTATGGACTAAGATCATTCTTCCACACATACACCAAAATTTGGAACGAGATCCCATTTCACACCAGAGAAATAACCTCTATCTCACATTTCAAAAAAGCTTACAAACAACATTTGATGCTAGAAAACACCTGTATTCACTGATCCGACTCACCCTTAGGTTTTAATCTCTGTTGTTGCTGTCTTTGTATTGATGAATGAATGAATGTCTGTAAATATAATTGTTCTTGTCAGGTCTATAATATTGTATGTAGTGAAATTGAACATGTTCTTGTATAAATATTTTTTGTTGAATGTACTGCAGAACAGGAACCTGCTGAAAACCAGTTTGTAACTGAGTCAGGCCAGTTAAATGTACATGTGAAATGTCATTTTTATCCCTTCCTGTATAAATAAAGTGAACTGAACTGAACTGAATGCCTTGACGGAATTTCATCAAATTTGTCTCAAACATTAACTTGGCCTCAAGGATGAACTGATTACATTTTGGTGGTCAAAGTTCAAGGTCACTGTGACCTCACGAACGCCATTCCCAAGTTCGTTAACGCAATATCTCAGGAATGTCTTGACGGAATTTCTTCCAATTTGCCTCAAATGGTGATTTTGACTCAAGAATGAACTAATGGCGGAGGCATAAATCCGCGGTGCGGTCGTTCTAGTTCGATTGACATTATGAAGTAATGGTATCAAGTTTAGGTACTTTTCCTTAATGTGAACATGTCTGTATTTCACTTGTACCTCCAGATGTTCAGCAGGTGTTGGTCAGTAAAGAAGAGTTTCCCCTTGAGCAGCAGGAGTGGAGCTCCAGTCTGGACCAGGAGGACCCAGTGCCCCCACACATTAAAGAGGAACAGGAGGAACTCTGGACCTGTCAGGAGCAGGAGGGAGAGCAGGTTCAAGGCCTGGAGGAGGCCCATATCACCCAGTTCCCATTCACTCCTGGCCCTGTGAAGAGTGAAGATGATGAAGAGAAACCTCAGTCCTCACAGCTTCATCAAAGCCAAACTGAGGAGAACAGAGAGGCAGAGCCTGTAGCCAGCAGCTCGGAACCAGCCAGGAACTTGGATCCAGCTAGTGAAGTTGAAGACAGTGATGATGATTGGAACGAGACTAGGGAAACGCAGTCAGGTTTAGACTCACTGAAAAACGTTATTGTGGAGAAACACTTTGGTTGCTCAGTTTGTCGTAAAAGATTTGACCGCAGGGGAAATCTGCTGGTGCACATGAGAGTCCACACAGGAGAGAAACCATTTAATTGCTCAGTCTGTGGTAAAAGCTTTGGTCGTGAAGAAAACTTGAAGGTGCATATGAAAGTTCACACAGGAGAAAAACCATTTAATTGCTCAGTCTGTGGTAAATGTTTTGGGGGTAGAGGAGATGTGAAGAGACACATGAGAGTCCACACAGGGGAGAAACCATTTACTTGCTCAGTCTGTGGTGAAAGATTTGGTCTTGAAGGAAACTTGAAGGTGCATATGAGAATCCACACAGGAGAGAAAACATTTATTTGCTCAGTTTGTGGTAAAGGTTTTGGTCTTGAAGGAAACTTGAAGGTGCATATGAGAATCCACACGGGTGAGAAACCATTTACCTGCTCAGTCTGTGGTAGAAGTTTTGGTCATGGAGGATACTTGCAGAGACACATGAGAGGCCACACAGGTGAGAAACCATTTACTTGCTCAGTCTGTGGTAAAAGTCATAGTGAAAAAGGAGAGTTGAAGAGACACATGAGAGTCCACACAGGAGAGAAACCATTTAGTTGCTCAGTCTGTGGTAAAAGTTGTAGTCAAAAAGGAAACTTGAAGGTGCATATGAGAGTCCACACAGGAGAGAAACCAGTGTAGGAAATTCAAAATATATATTTTGGGTGCAACTTTTGTCCCACTGTCTAAAAAATGGGGGCATTTACAAAATGTTATGGGCATTAAAAAAAAAAAGTAATTTGCTAAAGCATAGTGTGAACAATAGTGCTCTTTGTGTCAGTGTGTTTTTCATTGTCTTATCCTGGCAACCAGCTTGCAGGTGCTGAGTGTATGTTGATAGAGAAGGAAATGGAAATTAAATTATCAAAATCTTGGGGGCAATTTTTGCCCCATGATCATGGTTTTTTTGGGGCATTTTGATATTTCTTGGGGCATTTTTGCCTTTGCCCCTTGCTAAATTCCTACACTGAGAGTAACCATTTATTGCTCCATCTGTGGTAAAAGTTATAATCAAAATAGTCCACACGAGAGTAACCCTTTAATTGCTCAGTCTCAGTGTGTACAGTAGAAATGCGTTTGCAACACTATCATTCCACTAACTACGTTAGTCGTCTTTTTTGTACTACACAAAATAGGTGTGCATTGCAGTGTTGTAGTCACTATATCTGGAGTCCAAGTCGAGTCTCAACTAAGTCCCCATTGTCCCAGTCAAGTCCCCATTACCTGAGTCCGAGTTGGGAGTTAGTGAATGTGAAAATTGAGGTGGAACACATGTGCCTGCCCTTGCACAAAATTGAATAATGTAATAATCACTGTAATATAGCTGACAATATCTTATGCCAAAATATTATTATTAAAACAACAAAACAGTGTTTATCAATCAACAAGTCCGAGTCCTTTTTTTTTTACACCACATACAATTTAAGACCACCGAGGAGGATTAGGGCCACATGTGAACAATTTATTTGAGTGATTCTGAGAATAAAGTCACAATTCTGGGGGGTAGAATTCTGACTTTAGTCATTCTGAAAAGTCAGAATTCTGAGATTAGTCAGAATTCTCAGATTAACATCAGAAATCTGAAAAAGAAATCAGCATTCTGATTTTAATGTCAGAATTCTGAGAAAAAAGTCAGAATTCTCAGATTAAAGTAAAAATTCTGAGGAAAAAAGGTCAGCTACTGTTACGTGACATCATGATGTCACTGATGATATTACGTTGTACCAAAATTTGAACGTCTGGGGTCCCTCGATTTTTGGAATGTCAAAGTGGGGTCACAAGCCAGGGAACCCCTGAATTGATATCTGCAACGCAAATCCAGTCTAGCTATAAATGTTAAAACGGCTTGCATCTTGGTTTGAATCTCTGGTAAATTAATATTTTAATTATGGATCCATAATATGCTGTTTTAAAAGTAGTAGGTTCTCACAGTGAGAAAAAAATAATGTAGGCCTATAGAAATCAAAATTGATTCGTAGCCCTGAGTTGTAATTGAATCGTGAGACCACTGAAGATTCACACCTAACGAGAACATGTGGCCAAATGCACAAGACCAGGTTGATTAGAAAAATACTTTACATTATTGTCATTTAGCAGACGCTTTTATCCAAAGCGACGTACAACAGATTAAAATACATCACACAATACTATCTTTTTCTTTTTTCTTCTTCTGGGCCTTTCTCTGTATTTTTTTTATACAACTGTAACCAGCAGCCATAGGTTATTGCAGGTTTTTCAGTCCCTCCAGGAAATTGCGATTTTGCAATGGCAATAATTCATGTAAATTCAACCAATCTCTGCGATATGAATGAATGAGCAGGAAAATATATACGATGCACACAGGGCCACAAGTTTTAGCATCAGTCTGGTGTAATTTCACGTTCAATGGGTGTCAAAGAGCCTGCCATGTTTCTTTACCTTTTAGTTTGTTTTTCTGTCATGTAATTGCTCTGTTCTTTGTGCCATTTTGTTGCTCAAGCATGTTGGCTTATTTATTTATTTATCTTTCCAGAGTAGTCCGTATTATATTTAACAAAATGCCTGCAAAGAATAAGGTAGGCTGTATGTTTCATTTTCTTTCGTTCTTTCGTTCTTTCTTTCTTTCTTTCTGACTATGCATCCATGCGTCTCAGCCTGCATCAGCTCTCCGCATGCTTCCCACTGTGTTTGGAGGAGGAGGGGGACGCTGTGTGCGGGTGATTTTATCTGCTGCTATTTCTAGTTTGCTGTAGCCAGGCACCAGACTGAGCTGGAGTCTAAAACTGCAGCATTTCCTTACTGCTTTACTGTGATCAGAATGGTCTCAAAGGGAATGAAATTTGCTGGAGTCTAAACCTGCAGAGTTTTCTTACTGCTTTACTGTGATTGATATGGTCTCAATGACGGCTGGAAGAAAACAGGTAGGCTGAAGTTTTCTTATGCAGAGTGCACAGTAGGCTAGTGAAGTGATTAATTAAGCTAAAAGATCATTGGGTGGAAAAACATTCAGTTTCATAGGCTTTTAGCATGTTATTGTACCAATAGGTGTTTTTTTGTAAATCTGGCATGTATATAGCCTATAGCACTTGTAAGACTGTCCGTCAGCTGTATTTGTTGACATTAATATCACTTTCAGAACCATGGACAGCGACTGGGTGGTGGTCACCTTAGGGAAGACAACTGGGGAAAATAATGTATAATGTATTAGACTTTAAAGCATGTAGCCAAATGTACTAATGTTTGGTTAGAGAGCTGATGAGCTGTAGCCGACACTGACACATGTGCTTTTCATATCATTTGACTCAAAATTGTGTCCCAACCTTTGTACTTCATTTATGCATCATGTATTTGCATACATTAATCTAACATTCAATTTATAACTTTACTGTGAACAAAAATGGCTTAAATGCGGAAATAGGCTCTTTTTGTTTGTTTTGTGTTTTGTTGGTGTTCTTAGTTTATTGTCACTTTGAGTAAACGCACATGCACACTCACACTCAGGTGGAATGTGATTACTCCTGATGACGTTTTCCTGCACATCGCAATGCTTTCCTCCGGGAATGTAACCCTTACCTCTGGCACTGACAGCACCATGCCAAAGCCAGCAGAGCCATCTGAACTTCGAGCCTAAGCAGGGAGAAGATGGGAAGAGGAGTGAGGAGGAGTGCAGGGATGGGAGGAAGAGGAGGATTCTGTGTTAGGCTGTTGGCAGTGAGTTTGTTATTGGGAGCTGACCAGGTTGGGGTCAGCGCCCAGACCAATGAAAGGAGAGTACTGGCACACATCCCTGGTGACATCATCATAGGAGCGTTGTTTTCTGTACACCACCAACCTCCAGCTGACAAGGTACGTACTGTGTGTATGTGCATTAGGGCTGCAACTAGCCATTCTTTTCATTAGCGATTAATCCATAGATTGTTTTCTCGATGAATCGATTAGTTATTTGGTCAATAAAATGTCAGAAAATGGTCATCAGTGTTTCCCAAAGCCCATGATGAGGTCCTCAAATGTCTTGTTTTGTCCATAACCCAAATATATTCCGTTTACTGTCATTGAAGTGTAAAGGGACCAGAAAATATTCACATATAACAAGCTGGAATCAGAGAATTTTGACAATTTTTTTCTAAAAACAAACAAAAAAACGATTAATCGATTATCAAAATAGTTGTAATAATAAGTTGTAATAATCGGTGCAGCTCTAACGTGCATGCTCATGTGTTTCTGTACTGTATATGTGTGATATAAGCTCTACAGCTGTACTGTATATGTGTGATATAAGCTTTACAGCTGTACTGTATATGTGTGATATAAGCTCTACAGATGTACTGTATATGTGTGATAGCTCTACAGCTGTACTCTATATATGTGTGATATAAGCTTTACAGCTGTACTGTATGTGTGATATAAGCTCTACAGCTGTACTGTATATGTGTGACATAAGCTCTACAGCTGTACTGTATATGTGTGATATAAGCGCTACAGCTGTACTGTATATGTGTGATATAAGCTCTACAGCTGTACTGTATATATGTGTGATATAAGCTTTACAGCTGTACTGTGTATGTGTGACATAAGCTCTACAGCTGTACTGTATATGTGTGATATAAGCTCTACAGCTGTACTGTATATGTGTGATATAAGATCTACAGCTGTACTGTATATGTGTGATATAAGCTCTACAGCTGTACTGTATATGTGTGATATAAGCTCTACAGCTGTACTGTATATGTGTGATATAAGCTCTACAGCTGTACTGTATATGTGTGATATAAGCTCTACAGCTGTACTGTAGATGTGTGATATAAGCTCTACAGCTGTACTGTATATATGTGTGATATAAGCTTTACAGCTGTACTGTATATGTGTGATATAAGCTCTACAGCTGTACTGTATATGTGATATAAGCTCTACAGCTGTACTGTATATGTGTGATATAAGCTCTACAGCTGTACTGTATATGTGTGATATAAGCTCTACAGCTGTACTGTATATATGTGTGATATAAGCTCTACAGCTGTACTGTATATATGTGTGATATAAGCTCTACAGCTGTACTGTATATGTGTGATATAAGCTCTACAGCTGTACTGTATATGTGTGACATAAGCTCTACAGCTGTACTGTATATGTGTGATATAAGCTCTACAGCTGTACTGTATATGTGTGATATAAGCTCTACAGCTGTACTGTATATGTGTGATATAAGCTCTACAGCTGTACTGTGTATGTGTGATGTAAGCTCTACAGCTGTACTGTATATGTGTGATATAAGCGCTACAGCTGTACTGTATATGTGTGATATAAGCTCTACAGCTGTACTGTATATGTGTGATATAAGCTCTACAGCTGTACTGTATATGTGTGATATAAGCTCTACAGCTGTACTGTATATGTGTGATGTAAGCTCTACAGCTGTACTGTATATATGTGTGATATAAGCTCTACAGATGTTACTGTATATGTGTGATATAAGCTTTACAGCTGTACTGTATATGTGTGATATAAGCTTTACAGCTGTACTGTATATGTGTGATATAAGCTCTACAGCTGTACTGTATATGTGTGATATAAGCTCTACAGCTGTACTGTATATGTGTGACATAAGCTCTACAGCTGTACTGTATATATGTGTGATATAAGCTCTACAGCTGTACTGTATATGTGTGATATAAGCTCTACAGCTGTACTGTATATATGTGTGATATAAGCTCTACAGCTGTACTGTATATGTGTGATATAAGCTCTACAGATGTTACTGTATATGTGTGATATAAGCTCTACAGCTGTACTGTATATGTGTGATATAAGCTCTACAGATGTTACTGTATATGTGTGATATAAGCTCTACATCTGTACTGTATATATGTGTGATATAAGCTCTACAGCTGTACTGTATATGTGTGATATAAGCTCTACAGCTGTACTGTATATGTGTGATGTAAGCTCTACAGCTGTACTGTATATGTGTGATATAAGCTCTACAGCTGTACTGTATATATGTGTGATATAAGCTCTACAGCTGTACTGTATATGTGTGATGTAAGCTCTACAGCTGTACTGTATATATGTGTGATATAAGCTCTACAGATGTTACTGTATATGTGTGATATAAGCTCTACAGCTGTACTGTATATATGTGTGATATAAGCTCTACAGCTGTACTGTATATATGTGTGATATAAGCTCTACAGCTGTACTGTATATGTGTGATGTAAGCTCTACAGCTGTACTGTATATATGTGTGATATAAGCTCTACAGCTGTACTGTATATATGTGTGATATAAGCTCTACAGCTGTACTGTATATATGTGTGATATAAGCTCTACAGCTGTACTGTATATATGTGTGATATAAGCTCTACAGCTGTACTGTATATGTGTGATGTAAGCTCTACAGCTGTACTGTATATATGTGTGATATAAGCTCTACAGCTGTACTGTATATATGTGTGATATAAGCTCTACAGCTGTACTGTATATATGTGTGATATAAGCTCTACAGCTGTACTGTATATGTGTGATATAAGCTCTACAGCTGTACTGTATATGTGTGATATAAGCTCTACAGCTGTACTGTATATATGTGTGATATAAGCTCTACAGCTGTACTGTATATATGTGTGATATAAGCTCTACAGCTGTACTGTATATGTGTGATATAAGCTCTACAGCTGTACTGTATATATGTGTGATATAAGCTCTACAGCTGTACTGTATATATGTGTGATATAAGCTCTACAGCTGTACTGTATATATGTGTGATATAAGCTCTACAGCTGTACTGTATATATGTGTGATATAAGCTCTACAGCTGTACTGTATATATGTGTGATATAAGATCTACAGATGTTACTGTATATGTGTGATGTAAGCTCTACCTGTATATTAGCCATCCGCTTGTGTTACGCTCTGCTCAGGTCCATGAGAGAAAGTGCGGTGCAGTGCGTGAGCAGTATGGGATCCAGAGAGTCGAGGCCATGATGCACACTCTGGACCGCATCAACGCAGATCCCACTATCCTCCCCAACATCTCCCTTGGCTGTGAGATCAGGTCAGGAACCAGTCTTACTTCTCATGTCATGTTAGCATCAGAACTATAAATTGTTAGTGGTGCTCTCTTTGTCTTAAATGTTGAATTCTATGTGGATAAACTGGACCAAACAGGACACCTGTGAAGGATGTAGATACAACAAAATCGGTAACTTGCAACCAACTGCGGTTAGAGTTGACACACAATATAGGACATAGGTGGGCTGAACTTGCTTCTCCAGGTAGAGTTTCCCACCTCAAGTGGTGTAAGTTTGCTGCTGTGAATAACCGTGACGTTGCGTTAACAACAGAAGTCACTTCTGGGTAGACACCTGCCAATTGATTTGAATTGTGGAGATATCACACATTTGTTTATTGTTTATTTCTGTGAAAGATATATACTATAGTTAAACACGGTGGCCTGACCTATCTGACTATTGTTTTATGTACTGTGTTGATCAACTATATCTACCCAATGTGACATATCCAGTGTTGGGAACGTTATTTAAAAAAAGTAATTAGTTATAGTTACTCACTACTTGTTCCAAAAAGTAACTGAGTTAGTAACTGAATTACTCTATAATAAAAGTAACTAGTTACCAGGGAAAATAACTATTTGCGTTATCTCCACCTTGAAAATGCCAAATTTTTATGGATTGCTGCAAACCTGAGGGTACCCTCACGGGCCCCTCGGGCCGACCAAAACGGGCCGAGGCCGGCTTGTTTTTTATTTATTTTTAATTAATAGGTCCGGGGTCGGGCCGTTTCAATAATTTAATTAAATAATGTTGTATTAGCGTACTCGCTTGATTTTACACAGCGGAGCACAGTCAGACAAGGAGTGCACAGACACTCCCATAGCCACACACAGACCCTGTCCGTCCATGTACAGCGAGCGGACAGCTCCCGAACACAGAGAGAGAGAGAGAGAGTCAGAGAGACAGACAGAGAGGCTGCGCAGGACGGCCGCGCGGCGACGCAGCACGCGGAACAGAGAGGGAGAGAGATGTGTCATTATATCGTAATATTGGCTTCGGGCCTCGCAACGGGCTGGATCGGGCACCGGTCTGCATGTCATGGGCCGGGGAGGGCTCGGGCCGAAATTTCAGCCCCGCGCAGCTCTCTACTCCGGACTCGCCATTTCTGCTGCTTCCTCGAATCTGTTTGGTGTGTCTGTGTGTGTGTGTGTGTGTGTGTGTGTGTGTGTGTGTGTGTGTGTGTCGCCCGTGTCCTGACTCCTGGCTCGTGTGTAACACTGGCTCCGATTGGCTACCATGAAACACATGACTCTGCCTTAGCCAATCATAATCGTTTATCTCGTTATAACCCACCCGGTCTCCTCACTTGACAACACTAGTGTAGGCTATGGGTAGTTTACTCAATCATTTCATTGTAACGCACCGCATTTAGCGTTCAGTAACGATAACGGCGTTGTAACGACGGAAACAGTAATTAGTTAGATTACCCCGTTACTGAAAAAATAACGGCGTTACCTAACGCCGTTCTTTTAAACGGCGTTATTCCAAACACTGGACATATCTTACCGCTGGTCAGACTAGCTGCTAGTTTTGGGTGAACTCAAGCTGTAACTGTTTTTATTCTGTGGCCCAACAGGTAAATTAGGTCTCTAAACTAACATTAGTGAAAGTGTTAATTAATGAGATATGAAAGCATCAAACCTGCATTTTAGACTGAACCATTTTCTCTTTATCTCAGTGGTTCCCTGCCCCGTTTGCTCCGCTCCATTAAATTGTATGTACGTGATGCTGGCGTTGTCTACCCGGATGTTATTGTAGCAACACTGTGATTCGGTCTATAGGTCAGAGCTTTCCCTGCAAACCAATGCCAACGGATGTTTTGTTGGACAAATACACTCAAATTGATATTGACCAGTATCCACCAATACCAGTAGCCACCTCACATTGGTCCCAACGTACTTCATTGCCTAACCATTATCCAATCAACATTCACTGACATAATATATGCATGCTGTATCTAACCAGGTCCATTTCTCTTCCTTCTTTACATGCATTCCCTTGGCCATATAATATCATCCCACGATTCCACCTATCACTCCTACGCCGACAACACCCAGCTTTACATTTCATTCCCCCCCTCTGACACACATATCAAATCACGCATCTCCTCCTGCCTCAGTGACATCTGTGAGTGGATGTCTGCTCACCATCTAAAACTCAACCTTTCAAAAACTGAACTCCTCCTCATCCCCAGTAAAGACTGCCCTCTGACCGACCTTTCCATCTCCATCAACAACACCACTGAAGTCCACTCCCCATCTGCCAAGAACCTTGGAGTAATCATTGACAGCCATCTTTCCTTCTCCGATTTCATTGCAGCAACGGCACGTTCCTGTAGGTTCTCCCTCTATAATATTCGCACAATTCGCCCGTTTTTAACCATAGCCACAACTCAACTTCTCGTCCAAGCACTTGTCATATCTCGCCTTGACTACTGCAATGTCCTCCTCGCCGGCCTCCCTGCCTCCGCTATTCATCCCCTCCAGCTCATCCAGAACGCTGCAGCCCGCCTGATCTTTAATCAACCCAAATTCTCCCATGTCACTCCCCTTTTCCGTGACCTTCATTGGCTACCCATCTCAGCACGCATCAAATTCAAGACTTTAGTACTGACCTTCAAGGCAGTTCACTCCACAGCTCCTCCATACCTACAATCCATGATCAAATTCCAAACCCCCCACCGTTCCCTCCGCCCCTCCACCAGTGCAGGCCGTCTCGCCCCTCCGCCGCTTCATGGATCATATCGCTGCACCTCACGACTGTTCACACACCTTGCACCAAAATGGTGGAACGAACTCCCCCCCACAATCAGAACCACAGAAACATTACCCTCTTTCCGCAAAAAACTAAAAACACATCTTTTTATATCCCATCTGATTCCCCCCTGACTGATCTCCTCATGCACCACCTATTCACTGTTTTTAAAACACTGAACTGTATACACTTGATATTTTGTTTCATCTGATTCTGTTATGAATCTGTTCTTATTATTGCTGTCTATTGTTTGCTGCTGGTTTTTTACTGTTTTTCTATCTGTTTTTATTGCTGTGCTGTACATAATCACTGTACGTCGCTTTGGATAAAAGCGTCTGCTAAATGCCAATAAAGTAAAGTAAAGTAAAGTAACCAGACTCTAAAACAGGAGAGATGTGCACTGGAGATGTTGTTGTAATGTAATGTAATGCAATTGTAAGCCTAAAGAAAGTAGGAGACATTCGTTTCAAACCCAAATCCTAAATATTGCCATTTCACAGTTTTCACTGTTTGCTGAGGCAGGGTTTGAAGTGGGCGGTGCTTATGGCTCAAAACTGACTACCTTATCCCGTCATAAAGGGATATCCAATCATAAAGTAGCTTGCAGTTGTCCATTCTTACAAAACCTTCGTGCCCCCGCCTGGCCCCGCCTGGCTCTGTCTGCCTCTATCGAGTCTCAGTCGGAGCCAAGGCCATTGCAGAGTGCTGAGATTCGGCAAGCATTTGAGGAAGTATGTCGGGAGAGACCTCAGCTGTGTTGAAATGTTAGCTTCATACAGTGTTTAAGGCAGGATATTGTCCTTAGAACTGGATGTCATTCTGGAGGAGTGGGGCAAGAATGTCACAGAATTTCTTGTAGAATTCAGCGCCAAATCCGTCCAGCCTGGCCGCTTTGCCTCGTGGAAATTATTTAATGGCAGAGGTTATTTCTTCCAATGTGAAATCAGAATCTAAGTCCTCTCTGGCAGCAACGCCAAGTTTGGGTGTTTCGAGAGGGTCAAAGAAGTCTTCCAGATCGGACTAAGCAGTATCACACTTAGATGAGTAGAGTTCACTGTAAAACTCTCTAAAACGATCATTTATCTCTTTTGGGTTATTCAGCAAGGCACCCCCCTTTGATTTAATAGTGAGGATTGACCTGGAGGCACAAGACTAATTTTAAGGGGAAATTGGAGGTGGGAAAATGGTATGTGGCAAAGTCTTTTGTGGCGTATTTTCTCTCTCTCTCTCTCTCTCTCTCTCTCTCTCTCTCTCTCTCTCTCTCTCTCTCTCTCTCTCTCTCTCTCTCAGGTGTCCGGAATTAGTACTAATGATGCATAACACACTTTGTGGTGTCGCTGTCCAGGGTGCTGAAACATCACCCCGAATTAAACCTCAACCAGCACGTACCACAGTCAGCTGTGTCATAAGCCGTTTCTCAATACCAAGAATGCATTCTTGTTCTTGTGTTCTTGGGGAGAACATTCTTGCTAGTCGTTCTTGGAAGAATGAACTTGCGAGGTGACAAGCACACATGACGCTGTTGGCAGTTTGAGAAGATGCGTTCTTCAGGGTATTGCGCAATACCAGTGCAGAGGCCGCCTGCAGTACTACACAAATAAAAAGCTCAGCTGATGTAGATGCAGCCAATTGTGCTCTGGAACTTTTTGCCATTTTTCGCCATAAATGTTCGTAAAGTGGCACTTATTGAAACCTACTACCCTGCTTTTAGGCATCAAAAGTCATCAGAAATTAATTTAGTGATGAAATAAAACTTTAAATTGTAAAAAAACTTCCCGGAGCTTATGGCGTCTTCTCTGCTGCGTTCTGCCTCCACTTATGCCGAAATGAATGCTGGGATATCTGCCTTGCCAAGTTGCCACATGTCACCACCCAGAGCATCCTTGGTAAAGTGGGCATGTCAAGAACACATCCGGGAATTTTAAGCATTCTTGGCGAAATGTGAACTTTGTATTGGAACAGTACTTGGGCTGCGACTGATGACGTTTCACAGGGACACAAGAACGCAAGAACACACAAGAACGCTTATTGAGAAACGGCCATAGTCTCGCTGGCCAGCCTCCTCTCCCTTCCGTCCGAGGAGTCTGTCGTCACGGAAACAGGCAACAGGGATAAACCCTCCCCTGCTCTACAGATGCTCTCCTATTGGATCGACTGTTTCGGTGGCAGCCGGATGTCCGCTCGCTCCCGGCTTATTACAAACTCTGTCATTGGCTCCGACCATGTCAATCAGAGCGGCTTCCTCTCCCTCCTCCCTGTGTGTCGCTGTAAATAGTGCCCTGCCGCCTCAGTGAAAACAACAACGCTAACTAGCTAGCAAGCTAACGCAGAAACCATTGACCTATATATAATGGACCAACATAGCTCATTGACTTTGACACCGCAAAATGAAGCTCACTTCCGGATATTGTTTGATTTTGTTTGATTGGTTGAATTAATTATGCTACACGGAAGTACGAGGGGAGGGGGCGGCTGCCTCTAGCGGCTGCCGGGGGAGTTTCCGAATTTGCCCTGTCTACCTTATCGCCGTAATGCATTATGGGTAGTCAGCTACTTTGGCTAATGTAGCGGCTAACGCTACTTACTTTACATTGCAGTAGAACGGCACTGAATGACCAAATTGATTTAACTTTTAACCATTTCGAGTAACACTGTTTCCATACGGACCCCCAGCGTTGGTTAGTTGTTTATAACGTGACTCTATTTAAAACGTTATAACGTAAGGTGACCAGATTTCGCAAATGAAAATCGGGGACATTTTCTGGTCCGCTAGGGGGGCCCAGGGGGGGCTGTCCCCCCCCGGCTTTTAGAAAATTGTGTACATTTTACAGTAAAATGCATAAATCTGGTGCACTTTGAGAGCAAAAGTAAGAGGCTAGATCTATGAAGAACTTTGTGATTTTGAAACAACAACAAAAAGAAGCAGTTTACAATGGTTACTAGTTATCTGGCACAATTTACCACAAATTAGACAGCCTAGGTAATTCATGGGAAATAGGCTACTGGTGTATTGTGTAGAGTGGCAGGAAGAGAGGAACAACTTCTCTCTTTGACCTCACCAACTGGTGGATCATTTATTTACACAAAACAAAAACATTACAGTAGTGATTTATTACCTCAGTAAACACTTTCCTTGAGTTTAGGGTGTCGCTCACCAGTTTCAAGTATTCAATGGCCACATGACCATATTAACTGCTAATTTAATATTAAATGCTGACAAAATAATTAAAAAAATCATGTTAATACTAAAAGGCAATTTTAATGATTAAAATTGTAATCTAGAGATAAATATGACCTATTGTGTTTAATTTAAACCAGGGGTTATCAAAGTTTTGATGGCTGAAGGCCAATTTAGGGAACAGTAGGCTAATGACTAGATAACAATGATCCATCGCCAATCATGTTAAAAATTGACATTTTTTTCAATGGAGTTTGGTGTACATAAAAACGTTACTGACTTCTCTGCAAAAACGTTTTGAGTTAGTTACTGCACTTACTTCTCAGATAGTTTTACTGTACTTTTAACTATTCAAAACAACTGGGATGGATAACCCGCTGAATGGGGTCCGGTAAACAAGCACGGTAGCAAAAGCAGCAAGCAGACTCCGCCTCTCGTTCGCCACCTCTGGGGCTTCAGTTGCGTGCGGCTGGGTCCTGGGAAAACCACGGCACGGGCAGAGGGAGGACATCTACTCTGTGATCTACTCTGTCACACACAGGCAGCACTTTGCACAACGTGCACAATGACAGCATTTTGTGGTGCCGCAAATGCTCTGTTATCGAGTTTCTTGCCAGTATTATTATTTGACTTTGTGGCCAAAATCGGGGACATTTTCGGGGACAGCTCCAGCCGGGGACAGAGCACCGAAATCGGGGACTGTCCCCGAAAATCGGGGACGTCTGGTCACCCTATTATAACGTACTCCGGTTTCTGTGCTGAATCCAATGGTCTGAATACAGAGAAGGCTTAAGGCTTTATCTAACCGTATAAATAACGTTAAATGGTCCGCCATGTTATGGACGTTAGATGTATGGTATCTATATAGTTACGTGTGTCTACTAACATTATTAAAATATCATAAAGTAACGCTATTTTCTGATAATTTGCTCAACTATTACTTGCTACCTGATGCCTTGCGGCACATTGCTGCCTCCACCGGTCGGAAGTATTACTGTTCTTATTATCCGATGTTTGTCGTCAATTTTCCTTGAAATGGGGCTATAATTTGGAAAACGGAGTGCGTTAGAGCATGAAAAAGACTTGAAATAGTTTTTTCAGACCATAAACTAATTTGGAAAGTGTTTATTTAAGACATAGACCGAGAGAGAAGTTGGCTCGTTTCCCATATAGTTGAATGGATGTTCCCGGGAGTGCTACACAAGCTGCGACCCCCACTGGCCATCTGAAAGAATGCAATTTCCGCATAGGCGTCAAAAATAGGCAGGCTGAATTGGGCACTGGCAGAAACCTACACGCTAGCTCGTTGCTACACGCTGAAAACGGCAAGTTGGATTGTTGAAAACTATTTTCTAAGGGCACTGCCACTAAGCGCCGCCCATCGCAATCCCACTATGGAGACCTGCGGCGCCAGACTCCTCGGACGGAAGGGAGAGGAGGCTGGCCAGCGAGACTAGCTGTGTCATAGCTCTGAGATGTGGCATCAGTCCAGTGATTCTTTCAGCACCATCTACTGAGGCAGATCATATAGACTTTGTTGTTCCAGTTGGCTGCTCCTGGTCTTCCTCACCTCCTGACTAGGGCTGGGTCGGTTTGAAAAATTTAAAACCAGTTCGATATTGCCGTCTAAACCGGATCGAACCGGTATACCGATTTTTTTTGTAAATAAAAATAAATATATATATATATATTTTTTTTAAGCAGGGCTCCCGAGTGTGGCCCATAACTGTCTGTAGTGCAACTTCAGTCCACCTGATAGCGATAATACACCTCTAAGCTGGTATTGTCAACCAGCAATGATACTGAATAAAAAGAAGCAGGACACCTGTGTAACAAACACACCCTGTATTTATTTCTCATATTCAGCTCAACTTTTCTTCTAAACATCAAAATAATAAATGAAATAAGACTTCTGCCTATAGTGCAACTTGAGAAAAGGCTAATAAAAACACAAGCAGTGCAATCAGAATGGATTGGCTTACAGCTGAGCTGCCTTATAAACTTCAAAACTCACAAATTCACACAATATAGGGCCTAGGCATGGGTCGGTTTGAACATTTTGAAACCGGTTCGATATTCCCCAAAAAAACGTATCAAAGCGGCTGCAGTTGGTGGCGATAATGCACCTCTAAGCTGGTATGCTGCCAACCAGCACGAACACTGAATACAAATAAGCAGAACCTTTTAACTGTAACAACACACTGTTTTTATTTCTCATAACTATTCAGCTTAACTTTTCTTCAAACATCAACATAATAAACAAAATAAGACTTTTGCCTACTAGTGCAACTTGAGAAGAGGCTAATACGAACAATAGTGCAATCAGAATGGACTGGCAAAAAAAAAAAAAAAAGGTTTTTTCGGTTCGCACGTGATCAAACCGGTTTGGGCTCGTATACCGAACCGAACCGGTAAAACCGGAAATCGACCCATGCCTACTCCTGACCAATATTCATCCCCATCCTGCTTGCCAAAACATCAGTATAAATGTGATCTCTCTACACAGGGACTCATGCTGGCACTCTGCTGTGGCACTGGAGCAGAGTATCGAGTTCATTCGGGACACATTGGTGTCCTACGAGGAGGAGGAGAGCCAGGCAAGGTGCACCGGAGAGGGGGGAACCATGCTGCTCCAGGGGAAGAAGCCCATCGTGGGGCTGATCGGACCAGGATCCAGCTCTGTGGCCATCCAGGTCCAAAACCTGCTCCAGCTCTTCAACATCCCACAGATAGCCTACTCAGCCACCAGCATGGACCTCAGTGACAAGGTAACAACAGCAATAAGAATAAGAATACCAATATGAAAAAAGATCAAATGCAAGCACAAAGGGGAAAAAACAGCAAAATAAATAACATTTACGAAGTTTAGGGCATCTAAATAATATAGTTCTGAGTTTAAAGTCAGAATTCTTAAATTTCTGACTTCTGACTTTGAACTCAGAATTCTGACTTTAATCTCAGAATGCTAACTTTATTCCCAGAATTCTGAGTTTAATCTCCGAACTCAAATAATTGTTTCACGTGTCCCTAATCCTCCTCCGTACATATTAGACATCTCTCTTCAAAGAAAATAGTTGCTCCTATTTCCTGATTACAAATGCTTCATCACCTTTTGGCTTTAGACTAGACTTACAGTATATGAGCAGTTAAGAGAGCTTTGTCTGCAGGTCTAAGACTAGGGATGGGCAGGGATCGATTTAATCAATCACAAGGAATTTGATCGATCTAATGTTGGTATCAAATAGACATTGAATGAATGAATGAATTTCATGGCAGCAATGAAACATCTTTCCAATCCAGTCGGTATTCACTAGACTTGTGTACAATGGTTTTTATCTTGGAAATCCGACCGGAGGTCGTATTGCTGTCTCGCTAGCAGAAGCTGGCTAGTGAAACTGGCTGCTATCTGTCAGTCAGGGGAGACAAATAAACCTCATATTCGTAACTATGGACTATTTTGGAACAAACAGCAGATGGAGAGACAACACCCGTGGTAACAAGGTGCATACTTTTTATTTGAGATTAGTGTATGTTATAATAATAATAATAATAATTGATTGGATTTATATAGCGTCTTTCTAGACACTCAAAGTGCTTCACATATCAAGGGAGGAAGGGGAGGGAACTCAACTCATCCACCACCGATGTGTAGCCCCCACCTGGGTGATGCACGGCAGCCAGTTTGCGCCAGAACGCTCACCACACATCAGCTCTCACGGTGGAGAGTTGAGGACTGAATGTGCCAATTAAGTAACGAGGGATGATTAAGTGGCCATGATTGAAGGAAGACCTGTGTGGGAATTTAGCCAGGGCACCGGGGTTACACCCCTACTCTTGCGAAGAGTGCCGATGGGATCTTTAGTGACCACAGAGAGTCAGGACCTCGGTTTTTACGTCTCATCCGAAGGACGGTGCTCACTCACAGGACAGTCTCTGCCCTGGGGCACTGGGGAGATTATTCATCAGATCAGATTATTCATCAGACCATTCGGACCAGAGGGAAGAGCACCTCCTACTGGTCCTCCAACACCACTTCCAGCACCAGTCTCCCATCCAAGGAGTGTCCTAGGCCAGGCCTGCGTAGCTTCCCAAGGAAAGCCAGTAATGTAATGCAGGAGCCACTGGTGCTATGTAGATTCTGGGCGGCGAGTGTGCAGCCTGCACACAATCAGGGAATCCTGCACAACTCCAGCCTACAGTATAGTAGCCTACATAAATACTATACTACTGTAAACAATAGTATAAACTTGTTTAAACAAATTTATACACATTTTAAAAGCATTCATGATTTGTATAAATGTTATATATTAGGCTACTCTGTTGTTAAAATGGAAGAGCACACTATAGGACTTGAAACTCAAAGTTTAGGACTTGGACTTGACTTGGGACTTGGGACTCTTGACTTGGGACTTGACTCGGGAATTGCCTGTGTTGACTTGGGACTTGACTCGAGACTTGAGTACAAAGACTTGAGGCTTACTTGTGACTTGCAAAACAAGGACTTGGTCCCACCTCTGGTATACGATTATACTATATTATAGGCTATTATACTTACTTTTCTGTCACATCTTAATTATTAAGCCGACTTATGATTGCATAGTATCTTAATTACTCAAAATCTAAAGCGACTAAAAAAGGCAACCATATTTTTATTACGGCAACCAAAAGCTCCTGCCAGGTTGCCACCCCGGCAACCACTTTTCAAAGTTAACGTCGAACCCTGTATATAAACTCCTCAAAAAAAGTTTGGAAACGTTGTTTTGGTCAATTATTTCTCCCCTTTAATAATACCAATTGGTATTGTATTTTATGTCGTTGGAAAGCCTGATTAGTCACCTTTACAACGAAGTACAACTTGTAAGGATCATGCATTTGTGGAATGAGCAACACAGCTAACTGTGTGGGTAGCGAACGAGGTAACTGTGTGGGTAGCGAACGAGCCCTACCAAAAGCAGTTTCGTGGGGTGCGGCATAGCCCAGCTATGCCACAGCTTAGCTGGGCATTTCCTGGGCTGAGCCACCCCAGCCCCCTGCATCAGTGCTACATGGGCGCTCTTCAGGTGTGGCAGGCATCTGCGTCCCATGCCTGTCTGCAAGGGCGAGCCATCCGTCACCCCTAACCTCAGTTACTGGTCATTCTTAACCTCGTCGAAGTAGGCCAAAAATGGGTCCCAGATAGTTGAGAACCTTCCAAGCGTGTTGGTTCTCAGGGACCTGAGTTTCTCCATCTGTACAACAGAGATCATCTCCATCAGCCACACCTGAAAAGAAGCTGAAGAGGAGGACTTCCATTCCTTCAGAATGATGTTAGGAGCTCTCCTTGGGTCCCATTCCCTTCGTTGGGGCGCCCCTGCCAGCGAAAGACGCCCAACTCACCTGGCCCATGGCCACAGCCGGGCCTCGGTTTGTAGCACCCAGGACAAGCCCACCGTCGACGGCACCGTGCACCTGTCATCGGTCGGGAGATCTCCTGTGGACCACGTTCCCGGACACCGGCTCACCATCATCCGGGCCCGGGGCCCGACTTCGGCTGGGAGCCTTCATGGGATCCGTGTGCGGCCTCCAGGTTGTTCCACGGCGGTTCAGGCCGCCGAGTGGAGTTGCCAGCCCGCCGTCGATGGCGTACAATGCCCGTCTTCGGTCTTGCGCTCAAAAGAGGACCAGCCCAACCTGGCGTGTCCCCCGGGCGTGTCTGTATTTGAAGTTTGCATGAAGGACTTTCCCTCGGCATGCCTAGCATCTGCGGAGCTAGCCGTATGACAGGTGGGCGCAGCCTCTCACACCCTGCTCCCCCGAATTATCCCCCGAACTGCGCTGCTCACTAAGGGTGCGATACGCTCGGTCCCCAAGGCGGAGGAGCACTCAGGGTTTCTATCACAGGTACCTTGCCTTACCCAAGAAGGACGGTTCCTTGCGTCAGATTCTGGACCTCAACGGGGCGCTGAGGGAGGTTCCCGTTCCTAATACTTTCCATGTCCCCGTGGTTTGGAGGCACAGGAAATACCTGAGGTTCTCCTTCCTGGGAAAAGCTCACGAGTTCTGCGTCCTGCCGTTTAGCATGTCCTTGAGCCCACAGACCTTCACTGTGTGCGTGGAGACAGCCCTGGCTCCCCTCTGCTTGAGTGGGATTCACATCTTCCTCTATCTCGATGACTCTCTCTTAGTGGCGGACTCGAGGGTCCGCGCTGTGGAGCACACCAGGGCAGTGACAGATCACCTGCAGACCCTGGGGTTTTTGGTGAACTGGCAGAAGAGTTGCCTCGTCCCAGCGCAGGTTGCGACCTTCCTGGGGCTCGAGCTCAAGCTCTCGCCAGAGCGACAGGCGTGCACCATGCGGGCGGCAAGGGCGTTAAGTCTGGGTCTCTCAGTGTCTGTCCATGTTGGGACTTATGGCCTCAGCAGTGGACGTGTTCCCGCTTGGACGGCTACACATGCGCCCTTTCCGGATCTGGTTTCTCAGACATCGCCTGGACCAGGCCAGGGACCGTTATCGCAGGATTCCCCTGACGTGTCCGGTCCGACAGGCGTTGAGCAGGTCGGCGGACCCCCGTTACCTCTCAAGAGAGGCACTCTGTTGGGCCATGTCCTGCTCAGGTTGGTCATTCCGACGCCTCCCTCTGGGGGTGGGGCGCGGTGTGCGGAGGCCGCTCGGTGAACTGCCGTTGGGGAGCTCAGGAGCTTCGCCACATAAACGTGCTAGAGCTGGAGGCGATTTGCCTGGCTCTGCTTCACTTTCAACAGCTGGTACATGGGCGCCATGTTCTGATTAGGGCTGGGACCTCACGATACGATACGTATCACGATACATTGCGATACAATACATATTGCAATATATTGCAATACTCTACACAATTTACTCAAAATTAAATAATAGAGCTAAAGATACAACACACTGTGTACCACCCAGGTAGTGTAATAATATGTACATCACTTTATATTGATAACTACTGAGTGTTGAGTGTGTTACTGAACGCACTGACATAAAAGGTATTCTTATTGTGTCACTGACCACACGGCTGTGCAAAAACATCGATATGGGAAATATCGATACAGTATCGATTAGGGGTGGGAATCACCAGATGCAGATACCCGGTGGCCTGGCATGGCATGGCCTGCAATTTTTTTTTTCTTTTATATCGATACTTGGCTTCCAAATATCGATACAATATCGTCAGGCAAAATATCGCGATATATTGATTCAAGATTCAAGATTTTTATTGTCACTCCATAGTACAAGTATCACGTGTGAAATTCTTGTGCTGTAGGCTCTGTTACAACATAGTAGGGCTGCACGATATATCGTTTACACATCGACATTGCGATGTGCGCATGCGCGATAGTCACATCGCAGGACGTGCGATGTCAAAAGCAAATTAACTCGTCATGTTGCTTGATAAACTCTCACTTTAGGGGTAGCCTACTGAGTGAAATGCAGGCTCTCTCAAAGGAGAGAGACGCCCCGCTACTGTACTCACTCATTTAGTGCTTAGCTTCAACACAACAAACATGCACAGAGACCTAAATTGAATTATCTTTTGCTTATGTTGCGTTGCTGACAGTAGCCCGTCTGTAAACGATGTGGTTGCGGAGGCGGACTTGTCCACAGTTTGCAGCGCACTCGCATACAGCAGGCTGGCTGCTGTAACTCAACATGTCCGTGGAGTGGAGATATTTACTCTTGAAACACCAAAAAGCAAGACCGCAACTTATGACACGAAGGCTGATTACTGAGAAGTTGTCCCTGTTATCACTGTGGCTGTCTCTCCCCTTCAAGTCTCTGATGTTGCATCACATGATAGCAGTAACGTTACGGTAGAGTTAATCATACATAGCGACTTATTTACACAAAACATGTCAGTGAAAATAAAAAGAGAAGAGACATATCTGGGCAATTAAATGTATATTTATTACTTTCCACGAATGAATTGTTTGTCACCGGTCGGCTGCATGTGAATCCTCGTCTCTCTGTACTGCCAGCCTTGCGCTCAAAAACCGGAACTCCGCAGATGCGGAGTGTACCACTTGGTCGTTTCTGGAGGGGGTTTCCGGGGGGTCAGACCAAGTGTGTAAAGTGGCAGGGGTGTTTCATTGTTGATTTATTGAAACGTTAGAAGAACGAAAGAAGTTGAAAGCAGTGATTATAATCAATGAAATCTAATGTTTTTCTGCAAATAGCATAATTGGGAGGTAGATTCTGGCACTCAATATTAGGGGTGGGCAATATATCAATTGTATATCAATATTGTGATATGAGACTATATGGTCTTAGATGTTGGATATGGTAATATGGTGATACAGCATACATGTTGTCTTTCCCTGGTTTTAAAGGCTGCATTACACTAAGTGAAGTGTAGGCTAGTGACATTTTAAAGTAGAATGTCATAACTTACTCACTTTTTCATGTATGTAGCCTAAGTCATGGAAATCCATTGGTCAAAATGTGTATGCACCCTGATAGATGACGCTCTGAGGCCTACAGTATAGGCGACAGCCCAGTGGTTGAGAAACATTAAAATACCTAATTTCCCCTCCAAAATCAGATGGACTCCTCTACAAAATCATCCCAATCATTCTAGAAGTATTCTTTTCTTTAAAATAGAGCTATTCTGGTAATCTGGTGAAAATCTGTATTTTTTCATATCGCAATATATATCGCAGGGGCAGGGAATATCGCAATGTCAGTTTTTTCCAATATCGTGCAGCCCTACAACATAGTGCAAATAACAGTATAACAGTGCAAAAACAGGGCATATAGATGCAGTAAAACAAGAGAACAACAAGCAATGACAGTAAACTTTTCCTTTTCTTTTCTAGCGTAGACACCTTAAAACATAATTAAACATTCTGTTTGCACAGGTGCAAATAACATAGGCATAATTATCATATGTAATGGTAGCAGCTACTACATGATTGTTTATTTGTGTGTGTTAAGGAGTCTCGTGGCCTGCGGGAAGAAACTGCCCCTCAGGTGATTTGTTCGTGCTTTTGGGACCCTGTATCTCCTCCCTGAGGGTAACAAGGAGAACAGGCTGTTGTGGGGGTGGTATGTGTCCTTGATGATCTTCAGGGACCTCCTGAGGCACCGCTGATTGTACAGTTCCTGCAGTTCTGGTAGCTCACATCCTGTTACGTGCTGGGCCACGCGCCTCACTCTTCTTAGTGCCCTGCGGTCCATGGTGGTACAGTTCCCGTACCAGGTGGTGAAGCAGCCAGTCAGCAGGCTTTCAATGGTGCCTCTGTAGAAATCCCTGAGGATTTTTGGCCTTAGCCCAAATTTCTTCAGGCGTCTGAGTCCGTGTAGTCGCTGTTGAGCCTTTTAGACAACAGTGGCGGAGAGGGGTGGGGGGGAGGGGTGAGGGGGAGGAGAGGAGAGGAGGAGGGGTGGTGGGGGGGAGAGGTGGCAGAGAGGGGTAGGAGAGTATCGATTTTATTGCACAGCCCTAGTTCTGATGCGTTCGGACAATACGGCAGCGATCGCCCACCTGAACAAACAGGGCGTTGTGCAGTCCACAGCGCTGAACCAGTTAGCGGCGGGGATTCACCTGTGGGCGTATCCCCGTTTCCTTTCGCTGTCAGCGGTTCATGTGCCAAGTCGGCTGATTTTCGGGGCTGACCTGCTGTCTCGGGGCAACCCGCGTCGGACAGAGTGGTGCCTCCACCCTCAGGTGCACGCTTGGCCCCAGGACGGGCTCTATGCGTTCCCCCCGATCCCCCTGATTCGACAGGTGTTGGACAGGGTGAGGGAACAGCGCCTGCGGCTCTTTTTTTAGGCCCCCTTTTGGCCCAAGCAGTTATGGTTTGCGGACCTGATCTCCTTGGCACAGGGACTGCCCTGGCCATTGCCATCACGGGCGGATCTCCTATCCCAGGCGGAGGGGGAGGTACGCCCCCCCTCCCCCAGCGGGTGGAAACTAGCAGCCTGGTTCCTGAACGGGACCATTTGCTAGCCCAGGGCTTGCCCCCTGTTTTACTTCGTTTCGAACTCAAGCTCTCACTCTAGTGCCATCTCGCTGCGCACAGCAACTAGAAGAATATATTTTTTTGCTCCAAAAATGACATTTTTTATATAACCAACCACCTACCAGCTCAGTGGCCTTGTGGTTTGAGTGTCCGCCCTGAGACTGGGAGGTTGTGAATTCGATCCCCGGCCGAGTCATACCAAAGACTATAAAAATGGGACCCATTTGCCTCCCTGCTTGGCATTCAGCATCAAAGGGTTGGAATTGGGGGGTTAGATCACCATATGATTCCCGAGCGCGGCACTACTGCCGCTCACCGCTCCCCCAGGGGATGGGTCAAATGCGGAGAACAAATTTCACACACTGAGGTGTGTGACAATCAGCGGGACTTTGCCTTTACCTTTACCTACCGACAGGTGGTGTGGTAACCTTGGGACTGAGGCGGCCACCCACATTCCTGTGACAATGTCACGTCCGCCCAGATCCCAAGACGCCACTCCTCGTTCTTCCAGCCCATCTGTTAGAGATGTCATTGAAAGCTCTGTGTGCTAATTTGTTTGCGCTCTCAGGCCGAGCTAATTCCGTCTTATTTGCCTAACTAAACTACAAGGCGTTTGTTCGGTGGACGAGATTCTTCAGGCTTCGGGGACCCGATCCTGCATTCTCTTCACCAAGGGCGACGGTCACAGCTCATCAAAATCTAAGAGTGTTTTGCCTTTATCTTGTCTTAGCACATTCTGCTTAGGCTACCTCCGTGTAGCTGTTGCATGCTCTCACCCCGGCTGGGGTGACGATTGAGTCTGAGATATTAGCTTAGTGAATACGCTAGCGTGTTTGCCGCTTTTCTCAGTACTTACGCTAGCTTGGCTAGCTTTGCATGTATTGCTAAGTGTTGCTTAAGGCCGGCTTTACCGTGGGGAATATGAATATATATTAAATCTCACGCCCCTAAGGTTTTCGAATCCGTTGAAATTTTTGAAATTGGTTGTTTCCCGCCAGAGATATCACCAGAAATCCACTCTGTGTGTGTGGGGGGGGGGGGGGGTGGAGGGGAGGGGCGGGTGCGGGGACCCGAAATACTACATTTCCCACAATGCACTGGGCTCGCGTGCCCACCCCTCAGGCATTTGGCTGATATCAAACTCCAGTAGGTGGCGGTAATGCACATATATGCTTGCCAACCGCCATAAAAGTCGAAGAAGAAGAAGGCTTCGACATAAAAAGATTTAGTAGAAGAAGAAAAAATTACAAAACATTAAAAAAAAAATTGCCTCCAAATTGCACCAAATTTAAACGGTAGTATATATGTCGGGAGATGTCTTCATAAAAAAAAATTCATGCATTTTAAGGCATTTTTGTAGGAGTTTGATGTTGTAACCATTTCATGTAAAAATGTGTAAAATCGGGTACATTGCTCAGCGTTGATTTCGTTACTTCAACGCACCGACTACTAGATGTAAAATTTGACGAGCTTTCCAATGCCGCCAGTCCCGTGTCTGTCCGTACTTCCGTTCCAGGTCTCTTTGCAAGGAGCTATGGAAAGCTAACCTAGCTACCATAGGCTAGGTGGTTGAAAAAAGATGGCTGCCTTTTGCTTTTCTTTGAGACCTCTGAAGGGGCGTGGAGGACCTCTAGAGGCGGGACCATGGCTCACAACACTTGTAGTTCATAGGCGCTCGACTTCCGCAAGGCGGACTCGGGCCAGATGACGCGTAACGCGTCGGCTGGCCCGAAAAATATGTGAGAGATGGTTGATAGGTCAGGCAGGGAAGCACCAATTTCAAAAATTTCAACGGATTCGAAAACCTTAGGGGCGTGAGATTTAATATATATTCATATTCCCCACGGTAAAGCCGTCCTTTAGTGTTGCTTTTGCCGCCGTGCAAATAGCATCTACTACTTTGACCTTTCTCCTCGGCTGAGGAGTTTTCTTCCGAGAGTGACTAGTAGGCTTGTTAGCTCGCGCTTGTCTCTCTCTGCTTACGCTAGCTGAGCTAGTGGGTTTGTTCACGCTTGTTCTCTCTAGTTAACAGGTCGTGTTTGCTGCCTTCCCTTCGGGTCAGGCTATTGCCGCTTTCGTTACCGTTGCACGTTCGCTAGCCTCCGGGTGGCTTACTGCCTAGCTGCTTCACGCTAGTTTACTAGCTTCCTTACGGTACTCCCGCTAACAAGGTGCAGCCTGTGGGAGCTTGCTGTTATGGCTCATTTCCACCACATATAACAACACAGTACAGCTCTACTCGACCTGGTCTTACTCGTCTCTACTTGATATAGACTCTGTTTCCATAGCAAGTTTACTCGCCTCTGCCCACACCTGGTCGTCATAGTGACCGCATATGTGCCCTCCGCCCATAGCCGAAGCAGGCTATAACGTATAACGTTAAAATTAAATCCATACACAGAACTTTTAAACTGTTTATGAAATACTGGTGCCTCTAAATGACCTACAGTGTACATGGGCAAATGTGACAATCGGCTAGGAGAATGGATATCACTTTGTTGTTACTCAAACTCACATGCATGCACTGCGCGGGGGACGGGAGTTGCGCTACAGGGAGAAAGGGAGCCTCTACCCCGGCGGCCTCTCACCAGGCAAGACCGCGGCTTCACTAAACCCCCGCCTCCGGCCTAGCGGAGCCAATGCACCACACAACTACAAAGGGCTTCCCGAGGAGCGGACTTTTTCTCTCTCAAAACAATTGAGCAAGGAGATCGATTTTATTTCACCAGAGCCGAAGGCAGCAACACAAAAGACTGATGGAAATAACATTAACAGAAGAGAAGGTAAGCTCCACTAAACTGGTATCCAGCATTGACAGTCAGTAGATACAGTAAACACAATTATGCCTGACCAATCAGTCGTCTGCAGTGTTTTCACGTCACGGTATGGTACCGGGTTCACAGTGCTGGAACCTCAACAAAGCAGGGACCAAAACTAGCACGACTCAAC
This sequence comes from Poromitra crassiceps, assembly GCF_964638095.1. Lineage (NCBI taxonomy): Eukaryota > Metazoa > Chordata > Actinopteri > Beryciformes > Melamphaidae > Poromitra > Poromitra crassiceps. Next base: position 131,366,660 of record NC_139623.1, on the reverse strand, counting down.
CCCGACTCAACCCGGGCTCTCCATGTTTTTGATCGGTGGAATGAGACAAAAAAGCAAGCTGATGGTGGTGCCATCACAATGAGCAGGTCCCCTCTCTCCAACAGAGCTTGTATAAATATTTCATGAGGGTGGTGCCATCAGACGCCCAGCAGGCCAGAGCTATGGTGGACATTGTCAAGAGGTACAACTGGAGCTACGTATCAGCAATACACACAGAGGGTAAGACTGTGTGTGTGTGTGTGTTTGGGGGGAGGGGGGATTTGTGTTTTGCATTTTGTCATTCTTCTCTATCTCTCTCGCTCTCTCTGCCCTCTTACTCTCTTCTCTCCCGCTCTGTCTTCTCTCTATCTCTCTCTGTTCTCTCCTCTCTTTCGGTCTCTCTCTCTGTTCTCTCTTCTCACTCTCTCTCTGAGTCTCTCTTCTCTCAGATTATGCCACATTTATCACCTTTACCTGTGAATTGTACACTCACATCACTGTAATGTATGGTATATGTCCCACTTGTACAAACATACCCACAGCAACAGAAATGTGATGGGAAAATGTGCATGAACCAAAGGGAATCTCTTTGTTGCAGTTTATGGAATTTCAAAGCAAATGCTCTCCACACCACACACACACTGGGACACTAGGACTCAACAGGTCAAGGTCAATTCTTCCCTCTCCACTGCTAAACACTGCAGTACAGGTGCCCCGCAGGGGGGGGTGAGCTCACCTTTTCTTTTCACTGCATACACCAACGATTGCAGGAATAGTCAGCCAAGCAACTTTGTCATCAAATTTTCAGATGACACTATTATTTTAAGCTTGCTGCAGGGTGATGAATGCCCCTCTGTTTACTATAGGAAGATAGATACTTTTAAAGAGTGGTGCGAGAGGAACCACCTCATCTTAAATACCTGCAAAACCAAAGAGATTATCTTTGACCCGAGAACAGTGAGAGCACATGACCCTGTGGTCATAGGTGACAGGGAAATTGAGGAGGTAAGCTCGTACAAGTATCTGGGGATACAAATGGATAACATGTTAAAATGGGACGTCCACGTTGATTATCTGAAAACTGGCACAACGTTTGCACTTCCTACGTAGGCTCAGACTTTTTGGAGTGTGCACCAAAATCATGACAACATTCTACAATGCTGTGCTGGAAAGCCTGATCAGATATGGCATGATGGCGGCATGGTTTGGGTCTCTCACAGTCAAGCTCAAATCTAGAATTTTAAAAATGGTGAAGACAGCCATGAAAGTGATCGGCAAGAAAGAATCACTGACGCTCCAGTCCATCTTCGAGAAAAAGGTCATCAGCCTGGCTCATAGAGCTCTGACCGACCCTTCTCACATTTTATTTACTGAATATGAGTTGTTACCTTCTGGCAGAAGATTCAGAGCCAGCAGATACAGGAGCAACCGCTATAAGCTCTCCTTCCTCCCCACCTCGATTACACTTCTTAACAAACAGCCTGCTCTTCCCCCAGGCTGTAGAAACCCATAGTCTGTAGGTGGAGGCATTTTAAGTAGGAACGGTAATCTTAGCCCCATGTTTTACCTTCCTATTTTATTTCTTTTGTTTTTCATTTGATCTTATTTTAATGTTTTATTCTTTTATTCTTTTACTCTTTTATTATTTTATCCATTATCCAAAACCCGCTGCTGGTTTTGTTTATTGTTGATTTTATATTCTTTTACCTGCGGGTATGTATGATTTAAACAAATTGTGCAATAGGGCTGTGCAATTTAATGTCTCAGTTGGCATCTCCCCACTGTGTCCTAGTGCAATGCTGTGTCTGTCCTGTTTGTGTTTACTTGTGTTTATGTAACACTGGATGTGGCTACGTGCACTTTTTGCCCAAGACAAATTTCCCTTCTGGGACAATAAAGTTTATCTCATCTCATCTCATCTCACCTCATCTCATCTCACACACACACATGCACACACACTACCCACACGACCACAGCACACTAAAATGATCTTTAATTAATCCACACCACATTATTTCACTCTGTTGTGTGTGTGACTGTGTGTGTGTGTGTGTGTGTGTGTGTGTGTGTGCGTGCGCGTGCGCACGCATGTGTGTGTGTGTGTGTGTGCGACGTGCGTGCATGCGTGCATGCCTGCATGTTTCAGCACTCTCATTAGCACTGTTAGTATGTGTCATTTTGGCTCGACTTTGACAATGCTGACTACTTTAGCGGAGAAGCGCTGTGGGGGAGGAAATCGTCAAGGGAGTGAATTTACATTTGGAATGGGCCTTTCTGTCTGCAGCTGAATCTGTCTGAACAGTTAGAAACGTCACCATGGAGACCTACAGAGCATACCAGAGCATGTGATTGTATTCCGTGCTCCGTACTGAAGCTGTCCCTGCTTTGGCTACTTGGGCTGAGCCTGTCATCTTTTTTCTTTTTCTTTTTTATTGATTTGGGGACAATGATGGCTGGATAGCTAGCCTGTCTTGTTATTAAACATACTCTTTTCAATCATGAGAGACCGGTCGGTAAGGTTTAACAAGGGACTTTATTTAGCAAGTGGCGTGCATGGCAAGTACTTTGGCGTATGACTCCATTGTAAGATGGCGCTCCTCTTTAGGCGAGAGGGCGGCATCTATTTGGGCTAGAGAGAATCCCCCCCCCGGGATTCTCCAGGAGTCAAGACTCTTTGGTGGTGGACTGGGGAGGTGGGTGGGGTGAAATGATGGCTTCAGAGGATGGTTTCAGGGGGAATGAACAGCCGCGATGCCGGCTGCTGCTGTGATCCTCCAGAGTGGGGGGGTGACGTAGAACCCTCGCTATATATACTAGGGAGGACTGACGTCATGCCTGACGTCATGAACTGAGGACAACTGATGTCATGCCTGACGTCACGCTAGGGCTTGACTGACGTCACGGGCTGATCAGGTAATACAGATATGACGACCTCTCTCTCAGCTTGAAATTTGGTATGGAAAGCTCACTAGTCACTGTTTGTCAACCGTTTTTGACTTTGAAAGTTGCTACCATAACGTTAGCTTTCTGGTTCTGAGGCAAAGGGTTCTATGAGCTGACTCTGAGCTGACCGGACTAGATTACCTCCCATTGTTAACTCATATCCAAGGTTCGCACTATTTACTGGAGCAGTGATCAACATTTCCATTGCATGAGACGCTGATGGGATGGTAATGATTGTTCCAGGGCTTAGTCGGTTGCCCATGTGTTAGCCCGGAAAAACATTAGGTTTTGATTGCAAAATACATGCAAATATAAATTACCTGTTCTTATTTTTTCTCCTTTGGCAAGACCATGGTATAAGTGGGTTAATGCATGATGAGATGTCCATTATCATAAGTTAATGGACTTTGCAGAGTCAACTGTCCTCAATCACTTGAGTAAGGATCATTACCTAACCTGGTCAACCAATGTGCGATATATATATGCTGGCGTTTGTTTTCTTAACGTAGCCTACCTTATGTCCTGTGGTCCACAGTAGGCCTAGCTCCTGCTTCACGTTCCCTCATCATCATCAAAACCTTGCTGGTTTGGTCATATTCTTAACATTTCTCCCTTGGCAATACTTGCATAATTTCAACAAAATACAGATAATGGACTGATGATGTATGGCATGAAGTCACACCACAGTGACCATACAACTTCAATACATGTTAATGTATTATCACTGATCGGTGGCTGTGCAACAGTTGCTTGCATGTGCAGTAGGCTACCTTCTTGCAAGTTTTGATAATATACGACTAGCCCGTCTGGTGACACAACTAAACAAGGCAACTCAATGCAGTGTGATGCTGCATGTTTTTAGACAATTGGCATTGCATCAAACTCAATCACAATCAAATTTGGTGGCATCTAACAATTAAAAAGCAAACACTGGGTAAAAACAATTAGCACATTATCAAGTTTTAGTCAGCTCACTAGATCCCAGTATATTAATGTGATGTCAACAAATATATATTTTTTATCTATAGCACCATCATAACAAGGCGCTCAACAAATAGCCAAGTAGAAGACTTTGGAAACAGTGCATCAGCTATTTTACTGCATAGGTATGTGGCATTTGAAACAAACAATTTTGAGATGAGAGAAAATCATCTTTTAAATTACTACTGTAATAACAATAAGCGATGGGGTCTAACGTATGCATTTTGATGAAGAAGAGGCACAGAGATCGTTACAAGCTGTCTATTGCGGTTTATTATGACAACAATAAACAACATCTTCCGATCAATCCTGACTCATAGCCTGGGCGTCAGACTACAGCAGCAGCTGTCCTCCCGCTCTTCATCATTCACCTGAGGAAATGAAAAAAACTGTCAATACTATACTGTCAAATTGAAATCTTCAACCACAGCTACCCACCTCTAAGCTGCTCTAAAGCTGTCCGAAGTGAATTAGTTATCCATTAGTGGTGACATCGCATGCAGAAATGTACGTTAAATAAGCTTACCGTCTGTGTTATGCACTCCCCCCTTATTGTATGTTTCTCACTCCTAACATTATTTTCTCTCTGCTCCACTTAGTTGTCATGCCTCTGGTTGCTAAGGCCTGGTTGCTAAGCTGATCCCACTCTGCTGCTCATGCCTGGCTCAGCTGATCCTCCTCTCCATTCCAGTGGCATTGCTTATGCCTGGACTCAGCTGATCCTCATCTGTTAATCATAGAGCTCATTGATAAATAGTGGCAGCTTCAGTCATTCTCTCTCCCTCTCTCAGCTCAACACCTCAACATGCTGGTGGCAGCAGCATGTGCCTGGTTTGTTTTGATACTTTGATTTGCTTTCTTTGATTTATCCTTTTTTTACTTTGGGAAAGGTGGGTATGGTGGTTTAGTTTTCGAGGCTTTGTTTCTACAGTTTAGTTTGTTATGTTTTGTAGTTTAGGGTGGTGCCTGGTCCGCCGGCCGTGTGTCGGCCAGTGTGTGCCCGCTCTTTTGTTCTGTTTGGCCGTCCCACCTGACCCCTTTGTTATTTTGGTTTTTCTAGAGAGCTAATTTTTGAGTTGGAAAATAAAGACTTTTTTTGGCAAACTTGTTCTTTGACTCCTTTTATGTTATTGGTCTCCAAGCGAGCCTTTTAAAAGGTGGCCGTAACATATAATGGGGGCTCGTCAAAACTTTTGTAGGCCCTGTATGTTTTTTTAGACTTCTAGTGGCAGTAGGAGTCTAGTGGTACTATTTTCGGGTGGGGGTAACCATTTGTTTTTGTACTGCTTTGGTGGTTAGGTGACTTTTTGTTTGCAGTATTCTGCTTTTGTAGTTGCTAACCTTTTGTTTGCAGTAGCCTGAGAGGTGAATTAATGGTCCCCTGTTAAGTAGCAGTTTTGTGCTTTTGTGTTGACTTTTTGAGGATGGAAGTGAAGAATGAGTTTGTTGAGGCGCCTAGCCTGGATAAGTTTCATCGCTGTACTAAAGACAGCTTGGTGTTAATTGCTGAACACTATGAAGTGCCTATTTCCAAGCAGGAAAAGAAGCAGGTGATTAAGGCTAAGGTGTGGGCAGGTTTGGTGGAAAAGGGGGTTTTACCTCATACTCCTGGCACACCAACGTCTCCTGTAGATTCTGGTCAAAAAATATTTGAGATGATTCAGTTGAAGCAGCTGGAGGTTGAGTCTCAGCGCTTAGCTTCGAGTTTGAGGGAGAAGGAGCTTCAATTTGAATTAGAAATGAAGCGTCTTGAGGAGGGCGCAGATTCACCTGCGTGAAGTCGAGCTTGGTGTCGGTGGTGCTTCCCAACACGTTTCTGGTCAGCCTGTTTTTGATGTGAGCCGAAATATATGGCTGGTGTTTGAAGGAGATGATTTAGTTGTTTTTGCTCCTTTTGTCATGGAGGGTTTTGTGTCTATGGGGAAAATGGATGAGAAAGTCCCCGTTAAAATCCTGCGTGACACTGCTGCTTCTCAATCCTTCATTCTGGAGGATGTGTTGCCTTTTTCAGCTAGCACTTTTGTAGGTTCTGATGTTCCAGTGCTGAGCTTTGGTATGGAGAGTTTAGAAGTTCCCTTGCATACTGTTAACCTTGAGTCTGAGCTGGTTTCGGGGCAGGTAGCTGTGGGCATACGTCCTCACTTTCCCATAAAAGGAGTGTCCATGATTCTGCGTAACTATCTAGCTGGGGGGAAAGTGTTGGTTACTCCTGATGTGACGCCAGTTCCAATGATACAATGCCCAGACGAGCTAGCTCAGAAGTATCCCACGAGTGCATCATGTGCTGTCACTCGTGCTATGGCTAGAGATCAAGCCAAAAATGATGAAGAAATTGATTTGGGTGACAGTTTTATGACAGAGCAGGATGGTGCTTTTGTGCCTGTTGTGTCTGTTTATAACCAGCAGGTTAGTGAAACTCACCTCGTGGAGGCTGGACGGCTGTCTCTTGTCTCGTGATCAGCTGATTGCTGAACAGGAAAAGTATCCAAATTTGTCACATTTGTTTTGGCTGATGCATTGTCGCGCCAGTAATTTGTTTGTCTGAATTATGTTTTCTGTGGTGGCATTTCAGAAACCATGATTCAGTAACTTAGGGTGGGGGTGTTATGCGCTCCCCCCTTATTGTATGTTTCTCACTCCTAACATTATTTTCTCTCTGCTCCACTTAGTTGCTTAGTTGTCATGCCTCTGGTTGCTAAGGCCTGGTTGCTAAGCTGATCCCACTCTGCTGCTCATGCCTGGCTCAGCTGATCCTCCTCTCCATTCCAGTGGCATTGCTTCTGCCTGGACTCAGCTGATCCTCATCTGTTAATCATAGATCTCATTCATAAATAGTGGCAGCTTCAGTCATTCTCTCTCCCTCTCTCAGCTCAACACCTCAACATGCTGGTGGCAGCAGCATGTAGGCTACCTGGTTTATTTTGGTACTTTGATTTACTTTCTTTGATTGATCCTTTCTTTACTTTGGGAAAGGTGGGTATGGTGGTTTAGTTTTCGCGGCTTTGTTTCTACAGTTTAGTTGGTTATGTTTTGTAGTTTAGGGTGGTGCCTGGTCCGTCGGCCAGTGTGTGCCCGCTCTTTTGTTCTGTTTGGCCGTCTCACCTGACCCCTTTGTTATTTTGGTTTTTCTAGAGAGCTAATTTTTGAGTTGGAAAATAAAAAGACTTTTTTTGGTAAAATTGTTCTTTGACTCCTTTTATGTTATTGGTCTCCAAGCGAGCCTTTTAAAAGGTGGCCGTAACAGTCTGCGACAACAACAATGGCTATTGCTACATAATATGAAACGCTAGAGCTTGCTTGACATTAACAAATCAACAGTAAAGGCCCCTTCACACTTGGAACTATAAAGTTAACTATAAACAGCTGTGTGGTGATTTCTTTATCATAATGTACTGTCGATGACTTTAGGCCCTACGTTCATGGGAAATAGGCTGCACCACACCATGTACACAGAACATGTGTATTCCTGACTGCACTGTTATAAGTAATACCTCTTAGCCGTTTTCACACATGCATACAGGAACATTGCCTGTAAATCAATATCGGCTATTTCCCGGAATTTCCCTTCACACCTGAGGGCTCACATGTGTGAATATAGCCGTCAAATAGCCGACGCCATATACACCACTTTGCTTTAATCAAGGCCTCTGGACTCGCATACACTTATAACTGTTTTCACTTAAGTTAAGTGAAGTTATCCTGCTAAATGCTAGTAGTACCGCAGCTGTTACACATCATTGACAAAGACGCACTCTATGATTGGCAGGAGGAGCTGATGTTGGCAGTCACGCCGTCACTCATTGGCTGCAATTCTGCGATTGAAATCGCCTCGCTCTGAATAGACCAGCCTCCAGACGAAACTTACATTACAGGCATAGTCTGTGACTTCACGTTGAAGGCTGAGTTCACCCAGGCTAAGTAGAAGCTACATGTTCTTATTCTGTTCTGTATGTTAGCTTTGATAGCCCTTGTGTATTATGCTAATAAACACCTGTCTCCTAGCTCTGTGTGTGTGTGTGTGTGTGTGTGTGTGTTTGAGATCAACACAGTTGATTGTTTTGACATTCATGTCAGCCTTGCACTGATCTGTATTTTTATCAAGTTCACCCTCCCATTTTCTCCCCAATTGTAATTGTCCAATTCCCCCTGTTGTCCCGGTCGTTGCTCCACCCCCTCTGCCAATCTGGGGAGAGTTGTGGACTAGCACATGCTTCCTCCAATACATGTACAGTCACCAGCCGCTTCTTTCCACCTGACAGTGAGGACTTTCACCGGTAGGACGTAGCGTGTGGGAGGATCACGCTATTCCCCCCAGTTCCCCTCCATGCCGAACAGGCGCCCTGACGGACCAGAGGACTTCGACAAATACCTTAATCCGGATTCCCACCCGCAAACACGGGCCTGTATGGACGCCCGACCAAGCCGGAGGTAACACGGCGGCTCAAACCTGCGACCCCCGTGTTGGTAGGCAGGGAATCCCATCAGTATTTCTTTAATGTACTGTGTGTGTGTCTGATTTTACTCTGTCCTATAGTTACAGGTATGTATATGTATAGGCATATTATGTCTGCATGTATATATACTCTCTAATTTGGGCTGCACTGAAAGCTTCTGGTTGGGTAACATACCGGAATGTTATGTTTTGTTAAATATTGAATGTTGATGTGTCTGATAATCCCATGTGGGATGGGTCATGTAATTTGTCCTGACACGAAAATAAAATATTCATTCATTCATTCATTCATACAGTATTTAATTATTTCTCTCACATTTCTTTTATATTTCTGTTCTCCGATTTAAAGGTGCCCTATAAATGGATTATCTACCTACTTGTTTACCATCCATTCATGCGCTTCCCTCCCAAGGTAATTACGGCGAGAGTGGCATGGAGGCATTTAAAGACATGGCAGCCAAGGAAGGGATCTGCATCGCCCACTCTGATAAGATCTACAGCAACGCGGGGGAGCAGAGGTTCGACAAGCTGCTGGAGAAGCTGCGAGGTCACCTGCCCAAAGCCCGGGTGGTGGCCTGCTTCTGCGAGGGCATGACGGTCCGCGGCATACTGATGGCCATGAGGCGGCGCCACCTGGTGGGAGAGTTTCTGCTGGTGGGGAGGTGAGTGGACCATCATACAGCTGCATAATCTTCACGTCACTGTCCCACAACAAAGTGTAAGGTAAGCCCATACTTATTTACATGTGTATAGCTAGCTACTGTATATTTACATTACCAGTGCAAATTTGTACACGCATGTTTCTTTATTTTTACTGTTTTTGACAGTTTAAGAAATCAAGCACTGCGGTAGTTCAGGCAGGCCACGAATGTCAAGCTGATTAGGAGCTGATCTCAAACCCAGCCCACATCAGCTGACTGCTTAGCTGATGCATTCAATTGGCTCAACTCAAACAGGGCACCCTCTTTGAATGAATGAATGAAACCTTTATTGCCCCTCAGGGAATTTGTTATGCACCCTCTTTAATTCTGCTCCAGTCTGCTGCCTAACATGGCTGCTTCATCTGCAAGCTGTTTGCAACCCACCTCCTCCCCAGCTCTTCCTTTCATGCTGTGTCTGACTTAAACAATGTAATTTCTGTTGTCATTGTTGCTGCTCTGTTCTGTACCTGGGGGTCTTTTGTTGCTCTTCTTGCCTTAAAGGTCCCATTCCGTGCAAAAACTGTTTTTACTTGTAAATGCATATATACTGCTGTCAGCCCTCCCTGTAATGAGTGGTCACAAGCTCAGAACTGCCACAGTTGGATTTGTCCCTATCCAGCTTCCCCCTGCAGTCTCCTCCAAGCCACACCCCCAAATGCTTCGTTTGCCCAGAGGGGAATTGGGACGTCACGAGCTTCCTCACGCATACTGCGCGGGTCTCTCTCACACAAGCTACCTGCACCATTTTGTCTATAGCCACAAAATTAACACTTCTAGCTGGAGCGACGCCAACTGTACGTGATCCAGCAACTGCAGAGGTGCATTCGGTAAGTCTAGGCATTTTGAGATGTCCTCTTTAGCGTAGTAACCGTTAAGTTAACGATAACTCGCAACCTAGCGTGCTGGTCCACAGACGCTAATCTGAGTGGCCGCTGGGAGCCTGGGGCGGGCTCTCCCTCAGCGGCCAATGGGAACTGTTAGTTCTGAATATATTATAGAAACAGACCGTTCTTGGGAAGCGACGAGATGAGGAAGTGAGAACTCCGTCACAACAAACGGGGTTGCTATATTTTCGACAAATTAATCCAGAATCATGTTTTATGGACCAGAGACACACGTTTTTAAGAGGTTACAGCTGCACGAATTGGGACCTTTAAGGCTATTCCATGTTGCTCGACGGGCAAGGAGCTCCCAGAATCTGCTGCTGCCGCTCACCTTCGTTATTTCGAATCCCACATAGGTTACGCCAAACCCCACATAGGTTACGCTAAAACCACCACCGCAAAGCGTCCTACCTGTCCTGTACTTGGCCAGTCGGCAGGAAAGTATCGCGGGACTTCACGAGACTTGGTGACCGAGATCACGTTTGAGGTAATTTGATCCCTGTGCGACTCCAGGAAACAGCCTTTGGCGAAATATCACTCTGGTGGTTCTTGAGGGATCAGATTATGACGATATTTGGCGAAAACGGGAATAAAAATAGCTATTTAGATGCAGGAAAGACAGGCTCACACTTGGCCCCAAATCAGCTCCATTTTACAACTGACTTGGACGCTATTGATCTCAAAACAACGCTAGGACGGCCAGAAACGCCGCGGAGATCGCTGGGTGAGTGGCCAAATCATAATTATTGCCAGGAGATGGGTCCAGGTTAAAAAAAAAACGAAATTCTCCTTTAAGAAAACAAACACCAGCAGCCTTCAAATAGTTTTATTGCCTATATATTGAAATGGGGTATATCGCACGTTACATTGGTCGACCAGGTTAGATAATGTTCCTTACTCCTTAAGTGACAATGTGCAGATACTGCACTGGTCCATTTTTTGGGTAACTGCAAGAGTAGTCGTATGTCACGGTTTATAACGGTGAAATAGGCTACTTTACTGGACAGGGAGCTTAATATGTCAACCCTGCAGTAGCCTACTCTATATGCCTGCTACTGATTAATGTTTTCTATATAGGCTATATCCTATGGTTGCACTATACATATAATATTCATACAGTACAACAACACCCTAAACGTTTTCAGGAAGATCTGGGGGCCTTACTTAGAAATGTTTGAAAATGGTGAGCAGGGATGATTTCTAGTATCGGTACTGATATTTCACTTTGAAGACTGTTGACTGATGTGTACTAATTGATATCATTGTGTAACCCCTATGGCAATAACCATACACTCTAAACATACTTGATCTCTATGTATAGCAGCAATGTATTATTCATGTAACATTAATATCATGATGTAAGAATGTGCACCTTTTTGTTTCTTTCTCCTCACCCTCCTTTTTGTTTTGTTCTGTCTGTCTCCCCCCTCCCCCTCCCCCTCTTCTTTTTGGTTTTGTTTTATTTTTTATTTTTATCTCTTCTATTTTGCTTAGTAAAAGTGACTATTGTAAACGTTTGAGTATCAAAAAGCAAATAAAAAGCTTTAATCACAAAAAAAAAAAAAAAGGCCTACATATATGTATAACGGTCACTACATCACACGTGTTATATATTATTATATATATATATATATATAATAACAATATATATATATATATATATATATATATATATATATACAATAAGTGTGATGTAGTGACCGTTTATAAATATATGTAGGCTATAATGTAAATAGCAGTTAAAGGTACATTCAGCAATGTTTTTGTGTTAAAATAAGTGTTAAATGGCTCTATATTCTGACAGCAATCACTGAAATAGAGTGTTTGGTCAGTGACTTGAAACCCTGAACCCCCCGCTGTCCTCTATCTCTCTCCTGTAGTCCTGCATGCAGGGCGAGCGTATCTCTGCAACCGTAACTCGTAGAGACTCAAGGGATTGGATTTGGGATGAAAAAATACATATAGTCCTTTATAGGCATTGCGATCCGACCTTCAGTTTCACAGAAAATGTAAACTTTTCTCTGATTGGATAAAAATTGGCACCGACTTCAAACTATCCAATCAGAGAAAAGTTGACATTTTCTGGGAAACGGAAGGTCGGATCGCGATGCAATGCGGGGGATACGAGGCTCGCTCTCTTATGGGTTACACCCACTGACGCCAAGCTCAATCCAAAAACCTGTCCATAGAGATCATGTCTAGCTGGTCATTTTAGAAGTAGCTCGCAAGACAAAAAAGCGTGGGCACCCCTGTATTATATCATATCCTCTTTTAGATTCTTTAACATCTTCTTTGCCTTGATGGAAAGGCAACGGCTTTAGAAAGGAATTCATACATATTTCACTATTTATATGGTCTAATAAACACATTTCAATCATATGCCTTTAGATCAAAATGGCTTCAAGATAATGAAAAACACAATACATTAAATCAGGTGTGTCCAAACTATTAGTGTATGTAGGTAAAGATATCTATGTACAGTATCTAACTAACAAACACACACACACACACACAAACAATATTAACAAATAATACAGTCCTCATTTGATATTCATGCTTGTATTCTTTTGCCCTGGGTGTTTGGCTTTCCTTTCTCGACTCCCAAGAGACTCTCCCACTGCTATTCATCAGTTTGTTTTCCAATTATTTATTTGAAGGTAAAAAGAATGTTTTAAAACATGTCGTCGCTGTCAGGCACAAACTGTGCATCTCCAAAAAAGCTATTCTTCACAAGGAAGAAAAAACATTCCCATTTTAACATAGTGTACTGTAATAGTAGTACAGTAACAATCGTAATAACCAGTAATAGAACATATTTCGCTGGTCTAAAGTCCATGAAACTGTCACAGGTTATTTTGAGTGTCTACTAAATCCATTTGGAGATATGGCCCCCTATCTTCCCACTGGCCTTAGTTGCAAAAACTGGCGTTAAACGCAAAAAAAAGGTGCCCTGCGCCTGCCTCTGGAAAATAGCAACATGGTTTTAGGCCCCGAAATGCGCTTTATGGCAAAGAGGCGTGGTGCAGTGCCAGACTAGGCCAGAATGGGCGTTTCGGCCTTAAATACCGGCGTAACGATACCTTTCCCCCTGGCGTTAATTTAGTGCTTAGCGCTTTTCAAAACCAGGCCTTATTCAGCGCACCGCGGATATTACTGTGCGTATTTACGCACAGCTCTCCTCTGCCGATCTCACACTCTCTCCCCCTCTCTCTCTCTCTCCCTCTCTCGCGCGTCTATCTCTTTCTCTTTCCCTCTCTCGCGCGCGTCAGACAGGCACAAAGACCGATGGAAAAAAGTTGTTATATCTAGTTTTGAGCCCCTGTCATTCAGAGGCTGTTGAGCCACATGTGAAATCTCCCAGCATGCATTGAGCCTAATACATTTCGACAAGAAATATCAACCAAATCAGCCTAAATTGCCTAAAGTGGTAGATAGAAATAATGTTTATGTTCACACAACATGCAATTCTCGAACATTTCAATATTGGCCAAAATAAAACATAGAAATCCAAACACAACCCTATGTGAAACATATATGTAATCCAGGTGGTATATATATCCCTCGCAGATTTAATGTGATTTAGATGAGTGACAGCCGTAACACGGTTCTACTGTGATGTCCTACTGTGATGTCCGTTCCAATAAGACTTATTACTTCACATTTACTTTTACAATAAAAACACATTTATGCAATGACTTTACATAATGTAGGCTATATTTATGTGCATCATCTGCAGCACTGGAGAAGAAAAGGTAGCGAGAGAAAACGATATTCTAATCTGGACAAACTTTCACCAATCTAATCTCATCATGACATAGGCCACATAGGGATAGGCTATATTTTTCTAGCCAATGCGTTTAGAACATTCTTTTCACTTTGATCTTGCTATAGTGTAGCGTATTTACATGCTTGCAGTATTTATACTGCAGTGAGATTGGTTTGAGAAGGATAATAATATGGAATAATATATATGGAGACAGACAGGGATGAAAGGGAGGGGGGGAGCTCAGAGCGCTTTGGTCGGCTTTTCTGACCGGACTGGATCGCTCCGTGGAATTGGAGCTTAAAAGGGAAGCTTGTGATTCGTTTACTGCACTCCTCCAATGAGCAGGTTGTGCATAATTTTACGCTTAAAAGGCGTGGTTATAATGCTTAAGGCCGCGTGTAGCGCCGACACAAAAATATCGAGTGCGCTGGTCCACACCCACTAATCTAAGCGCAGTTTTAAGGCCGTTGCAACGATAGAGCCCATGAGGTTCCCGCCCGACAGCGATGATTTGTGCATCAGGTTTCATGTCCTACTGATTCATTTCCAATCCACACTGTCTTCAAATGTCCAGCAGCATCAAACAGCATGTCTTCACTGTGTGTCACTGGGTCCATCTTTGTCTCATCATCATCATCTTCACCATCATCATCATATTCACCACAACCATCAACTGACATCAACCCCTCCTCCACGCTGCTTTAGGCTAGGTAACTCATGCTCATTTGTATTAACAGTTTTTTTTTTGCCATTCACAGTACTACTTTATTATTGGCATTACCGTGAAGGGCTCAATCAGCAGCACAAATAAATGAGATACAGCTAGCAGCCAAATAAAGATGTCAGACTCTCTGCCGTGGTTCTCAAACCTTTTCACTTCAAGGACCCCTAAACTGACTCAAATTAGACCGCAGACCCCCATTTGATAAGATTTTGTCTGCAGGGTCCCCTAGCATTCAAAATAAAAGCGACGCAACGCAATGTATGTTTTTAAAAGGGAAGTGGAAGCCCCGGCAGGAGTAGAGGACTTTATGAGGTAATTTATTGGTGCGAGTGTTCATTAGGATTTGTTTTGCCTAGCGTTAATCTGCCGCTTCGTTATGCAGAAAGTGCGTAGATTTGACTTCAGTTCTCGATGGGAATGCTAACGTATTGATCGTCATATCGTGGTGGGTTTATGCTGCGGAATTGACCGTGGCTGGCAGTGTGTTTTGTGGCTCTCACCGTTGCTGCTGTCGGGTTGTTTGTGTATGATACAGCGACCTTGTATCAGGCAGTCTGGTGTTGAAGTTTCCAATGCTTAAAAACACTCGACTGTTTCTCTTGCTTGATCAACACAGCTGACATGACAACAGTGCAGCAGGTTGCTGCGTTCGCATCTCTCTTCAGTCTTCACCGTAATGACGCGTTGCTCAAAGTGACAACGTGATACTTAAGATTAATCGATTGGATCGGATTCTACTTCTTTTCCCCCTAAAATATGCAATCCAGAGACTTTAGTCGGATCGGCACCGATACCGATACTGAGTATCGGATCGGACCATCCCTAATACAAAGCAAATGTTAGTTTGTACTTGAGTTCTTCCCTGGAAGTGATTTTGGTGTAGACGGGCCATTGTATTTAAGCAAGCAGTATTCTACTATATAGTGACCTGTATGCAGAATATATATAGGGAGATTTTTTTTTATCATTGTAAAGCCACAGCACATTAAAGAGGATATGAATGTGATGTGTGCAGTTCTTCATAGATCTAGCCTCTTCATTTTGCTGTCAAAGTGCATGAGATTGATGCAGTTTACTTTAAAATGTATATTTTCTTCAGTGCCGCATCTATGTGCCGACAGACCGCAGTGCCATCAGTCCGCAATGCCGATAGCCCACAAGCAGAACCAGCTGAGCGAGGTGGTGTGCAGTGTGTCGGGGGACCGGCTGGGGGGTCCACCCGCTATGCCGACCACCCGCTATGCCGACCTTAGGTTTAGGCGTGGGGGTGGGAGAGGTTAGGTTAGGTTTTGGGTTAGGGTCTGGGGTGGGTTAGGTTTAGGCATGGCATGAGGGGAGGTTAGGTTTGGCGTGGGGGCTGGGAGAGGTTAGGTTTTGGGTTAGGGTCTGGGGGAGGTTAGGTTTAGGCATGGGGGGAGGTTAGGTTTGGCGTGGGGGCTGGGAGAGGTTAGCTCCACCGACACGCTGCACGCCGCCTCGCTCAGCTGGTTCTGCTTGTGGGCTATCGGCATTGCGACCTGTCGGCACTGCGGCCTGTCGGCACATAGACGCGGCACCCCGGCTGGAGCTAACCTCTCCCAGCCCCCACGCCTAAACCTAACCTCTCCCACCCCCCATGCCTAAACCTAACCTCCCGCAGACCCTATCCCTAACCTCTCCCACCCCACCCCCCACGCCTAAACCTAACCTCTCCCATACCCTAACCTCTCCCACCCCCCACGCCTAAACCTAATGTTGGCATTGCGGGCTGTCAGCACTGCGGGTGTTCGGCATAGCGGGTGGATGCCATTTTCTTCGGGGGGGGGGGGGGGGGGGGGGCATGCCCCAGACCCCCTAGAGGAGGGGTTCCCACCGCGGACCAGTTTGATATTGACAATATACTGTAGCTGTGGACCGGGAGGAGGGGGGGGGGTGTAGTAGGTCCACCCACCACAATCTCTCCAAATCCTGTGGGAACACTGTAATCCTAACTCATCTGTAAAATTATCACACTGTGGCAGATCACAAATTCATTTAGAGCTCCTGGGCAAAAATATAATTTTATGGATTTTCCTTGAGGGAATTGTCACAACTTGAAATTGTGCTGTTCAGGTCTATTTAATCTAGACAGAGAAAATGATGAAAAGACTGGGTTTAGGGTGAGGTAGAGAAAGTCTCTGATTGAGAGTGCAGAAGGGGGAAAAGCGGTAAAGAGGGGGTTGGTTTCGCTGGAGGTTTGAGTCTCTGTGAGAAGAGCAGCTTTTATTTTAAGGTTTTGGTCTCTGGTTCAGTCTGGTCCCTGGTGTCCTATAATGCCTTCCCTCATTAGGAGCCACATAATGTAGGCTGTCGCTCAAATCTGACAGCAGGAAACATAAAATGACCTTGAACTACATATTTCACTAGAGCATGCTCTATAATAGACCCAGATGTTGGCACTTCCGGTTCCCTCGTGTGAAAGTCAATTGGATTTTTGTATGGGGATTTGGGTTAAATTCTTGAAATAATGTATATGGTTAAGAAAAGTTTATGAAACTGCAAATTTTGTGTTCAGCAAGATAATCTTCACAAATGATGACAACTTTGGTGATTTTTAAAGAATAAATGTGATAAAAAAATGCATTGTTGGAATGATCAGATGAGATGAATTTGGAAAAGTTTTGTGTGTGCCCTCTCTTCTGCTTCACTACCAGCTAAAAGCCAAAGGCTTATTTCCATTGTGATCCTCTTGGGGGGGGGGTGTTAGGGTGCCAAGTCCAGAAGGTTTTTTTTACACATAAAAAATTACATATATACAGCATTTCAATACAAAAATAATTAATTAACTTCACAGCATTCCAGTACAACAATAATTCATTTACATCATATGCAAACAACTATACAGCATATCGCGACACAGATTGCACAAGATCCCTACTCTGACGGACCATTTGCTAGCCACTTCTTTGTGGACCTTCTAAAACGTCCCTCCTCTTCTATAAGCTTCAGAGATAAGGGCTGACGAGCCAATCAGAGTGATTTCTCTCACCGATGACTCAACGGCAATTCAATAGCGGCCGGACAAAGCTGACTAGAGCCAATGGTGCGTGACACACCGCAAAGACTAGAGCGACAGACGCCCAGGCCACGCCCCACGCCAATTAATGTGTCAGCCCTCTAACTTGATGACAGATGCCCAGGCCACGCCCACGCCAATTAATGTGTCAGCCCTCTAACTTGATGACAGACGCCCAGGCCACGCCCACGCCAATTAATGTGTCAGCCCTCTAACTTGATGACAGACGCCCAGGCATGGCCCACGCCAATTAATGTGTCAGCCCTCTAACTTGATGACAGACGCCCAGGCCACGCCCACGCCAATTAATGTGTCAGCCCTCTAACTTGATGACAGACGTCAGCCCTCTAACTTGATGACAGACGCCCAGGCATGGCCCACGCCAATTAATGTGTCAGCCCATAACTTGATGACAGTCACTCAGCAAAGAATGCCATTTTTCATTTTTATTGCTACAAAATGGCCAACACACTCACATCGGACTAAATTATGTTATATCAGACGGACTCCTCTTGTACATTATTTAGGCTATGGAAAATGAAGAGTTTTCCTTTTGTATCAAGTAGCAACAAAGTTGTAGCATGATGTGTTTAAGTTAATTTGCCTTACTTGACATTGCAAATCCTACGATGTGACTATTGTGCATGCGCACATTGCCACGATGCTGAAATGATCTATTGTGCAGCCCTAGTTGCACCATATTGGAAAAAACTGACATTGCAATATATTTTGTTCCTGCGATATATATTGCGAGAATGAGAAATACAGGAATTTTCACCAAATGATTTGGAATTAGTGATGGGAATTACGGCTCTTTAAAGGGAGCCACGTCTTATGGCTCCGATCCTTTCTGACAATTGGTCAAAATAGCGGCTCATCTTTCCCTTTTTTTTGGGGGGGGGGGGGGTAGGCAGGGGGCCTATGGTTTATCTGTGATGATATGGTAAGATTTGGATCAGATTCGATCTTCCCACCACTATAGTTTAATTTTGCATATAGTGGACTTCAGCAATACTAAATCACTCATATTTCCAGACCTAATGTCAATGATCTGGATTGTAAACATTAGCCTATGGTGACACCATCCATCTGCTTAGCCAGTGAATTTACTTCTTCTATGAAATGTGCTGTGTAAATAAAGTTGCCTTGCCTGCAATTCATGCAACACTTAGCTGCTCAGAAAGCCGGCAGATACATCCCGCAGCGTAGCTCGTTTTGATATTAAGCCGAGTTCGCCCACACAGGTCAGTTACAGCATGGCTGATAGCAATTAACGAGTGCACCTATCTTCCCTGCTCAGCGGACTAGCGGAGGGAGGTCTACCCTGTGTGTGTGTGTGTGTGTGTGTGTGTGTGTGTGTGTGTGGTGGGGAGCGCATGCAGTGAAATCTGGGCACACCGATCAAAAGAACGGCTCTCAACAACTATGACTCGGTTCCCTTCGTTCATAGCAAAGAGCTGTTCAATAGAATCGGATCGTTCGCGAACGTCACATCACTATTTGGAATAGCTCTATTAATAGTCTAGTAGCAAGTCCTCAAAAAAGGCTTTAGTTTTTGAGATACCCCTACCCGAGGTAGAACAAAACACAACAATGATTTTTCTTATCTTTAGGGTCTCCCATTAATGAAATTGATTGTTGTCAAAAAAAAAAATTGGGGATTTTTTTTTTTTTTTTTGGGCTGTTCTTTAGAACTACCCCAAACCCTGAAAAAGAGCCAAATTAAGCCAGTCCCAATACGGGAAATGTGACAAAAAAGCCCATAACTTGAGAATGCTCACTCGTTTCCTCATCAGATTTGCTGAGGTATGAACCAGGTGGCTGCCCTACATCACCAAATAGTCAGAAAATGTCATTTAACCTGGTATTCACAGCCAAAGTCCAAATATCCAAATATGAAATACAGTATCAGCCCTTTGTTGAACGTATTATGACCCTACCAGATTATTGTGCCAGTGTTTGGGAGTCTGGGGCACATTCACAAGCGTATACTCCATGGACTGCAATTGAGATGATGAGATGAGATATACTTTATTGTCCCGAGGGAAATTTGTCTTGGGCAAAGTGCAATAGTTCACATAAGCGTTTTTAAAACAGATACAGACGACACATAATAGCAGCATTTGTACATTCAATTGAAGCAACAGTCAACTCACACTGTAGGTATAGCTGACCTTGAGTCAGCTTAACCATAGTAGGAAGCAATTCAATAAATTAGAAATAGATACAAGTAGAAGGCATATTAATGAGTACTAATCACAGGTCACACCAAGTAACAATACAATAGTACATCGTAGGACCGGAGTATAAAGTGCACAATCACCAAGTAATAAATCATCAAGTAATAAAAGTATCACAATTTAGAGCAATGCAAATAGTCAATAACCATCATAAAAGTCTAACTCCACTAAGTGCTATGAACAATGTGATGATTGTTCAGTAGACCTATAGAAGTGGGAAGAAAAGAAAACTTAAACCTGTTGCTCTTGCAACGAATCGCCCTATAGCGTCTGCCTGAAGGTAGCAGCTCATACTCTGAAGTCAGAATGTGTGAAGGATCAGACAGCACCCTCTTTGCCAGGCTGAGCACTGCTTTCTCAAAAATTACCTGAAGAGAAGGTGAGTCTTTTCTACCAATTACCTTCATGGCAGTTTTTTCCATTTTTACTATTTTGGATTTGAGCTGGACAGAGAGTGTCCCGAACCAGGCAGCCATGCCATATCTGATAATGCTACCTAGCACTGCATCATAGAAAGTGGACATAACTTTCTTGCTCACACCAAAGAGCCTGAGTCTGCGCAGAAAGTGCAAACGTTGTGCCAATTTGGCACATAGGTGATCCACATGGACATTGTAAGGATTGCAAAAGACTGATGCAAACAAAACCGTCTAAATATTGTTCAGTCTGTAGTAGGGCATTCACAGACTAGTAAAACCACTAGTCGACACTGTGCTTAGTAGTCGACTAGTCGTTTTAGCAACAATTTTTTTTTTTTTTTTTTTTTTTTTTAATCTTTAAGAAAGAACATGAGGTATTTACACAACATACATGGACTATCATATCCCATATCCCATATCCCCCACAAAGAACATCAAAACAAAACAAGAAAACTGCATAAGATACACAATAATCCAAGAACAAACAAGACTATTGGACAAACAACCAAACAAAAACAATGCATTCAAAGTAAATACATAGATCTTGCCCTGTTGGCAGCTACTGTAGGAAATGCATAGCTTTAAATTGGAAAGCATCCAATCCCCCAGCTGTAGTTCACTGGTGGAATGGACTCTCAAGCTACCATACGTTGGATAACATTTACTACAAGAGCAAAGGCAGATTCTTAGACATCCCCAAAATATGGCAACCACATTCAGAGTTTGACTTTAAGAACTTTTTACCCCAGTGTCATTAGGCTTATCAGGATAGGAGCTGAATACATTGTTTTTGTTTGGTTGTTTGTCCAATAGTCTTGTTTGTTCTTGGATTATTGTGTATCTTATGCAGTTTTCTTGTTTAGTTTTTTTGTGTTTTGATGTTCTTTGTGGGGGATATGGGATATGGGATATGATAGTCCATGTATGTTGTGTAAATACCTCATGTTCTTTCTTCAAGATAATTTTTTTTTTTTTTTTTAACGACTAGTCGACTACCTTTAGGGACGACTAGTCGACTAGTAAAATTCACTAGTCATGAATGCCCTAGTCTGTAGGCAGCCTGTCAATCTGGAGACGATTATGTTTAATATACTGTATCCTTGGTATCATTGTCCATTTGTCAGATTAAGCTATCACAATGTTACATTCTTCTCTCTTCTGTGTATCATATTGTAACCTTTTTCCAAAGTATTTGGATCTTTCATTGTTGCTGCAGGTACATAAGATGTTGGAAGGCCAACAGAGAGGCACTGGCATTTTCCACTCTCGCCACAGTTTGCATCTTTGCAATACAAGTGAGTAATGTCTCTCACTTCTGTAGGTGCTGGGGGTTTGGTAAATAGGACTGGTGGTCAAATGGCTCCATCTCTGGCAATCCATCCCTTGCCGATAGGACTCCATAACAGGGGTTTGGACATGTGACGGTGACACCATATCAGTGTCTGATACATTGCTCTTGCTGTCTACCAGCATGTCATGCACTCACTGGCTGTGACACAAGTAGTTTGTACAGAATAGGAAAGACAACCGCATTCACCAAACTCAAGACCCATCTCAGTGAGCTCAAAGATCTTGCCCATTTTGGACTCTGCCAGCTTGGAAGAGTCTTTGCCAGTCGCAAGATAATTTGCGCTTCTGCTTTTTAAAAAAATGGACAATGGACTGATGTGCACAAACTTTGATGAACTGAGGTTCATAATTGCATCAACAACATATGCAGCCTCTGCAAATCTACCGCCAACAGAGGATCCATTTGCACAAAATGTGCAAAGACCAATGTATCAGACAGTGATATGGTGTCACGGTCACATGCCCAAACCCCTGTTATGGAGTCATATTGGCAAGGGATGGATTGTCAGAGATGGAGCCATTCAACCAGTTCTATTTACGAAACCCCCAGCACATTGAGCAAGGCGGTAGTTCAGGCAGCTACAGCTACGAGATATCAATCAGCGAAAAGCTGTACAGTAGCATGATGTGTTTGAGTT
Organism: Poromitra crassiceps; assembly: GCF_964638095.1. Taxonomy (NCBI): domain Eukaryota; kingdom Metazoa; phylum Chordata; class Actinopteri; order Beryciformes; family Melamphaidae; genus Poromitra; species Poromitra crassiceps. Next base: position 131,344,548 of record NC_139623.1, on the reverse strand, counting down.
AATTTGCCTTACTTGACATTGCACGTCCTGCGATGTGACTATTGCACTGCAATAACAATGCTGAAACGATATTGTGCAGCCATAGCTGTACCAAAAGCAATTTCTATCAGTCCTTTTAGAAGTTAAGATTCTATTCTATTCTGTTCATAATTGCAGGATAATGGGTAATTTCTGGGTTCCAAATAGGCCACTACAGTGCTCTAAGTGTCCACTCAGAAATGATCTGACTGCAAAGGTGACTCATTTCCACTGAAGGAGGTTAAATAAGGACATTGTGTGTGTGTGTGTGTGTGTGTGTGTGTGTGTGTGTGTGTGTGTGTGAGAGAGAGAGGGCGTGCGTGTGTCTACGTGCACATGTGTGTGTACGTGCATGCGTGTGTGTCTATGCGTGTGTGTGTGTGCGCGCGTGCGGGTGCGAGTGTGTCTTGATGATTGTAGGTAGGTGGTGTAGCTTGCAGCAGTTTGCAGCAGGTCAGTGTGTGGGCGTCAGAGCTCTCGTTCAAGAGTGATTTAATCTATCCCGAGTCGCAGCCCTGCCTTTTTTACAGCAACATGCCATTTCCCTGCTGGCTTCTCTGAGGACCAGTTATGAAACATCTTCTGACTCGCCCAGAGGATCACACAGAACCCACCCACACTACTGTTGTGTAACTCCAGCACTGTAAAGTTAGCAAAGTTTTCAAAAATGTATTCTTTTTTTGTCAGTTGGAGAAAGAAGAAGGTGTTTGTATGTGTGCACGTCTGTCTGTGATGTGTTTTGTGTGTGTGTGTGTGTGCGTGTGCGCGTGTGCGCGTGCGTTCATGCGTGCGTGTCAATCGGATCCATTATCCGGCAATTGTCGGTCTTTTACCTGTAAAATGATTTAAAATCTCTGGTCAATAAATCCGGGGAAAATAATTCCTTCTCAGCACAATTTCAATTAATTAAAATAAGCGGAAAAAAAGCCTATTTCAGCTCACCTGCCGAAAAAATTTCATGTTTGCTTCCCTGTGTTGAGAGTCAAGCGCTGGATATTTTTTTGGCCCACTTTGACTTTTTCCTCTCAGTTTATGACTGGGTGTATGTTCATGTCTAATAATGTATTGTAGAATTTGAGTGGGTAAATGGTATTAAAAGCTGAATTAAAGTCAAGTCAAGTCAAGTCAAATTTTATTTATATAGCACCTTTCATACACAATTCAAGGTGCTTTACAAAAAAAATAATCGAAAAAACAAGCAGCAAAGCAATGCACATATAAAAAAACACACATAAAAAACACAGCCGACAGTTTTAGTTAAAATATATACTCAAATTAACAAACATGAAACATTATTTCTGTTTTAAATAAGTTACAAGGCACTCTTCAGTATTATTATTACATGTACAGTCCATTTGTTGGAAATGTACAGGAATCTTTTTTTTTTAAATTACAGGCCGAGAGAGGCAGTAGTTTAGTAGCAGTTAAAAGCAAGAGTAAACATAAAGGTCTTTAGCTTGGATTTAAAAATAGGCAGTGTAGGGGCAGATCTAATGTGTTCAGGGAGTTTGTTCCAGTTATGAGAGGCATAGTGGGAGAACGCGGCTTCACCATGTTTTGATTTGGTCCTCGGGACAATTAGTAGACCAGTGCCTGAAGATCTCAGGGATCTGGATGGTTCATAGTGTAGAAGCATTTCAGAGATGTAGTGTGGGCCTGACCCGTTGAGAGATTTGTAAACTATTAGCAGAATTTTAAAGTCTATTCTAAGATTTACTGGCAGCCAATGCAGGGATTTGAGAACTGGTGTAATGTGTTCAGCTTTCTTGGTTCTTGTTAGAACTCTAGCAGCCGCATTCTGAATGAGCTGTAGTTGTTTAATAGCTTTTTTGGGAAGACCATTGAAAAGACTGTTGCAGTAGTCTAGCCTGCTAGAAATGAAAGCATGAATTAGTTTTTCAAGATCTTGTTTGGACATGTAGCCTCTAATCCTTGCTATATTTTTTAGATGATAGAAGGCAGATTTTCTTATAAGCTTGATGTGGGAGTTGAAATTGAGATCAGAGTCAATAATAATGCCAAGATTTTTTACCTGGTCCTTTGGCTTCAAAGATAGGGATTCGAGGTGAGCAGTAACTTTGAGCCTATCTTCTTTTTTGCCGAAGACAATTATCTCTGTTTTGTCTTTATTAAGTTGGAGAAAATTCTGGCACATCCAATCATTAATTTGCGCAAGGCACTGACACAGTGTCTCTATGGGGGCATAGTCATCCGATGAGAGGGCTATGTAGAGTTGGGTGTCATCTGCATAGCTATGATAAGCTATTTTGTTTTTTTGCATAATTAGGCCCAGAGAGAGCATATAAAGGTTAAACAGGACAGGACCTAAAATTGATCCTTGGGGTACCCCACATGTCATTTTGGTTTGGTCAGATGTGTAGTTGCCAATGGAGACAAAGTAGTTCCTGTCTTGCAGATAAGATCTGAACCACCACAAAGTATATAAACAGGTATGAAATGATAACCGGTTTAATGATAAACCGTGAGAAAATTCCTTATGGTAACCATACCGTTTATTTTTTCCATTTCATCATTAAAACCATATTACCACGATTACCGTGTTACCGTTGTTACAGCCCTTTGAAATACACAGTAAATACTGTCCATCATCAACAAAAGTTAGCAACAGTCTCCCACATGCAGACACCTTGGTGAAATGATTTCAGCGAGTCAATCATCAGTGACATCAGTCAACGGTGTAACCGTCACTGCCCACATACTTCTATGCGTCTTTCACGTTCAGTATCCGTAAGCTTTCAGAAAACGTGCAGAATTAAACACGAAATGAATGCGTATCCGTATTTATCGTTGTCGTTGAGCATAATTGAGCCTTTAAGGTTCGTACATGTGGATTAGATTTAGGGTTAGGATTTTGTAATGAGATGTTTGATGTCCAGCGGCCCTATCGTTGCAAAAGCGGTAGTTTAGCATTTACGCTGGTTTTGTGCTTGTTTAATGCCGCGCGCAATGCAAATTGGGGGCGTGCACAAGCGTATGCCTGTTATAATTGTACTGGACATGCATGGAGTAGGCGTGCCACATGCCAAACCAGGTGTTTCGGCGCAGAAATGTGATGACAGATGGCATTCTGCTATCGTCAGCATGCGCGCAATTACTTTGCGCTAAGAGCTTTGAAAAGCACCTCTTACGCGCTAAAACACCCCGCTGCACTTGAGCGCACCATAATCTCCGTGCTGTGCAGCGCAGTGCAGAGTAATTCCTTTTGGATGTCATTACGCACGGACGTGCCATGCCAGGACATCAAATTCTGCTGCTAAAATTGGGTATTAGCAGATAATTCAGTGAGGCAATCAACTATAACTCACTGAGAAACTTTTATCACATCGCAAAGAGGGAAATTAATTGAGAAAACTTGTTGGACAATGGACATTGTAGCCTACTTGCAATAGGCTATTCACCTTCACCGGGTTATGGCCACAGACGATCTGTCAACAAGCTCTCTCCATCTCTCTGTCCTCGGCACGAGTGAGTCTACTCTATTACGCATGGAGAGAATTACAGCATATTGCATGCCTCACGCAAACACAGCAATTGCGAGACGGGAATCTGATTGGTTTGATTGATGTAAGGCCCAGGCATTGCCTGGCCACACCTGTGAATAATTCTGGTGCTTAAGACCGGCCAAATCCCGTTTGCGCTGGCATTTTGGGGGCGCAGATGGTTTCCGCATCCCCGCCGAGAATTGCATCCCCACCATGTTTCGTGACTGTTTTAACTTAGAAAACAGGGAGGTCACGTCTACCCAGACAATCGTTTTTAAACAGTTACATTTCTGTATGAATCATTACAATATGCTCCCGTGAGGTGGGGATGTGTTTAGCGGCTGCCAGGCAGGGGTGCAAAACTCGGCATAACACCTGGACACTTGCACGTGGCGAACTGCTATCGTTAAGGCACGCAAACAAGTGCGCAAGTGCAAATAGGGCATATCGCCTGTACCAAGATAGGGCCCTATGTGTCCACATACTTTTGGCCATACAGTGTATTTGATTTAAAAATCCCTCACTACAATAAAAAAGAGAAAAGAAAGAAAGAAAAACATCTACAATAAATGTGCATCAAGTTAACTGTACAACATGGACATGAACAATATTTTTTTCTTTTTCTCACCCAATGAAGCTGGTAGGTCTGACTCACACAGCATGGTAGATATTATATTCTAGCAGTCACTAAGTCCATTTTGCAAGAGAGCACTATTTCAATTTGTGCAGCAGAGTGTCCCAAAATATCATCATTAGCACCATCTCTGTCTTTTCAGAGCAGGCCACACTAAGCCTTGGTTGATTCACACTGGGCGCTATTCAGAAGCAGCGCTTAACAGAAGCTGAGTGCCACGCTAAACCGGTCACACAAGAAGCACTCTTTCCTCAGCGCCTTGCTCGGCGCTGCCTTCCCCCTGCCCACAACTTGCATTGACTTCATGCCTGGCAGCTCGGGTGCAGTGCAGAGTACAGTTGAAAAATAGAATAGAAGCCGAAACTATCGCTTCAGCGTGGCGTGGCGTGCGGCTGGTGTGAACGAATGTCCCTTTCATGTTCCATTCCACGGAGTGATCCAATCCGGTGAGAAAAGCCCGACCAAAGTGCTCTGAGCCCCCCCCCCCCCTCTCCCTCTTTCATCCCCGTCTGTCTCCATATATATTATTCCACATTATTATGCTTCTCAAACCAATCTCACTGCAGTTTAAATACAGCAAGCATGTAAATACGCTACACTATAGCAAGATCAAAGTGAAAAGAATGTTCTAAACGCATGGGCTAGAAAAAATATAGCCTAGCCCTGGCTGGATGTCATGATGAGATTAGATTGGTGAAAGTTTGGGCAGAATGATATCGTTTTCTCTCGCTACCTTTTCTTATCCCTCACTGCACAGGTAGGATGATGCAACAGCCTCTGAATGACAGGGGCTCAAAACTACGGTATAACAACTTTTTTTTCATCGGTCATTGTGCCTGTTTGACGCGCGAGAGAGAGGGAGTGAGAGAGAGAGAGAGGGGGAGAGAGAGTGAGATGGCAGAGGAGAAGTGCACGCAATTACGCACAGTAATATCTTCGGCGCACTGAATAAGGCCTGGTTTTGAAAAGTGCTAAACGCTTAAGGCCAGGGGGAAAGATAGCGTTAGTCCGGTATTTAAGGCCGAAACGCCCATTCTGGCCTATTCTGGCACTGCGCCATGCCTCTTCGGCGTAAATCGCATTTCGGGGCCTGAAACCATGATGCTATCTTCCCGAGGCAGGCGCAAGGTGCGTTTTTTTGCGTTTAACGCCAGTTTTAGCGCCTAAGGCCAGTGGGAAGATAGGGGCCTGGGTGTGTATTTCCACTGGCTCCATTATTCATGTCTCTGTCTGTGCCCATCTCAGCACTTGAATTTGAAATGCTGATTTCAACAATGGCTTGATACATCTGTGCCATTTGCTCTTGGCTGAACAAAAATACAGGAATTAGGTTTACCCTGCTGGAAAAGTGCGTGAAACAAGTGTAGCCTCAGATAGAGCATGTGAGCGGAGCGGAGCGGGGGGATTTTGGCTTGAGCGGCGAGCGACCAGGGCGGTACCGGAGCGAAAGTTGGAGTGGCACCGATCACCCGCTCAGTCCCGCTCCAGTTTCGATTACAACATGTTCGAACCAGAATGCATCGGTGCGTGGCCATGTGCACGCCCACTATTTTCTTGCCAGCTGCTGCGAGACGAGAAGGAAGAGCAACGAACATGCAGCCGACTCTGCTGAGCTCATGTGATTTGTAGTGAGCAATGCCGATTGCCCAGGCATTGAAACGCAAATTATAAAACCCTGGCCTTTTTATCTTTTTGATTATTTTGAGCGGAGCAGTGAGTGCGAGCGGGTGAAATCTGTATCGAGCGTGGAGCAGTCTGGAGCGGAGCGTCCATGAGCGCTGGAACGGGTGGAAAGGGCCGCTCCGTAAGCGAGGAGCGGTAATTATCACCGCTTCACTCCGCTCACATGCTCTGGTCTCAGACTAATTTCAATCATGTACATGTAGACTACTCAACCACACCCCGTCCATTCACATTCCTATTCATTCAGCTATCCACGCTCAGTCTCATTCATACCCCTTCTTATCCAATCACAGTTATTCACGCTTTCCCACACTATCAATAGCCAATGGGTTCAAGCCATCTCCTTCCCTCGCTTTGCCGCTGAATCAATAATCTAAAGCAGTCGAGAGTATTTGAAGTGCTGTATTTTATTATGTGGTTTGGCTTCTTACCGACATGTTCTCCTCCGTAGTCGCTATCGTTCCCGTGTTCCGGTCGTTTTGCCCCGTCTCCTCCTCTGCCACCACCAACGTCATGGCTCCAGAGGGATTCTCCAAGGGGGGATTTCTATTCTATGCATTGCTGACACCCTCCCCTCATCATTGCTGGAGGAGCGTCACCATGGAGCAATACGCCAAACCTAAATCTTCTCAGCTCAGTCTCTCTCCGTGTCACTCAATTAGAGACTGAGAACGTTCTCCCAGCTTTTGTTGTTAAAACTGGGTGGAAACAATTTGAGTTAAAAAAAAAAGAAACCTGCATCGCAGAACCAATACAGAGTGTTTAGGGCGGACCTTCGTGCAGAAGGGGCGGTGACATGCAGAAGTTGTGTGTTTGTAAATGAATAAAACGGAATCAAATAATGTAACGTGGCTCAGGACATCATTTTTTTCAATGTTTTAATAAGCTCTCTCCCTGTTACAAAGTGATTCACTGTATCTCCAGTTTGTTTCAGTTCTTCCAGTTTCGCGTGATTTCCAGTAACTTGGTAAAGATTGGTAGGTGGGGATCTGCAATTGTTTGTCTGCCGAGACAGCCTTGGAGTCTCCCTCACTACCTCTCTCTGTCTCTCTGTCTCTCCCTGTCCAGTGATGGCTGGGCCGACAGGTATGATGTCACTGATGGCTACCAGAAGGAGGCAGCCGGTGGCATCACTATAAAGCTCAAGTCGGCGTATGTGACCTGGTTCGATGACTATTACCTGAACCTGAAGCCCAACTCCAACCTGAGGAATCCCTGGTTCCTGGAGTTCTGGCAACACCGCTTCCAGTGCAGACTGAAGGGCCAGCCAGCGGACAGCAGCACCTACAACCGCACCTGCAACTGTTAGTACAGGAGACAGGACGTCCCCTCAACCTCCTTACACACCTTCTGCTGCTCAGCTAGTCTGTAAACACAACCTAAATATGTCACTATAGAGAGCTACTCTTCCGGGTTAAGCATACGAACCAAGGGCTTTCATCCACCCCACCATTCTTTGTTCCATTGACATTTCTTAAAATGTAGAGCGTTTTACTTGGTCAAACTAAGCGATTCAGCTATATTTAGAATCAGGAGACACCATAATAACATTTAACTCTGATCAAAACTTTAGACCAGGGGTTTTCAAAGTGTGAGAGACTGATCCTCCCCTCAGAGTACATATAGACAGCTGCGCGTCCCCAACCTCCACCCACCCCCATTATTATTGCCATTATTACTATTGAGTTCCAAAAATGTTGTAAACATCTTTATCCTATATTCTTTAAGATTTTAAATCTTCTTTATCCTTCTTTTTGGGCCAGCGCTAGCGCCGCCCCATAGAGCCTACAGGGACATTGTGGGGCTGGATCTGGGCTCTCTGACTGCGGTGTCAGAGAAGAGAACGTTGTCCAGGCTACGCTCCATCATGAGCAATGACTCGCACCCACTCCACGGCGTGCTAGTCAAACACAGGAGTACGTTCAGTGAGAGACTGATTCCACCTAGATGCAATACGGAGAGGCACAGGAAATCATTCCTGCCTGTGGCCATTGGTCTATTTAATGCCTCTCTTAAAAGAGCACCTCAGAGACGCTCAGTCTCCCTGAGACTGAGCCAGCCGATAGGTTAACTGTGCCTGGCTGAGCCACGTGTAACGTATAGGGCAAGCCGACTTAATATAAGTCCAGGGTGCAATAATGATAATTGGCACGGAATGTATACTTACTCTACGTATTTTGCTTCTTAGACATATTCTACTTATTTTTGCTTCTATCGCATTTACTACTGTTATTCTATGCTATGTTGTGTTCCTATTCTGCTTATTTTGCTTAATATCGCATTTACTACTGTTTATTTTTTATTTTATGCTATGTGTGTTCTGTGAGCGAGCTACTGTAACTTGTCCAAATTTCCCCCCGGGGATCATTAAAGTCTTTCTGATTCTGATTCTGATTCTGATACATACAAAGAACTGCCTCAATTGGATTTGTGAAGCACGCATTTAAAAAAATTGCGATTTCCTTCTTCCTGGTTTCTGCCTGAGCCGTGCCTGAACTCACCTCAACAGAGGCAGCCAGACTGCGGGCGCTCTGCCTCCGGCTGAAGCCATATATTTGCAGATCTGCGAGTGCGCCATGGGTCAGCCACGGTCCACGTGACATAACTTCCGTCATCAGAGGGTGTGTGCACATGCTCTCTGCAGACAACCGCGTAGGCTACTTTTGTGACCACGCGGACATGTCCGGTGGAGGCTCTGCATTTTCTTCTCTCTGATTTTTCCATGTCGCACCTCCCCTGAAGTTGGCTCGCGCCCCACAGGCGAGGGCGCGCCTCACACTTTGAAAACCACTGCTTTAGACATTTTAGGGACACTGTGCTCATGACACGCTGTGCATGAATGACGTCACTCTCAATAACTTTCAAACTCAATGAATGTCTGCAAAACATTATTTGTTATTATGTGTGAGATCGTGTGCAAAATAAATCAGCATTGTTTTTTGGAGGAGTTCTCCTTTAAGTTTTGGTAATATAGCTGAATCCCATGGTTTGACCAAGCAAAACTATTATTATAAGCATTTTACGAAAAGTCTATGGAAAAATAAATGGCGAATGACATCCCTTCGTTCATATGCCCAATCTGGAAGAAGGCGTGACTCTGGCACTCTATTGATACATTATGATATTGATACATTATGATAGTCTCAGATGAGCTTTTGAATGGATGTAGCAGTAAGTGAGTGGGTACCTCCATACAGAATAGATCTTTGTTGTCCACAGGGAAAGAGTCTCTGCGCCACCAGTATGCCCAAGACACCAAGATGGGCTTTGTCATAAATGCCATCTATTCCATGGCCTATGGTCTGCATGCTATGCAGCAGTCCCTCTGCCCGGGGTATAAGGTAGGATATATTTGAACAGTATGCTTTCAGAGTGTATGTGATTGTTGACTGCGTTTACTCTTTTCCGTGTGGCAGGGTTTGTGTGATGCTATGCGGCCCATTGATGGTCGCCAGCTGCTAGAGTTCCTGATGAAAACCGACTTCACTGGTGTGTCTGGAGAGACCATCCACTTCGACCAGAATGGAGACTCACCTGGCAGGTGAGTCGGGAGGACGGAAGGAATTGAGAGGACTGAAAGAGGAAAGAAAGCTGTGTAACATTTAAAATTATGGGCGTCATGTAAGCCAAGTTTCTGTGAGGAGGGGAGGGGGCACAATTTAGAAATAATAATCAGGGCTCAACAATCCCCCCCCCCCCCCCCCCCAACAAACAAACAAAAATAAATAAATTGATGATGCAACATACTGTATTTATTTAGATATTTTCATGACAATTATTTGTGCAGTTATGGTTATTGAAAATGACACTTATCACTGTACATTCACTTCTACACTAGCTTCTACAGTACATTGCTTCCACTTTTCTTGAGTAAGAGCTAAATCTAGTCTGCGCCATCAAAAAAAATAAGTGGCATAAATTCACATTAACTCATTGAGTGCCAGCCACTTTTGGAGAATGGACGCTCCCTGTGCCAGAGTTTCAGAGCTTTTTTCAGTGATTTCTCGAGGCCCACAGAATATTGTGTGATATTACTATGTAAACAATGAACACGCAAAAAGAACGATGAGACTCTTTTCTATCATCAGCAAAAACAGGTTTATTGATATCATTTTCCGTTCTTTAGTTATCAGCCGGAGAAGATAGCTTGATTTAACAAAAAAGAGCCTTTTTTTTCTAGAAGCTGAGATATTGGCCCTTTTGTGAAATTAAACATTTCAAACACATCACTGACTCTGAAGCTAATGTCCTGCTGCCTGGGTCTGTCTGGGTGTTGTGTGTTGTGTGCTGCTCTGCGTGCCCCCCCCCCCCCCCCCTCCCACTCCTCAACTGCACACTCCTCCTTATGGGAGGTGGCTCTCTGCTGAGTTTGCTCTGCACTGTGAGGGTGCGCGACCGTCTATGTGCGCGACATCCAGCTTTTTTACAGCTTCCGCGTGTGTTTGTCACCGGCTCCTATGCTTCCAGTTGAGAATAATAACAAATCCACGGCTGATCATGCGAATTGGCTGTTGCAGCGGACATGGAGGAGCTCAATTGTGGGAGCAGATTGGCTGCTGCTGCTGTAGGCACATCTAACGTTAAAACGCTTCATGCATATCGATGCATACGGATGCGATGCGATTTCCGTTTCCCCAAAGACTTATTCTCTGTTTTTCTCTGCCTTTCTGTTAACCTGGAGAGCACTGTCGCCACCTAAGGGTTCTGTAAAATAGGTTATAGACCTCCAATAGCTATAATAGTTGTACAGGAGATGCGGAAGGCTTTGATCGACGTCCCACTGTCAAAAAACGCATTGGACGTCGAAAGACGTCCGTGGCACTCTACGTCACTATTTAATTGGACGTCGAAAGACGTCCATGGCACTCAATGAGTTAAAAGATTATATCCACAATCTAAATTAATTTAGAGAATAATAGAGATAATAAAGCCACACATGAAAGGAACCTGCCAACATCGTATAGCTCTTTTTAAACACGATGTAAATCTTTAAATTAAATGTGCATACATTTCCACAAAGGAATAAATAGCCTATCACCATATATCTCCATCTCTCTAAAGTATATAATCGCCTAAGATAACCAACCTCTGCATCAACCTCCTGACTGAGGGCATGGCTGGGGCTTTTGAATGGGCTAGACGCCATTGTTTAAAATGTTTGCATGTGCTGTTTTATGCCTACAATATGCATCCTTCAGGTATGAAATTATGAACTTCAAGCATATTGGCAAAGATGACTACAGTTACATCCATGTGGGGAGCTGGGACCAGGGCGTGCTGAGGATGGATGATGAAGAGATCTGGACTAACAGCAGTGACATTATCCAGTCCGTCTGCTCTGAACCCTGCCAGAAGGCCCAGATCAAGGTAGAAATCCCTCCATGGCACCAGGCACAGAGACAGGAGACAACCAGCAACACAAGTTTGTGCTTATACACTTTGACATTTGACACCTTAAAGGTGGTGTCGTTGTTATTCATTTATTTGTTTGTTTATTTATTTGTTTATTTGTTTGTTTGTTAAAATCAGTGTTAAATAGCTCTACATTCCGAAAGCCATTACTGATATAGAGTGTTTGGTCAGTAACGTGGGTCCTTCCAGTCCGCTCTGCAGTAAACAGAAAATACATTTGTGGAATCCTCTCTCCTGATTGGATAAAAGTGGGATGAGATCCCAGATTTTTTCTTCTTCTGTATACTGCAGAGGAGAGGACCCATGTTACTGACCAAACACTATATCAGTGATGGCTATCAGAAAGTAGTTATTTAACACTTTGGGCCCTATCTTCGCAACGGCGGTAATTTTGCGTTAGCGCCCGTTTTGCGCTGGAATAGCGCCACGCAAAGCCCTAATTGTGGGCGTGTTGGCCCGCTGCGCTTCACGTCATCTCGGTGCAAACCTCCATAGGCGTATTTATGCCCATAACAGGATTCGCAAGGTGAGATCACTCCCCTTAAAAGCCACAGCGTCACCGCCTTCTTTCTTGCTGAGAGCAAGCAGAGAAATAGAGAAACAGAGAGAGAGAGAGAGAGAGAAAAGAGACGCTGGGAAGATAGCAATAAGAGGCGCGCAAACGGCAGCGCAAACGATAGCGCCGTACGAAGATAGGCCCCCAAATCTTTGCTTTAATACCACTTACAGCACCTTTAACAATGTTCAATTTCTCCAATGTAGTGGACGGTAATCCCATCTAAATTTGACCTGCCTTTTTCAGTCCTTCCAGGAAATTGTGATTTTGCGATCGCAATAATTAATGCAAATTCTACTAATCTTCGCAATATTTGCTTGCAATTTTTCAGAATTCCTGCAATTTCTCTGCAAAAACTGCAAAACAGGTTCCTCAATTCTACCGCAAAAAATATTATGTAAAAAAAAATCACATAAAACATCACAAATTGCATTGCAAGTTTTGGGAAAAGTTGGGAAAGTTTGGGAAATCCCCTCACTTTGCAATTTGTGCTAGGTACTGCAATTTTACAGCTAAAATAAAAATAAAAATCACAAAATTTAACAAATTACATTGCAATTTCTGAAAAAAGGCGCTGCAAAATCAAGCATTTTGATCACAACAATCACACAAAAAACTCCTGGAGGGACTACTTTTTATTTGCAGTTGAACCACCTTTTCAGGCTCAAGCATGGTAGACACCATACTAAATAGTCTCAAACTCTGGTAAATAACAAGGAGGGGAAACAAATGGATGCTTCTCTGATCTTTATTGTTTTGTTAATATGGTGCTTGTTTTCAAACTGGAGGTTGTCCATTCCCACCTTCACACATCTCTGTCCCTAAGGCAGTGATTCCCAAGCTGTGGTCTGGGGACCACTGGTGGACACAAGGCTCAGATCCTCCAGTGCCTCACCCGGGACCAAAGTCTCTGTTCAAGGTTTAGTCATCTCTCATTTGGACTCCTGTAACTCCCAGCCAGCCTACATATCGCTCCCTCCACACCCTCCAAATCATCCAGAATGCCACAGCCGGCCTCGTCTTCATCGTCCCCAAATTCTCCTGTGTCCTTCCCCTCCTACACAGCTTCAATTAGCTGCCTGCATGCGGCCAGTTTTTGGCAATTGAAAACCCTGGTGCTCACATACTGTACAAGACTGTGTGTGTGTTCTGCAATAGACTGAAAACGAATTTCTTCACAAAGTACCTCACACCTTCCCTCTTCCTGCTGAATGACTCCCCTCTCTAAAAATGGCTGCTATCTCTCTCCATTGCTGTTGTTCTATTTCTTGTTCTTGCAGTCGCTGTTACTCACTCTTTGTTGTTGAAAGGTCAGAAGCATTGTAAAGCTGCTATGGGAGATTTTTTTGTATATACATGTTACGGAAGAAAAATTTGTACAGTTTCAAGTAAAAATGGATCAAACTGGCACACTTTGAGATCAAAATGAAGAGACTAGATCTATGAAGAACTACACACATCAATATCTTCTTTACCGTTCTGTGGTTTTACAGCGATGAAAAAATAATTGTTTCCCTATATATACTATATATATTCTGCATACAGGTTACTATATGGTAGAATTATGCTTGCATACATAATACCAAAATCACTTCAGGGGAGTTTCAAGTAAAGTAACATTTTGCTTTGTAAGGAAAACAAAAGTAAAATTAACCTAACTTATTGGTTGGAATAATATTCCGGCAAGATAATAATATACTGTAAGCACTAAAGCAGGAGTTTGCAGTCAACTAGTTGAAATTAATATGTAGCAGTATTTGTGGGGCTCAAAATCTATGTGGAAGGGAAAGAAAGAAAGAAAAGGGAATAGCATGCCATAGCATCCATGTTAAGCTATCGTCATCATCACATCAGACAGGCTGTGTAAAGCAGCCACTTGCGATTCTGAAGGGCTTAATTTCATTCAGATAACAAGGGACCCGTTTGAAAATATGTTTGTCACTTATGCCCATATGTTTCTCAAAAAACATTGCATCCATTTACACCCGCTTTACTGCGAGCTAGCATGACATGGCTGGCTGGTGCCATGGTAGCCTACCTAGCTTCCTCCAGTCCACCTGTTTGTCTGGCAGGACAGCGACAAGTTCTTTTGTTTAGCCTACGAAACAACGTTACGTGCTAATTTGCATATCAATATGCGCTAATTAAGTAACTACTAATGACTCTGACTGCTCAATGCTCACCTCACAGTTTCATTGATCATGAGTGGGGAGAACGATTGTGTGGACTGTGGCGGACCACTTCGCTGCTGTACTGTGTGTGTGACCTGTGTGAAGTGATGTGGGATTAGGCAGATAGATGGAGGAGGGAGCGCCTGCGCAACCGCGGTTCTAGAAACTTTTCGGGTGGGCTGAACCCCCCTAAATTTTTGTCTCAGCCCACCCTAAGAACATAGAGGGGGGGGGGGACACGCACACAGCGCATTGAGTGTAGTCAGAAACTGCTACTAATGACCACCATGGATTTTATATATAAGAAAAAGAAGAAAGAAAAGGTTTTTTTGCCTCTATTTTTTTTGGGTGGGCTGAGACTATTTTTGGGTGGGCTAAAGCTAAAGCTAAAGCCCACCCAAAAAAGGCCTAGAACCGCCCCTGGTTCCAAGGTACTGTACAGTAAATACAAGTGTTTTCTCTCTTTTAAAATAACAATCTGAGCCTGTGTCCATTGCAAAAAATAAAATAAAAAAAGCTTGTTTAGTGGATGTACGTGCATGGACTGCCAAGGCAGGAGGGGCATATGTGCAACCCCGGCTGCAAGGCTGCTGAAGCGGTGTTGGTCAATACTGGACCAAAATTCTAAAACTTTGCTCAGATTAGTTACTTAGACACAAAAAGTTACGAAAATAGGGTTCAGGTTCAAAAATACCGAAATTCTTCTTTAATATCACATAATGGGAATCAGTATGTCAGCATGTCTTTTCTATAAAGACCTTTCACAGTATATTGGTGTGTGCACGTGTGTGCATGTGCATGCGTGTGTGTGTGTGCGCGCGCGCGCGTGCGTTTGTGCACAGGTGATCCGTAAAGGAGAGGTGAGCTGCTGTTGGACCTGTACTGCCTGTAAGGATAATGAGTTCGTGTTTGATGAGTACACCTGTCGAGCCTGTGTTCTGGGCTCCTGGCCTACAGAGGACCTCACAGGTAAACTGTCAAGTCAAGTCAAGTTTATTTGTATAGCCCTAATTCACAAGCATGTCCCAGAGGGCTTCACAGAAAATATGTCTAGCTAATTCTAGCTGACACAACAATAGCAAATTACAGAATAAAGATAACACATTGAACAATTGATAGAGAAATATAGGAGAGAGCAGAGGAGAGAGCAGGAGAAGGGAGGAGAGCAGGGGGAATGTGAGAGAGTGATGGAGTGGGGCGGGAATGGGAAATGTTGGAGAGTATAGGAGGTGGGGAAGGAGCAGGGGAAGGGGGAAAGAGGGGAGGGGGGAGGGAGAGCGGGGGGATGTGGGGGAGAAGAGAGCAGGGAGAGGGAGGAGGTGGGGAGAGAATAGGAAATGTGGGGGAGGAGAGAACGGAGAAGGAGAGGTGCGGAAAGTAGCAGGGGAAGGGGGAAAGAAAGAGAATGGGTGCCATGCTTTAAAATGGAATGGATGGCATGCTTTAGAAAAGTGGACGGGGGGGGGGGGGGGGTCGGGAACGGGAGGAGGTGGGGAGGGAGAGCAGGGGGAGTATGAGAGACTATATGGAGAGAACAGGGAAAGGAGGGCTAGCTGACTCAACAGTAACAAATTACAGTAGTAATAATAACACATCGAACAATCATATGATAGAGAAATATAGACACACATTTTATAGACGGACATATGTCGATTTCTTTGCAACCAACTATGCTTAACTTAATTTGCTGCAAGCCTTTAGTAGTGAATCCCTTTGCCAAATAAACACATGTTCACATGTTCACACTCGCTTTAGGGTAGAATGGGTGCCATGCTTTAAAATAGTGGTGGAATAGTGGGAGGGGATAGAATGGGTGCCATGCTTTGGAGTAGAATGGGTACTATGCTTTAGAATAGTGGGGGAAGGGGGAGAGAGCAGGGGAGGAGGGAGGGAGAGCGGGGGGATGTGGGGGAGGAGAGAGCAGGGAGAGGGAGGAGGTGGGGAGAGAATGGGAAATGTGGGGGAGGAGAGAACGGAGAAGGAGAGGTGGGAGGGTGCAGGGGAGGGAGAGCAGGGGGAATGTGAGAGAGGAGAGAGCAGGATGTGGCAGGGAATGGGGAAATTTGGGGAGGAGAGGAGGAGGGGAAGGAGCAGGGGAGGGGAGAAAGAGGAGAGAGCAGGAGAAGGGAGGGGGGAGAGCGGTGGGATGTCTGTCTGTCTGACTGACTGACTGACTGTCTGTCTGTCCTGGCCTAGAGGTAAACCAGGAGTGTCAAACATGCGGCCCGGGTGCCAGATCCGACCCCCCAAAGGGTCCAATCCGGCCCAAAGGATGACTTTGCAAAGTGTGAAAATTGCACTGAGAAGTCCTTCAATCCAATATGATGCATTTGCGAAGGCTAAGAGGTACCAGGTTTCAGGAGCAAGTTAAATATTAAGTCGCCTATTCATGTTTTCTGTATTAATGACTAAATGGTCAGCTATTTTCATTACCTTTGCTTGACTATAGAGAATTGCACAGTTGCCCTCAATTTGTAATGCACAGTACAGAGAAAATGTGCTTGATGGTAGCTGAGATAACCCTACGTGTTGTAGGGTTGTACCTGTAATTCTTTACACTAAAATAAACTGGAAAATGTTGAGGATTTGTCATGTATAGGTTATTATTGATGATTGATTTTCATTGTCTGGCCCACTTGACACCAAATTGGGTCGCATGTGGCCCGTGGACTAAAATAAGTTTGACACCCCTGAGGTAAACACTGTCTGTCTTTGCCTCCACGTCCTGCATTAAAATTGTTCATGCACACCTAGGAGTTGATTATCCCTTACTTATATTATATCCTTATTATATGTTCCACAGAAAACAGCAGACTTGTCACAAGTATTCCAGATTTTAGACACATTGGCCGATTCTGTTGTTTACAGTTCCAGTGTTAGAATGTAGCACACTGTGCCACGAGGGGATCATCACACATCACATAAATGTGAACACACACACACACACACACACACATGCTCGCCCTGACGCAATATTCCATGAATGTTTCTGTTTTGTCGTCTCCCCTCCCCAGGTTGTGAGCCTATCCCGGTGCAGTATGTGCGTTGGGGGGATCCAGAGCCCGTTGCAGCAGTAGTCTTCGCCTGTCTGGGCCTCATGGCCACACTCTTTGTTACTTCTATCTTCATCAAGTAAGTCTTCCAGCTTCAACAGCCATGTCTGTTGCTACTGTACATATTTGTGTTGAATGCTACAGTCTATACTGTAATTGTGGGATATTTGCTTTAATGGAAATGGATACCAGTTTAAACACTTAGCGTATCCCCTCGCATCACTCTCCCAGCTGTCTGATGTGTGCACTAAGAGAGACATGCAAAGCGAGCCACACAGCCGACTGACCGCATTGAAAAGAAAACCCAGAAATGCATGGTCCCAAGCTGTGGTACAATCAGAAACTAACCGTGTTTCACAGCCACGGACACTTAATTTTTACATTCCCATTCACAGCTCGATCCACAATTCTGCTTGCAAGCTTCACATGGTCGTTCTCTGCCCACATTTTGACACTGAATAACCGTTGCTTGGACGTCTAATCAAGATGTCCCATATGGTTCAAAAACCTATCCGAAATGGAAGTTGTAGCGACGTCAATGACGTTACCTGCATGTCAGCTGGACGTACTTCCTGGGTGTCCCCACAATGTCAAAATGTGGCGTTATCACAATGGACATATTCAGCTATTCTGCTAGTTTTATGTACACGGTGTGCATTCAGCAGCGTCATACATCATATATGTCCAGATAAAATAAAAATAAAAAGCTACATAAAGAGAAAACATTTTACCAAACAGGACGCAAACCCAGACCCCATGCTGCAGCACTCTGCCTTACCAAGTGAGCTATCAAATTGCTGAAGTTGCACTGAGCACTTTAAATATGTAAACTTTTACACAGCATGGGTCTGCTGTGCCACTTGGCGACAGCGAGTGTCATGATTCCAACCAAAGTTGAGACGGTAAATATAATTAAAAACGAATTTATATATGCGGTATGCAGTGTAGGGCAGAGTCAGCAGTGACATTAAATAGGGAAGGCTCAGCCTCTGCACACGTGTGCACGCCTGTACCACAAGCTAAGCGATGAGACATATAATAGGTTAATATAAGTGGCTTTTTGTGATTGCCACACCCCCTTTTGGCGAGTGGGAGTGGAAAGTTAATCGGTTGTAAGTTGGCCCATGACCTGCTTTTATACCAAGTTTCATGCAAATCCATTCATAACTTTATGAGATATCCAGCTGAGAGACAAACAGGCAAAAACATGACCTCCTGGTCAATGCCATTGGCAGAGGTAATATGTCATTAGTAACTGCGTGAATCTAAAGCCCATGGCACACCAATCAAACATTCTACAACAAACACAGATGTTTGTTTGGTGTGCCATGACTGTCGTTGTTTGAAGATGTTTGGTCAGATTCAACATGTTAAATCCTTGTTTGTCTGTGTTTAGCCCATGGCACACCAATCAAACATTATCCAATGTTTGATTGGTGTGCCATGGGCTTCAGTAGGTGTTGTATTTGTATGTAGGTTCTGGGACACTCCTGTGGTCAAGTCATCCAGCCGTGAGTTGTGTTATATCATCCTGGCTGGGATCTGTCTGGGCTACCTGTGCACCTTCAGCCTCATCGGCAAGCCCCATGTTGTCTGCTGCTACCTCCAGAGGCTTGGCATCGGCCTGTCTCCTGCTATGAGCTACTCCGCCCTGGTCACCAAGGTAACGGCCTTTCTCCTGCTATGAGCTACTCCGCCCTGGTCACCAAGGTAACGGCCTTTCTCCTGCTATGAGCTACACCGCTCTGGTCACTAATGGCCCATTTCCACCGCTGGTATTACCGCGGCCCTGCCCAGCTCGTCTCGCTTTTTTGTCTCATTCCACCGATCAAAAACCTGGACAGCCCGGGTTGAGTCGGGGTTGAGTCGTGCTAGTTTTATGCTTTCACCAAGGTAACGGTCTGTCTCCTGCCATGAGCTACTCCACTCTGGTTACCAAGGTACTGCAAACTGCTGTTCTCTTCATCCTTCTCCATGAGTGTCCAAGGGGTCCAACAAGACTTTTACTTCCTTCTCCTACATTTGTTATATACATTTTTGTTTAAGACTTTCCCCGCGAAGGTTTCTGACCATTTTCTCTAATCTTCCAAGACCCACAGAATATTTTCTTCTATGACTATGTAAACACTCTCCAAAACTATCTCAAAAGAAAGAAGAGAGCCTCTACTTTCATGGGGCACAAAGTTTGATTCTGTCTTCCGAGGTGCCTTTTTTGGGACTCGTTCTGCTGGAGATTGTGAGGTCGACAGCTAATGCTAACAGCAGGGATACAACCGAGGCCAGCGCTGCCTCCGCTGGGTTCCACCCGGCTGCAGGCCCTCCACGGCGAAGGAGGAAATTATGCAGAGGACGGATCGGGGAGGCCTGCGTCTCAAGCTGAGGATGGTAAAACATCACCCGCCTTTGCCTAATAACCTCCTAGCAAAGTCATTGGACAATAAAATGGATGACATAAGAACAAAGATTAAATTCCAGAGGGATTTAAGAAACTGTTTAGCGCTCTGCTTTGTGGAGACTTGGCTAAAAGAAGACATAACCAACCAAGCTATTCTGCCTTCGGACAATTTCAGTGTCCACAGGAGTGACAGAACCGAAGCCTCTGGGAAACAAAGAGGTGGGGGTGTCTGCTGTTTCATCAACAACTCGTGGTGTGATCCCAGATGTATTTCCACTCTGTCTAAAAATTGTACGCCTGATGTTGAGCAGTTATCATTATTATGTAGGCCATTATTATCTGCCAAGAGAGCTCACTGCGATAATACTATCGCCTATATTCCACCAAAAGCTAACATTGACTCTGCCCTTTCACTATTACATGAGAATATCATGAGGCTTTATGCTAAACATCCAGAAGCTGCGGGAATAGTTGTCGGTGATTTTAACAAAGCTAACTTCAGACAGGTCCTGCCGAACTTCAAACAACATGTCACATGCCCAACCAGAGGTGTAAACACCCTAGATCATTGTTACACCTTTTTTTTATGCGGAGCAGAGCCGCCACATAAAAACCCACCTCACTTGCAGGGTCGTTCTATCGGGTAAATGGCACGGCTTGGAAACTTTTAGACTGAAGAAAATGCCACTCGTTTTCTGGATATTAGTGGGATTTGTGGCCAGTCTAAAAGGGGCTTTAGACCCCCTACAAGGATGGCTACAAAGCTGCCCTCTTCTGGCTTTCGGCAAAGCAGATCATGATGCTATCCTCTTGTTACCTAAATACAGATAGCAATTAAAGTACTGGCACCCAGTAACAAAAGAGCTGCGGTGCTGCTTTGAAAAACTAATCAAAAGCCTGATCTGCTCATCACTACCCAGCTCCCTTGACCCCATGCAGTTTGCCTACTGCTCAAACAGGAGTGTGTATCTACTACAGCTCAGCCTTTAACACGATAGACCCCCACATTCTAGACATTAAGCTCAGGAGCCAGTGGGGCTGAGCCCTTCACTCTGCTCCTGGATACTGAACCTTCTGACGGACAGACCACAGGTGGTGAATGTCGGCAACTGCACTTCCAGCATACGCACCCTCAGCATCGGTGCACCTCAAGGTTGCGTGCTTAGCTCTTTTCTCTTCCCTCTATACACACAAGATTGCACAGCCACCTACAGCTCCAACATCATAGTAAAATCTGCCGATGACACAGTGGTGGTGGGACTTTATATAATAGAATATATAATAGAATAATGAGACCGCCTACCGGAGCGAGGTGGAAAGACTGACATTGTGGTTTAAGAGCAACAACCTGGACATGAACGTCACCAAAACAAAATAAATGTTGGTTGAGAGGGGCAGAGGGCACAGCACACACCACTTGAGAAAAAATGGGACTAAGGTGGAGTCTGTGTGCAGCTACAAATACCTCGGCATGCACATTTCAGCAGAAATGACTTGGTCCACACACACCACTACAGTAGTGAAGAAAGCGAGGCAGCGCCTACACCATCTTAGGTGGCTGAGGCACAAACCGGATTACTAATCTACCTGACAGGAGAACTGACTTGTGTACGTTTACCAGCGTCTGGTGAAAAAAATCCTTCAGCTTTGAGTGACTGTCATGAGTCCGTCTGAGTCTGTCGGGTAAAGCTGCTCGTTGCAGCCCTTTGAGGCACCAGGCTGGAGCTGTTTTATGGAGCTTTTTCCTGGAGTTGCTTTTTTCTGCTTGCTGGCTTTGGTGGACAATAACCATTGCTTCTGTGCAACTCCGGAAGTGCATTTCATAAGGTGGCCTAGAGAGCCATCTATCGGTGAAAACACGGATTGACGGTGAAAACACGGATTGATATGATATCACGTCAGTGGCGGGGAATGGGTTAATATGCAGTACAAGTAAATCCGTACAAAATATTTGTCACAGAACTGTTTGGGGTTGGCCTCTTTTTTCCTTTAACCACTGGGCTTCCCTAAACCTGAATCCAGAGTGAAAGCAACTGGACTGGTTTTTGAGACATTTGTCAATAGCTTAACAGTACTGTAGCTACTGACAGTATAAGATGTGTGGTGACCTGGGAGAACCCTTCATGTGTCGCTAATACACATTGTTGGTAAAGCGCCAAAGAAGGTTGAAATATCAAAAGGTATTTTGAGATTTCTAGTGATTGGGTTACTTTCATCTCCATAGTATATCTAATCATGGTCAATAATTATTTTCATAAAACAAAAGGGTATTTATTTTTATGGTTTTGGTGGAATGCTACTGTAGAAAATACAACGTTGTAGAATGTTTAAAGCCATTTTTTCACATAACAGATTAATACTTGGAACTTTTGATCTGAGTGAACTTTGCCCCTGTTAAATTTAAGGTTTTTAGTAAGTTCTCTGCTATTAAATCCTATGTACACACTTGATCAGAGCACCTCTCTATGAACCAAGGGATTATTGTCATGAATCAAAGGTAGCAGTATTATCAACAGTAAATGTAATTAAAGTTAGCATAAAAACATTTGGCCTATTGTTGATGCAGACCAATCGTATCGCACGGATCCTGGCCGGCAGCAAGAAGAAGATCTGCACCAAGAAACCACGCTTCATGTCTGCCTGCGCACAGCTGCTCATCGCCTCCTTGCTCATACTGCTACAGCTGGCCATTATTGTGGCACTCCTCATCATAGAACCACCACAGGTAGGTGTGTGTGTGTGTGTGTGTGTGTGTGTGTGTGTGTGTGTGTGTGTGTGTGTGTGTGTGTGTGAGAATGATCATACAATTGTTAGCGAGATGGAAGGAGCAATGTGTGTACTGTGCTGAAGCATTTAGACTCCACTTTCGAATTACGCACATACGGCAAATGTTCCAATTGCGTGCAGTTGATATGCCGTGGTTGTTTGAGTAACCACAGTGGTAGTGTCCCTGACTCTCAACTTCCTCGTCGTGAGAGCGCCAGTTCGAGCCCCGATGTGTCCAGTTTTTAACCCAGTTTGAACCATGTGAACCCTGACCCAAACCATAACCCTTAACCAAGTTGTTTTAGTTGCCTAAACCCAACCAAGTTGTTTTACTTGCCTAAACATAACCAGGAAACCAGCACTGTTTTCAACCAGGAAATGGCCTCATGCCACCGGTTGCACCGAGTCTCCCCCGCCGGCCACGGCCCCCGAACAGAAAGCTGCAAATCCATACATACCCTAATGCCCTTGTGGATTCTTCAGTGGGCTTAGCCAGTGTTATAGTACAAACAGGGTTCTCCCTCTCCCTCACTTCTCTCCTCAGGTGATCTATGCCTACCCCAGCATCCGTGAGGTCCACCTGATCTGTAACCTGACCATGCTGGGGGTGGTGGCCCCACTGGGCTACAATGGTCTGCTCATCCTCAGCTGCACCTTCTACGCCTTCAAGGTACTTCAGCCTCACACAGATTCAAGATTAGGGGTGGGAAATGCGGAGTACCTCACGATACGATACTATCATGATACTAGGCCAGTGATACTCAACTTGCGGCCCGCGGGCACCCCCTGTGTGGCCCGCGATGGAATTGCAACAATTTTTTTTTTTTTTACAGTGCACCTGAATGATGCAGGGACGATGCAAGATATCCGCTGAATAAGTGTCCAAATGTTCATGTCATTCTGGCCAATACTCCACTTCTGTTATAGCATTTCAGTCTGGAATATGGAATATCTTTCAATAATCTATGATTTAGCTGGTAAATTGTCAAATACCGCCGTCTGCTCGCTACCCAGGCACTTATGTATGTACTTAACCTAACTAACTATCCGGTGTGCACAACATTGTCAGATTAAACTCCGGCTGACACCCCAAAAACCTATCCGCTACAGAAAAATGTATATTGTTTGTTTATTAACTGGCCCCTGGCCTTCTATCATTTCACGAAAGTGGCCCCCGGGCAAAGCAAGTTGAGTATCCCTGTACTAGACCCTCGATAACAATGGTATCACGATACAGCGATTCTGCGATAATGGATATATTGCAGGATATTTCATGTACGATACATCACAATATCTGCAACTGAAGAGGAAAAAATACCGCCATGAAACAATACAGTACAACACAGTGCAGACTGCATATTGCCTCTTTAAAGGGATACGCCAACTTTTCAGGAGTTTGGCTCATTTGCCATCCCCCATACATAATGAAGATACACAGTGTCTTCACCGTCACTCTCCGCACAGTATACAGTGAGCTACAGTCGTCAAGTTAGTATCGCCATAGAATGGAGGCAAATGGTATAGTCGTTCAAAATCACCAAAAACACACATCTAACAGCGCCAAAAGCTCTTTCTGCTTCGGGTACTCACCACGCGATGAAATATTAATCCAAAATGCGGATAAATAATATTTTTTTAAGGTAAATAGATAGCCGGAATTACTTTCTAAACATGGCCACCAGGCGTGGAGCTGTGTGGGGATTTACTCAGAAAATGACGTTTCACGTAACCATCCACTTCTCTGTACCCTGTTCCCCCCCAGACTCGAAATGTCCCTGCCAATTTTAACGAGGCCAAGTATATTGCCTTCACCATGTACACCACCTGTATCATCTGGCTGGCCTTTGTTCCTATTTACTTTGGCTCCAACTACAAGATCATCACCATGTGCTTCAGTGTCAGCCTCAGTGCTACTGTGGCTCTCTGCTGCATGTTTGCTCCAAAGGTAAGAAACGGAAACACAATGAGGGTTGTAGTCGAGTCTGAGTCCTGGACACATTGTCAGGACTCGTGACTCGACTTGGACTTGAGCACTGATGACTCAGACTTGGACTCGAGCATTCATGCATTCGGACTCGGACTCATTAATTGATGAAGACAGTTTTTTTTGTAATAGACCCCAATAATTTGGCATAATATATTGATAGCTATATCGATAGTCTAACATAATTCAATTTTGTGGAAAGCAAGGCACGTGTGTTCCACCTACATGTGGATTCACGCTCATGTTCAGTAACTCCGGACTCAGACTCAGGTAATTGGGGACTTGAACTTGACTCGGACTCTTCTTTGGTGACTCGGACTTGGACTCAAACTTGAACCCTGGGGACTTGGATTCGAGATATTGTGACTTGACCACAACACTGCAATGAGGCTACAGCTCAAGAGCACTCGCATAGAAGAAGAGTAATTTCCCCGATGTCGTCAGGCCAACAGCAATGTATTGTCTCTTTCCAGGTGTACATCATGCTTGCCAAGCCAGAGAAAAATGTGCGCAGTGCTTTTACCACATCCACGACGGTGCGCATGCACGTCGGCGATGCCAAGAAGGCTGCTAATGCTGCCAAATCCTCCAGCAGCATGGCCAACCTGTTTAGACGGCGGGACTCTGGGCAAGACAACATCAGGTATACAGAGGGGGACTAGTGGGTGAGAGAAGAGGGGCAAATTGGTCTATGAATAAACCACCATCACCATGGTGACAAACAGCTTAAAAACCATGCACTTTAGGGGGAATTTATAGGGCCATATGATTTCCACAATGCAGATGATGGTTGAGGAGACAAGATGTTAAAGGATGGGTTTACCGATGGGGAATATGAATATATATTAATTCTTAAAAAATCTTAAATTTCGAATCCGTTGAAATTTTTGAAATTGCTTGTTCACAGCCAGAGAAAAAAAAAAAAAGCCTCCAAATTGCAAGGCGGACTTGGGCCAGATGACGCGAAACGCGTCACCTGGCCCATTTTTTTTTTTATTTTTTTTTATTTTTTATTTTTTTTCTCTGGCTGTGAACAAGCAATTCCAAAAATTTCAACGGATTCGAAATTTAAGATTTTTTAAGAATTAATATATATTCATATTCCCCATCGGTAAACCCATCCTTTAAGGAACTGAAAGAAGGGGCCAAGAGGGAGAGGGAGATACTACCTCCCGGACTCATTTCTATACGCCAGTGGTTCCCAAACTGGGGCACGTGGAAGTACTACAGGCGGTACTTGAGAGAAAGGGGGGAAATGTAAAACTGTAAGAATAACTCATGGAAATAAATGAAACTGCTTAAATCTGCTCAGGAGGCACTAATTGCAACTCTCTCACTCCATTTCTTATTTGTAATGTTACATTCTTCAAAGGTGGGTTATCATTCATTCATTCATTGCATCGTATGCCATAGTACTCTCTCACACTTTTCTAAGCAAAATGTTGTCAGGTACAGTAAAGGGGGTACTATATTCAGAAATCAGGGAAAGGCGATACTTTTTCTCTTTCTTTTTAAAGAGGGTACTAATGCCAAAAGGGTTTGAGAACCACTGGCTATTCTCAACCTTCTTCTCAGTTTGTCCTCATAGTTGCTTCAGTCCAGGAATCCATGGAGATAAAATTCTGCTGAGATGTATTCTGAACACATGAGCATCTTCATCAGCTCCTTTCCTTTTTGAACTGCCTTCGATAGGTCGGAGCTGAATTCAATAGGCTGCACGAGAAGCCAAGAGAAACTGTTCCTACAGAAACAGAGAGAGAGAAGGCTCCCACATTTGGGTTAACTGCTCCCAGAGGACAGACGCAGCCTTTAAGGATTTCTCTTTCTAGGGACGAGAAAGGAGGAGGGAGGGGTGTGTAATTGCACATAAGGCAAAATTAGAATGGGGGAAGGTTGAAAAAGTGACAAGGAGAAGTGGAACCTGAAGTTATCCTGTGATCTCCCATCGATGGCTATCTATAATATTGATTCATTCCACTGTGTTAGGCACAGACTTGGGGAGTAACACATTAAGTCGAGTTCACATTAGGCGCTCCGAGATCAAATTGGCAAATCACATTGGCTCGGCGATTGCCCGCCTACGCAGCAGTCAAGTGCCGGGATTGGCCAGGAGCAAGTCTTTTGTCTTCTTTTGACAGCTCGAATCTGAAATTGAAATGAATTATGGTCTCATACCTTCCTTAGTGTATTAACGCTAATGAAAATGTAACACACAAGCGTTTAACACATTTCCCACACACCACAAACACTGTGCCCATCCCAGCGATTTTATTAACCAAATTGCTCTTGATAGCGGACATTGAAAATAAATTACTGTAATAACGCCAATGAAAACGTAACACAAGCTTTTAACACACAATCGATTTTTAAACATTTATTTCAAAACAGGATTGTAAAATTCAGGCCTTTAGCCAAAGCTTCAATAACAGAGCTCAGCTGACAGTTTAACCTGCAAATGAAAAATATAATATATAATATAATATACAGCACATAGGCCTAGCTTCTTCTTCCCCCCCCAGTCCAGCCACTGGACGACGGCTCAACTGAGCCGTCGTTTGCGAAACCACGGTCAAGCCAGCCGCCACTTGGATTTTGATGCGTGTCTATTCGTGCTGTAATGGTACCGCTGCTTCACCGGTGTTCGGAGCGGGCTAAAAAGTCGAGTGTCACAATTCAGCGATCCTTTCTGACATTTACTTTACCACACTAGATCGACATTACAACACACATAGTGTATGGAATGATTGTTGTTGAATATGTCACAAAAGTCCTACCTTATTGACCGATCGTAGCAGGAGTTTCGATTGGTACTAGCATGTTGATGCTATCAACAATATGGGGAAAAACAAGCATTTCCGGGACTGGTTTTTCAAAATAAAAGCCCGATTCGACTCCAGTCTAGACCACTGAGCTAAATCAATCGATCTAGTCTCGACACAGAAGCCATTGGAAAATCATTATTCCCTGAAATCATCTTTCAAGTGGCTTTAAAAATCACATTGGTCCATAAGTTCAGACAAAGGCTGACATATTTGGGCACAGTATATCCCTATACCTATAGACTGTCATCAAACGAAGCATTTTCACTGTATCATTTTGGAGAAATTGATAGTCAGTAGCCTATCAATTCGGACATTGAAAAAGTTGTTTTTTTCGATTTTCTAAGTACTGTAAAATCACATAGCTCCATAAGCCCAGACCATGACTGACATATTTGTGTACACTACACCCCTGGGTATACACTGTCATGAAATGAGACATTTTCACGGTGCCATTTTGGAGAAATTGATAGTCAAAGTCTCAATTCTGACATTGAAAAAGGTGTTTTTTCGATGTACTGTAAAAGTACTGTAAAATCACATAGCTCCATAAGCCCAGACCACCAGAAAATCGAAAAAAACACCTTTTTCAAATGAAAATCCACCCTGCCGAATATCGCACCACCTCTTCAATTTCCTTTCAGAGACTCTAGCATGAAACACAGTTACCAGCTGATATTTTAGGCTGTTTGTGAGTGACATTGAGAATTTCATAGAGCCAACAGTCACCTGCCCTTAGAAAGGGGAGGGGGTGCATATTTCGGCAGCTGCAAAATCCACTCTGCCGAATATCGCACCCCCCTGTCCCTCATAGTCTGAATGAGTTGGCTGTAAGTTATACTAATAATTTTCATAACAATACAAAAAAAGTAAAGACAGACATGAAGGAGTGATCAATTAGACTTCAGAGGGTTACACACTCCAAAAACATGTAATCCTTAACCCTAACCCTTACTTGACTTATCTAAATGATATATCTTTAGCATGCATAATTACACAGTATCATCCTATTTAGCGAGGCAAGCTGACACATTATAGGCTTGTTTCTCATTATGTTCCTCAGCTCCAATGGGAAATCAGTGACATGGGCACAGAATGAGCGTGGCTACAGACCCAACCTGTGGAAGAGGATCTCCATCCATGTCAAGAAGAAGGAGGAGGTAGAGGTCAACCAGACCGCCATCATCAAGCCAGAGGTCAACCAGACCGCCATCATCAAGCCCTTCTCCAAGGCAGCAGGTGGCTCTCCGGACCCCGGTGTGGAATCCCATTATGAGGCAGAGTCACAGGTGTCTCAGTCCTACCTGCCCTGCTCTCCCTCTCAGTCACCTCTGCCCACAGTTACCCAGCCTGGAGCCAAGACAAGCAGCCTCCAGGTAGGGACAAAACCATTACTGGTTTAATGATAAACCATGATAAAATTCCTGATGGTTAAGCTTAGTTTATTTTATTTCAGACATCATAACATGGAATACAGTACATGCTGCATACATATATTTACAGTAATTGGATGTATGAAAGGGTCACCCCAAATAAGCTATTTAAAGCTTATGATAGGGGGCCCGGGTGCCCACATATAACAGACAGGATATTGGCCAGATATCCTTAGGATACAACAACATACAAACAGACATACACAATAGACAATCCCAGAGTCATGGTTAGGAAGATTAGTCGTTATGATCATTGCACAATAACAAATTTATACATAAGTCCAGAGAAATAAATAGAACAAAACAAGCAGCGTTCATATGCAAAATACAATCAGAAAATTAAACATACATTGATAGAAGTTGCCTTTTTAATTTTTTCTTGAAGATGGAGATAGAATGTGACTGTTTTAATTCCTCATCTAGCTCATTCCAAATCTGTGGTCCTCTGCACACAATACTAAAACTGGTACATTTTAGCCTTCGTTTTTTTCCGGTGATTTGGTTTTTGTTCCTGGTGGTATACGTGTGCATAGGATGGAAGATTGGAATGAGGTCAGATAGTTTATGGTTTAGTTTATGGACAGTTTGATACATGACACAAGCATTCTGGAGGTAATTGTATTCAGCAAGCCTCAGAAGATTGTGGCAGTGGAAAAGCATTTTCGTGGGAGCATTAAACTCAGACCATGATAAGGCACGTATAATTTTTTTTTTTAGTATTTCTATCTTTTGTAAGTAAGTTGGAAATGTGTTACACCATATAATGTTGCAGTATTGTAACTGTGGCTCAAACTAGGTTTTGTATAATGTGAGAAGTGCAGATAGTGGTAAGAAATGTCTCAACTTAAAAAACAAGGCAGTATATTTAGACAATTTTTTTGTTACGTCTACCGTTTCAAATTTTAATTATCTTTAAAACCGTGTTACCGTGATTACCGTATTACCATGATTACAGCGCTTTGAAAAACACATCTAAATAATGTCCACCATCAACCAAAGTTAGCAAGACACACAGCCTTGGTGAAATGATTTCACTGAGTGTACAGTATCAGTACGTTTTGAACATTTGAACATACTGATAACCTTGATAGTTTTTGACACTATAATCGTGCCATCTTCACCCCCGTTACACTACCAATAACCGATTTTCAATACACTTCAGAGGAACCATACTATGGAACACATAATATCAACATAGCCAAACACGCATCATCCATCAACTCCTATAAATCCAATCTCAGAACCTCTCTGTTGAGTCACACACAGTCCTCGCACATTACACACTACACCTCACATTGCCTTTTAAACTGTCTGTATACTAACTCACTTTGATTGCAGTATATACATGTATGCCCATACTGGTAACACGTTATAATAACGTTTAGTCGTAAGTCATTTATAAGCCTTTAATGATGAACTAAGCATTTACAAAACATGAATATACATTTGTAGATGATTAATAAATGTTATGTTAACATATACAAATGTGTTGTAAGTCATAAACCTTTAGTAAATGAAGTGTTCCTCACCTGTTGTAAATGATGTGTAAATAATTTACAATTAATTTACAAGGCTTTCTGCATCCCCTAATCTAAAGTGTAAACTATTCATGATACATAAATGTGTTACATACAAGGGGGTAGCTCTGTTTGTCAAAATTGAAGCCAATGCCGAAGTGTCCAATTTGTCTGCAGGGGGCGACCCATTGGTTTGTTGACTTCTATTTTTGAAGCCTCAATTATGGCCTCAGTAAACACTTTCCTAATATGGTTATGGTCTCAATCATTAGTGTGGTGGCTTCTTAACAAAGATTAGTTCAATAGCCACTTGCCTTTGACGGGGTTGTGGGTTCTGACTCGCATCCAAACAATTAGGTACAGAGGTCCTTGTTTAACTTGCTTCAAATCATATTTATTTGCAGTCCAGGCGTGCAGCAAAACATTCATAAATGTACAATTTCCAAACAAAAATGATCACAAAGAACTTGCTATTTTGCGGTAAAAAAACTGTACCGCTCCCCGTCTCACCATCAGCACACACCTGTCTGTCCAACACACCTGCAATCACTTCACACTGTCTGCAATACATTTTAAAGGACAGCAGGGGGAGATCCTTTTATGGCTCCCCAATTCATTGGCCATTAGACCCAATAGTAAATAAACCAAATCAGACATTAGACTTTAGACAAATAATTCAAACCCAATAGAACACCCAATAGAACAATGAATCATAATAAAAAAAAAATGTAACCTTTATTTAACCAGGTAAGTCATTAAGAACAAAATCTTATTTACAATGGCGACCTGGCAGAAGGCACAGCCTTTTGAGGGATAGGGGGTAGGGGATAAAATAAATACAAAGTTACTTAGAACAGATTAAGGCCATGTCCACACGGAGACGAGTTTAGGTGTATACGCTAAAGTATTTTGTCATATAGACGTTTCGTCCAGATGGAACCGCGTTCTGGGAGTATACGTTCTGGGAGTATACGCTAATTTTTGAAACCGGGTCCCAGAGTGAATAAATTTGAAGACGCCACCCTTGCATTTCCGTGTTTACAACCCAAACATATCTTTCCTGAACCGATGACGCCATAGCCCCACCTCTCTCCGCCAGCAACAATAACAATCATGGCACTAGCGTTCGTGCTACAGCAGCTACTGAGCCTGTTAGGGTTCTTGCAGCAAAATATAATGCTCCTGCATTACCACCGTCAGCAACAAGTGGAGGACACGGAGAACAGCGTGTACAACATCCTCAGGGCTCCACAGCTGACTCTTCCCATCCACCCCTCCCCTCCCTTCATCGGATATTTCCCAGAAGGCTTAGCGGCGGCTACATTTTTACAATAACACAAACAAAATCAGGCTTAACGTGTTAGATAGAAATTATATTTATTTTTAATACAACATGCAATTCTGGAATATTTTAATATTGGACAAAATGAAATGAAATGTAAACCCTCAGTGTAAACGACATACTCGGCTTGCCCTATATATAGCCCTCGCAAATACAACGTGAATAGGGAAGTGAGAGGTTTGAGGAACACACGGTTGCACTGTGATGTCTGTGATGTCCGCTCTGTGATGTCTGAGGTGTCCACTCCAACAAGACTTTAGCTTACTTGACGCGACTTTTTCAATAAAAACACATTTATGCCATGAGTTTATATAATGTATATTTATGTTGCATCATTTAGCCTGTGCTGTGATGTGCAGGAGCGGCCAATACGCTGGGATGTGTTTGCAACATGTCTAAAGATCATGGAAGTGGATGATATCAGGAACGTCACCGATAGTTAACGTTCTATATTGTAGGCTACAGGGAGACCATCAGCCCTGCTGAACAGCTGCATTTGCCTGTATAGGTTTAATCATTTTATTCATCGACATGGCAAACCTCCCCGCAAAGCCAAGGGTTTAAGCTGCTCGCTACAGTGAGATACACATTATAGACTGTGCGCCCCTAGTGGTTGAATGGCATTATTGACGAGATTGTCTTATTCTCTGTTTTTGGTGTATTTGTGGAAGCGTTACAGCGCCACTTACCGGCCTGGCATATATTCTATAGCGGTTTCAGTGGTATTCAGTGGTTTCATGTGGATACACACATTTCTTGAAACGATTCCGTGTTTATGGAAAACTTTTCTGAAACGAAAAAAAAAAAGATTGCTTCCGTCTCCGTGTGGAGATGGCCTGAAACACAAGTTAAAAACACAGTTAAAACATAGCAAGACAGACAGAGCAAATAAAACAAAAACAGTCGGAGCAGAGAGGCAGGGGATAAGAGTTAGTTTAGGAAGCAGTTGCAGGTGTCAGTGAATATGTCCATGATAGAGTCCTTGAAAGCTGACTTGTGTTTTTTGTAAGCCATTCCGGTCTGTGGGCACAGCAGAATGGAATGACGACTGACCGATTACAGAGTGAGTTTTGGGGATTTTCAGCAGGGTGAGGTTAGCAGAACGGGTGTTGTACGCGCCAGGTGCAGTATGCAACAAACTACACAGGTAGGGGGGTGACAGACCAAGGAGAGTTTTGTAAATTAGCATGAACCAGTGTATTTCGCTACGGGTGTGTAGGGATGGCCAGTTTACACAGGAATATAAAGTGCAGTGGTGAGTTCTGAAAGGGGCATTTGTAGCGAAACGGATGGCAGAGTGATAGATAGCGTCTAGCTTTTGCAGAGTAGTTTTGCAGTTAGATCGGTAGATGGTGTCACCAGTCTAACATGGGAAGAACTGTCATTTTAACCAGGGTGAGTCTAGCAGAGAGAGTGAAAGAGGAGCGCATTCTATAAAGAAACCCAATTTTTGTTTTGACCTTGGCTTACAACTTTTTGATATGCTGAGAGAATGACAGTGTTGTCCAGCCATATGCCCAGATATTTATATTCAGAGACCTGCTCTAGGGTCGCTCCATTGAGGGTACTGAACAGAGGTGGTGACATGAGCACAGAGCCCTTTTTACTGAACCACATGACCTTGGTTTTAGAGGTGTTTAACATGAGGCGTAGGGAGGAGAAAACCTGTTGTAGAGCTATTGAAACTAGACTGGAGCATTGTGACTACAGCATCTGGGGTAGGGCCAGAGGGGTACAGAATGGTGTCGTCGGCATAAAGGTGAATGAGTGAGTCACCAACAGAGATAGCTAAATCATTTATATACACCGAGAACAAAGTTGGCCCTAATATTGAGCCCTGAGGCACACCCTTGGAGACAGGGAGGGGCTGCGACAGGAGTTGTTCAGAGCTGACACATTGCACTCTATCGGTGAGGTAGTTTGAAAACCATGCCAGGGAGGGACCAGAGACCCCGATGCTGTTAAGCCTGTCAACAAGGATGGAGTGGTCGACTGTGTCAAATGCTTTGGCTAGATCAATGAAGATGGCCGCACAGTGTTGTTTACAGT
This sequence comes from Poromitra crassiceps, assembly GCF_964638095.1. NCBI lineage: Eukaryota > Metazoa > Chordata > Actinopteri > Beryciformes > Melamphaidae > Poromitra > Poromitra crassiceps. Next base: position 131,311,213 of record NC_139623.1, on the reverse strand, counting down.
CGAGGGCTGAAGATATGTCATTGATCACTTTATGAGTAGCAGTTACACAACCAAAACCAGAACGGAAACCAGACAACATCAGACAGGATATTATGAGCATTCAAAAAGTCAGTGAGCTGCTTATTAACCAGTTGTTCTAACACTTTTAAAATACAGGGAAGTATTGAAATGGGTCTATAGCAGTTTGGGTCAGCCTGATCTCCTCCTTTGAAGAGGGCACGTACTATCGCTTCTTTCCATGCTGATGGAATCTCAGCTGAGCGGAGGGACAGGTTAAAAAGTTCCTTTATTGCAGCTACGATGATGGGGGCCGCAAGCTTAAAAAAGAAAGGCTCAAGACCATCAGATCCTGCAGGTTTTTTGGGGTCAAGCTCGAGCAGCTCTTTCAAAACCTCACCCTCGGAAAAGGTTTGTAGTGAAAAGCTTTGAGGGTCAAAGGATTCCCAGCTCTTGCAGTAGTGGGCAGGGCGAGAGGAGGAGGAGGGAGGATTAGCAGAGTCAAAAATGTGACCAGACTTGATGAAATGCTGATTAAAAATATTGAGCATGCGAGCCTTGTCAGTGACTATTACGTCACCGTCAGTGAGTGACAAAGGCAGCTGGGTGGGAGGTTTATTTTCAAGATCTCGTACAGTTTTCCAAAATTTCTTTGGGTCTGAGCCACAGAGGTTGAATTGATTTTTGAAAAACCCGGCTTTAGCTTTGCGAACAGATTGTGTGGCTTTATTTCTAATTTGCCTAAAAGTGAGGAAGTCAGCAGGAGATCTGGAAAGCCTTGCCTTGTGAAAGGCAGCATTTTTTTGTTGAACGAGAACAGCAGGTTTGTGCTCAAACCAGGGACTATGCCTATTTTTAATTCTTACTTTTTTGAGAGGGGCGTGTTTGTTAATAATAGCACTGAACAGGTCATACAAATATTTCCAAGCATCATCTAAAGAGGGGATCAGGTTCACTCTATACCATTCAACGTTGGCAAGGTCATGTAAAAAAGCTTGAATGGAGGTTTTTCAGAATACGTTTACAACAGATCCGGACAGGCTGCTTAGCAGAGCAGTATGACCGGACACATGCAATGCAACAATGATCACTAATATCACAGCAGAATACACCAGACAGATACATGTGGGGTGAGTTTGTGAGGATAACATCAATTAATGTGGCCTTCTCAGGGTCCTTGGGGTCATACCTAGTAGGAGAAGAGATGATTTGATGTAGATTTAATGAATCAAGCTGTAGAAGAACTTTGTCAGCAAACAACAATAATATAATAATTTGAATAATTAAATAGAGAAATTGGAAACTGGCTCTAACATACCAGCCCCTAATTGCTTATTACATACCAAATATTACATCAATAGTCATTTTCAGGGCAATTTCTTAATTTATTTTCCTTTTTACAGTTTTCATCTTTTTTTTTAAACATACCGTATATAGGAAATCTGTCCATGGCATATTTTCCTCCTCAAGTCCATAGTACATGAAATCCTCCAAGATCAGATCCATGGAAAATGAAGTTCAAATAAGGTGTGTGTACTATGGGCTCTATCGTCCCACCAGCCTTATATTAGTGCTTAGCGCCAGGCGCAGCACATATTAGTGGGCATGGACCGGCGCTGTCCCTATCTTCCTGTCGGCACTACATGCGGCCTTAAGCATTATAACCACGCCTTTTAAGCGTAGAATTATTCACAACTGTGCTCATTGGTGAACTGCAGTTACTCAATGACATTCTTCCTTTCGAAGCTCCGATCCACTGATCCAGTCCGCGGGTTGCGGCTTTATGCTGTCATCTCTGCCAATTTGCATATCTCTGCACATCACAGATCATAGCCTGAATAAAACGATTCAACCTACAGCCAGGCAAATACAGATCTGTTCAGCAGGGCTGATGCGGTCTCCCTGTAGCCTACTGGTGACATTCCTGATACCATCCAATTCCATGATCTTTATGTTTGTAAACACATAACTTAAGTTTTATAACTTGTAGACTACCTGCTGCACAGGCTAAATGATGCAAATAAATATAGCCTACATTATGTAAAGTCATTGCATAAATGTGTTTTTATTGTAAAAGTATGTGTGAAGTAAGCAAAGTCTTGCTGGAGCGGACATCACAGTAGAACCATGTTATGGCATGTTACATATATGTTTCACATAGGGTTGTGTTTAGATTTTTATGTTTTAGTTTGTCCAATATTGAAATGTTCTAGAATTGCATGTTGTGTTAACATAAATATTATTTCTATCTACCTTGGCCTATTTAGGCTGATTTGGTTGCTATTTCTTGTCGAAATGTATTAGCCTCAATGCATGCTGGGAGATTTCACATGTGTGGCTTTGGTAGGGGAGCCGGCACAGTGAATATTTGTTTGGGCAGAATGATATCGTTTTCTCTCGCTTCCTTTTCTTCTCCCCCACTGCACAGGTAGGATGATACAACAGCCTCTGAATGCCAGGGGCTCAAAACTACGGTAGCCTATAACAACTTTTTTTTCATCGGTCATTGTGCCTGTCTGATGCACGAGAGAGAGGGAGTGAGAGAGAGCACTGTAATATCCCCGGCGCACTGAAAAAGGCCTGGTTTTGAAAAGCGCTAAGCGCTAAATTAACGCCAGGGGGGGAGATAGCGTTAGGCCGGTATTTAAGGCCGGAACGCCCATTCTGGCCTATTCTGGCACTGCGCCACGCCTCTTCGGCGTAAAGTGCATTTCGGGGCCTAAAACCATGATGCTATCTTCCCGAGGCAGGCGCAAGGCGCGTTTTTTTGCGTTTAACGCCAGTTTTAGCGCCTAAGGCCAGTGGGGAGATAGGGGCCTATATGTGCGTTAGTCCATTGTTCTGCTGTTTGAAAGTGCAACAAAGTGGAAACTTTGCTGGAGGGTCAGAGACCAAGAGACCATAGAGTCCTTCTATCCCAGTCACAGGTGCACATGACTGGAAGGATTGGACTTAATAGGCTCAGTCAGCTGCCTCCAGGAGCAGACAGAGCTTGGTGATGGGCCTTTGAATGATGTTGGTCTTGGTTTTAACCAAGACACTACGCACCAGTCCTTTCGACCCCGGAAGGGCCTTGACTACACGTCCTAGGAGCCAAGAGTTTCTCGGTGAAACTCTCAGATCTAATAAACCTCTCCCACATGCCTCCATGGTGAGCTCCTGTGGGAGGGTTGAACATCCAGTCAATTCCCTTTTTGAGTAGTGTTTTTTGGATTTTGTCATCATCCAGTAGTTTCACAGATTCCTCCAGCTCTTTTTGGGCGCCGATAAAGTTGGTACCAGACAAGTAAAGATAACTCCCCACCTCTTGACATGAGCTTGGCCACGTCTCACCTCAATGGGTCCAAAATAATCAATACCCACATGGGTGAATGGTGGACAATCTGGTGTTATTCGATCTAGTGGGAGATCAGCCATTTTCTACTCTCCAGCTCTGGCTTGCTGTCATCTGCAAAAGACACAGTTCTTAATAACCCTCCTTGCTGAAGAGTTAGCACCAGACAGCCAATACCTCTGATGACGTTTTGAGAGCATGTGACCTCATCCAGAGTCACCAACTTCTTGGTGAATGTGGCTTAGTATTATTTTTGATACGTGAGAATGTTTAGGTAGGATCATTGGGTGCTTAACCTCAGTAGGCATAGCCATCCTCCTAGTCCTCCCCCCACTCTCAGAATGCCACAGTCAGTAATAGGGTCCAGTTTGTATAAGGAGCTTCCTCTACTGCACTGTTTTCCCTTTTCCAGCAATGATATTTCCTCTTTGAAATGCTGTCTCTGCTCATGGCAAATAATGGATTTTTCAGCATTTTCACTGTCTTCTACGGAAAGCCTTAGTGCATGAGCTGAAGGCATTTTGAGCAGAATCATCTGGTCTTTCAGTGACTTTCCTTTGTCCTGATCATATTTAAGACCAGCCTCTTTCCTCTTCTGGCTCATCTGTAAAAGGAGTTTCTTCAATCTCATCATCCAAGCTATGGCTCTTTTTAGGCCATTCCATGAAGCGTAATACTCAATGAGCTTGTTTGTTGGAATTTTCTCTGTCATACCTGTTACTATGCTGGTAACAGTGACTTCTCTCCGAACTTCAGGGTCATCCGGGAGGATGGAGCCTAGTTCTTCTGGAATTCTTGGCCACTGTGCTTTAGATTTTCCCAGAAACTCAGGACCTTGAAGCCATGTTTTCTAGCTCAGGAAGGGTTCAATGCTCAATCCTCGTGATGCATCGTCTGCTGGGTTATGTTTGGAGTCCACAAATCTCCACTGGTTCACCTTTGACAGGCTACTGATCACTGCAATCCTGTTGGCCACGAAAGTGTGGAACCTCCTTGTTTTATTTCTTAGATATTTGAGCAGGGATTGGCTGTCAGTCCAAAAAATTAATTCTTGGAGCTCTGATTTAAGCATTCTGTCCACTCGTGCAGACAGTGTAGCAGCAGTGAGCTCCAATCTCGGAATTGTGATGATTTTAAGTGGCGTAACTCTTGATTTTCCCATCACAAATGCGATGTGTACATCTCCCTCTTCATTTGTGATCCGTAGATAGCTTACAGTGCCATAGCCTTGTTCGCTTGCATCACAGAAGTTATGCAATTGTGCAGTTTCCACTGGACCAAAGTTCTTAGGTTTAACACACCTATAAACTTGAACTGATCCAGATCCTCTAGCCATTGTTGCCATGGCTTCGAGAATTCCACTGGAATTACTTCGTCCCATCCATATTTGGCCTTACAGAGTTGCTGGAGGATTTGCTTTGCCTTCAATGTGAAAGGTGCAAGAAGACCAAGAGGATCATACTCCGAACTGACAGTAGAAAGTATGCTCCTTCTGGTAAGGGCTCTGTTATTAACAGTAACACGGAAGCTGAAAATATCACTCTCAATGTCCCAGTACAGTCTTAATGCTCTGTCATTAGGCAACTTCTGCCTTTATTTGTTTAGCTTTGTCTTCATCAGGGATAGTTGCTAGTACAGTATGACTAGTACTAACCCATTTGGTCAGCTTGAATCCTCCAAGAGAACAGATTTCTTTGAGACCTTTAACAAGATCTATAGTTTGCTTCTCCGTTGCCACCGACTTGAGGCAGTCATCAACATAGAGATTTTATTTAATTGTGTCAGCCACTTCTCCATCAAATTTATGACCGTTATCCTCTGCTGTCTTTCGCAAAGCAAAGTTTGCACAGGTTGGAGATGAAACAGCGCCGAAGAGATGGACTCTCATTCGATGCTCCTCCAGATCTTTGCTAGTGTCTCCCTCTGGCCACCATAAGAATCTGAACAAGTTTACATCCTCTTTATTAACACGCACTTGGTGAAACATGCCCTCGATATCTGCCATAATGGCGACGGACTCCTGACGGAACTGGAGCAGAACACCAATAAGTGAGTTTGTCATGTCAGGGCCTTGAAGGAGTACCTTGTTGAGTGACATGCCTTTGTAGCATGATGCACAATCAAAAACCACTCTGATGGTTTTCTTACATTTATGGTATACACCATGGTGGGGTATATACCAAATTTTACCATTCTCCCCATGTAGATCTTCTTGTGGTACCTTCTCAGCATACCCTTTCATGATGATGTCACTCATAAAGCCTGTATACTCAGATGCATAAACTTGATCCTTTTGGAATTTCCTTTTCAGGTGTGATGCTCGTTGTTCTGCCATTTGGTAGTTGTTGGGCATGATGACGTTCCGATCTTGAAGAGGTAGAGGTAAATGGTAGTGGCCGTCCTTAACTCATTCATGGCCAGTTTAGGACTGCCAATATTTAGCACAGGCCAAAGATTTTCATAGTTGTTGGTCATCTTTCAAGACCCACAGTAAATTATCTATTAGCACCAAAGTGATTTGCAATACCTCAAAATGAAGATGTACGTCTCTGGGTTCACCAGGAAAAAAAAAGTGAGCGTTTAGCATGTTCTGTACTCTACTTATAGCCATTTATATACACCCTGTTTTCACCAAAAAGGTCTCTCTGAGAAGACAAACAGGAGAAAAGGCCATTTTTGTAAAATACACAATCTCAGGCAGAACTCGCTCTCAATTCTTTTATTTTGAACTGTATTGATATCAGACATGTAAATATTATTCGTTAAGACACAAATAACAAAAAATATATATATATATATATATATATATATATATATATATATACATGAAGTGCTTTTTTTACATTCAACAATACAGTTTACTCAGTGTGAGTGAGTGTGCAGACAGACACACAGACAGACAGACAGACAGACACACAGACACACAGACACACACACACACACACACACACACACACACACACACACAGAGAGAGAGTTCTGTCCACAGCTGCTGCTGGATCCACCTCTTCCCAGGGAATACTACTGATCGCCCCGCAAATTAGCTTAGGAGGGGAGAACACCAAACTGGTCTGAGATCAGCGTCTAGCCTCCTCTGCCTCTGCAGCGTTTTCCTCCTCTCGTTCGGGCTGGGACGAATGCTGCGACACAGGAACGGGGTCGGTTTGGCTTTGGGACCAGGCGCTGGAACCGGATCGATCATGTTGGTTTGACTTCCGCGAACAACTCAATCCAGGTTCGCCCTGCAGCAGAGGCGACCAGCGCAGCGCGCCAAGGGGTGTTTCAATGGTGTTTCTCCTCTATGCAACAGGCAGCGTTTCTCCGTTTTCTCCTCCTCTTCCATTTCAAAACAACAGCTGCGGTATGTGTTTGATAACGTGTTGTCGGCTTTCTTTGAGGCTAGGGACCTGATAACATGTCACAGGCTGGGGAAGTCTTTGAACTACGCGCTGTACTAATAAAAACAAAAACACGTCAAACACGTCATTGGCCCTCTGGGCTATTCCTGATAACACGTCAAAGACGTCTTTGGCCATGAATGAGTTAAGAGTAACAGAACTTGATGCAATCTGCATGAACTTTCGGTCATCAGCTGACATCTCCCTTTTCTCCTCATACTCTTTCTCTGGGAAGTCATGTGCATATTGACTTTCAAGAAGCTTCTCAATGTGAACAACTGAGATTCAATTCACTAAAGCAACAGGCTGTTCATCATCCATAGCAGTGGAAGCGTTAAGTGGGCCATTAACTCATTCATGGCCAGTTTAGGACTGCCAATATTTAGCACAGGCCAAAGATTTTCATAATTGTTGGTCATCTTTCAAGACCCACAGTAAATTATCTATTAGCACCAAAGTGATTTGCAATACCTCAAAATGAAGATGTACGTCTCTGGGTTCACCAGGGAAAAAAAAGTGAGCTTTTAGCATGTTCTGTACTCTACTTATAGCCATTTATATACACCCTGTTTTCACCAAAAAGGTCTCTCTGAGAAGACAAACAGGAGAAAAGGCAATTTTTGTAAAAGACACAATCTCAGGCAGAACTCGCTCTCAATTCTTTTATTTTGAACTGTATTGACATCAGACATGTAAATATTATTCGTTATGACACAAATGACAAAAAAAAATATATATATATATATATATATATATATACATGAAGTGCTTTTTTTACATTCAACAATACAGTTTACTCAGTGTGAGTGAGTGTGCAGACAGACACACAGACAGACAGACAGACAGACAGACACACAGACACACACACACACACACACACACACACACACACAGAGAGAGAGAGTTCTGTCCACAGCTGCTGCTGGATCGCACCTCTTCCCAGGGAACACTACTGATCGCCCCGCAAATTAGCATACGAGGGGAACACCAACTGGTCTGAGATCAGCGTCTAGCCTCCTCTGCCTCTGCATCGTTTTCCTCCTCTCGTTCGGGCTGGGACGAATGCTGCGACACAGGAACGGGGTCGGCTTGGCTTTGGGACCAGGCGCTGGAACCGGATCGATCATGTTGGTTTGACTACCGTGAACAACTCAATCCAGGTTCGCCCTGCAGCAGAGGCGACCAGCGCAGCGCGCCGAGGGGTGTTTCAATGGCGTTTCTCCTCTATGCAACAGGCAGCGTTTCTCCGTTTTCTCCTCCTCTTCCATTTCAAAACAACAGCTGCGGTATGTGTTTGATAACGTGTTGTCGGCTTTCTTTGAGGCTAGGGACCTGATAACATGTCACAGGCTGGGGAAGTCTTTGAACTACGCGCTGTACTAATAAAAACAAAAACACGTCAAACACGTCATTGGCGGGGAGGGCTATTTCTGATAACACGTCAAAGACGTCTTTGGCGGTGAATGAGTTAACCACCCAACCTAGGAGTGTCCTGACTGCATAGGGGCTGTTTCCTTGGCTATTGATGATTCTCCATGGTTCGATAGCCTTTGGAGTATTTACTCCGATAAGAAGTTTGACCTCAGCATCCAACTCCTTTACCTTGATCTCCTGCAGATAAGGCCATTTATTAACACATTCACTGCCACCAGTTTTTTTTTACTGTAGGTAGCTTCTGCCAAGGTTTTTTTTTGAGGATTCTGGCTCATCTTTCAAGAGCCGAGGATTATTTTCTGCTAGTATTTTGTGAACACAAAATATCTCAAAAGAACTAATATAATGTGTGCTTTCTCTGTCTAAAAGAGTTAGTTTGTAGAGTTAGTAGTTATGTATGCATTAGCAGTTGAATACAGCATGGTTTCAGCGTCTGAAAATTTAAGCTGAGATAAATGGCTTTTTGTGAAATTCGATAGAACAGTCACTTTAACCATTTATTTTTGGCATCAGTAAGACGTCAGACATCTAAACAATAGTTTTTTTTTTTGTTTTTTTTTTTTTTTTCATATTTTAAATTTTTATAGAACACAAACAAGACAAAACAGACAAACAGGCTCAGACACAGAGGAAAGAAAGAAAAAACAAAACAAAACAAAACAATATAATCAACATTACAAAGTGGTGCCGCCAGCTACCTAAGGTGCTTATGTTCTTGTAAACGGTATACTCGGGATTCCACCCAAGGGGTCCATGGGAAGCCAGCCGGGCGAGTCACCCGTCACCCCTAGCCTCGTTAAGGTAGACCAAAAACGGGTCCCAGATAGTCACAAACTTTCTAATTGTATTGGTTCTCAGGAACCTAAGTCTCTCCATGCGTATAACAGAGGTCATGTCCGTCAACCACAACTGGAAAGAGGGTGGAGAGGGAGATTTCCATTCCTTCAGAATTTGTTTTTTGGCAACAGTTGTCCCCAGTGTCAGAGATTGTTGCACAGCTGTAGGAAAATTCAGAGAGGACTCTGAGCAGCCGAAGATGGCGAGTTCTGCCTCCGGCTGAAGGGCCACCCCGTAGGCCTTAGAGTACCAGTCAAATATTCTGGCCCAGAATCCCGTCAGTGAAGGGCAGAACCAGAAGGCATGAGACCTAAACAATAGTTTTGAACAGTAATTTCCTCCATAACAGCAGGAAACCCCCCTCTCCTTCAAACTCCTCCCTCCGTGTGTGTTCTCCTCCCTCCGTGGCTGCAGCGGGTGTGTGACAAGCGAGTTGCTGTCTGTGCTGCCTGGCTGCCCCTCGTCGGGCGAGTCTGGATGGGCTCGCTCGTTTCTTGGGGTTTCGGTTGAGAGCTTTGATGAAGCTTTTGCGATTCTGGTCTTATTTATGCTGCGTGTTTCAAAGTGTGTTGCACCCATAATCTATTATGCAAATTTGCAATCCCCCACCGCCAGCTCCCTGCGCGAAAGCGAAAGCGTTTTCGCCATCCATTTTCATGAGAATGGCTTCCTCACGCGGCTGTTTTTTCATGGCTTTCTCTCGTCTGGAGAGCACTGTCGCCACTTAGTGGGTCGGTAAAATAGATTATACACATTCAATACCTCCCATATTTTAATAGGAGATGTAAAAGGGGTTGATCGACGTCCCACCGTCAAAAATTTTTTTTTTTTTTTTTGGACGAGATTACATTACATTACATTACGTCATTTGGCAGACGCTTTTATCCAAAGCGACTTACAATAACACATTTTTGTCAGCAATAGAGCAATCTACTATGGAGCACAGTCTGTGATAACTACAACTTCTGAAGGAACAGTGGTACAAGTTTAGGTTAGTGGTACAAGTTAAGGTTAGTTTTTTTTTTTTTTTTTTGGGTGAAAGAGAGAGAACGAAGTTAGATCAAGAAGGGCCCAGATGGAGCCTGAAAAGGTGCGTCTTTAGTCTTTTCCGAAAGATCGGCAGTGATTCAGCCGTCCTGACCGAAGGTGGAAGCTCGTTCCACCATTGAGGTGCCAGGGACGAGAAGAGTCGAGATCGGGATGAGCGACTTTTGAGCCCCCGTAGCGAAGGAGGGGCGAGGCGACCTGCACTGGTGGAGGAGCGAAGGGAGCGCTGAGAGGTTTGCAACCTGACCATGGATTGCAGGTACAGGGGAGCTGACTGGTGTACTGCCCTGTAGGCCAGTACCAGTGTCTTGAATTTGATGCGGGCCGAGATGGGAAGCCAGTGGAGCTCCTGGAAGAGGGGAGTGACGTGAGAGAATTTGGGTTGGTTGAATACGAGACGGGCTGCAGCATTCTGAATGAGCTGAAGCGGTCGGATGTCGGTGGCAGGTAGGCCGGCCAGGAGCACGTTGCAGTAGTCCAGGCGGGAGGAGACAAGAGACTGGACCAGGAGTTGAGTCGCTTCTCTTGTGAGAAAGGGACGGATTTTGCGGATGTTGTAGAGAGAGAACCTACAGGAGCGTGCTGTAGCAGCTATGTTGGCTGAGCAAGACAGCTGGTTGTCAAGGATCACCCCAAGGATGGGGTATCTCGTCCACGGATATCTCGTACACGGCAGTCAACCGTTGGTTTCTGCTTGATGAGATATCTCGTCCACGGCAGTGAACGTGTTAAGGTCTGCCTGGGTGAGGATGTTTCTTTTTGTTACAGGGATCTTGTTTTGAGTGTACAACTTTGTCAATTTCAGAAATGTGCCATCTTCCACATTGCCTACTTCTAGACATCACCTGCACAGGCACTATAGCGAGGAGGCAGCCCCGGTTCCTTCATTCCCTTCTAGAGAAACAAGAGCACTGCTGATAGATGTTTCTTCAGGCTTTGCTGCTGCAATATTCTGCTCCGCCTTATAAGGCTTAGTGGTGTCCGTCTCTCTTGGAGGATCTCTTAATGTGCAGAATAGTAGGGTGTTTGGCTTGACAACTTCTTCTTTTACAGTTTCTACTCAAGTGCCCCACTCTCAAACATCCAAAGCATAATCCATTTTCTCTGAGAAACTCAATTTTAGCTTCATGTGACTTTGCATTTAACTTCTGGCACTCTGCTAAAGAATGCTTACCAGCACAAAAGGAACATGGGGTTGTGCTGTAAACACTGGAGTACATATTGCCTTTAGCTGGTGATTTCGCCCATGTCTTTTCAACTTTGCTGTCAGACACTATTGCCATTGAGGTAGCAAAACTGCTTCCCTTGCTTTGGAATCTGCTTGGTTTTGATTCAGCAACAGTCTTGGTCTTAAAAGTATGTCACAGAATATTGGATCTTGTAGTATTCTAGCTTGTCTTTCAATAAATGCAACAAGGTCATGCAATCTTGCTCTCCTTTGGGTTCGCTCAAGAGTATCACAAGCTATTGTCCTCCACTTCTCCCTCATCTTATAAGGTAGCTTTGACACAATGAGCTTTAAGTTTGAGGGCAAGTCCAGCTCCTCCATACTCTGAAGATCTCTCATGACATTACAGCAGCTCCTCAGAAAGAGTGCATAACCATGCAGTGCCTTTCCATCTTCTGCCTTTATACTGTTCCAGTTAAGGGCTTTTCCCATGTAGGCATTAGAAATCTTAATGTCATTTCCAAAATGCACCTTTAACAGTCTCTTAGCGTCAGCAAAGCCAATAGTAGCATCCATATGAAGACAGCTTCTCACCAATTCTCTGCAGGGTCCAGATGTATACTGTTCCAGATCATACAATCTATCTTGGCAGCTATTTGTCTTATCCTCAATACCATGCTGAAATGCCTTCATAAATGGCTGATAATTTAGAGGATTGCCATCGAAAGTTGGAATCTCCCTAGCAGGAAGTGAAGTCTGTTTATGCTGAAGGACCAATAGATCAGCAATATCCTTTTGCTTCTGCATTACAGCAGAATTATCATCATTCATTACTGTAGCTGTCGGCGGAGGGCCTGTTATTGCTATTGGTCGAGCACTTGTTATTGTCGTTTGTTGAGGGATTGTTATTGTTGTTGGTTGAGGGATTGTTTTTGTTGGTGGAGGGATTTGATCTGCATTATCTGGTGGCCTTGGTCCTGGGCTTACAAGCTTTTGTAATGGTGTTTTGGGAATGGTTCCAATCCCCTTATATTTAATTGGAGAAGGAGATAATTCTGAATCTGGACCTATTGACACCTCAGGTTTTTCTTGATAATCTTCCAGATACACATTCATGGCGTCACTTTGCGTTTGTAGTTCAAACAGTGGTGGGTTTTGTGAATCAGACTCAAAGGTTTCCAGGACTTTCAATCTAGCATCAGATTCAGCCAGGCTCATTTCCAACTCCATTTGCTCCATTCTCGTTTGGAGTTGAGCCTTCTCCATGTCCAGTACATGCTTTTCTTTTAATCCTGCTGCACGGGCTAGAAGAGCAGCTTTCTCTGTTGCGATTTTAATAAAGTTTTTGAGTGCTTTGAGGAGCTTTTTGAACTTTTTGAAGAATGTGAGCGCTTTGATGTCACGGAAATGCTGTCATGAGGTCCAACAAGCAGCTGAGGGTCCGTTTGAGATTGTTTCCACATATCCACATCCTTTAGAAAATCCCTGTATGTGGACATCTTTGGCTCAAACCATTTAATTTTGTCGTCCTTTAATTCCTCAGACAATTGCATTTGAACAGATCCATGTATCATTCATTGAGTGACTTTTGGAATATTGCAACACCTTCATTCACCTGTTCAGTATTTCCATCAGGCACCAATAATGCTTTAATTTCATTCATCTTGCGTGTGCAAGCCGCAAGTTTCCCTTTGCGGTTATTATTATTTTTTATTTTTTTATATATATTTTATTTTCACATTTTTGCAGAACAATAAACAAACAAGACAAACAAGCTCAGACACAGGAAAAACAAACAAACAAAAAAACACATCTTTGACAATTAGTATTGTAACATGGTGCTACCAGCCCTATATGTGCCCATGTGCTTATACAATATGCATTGAGTCCTATGAAAGGGCTCCATGGAAAACCATCCAGGTATGCAGTCTATCACCCGTAACCTCAGTCACTAGTTATTCTTGACTTCGTCAAAGTAAGCCAAGAAGGGGTCCCAGATATTTGTGAACCTTCTGAGCGAGTTGGCTCTCAGGAACCTCAGCCTCCCCATCTGTATAACAGAGATCATGTCCATCAGCCACACCTGAAAAGAAGGCAAAGAGGAGGACTTCCATTCCTTTAAAATCAGTCTTTTAGCAACAGTTGTCCCCAGCGTCAGAGATTGCTGCACAGTTGTAGGGAAGTTCAGAGAGGACTCCAAGCAGCCAAAGATGGCGAGTTCTCCCTCTGGCTGCAGGGTTACTTTGTAGGCCTTAGAGTACTAGTCAAATATTTTTGCCCAGAATGCCCCCTGAGGGGCAGAACCAAAAGGCATGAGATAGTGTGCCCTCTGACACCTGACACCTGTCACACAGTGGTGAGACAGAAGGGAAGATCTTGTGTAATTTATACTTTGAGTAATGAAGACGGTGAGCAACTTTAAATTGGATCAGCTGGTGCCTGCTATTAACTGAGCAGAGTTGCACCACAGACAGACTCCTTTCCCATATAACATCAGATAAATCAATACCAAGTTCCCCCTGCCACTCTTCTCTAATCCTCTCAGTAGAGGCTGTGTTGCGGTTGTCAAACAGACATACAAATCTAGAAATAAGGTGCTTGGAGTGAGTAGGGCTCAGCAATACTTCAAAGAAAACATGCTCATTTGGGAGTGCTTCAAATACACGAAGTTTAGAACGAACGTAATCTCTGGTTTGCAGGTATCTAAGCCAGTTTGTGCCGGGCAACTCAAACTTCCTCTTCAGTAGATCAAAAGATGCAAAATGACCATCTATGTATAGTCTCTGATGGAGACCAGCCCTTTCTCACTCCAGGCATGGTAGTTTTTGTCTGACCATGGAGGCAAAAAAGAGGGATTGAAACAAATCGGTGTATGGACAGAAACATCTGGTACATTCAAGACATTCCTAACTTGGTTTAGAATTCTGACAGACTATGTTGTAGTTCCAGACCGTTTTAGGGTGTGATCGACAGGTCGCTTGTCCACTGATCACACAGCTCGCCGATCACAGACCAATAGCAGGCCGTGCTCTGTGGTAAACGGAAACCCCTGGACTTGTCTCGAGATCCAAGATGGCAATGGCCAAAATGCCATACGTGAGGCGTCAAAAAACAGAAGTCCACAAACTAATGGGTTGCCCCCTGCAGGCCATTTGAAAGAATGCAGGTTGAAGTGCACTTCTACATTGGCTTAAATTTTGACAGACCTCCCCCCTTGTATGCAACACATTTATGTGTGATGGTTTACACTTTAGATTAGGGGATGCAGAAAGCCTTGTAAATTAATTGTAAATGATTTACACATCATTTATAACAGGAGAGGAACACTTGATTTACTAAAAGTGTATAGATGACTTACAACGCATTTGTGATATGTTAACATAGCATTTATTAATCATCTACAAAATGTATATTCATGTTTTGTAAATGATTAGTTCATCATTAACTAAAGGCTTATAAATGACTTACGACTGAATGTTATTATAAAGTGTTACCTATATACATAATAATAGTAGTATAATATAATAGTGGTAGTATATACTATATAGTGATTTATTTTCTATTACTGTCTATTGCATTGCCATGTTTTATGCTATATTTTGTTTGCTTTTATTTTTGTTTGTTCTTTTCTCTTGTTTTTGTTTATATTGTATGTTTTGATGTAATTGTTGTTAATATTGGTTTAATTTTCTTAGGTAAGAGACCTTGCATAAGCCCATTAGGGTTTCTTGTCTCTACCTGCACAATCTTTTCATCCACTTGTTTCCTTTCATTTGTTCTTGATTTTACTATGTGCAAATAAATAAAAAATAAACAAAACAGGAATTTTCAATTTTTTACCGTTTCATCTCTGCTTCCAGGGAAGAGAGGATGATGGCGAGGAGGCGCAGGCTCTCCCTGCTTACGTACCTGAGGACTCGCAGCATGGCGGGGGTTTTGGGGTCAGTAGAAGGGCCGCTGACAACAGAGGGGTGGATGTAAGCTGTGATGCCGGGGACAGGAGCGGGGGAGCTGTGGGTGACATTGGTGTAGGGTTGATTGGCAGCCAGACTCAGGGCACAACCATCATGGACCAGATCAGCTGTGTGGTTAACCGGTTCACTGCCAACATCAGCCAGCTCAACACCATGATGCTGCCGGGTGGAGTCACCGTCAGCCCGCCCCCTGGCACCACGCCTGTGCCACCGGCTCCAGAGGGCAGCCCCACCCCGTCACAGGTCCTAATGCCCCGGGGCAGGCAGGTCCCCACCACTGTCACCACGTATGCCCAGGCAGAGGTGGGTAGTACTCAATTACATTTACTCAGTTACATGTAATGAACTTTCAAGAAATTGTACTTCTAAGAGTAGTTTTTTATGGAATACTTTTTACTCTTACTCTATACATTTGCAATAAAATATATGTACTTTTACTCAGTTACATTGGGCCATTAACAGGTAGAGTAGTGAATAGTGAGAAGTGTACACACAACCCACTCTGCAAATTTAATGAGTGAATTTGAAAGACAATGGGACATCCTGACACCTCTCCACAGCTGCCCACCTCCCCTTCCCTTGACTGTCCCTTGCTCTAAAAAGCCCTCTGCCCATCTAACCCAGCATCGCCATGGCATGTGTGAAAAGGCGCAAGATGGGAATGCCCCTGAATGTAGTGCATGTGTGAATAGTGAAAATCACTAGTGGACCGTCCCTGAAAGGTTATCCCAATAATTTACTGGGAATGCCTGTCTCCAAGCGGCTTAATATTGGACGAGTCTGTGAGCCTACCTACTCTTTTACTCTTACTCAAGTAATTCTTTTTACAAGTACTTTTTACTTCTACTTGAGTAGTATTAAACCATCTGTACTTTTACTTGAGTACCGTTTTTGTTTACTCTACACACCACTGCCCAGGTCGCAGCTCTCTCCAGTTTCTGCGAGAATCGACCACAAGCAGGGATTTATGAGCGTGTGGGCGGGGCCTGTGTGAGCAGCAGAAGAGTCAAGGATACTGAGGAGCTGAGCGCTCTGACGCCTCCCTCCCCGTTTAGAGACTGCTCTCTGGGCTCTGACAGCACCTCGCCACCCTCCCTGTCCCCAGGCTCTGAGCCTGAATATGACCAGCTGCTGCTGAGACACTACAGCCAGAGCTCCTCCTCACTCTAAACACGCCCTCTCTACACCTCTGCTCCTTGTTGCTATAGAGACACTACAGCCAGAGCTCCTCCTCGCTCTAAACACGCCCTCTCTACACCTCTGCTCCTTGTTGCTATAGAGACACTACAGCCAGAGCTCCTCCTCTAAACACGCCCTCTCTACACCTCTGCTCCTTGTTACTATAGAGACACTACAGCCAGAGCTCCTCCTCGCTCTAAACCTGCCCTCTCTACACCTCTGCTCCTTGTTGCTATAGAGACACTACAACCAGAGCTCCTCCTCATGCTGAACCTGCCCTCTCTACACCTCTGCTCCTTGTCCCTATAGAGATACTACAGCCAGAGCTCCTCCTCATGCTAAACCTGCCCTCTCTACACCTCTGCTCCTTGTCCCTATAGATACACTAGAGCCAGAGCTCCTCCTCATGCTAAACCTGCCCTCTCTACACCTCTGCTCCTTGTTGCTATAGAGACACTACAGCCAGAGCTCCTCCTCGCTCTAAACCTGCCCTCTCTACACCTTTGCTCCTTGTCCCTATAGAGATACTACAGCCAGAGCTCCTCCTCATGCTAAACCTGCCCTCTCTACACCTCTGCTCCTTGTTGCTATAGAGATACTACAGCCAGAGCTCCTCCTCGCTCTAAACCTGCCCTCTCTACACCTCTACTCCTTGTTGCTATAGAGACACTACAGCCAGAGCTCCTCCTCATGCTAAACCTGCCCTCTCTACACCTCTGCTCCTTGTTGCTATAGAGATACTACAACCAGAGCTCCTCCTCACTCTAAACCTGCCCTCTCTACACCTCTGCTCCTTGTCCCTATAGATACACTACAGCCAGAGCTCCTCCTCATGCTAAACCTGCCCTCTACACCTCTGCTCCTTGTTGCTATAGAGACACTACAGCCAGAGCTCCTCCTCATGCTAAACCTGCCCTCTCTACACCTCTGCTCCTTGTCCCTATAGAGACACTACAGCCAGAGCTCCTCCTCGCTCTAAACCTGCCCTCTCTACACCTTTGCTCCTTGTCCCTATAGAGATACTACAGCCAGAGCTCCTCCTCATGCTAAACCTGCCCTCTCTACACCTCTGCTCCTTGTTGCTATAGAGACACTACAGCCAGAGCTCCTCCTCACTCTAAACCTGCCCTCTCTACACCTTTGCTCCTTGTCCCTATAGAGATACTACAGCCAGAGCTCCTCCTCATGCTAAACCTACCCTCTCTACACCTCTACTCCTTGTTGCTATAGAGACACTACAGCCAGAGCTCCTCCTCATGCTAAACCTGCCCTCTCTACACGTCTGCTCCTTGTTGCTATAGAGACACTACAGCCAGAGCTCCTCCTCACTCTAAACCTGCCCTCTCTACACCTCTACTCCTTGTTGCTATAGAGACACTACAGCCAGAGCTCCTCCTCGCTCTAAACCTGCCCTCTCTACACCTTTGCTCCTTGTCCCTATAGAGATACTACAGCCAGAGCTCCTCCTCATGCTAAACCTACCCTCTCTACACCTCTACTCCTTGTTGCTATAGAGATACTACAGCCAGAGCTCCTCCTCGCTCTAAACCTGCCCTCTCTACACCTCTGCTCCTTGTTGCTATAGAGACACTACAACCAGAGCTCCTCCTCATGCTAAACCTGCCCTCTCTACACCTCTACTCCTTGTTGCTATAGAGACACTACAACCAGAGCTCCTCCTCATGCTAAACCTGCCCTCTCTACACCTCTGCTCCTTGTTGCTATAGAGACACTACAACCAGAGCTCCTCCTCATGCTAAACCTGCCCTCTCTACACCTCTGCTCCTTGTTGCTATAGAGACACTACAGCCAGAGCTCCTCCTCGCTCTAAACCTGCCCTCTCTACACCTTTGCTCCTTGTCCCTATAGAGATACTACAGCCAGAGCTCCTCATGCTAAACCTACCCTCTCTACACCTCTACTCCTTGTTGCTATAGAGACACTACAGCCAGAGCTCCTCCTCATGCTAAACCTGCCCTCTCTACACCTTTGCTCCTTGTTGCTATAGAGACACTACAGCCAGAGCTCCTCATGCTAAACCTGCCCTCTCTACACCTCTGCTCCTTGTTGCTATAGAGACACTACAGCCAGAGCTCCTCCTCATGCTAAACCTGCCCTCTCTACACGTCCGCTCCTTGTTGCTATAGAGACACTACAGCCAGAGCTCCTCCTCACTCTAAACCTGCCCTCTCTACACCTCTACTCCTTGTTGCTATAGAGACACTACAGCCAGAGCTCCTCCTCGCTCTAAACCTGCCCTCTCTACACCTTTGCTCCTTGTCCCTATAGAGATACTACAGCCAGAGCTCCTCCTCATGCTAAACCTACCCTCTCTACACCTCTACTCCTTGTTGCTATAGAGACACTACAGCCAGAGCTCCTCCTCATGCTAAACCTGCCCTCTCTACACCTCTGCTCCTTGTTGCTATAGAGACACTACAGCCAGAGCTCCTCCTCATGCTAAACCTGCCCTCTCTACACCTCTGCTCCTTGTTGCTATAGAGACACTACAGCCAGAGCTCCTCCTCATGCTAAACCTGCCCTCTCTACACCTCTGCTCCTTGTTGCTATAGAGACACTACAGCCAGAGCTCCTCCTCATGCTAAACCTGCCCTCTCTACACCTCTACTCCTTGTTGCTATAGAGACACTACAGCCAGAGCTCCTCCTCACTCTAAACCTGCCCTCTCTACACCTCTGCTCCTTGTTGCTATAGAGACACTACAGCCAGAGCTCCTCCTCATGCTAAACCTGCCCTCTCTACACCTCTGCTCCTTGTTGCTATAGAGACACTACAGCCAGAGCTCCTCCTCATGCTAAACCTGCCCTCTCTACACCTCTGCTCCTTGTTGCTATAGAGACACTACAGCCAGAGCTCCTCCTCATGCTAAACCTGCCCTCTCTACACCTCTACTCCTTGTTGCTATAGAGACACTACAGCCAGAGCTCCTCCTCGCTCTAAACCTGCCCTCTCTACACCTTTGCTCCTTGTCCCTATAGAGACACTACAGCCAGAGCTCCTCCTCGCTCTAAACCTGCCCTCTCTACACCTCTGCACCTTGTCCCTATAGAGATACTACAGCCAGAGCTCCTCCTCATGCTAAACCTGCCCTCTCTACACCTCTGCTCCTTGTTGCTATAGAGACACTACAGCCAGAGCTCCTCCTCATGCTAAACCTGCCCTCTCTACACCTCTGCTCCTTGTTGCTATAGAGACACTACAGCCAGAGCTCCTCCTCATGCTAAACCTGCCCTCTCTACACGTCTGCTCCTTGTCCCTATAGAGCAGGGGTGGGCAACTGTTTTTCATGGGGGGCCACATGAGAAACCCAGATTGTTGCCGGGGGCCGAACAAATATTGTCACGCCGTAACCCATGGATGGGCAACTTTGATGATAGAGAGGGCCACAAAAAAATTTCCTCGCTACCAGTTTTTGCTGAGGGCTGAACGGCGCCAGCGCGAAACATTTTGGGCATTTGAAGCCAGGTTTAGAGGAATAACTCATTTTAAATTAACAGTTGTGATGTCATTATTCAGTCTTAACGACCAATATTTGATCCTTTTCTCACGCACTCCTATGTGACCACCTGCTCTCCCTGCAGGGCTTGAAATTAACTTTTTTCACCACCTGCCAATATGGCTGCTAGATTTTAAAGTTACCAGCCAATTAGAATTTCCACTAGCCGAAATGTTTTTCTTGAAATAAACCAGAATATGAGTGGGTTATTTTAAGCTTAAGTATCAGTAAGTGGCCCGGGATTCTCAAAGCCTGTGTTGAGGGTCACACAAGAACAAAAATGCGCTCTTGAAGCTAAATAAATCCAAAACCAACAAGTTAATTATTTAAATTTCTACTTCAATGTAGAACAGTCATTTCTTACACATGAGATTACTTTTAGCCTTTTAGTCATAAATATTATTGAAATATATTCCATATTCCAGACTGAAATGCTATAACAGAAGAGTATTGGCCAGAATGACATGAACATTTGGACACTTATTCAGCGGGTATCTTGCATGTTGCGTTCAGGTGCACTGTAAAAAAATTTTTTTTTTTTTTTTTTTTTTTTTTTTTGCAATACCATCGCGGGCCACACAGGGGGCGCCGGCGGGCCGCATACGGCCCGCGGGCCGTATGTTGCCCATGTATGCTATAGAGACACTACAGCCAGAGCTCCTCCTCATGCTAAACCTGCCCATTCTACACATCTGCTCCTTCTCCCGATACATTAATCTCTTTGTTCACTACTATTTAAACTCTGAAAAGGCAAAGCTTCAGACTGGACCAAACTATCCAATTCCTTCGTTTAGTGGGTCTCAAACTTTTTCACTGATGCAAATTAGACCACGTACCCCCAGTTAATGAGATTTTGTCCCAGGTCCCCCATCTGATAAGATTTTAGATTTTAGATGTTTAATTACAGAAATTGTGTGAAACCCATGACCAACTTAGTCATACATTCTGTCATTGTGTTACGTTATGGATGGATAGTGAATATAAATAATTCTCCTTTTTGCTGGGTTATATATATATGGACGTAGCTACCGTGATGTCACCCATTGGTTTTTGGTCTGGAGGTTGGCATTTCACCTTCGCCATCTTGGTTATTTGGAGCCAGAAGGGACGTGTATTTGGACGAGAAGAGCCGCAGCACTGCCTACTCTTGGTCCACAATCTGCGAGCAGGTTTAAGTGACTTCCGCATTGGCCTCACAATCAGAGCTAGTTGCTAACCCCTTGGCCTTGACAGGATGGGAGCACTTTCTGTGCTCTGGGAACAGGAGACATCGTCTCCACGGACACATCATCAGTTGTCTAAGCCATGTAGCTCATACTGTATGGACCATTGAGATGCACTCTTTAATATGTTTGCCTAGATATGATGTAGTTGAATGTAAGATTATATAACCACTTATCAAATGATGTGGACCAAAATGATCTTCCACCTCAGGATTTGTTTCACCAAAAGTATCTCTGACTTACGTCGCTTTCACATATAAGCTGGTGGACTCGGTGTGATTCGGGGGGGTGAAGTTGCAACATTGTTTAATTTGGTCCGGTTCACTTTCACGCATGCAATTTGCCAAGCGCACCAAACTTTCTGAACAATGTCACGTGGTCGAAACAGTCACTCGTCTATTGGACAGAATATTGAGGGGAAATCTCTCCTCTTCTGCCTCCTTGCCTGCTGAGCTGACTGAACAACACAAGTGAATCCACGAAACACAACCCATAGAGAAACACCACCTTTATGCAATCTTGGGGTTTCTGGTTTTACTTTAATGTTACTATCAAATAGATATTTTACAAGAATGTGCCCAATATGAGCAGCAGATGAGGCAGCAAGCTGTTGGGTCCAACATCATTCTGCAGATTAGACGAGATGAGCGAGGCAGCGCGGTGCGCACCGACCCGTGTGTGTGTGTGTGTGTGTGTGTGTGTGTGTGTGTGTGTGTGTGCGCGCTGCAGTGTCTGTTTTGCTTCCTTCTACCGCCTTCTACTCATGATGCACTGCCTTTCCTATATTTGCTCTTGTCACAAAGGAGAGAGAGGACATACTCTATCAATCCTTTAAAGCCCCCCTCCAGTGTATTTGTTCATTTTGAAGATATTTCATGTCTTGCTGGCTTTTGCCCTGGTCTGCTGATTACCCACAGTGTTCGCCAGTGTATTTTATTGACAAATAACCTTATTTTGGGCTCGAAGTCCTAAAAATAAGTTCTTGGTCAAAACGGGTGATGACATCAGACATTGTAGTATTACAGTATAGGCTCCAGTAACTGGCCTTAGCCTCTGGCGTTAGCTAGCGAATATCATATGTCAGTTCTCAGACCACAGTTAGCTATGTTATATGGTAGCAAAACACCACAGAATGACCAGATTGATATAACTGTTAACCAGTTCGAGTCACGCTCTTTCCATAAAGCCAACCAGCTTTGATATATGTTGGCTAGTTGTTGATATTATAACAATATTGTGGCTCTAAACCAGTGCTACGCAACCTTGCCCTACTCAGGAGCCACATTCGGGGGAAAAAACATCTTTGCAAGAGCCACCATCTAAAAAAAAGTCCCCTTTCCTCCCTTTATTTTTATTTATTTATTTATTTAAAGTAGGACTTAAAAGTGGCACATCTTATCCATAAAGGAGCCGCATGTGGCTCTAGAGCAGGGCTATTCAACATTTTTTTTTTTCTTCTTTTTTTACAATTAAACCTCATTTACTTATTACACCCGACTGGTTGTTTTTCAGATGTGATCTAGTTAAAGTGAACTAAACAAGGCAGATCCACTATGAATGTTTTTCAGGAGATGCTGTGATGTAGCCACAAGAAAGGTGCAATGTTAATGTTTTTCAGGAGATGGCGATGTGATGTAGCTAATCAAGAAAGATGCATTATAAATGGTGTTTCAGGAGATGTGTGATGTTGCTAGCTAGGTTCTAAACAAGAAATATGGTTCAAATATTTACAGTAGTTTTCGTTTCTTGCTGCACTACAATGTTACAATGCTGTGAGATGATAATAATAATAAGTTCAGTGTTTATGCCTGTGTTGCTGTCTGTTGTAGTGTAAAACGACTAAAGGGAGAGCAGGTGGTTACATGAAAGTGAGTGAGAAAAGGAGAAGCTACTGAATAATGACATCACAACAGTATAATCCTAATGTTAATTTAAAATGAAATATTCTTCTAAATATGGATAAAAGTCTAAAAAACATCAAATTTTCCTCAGCACCCCCTATTTAATAATAGTTCCAGCACGGCTGCGAAAATGTGGTGGCGGGTTGTGCCAAGTGTGCATATAATGGCTCGGGGAACGGTCCGGCCCCCGGCCCCTTAGGTTTCTGACAATGTGGCCCCCTGAACAATTTAGTTGAATAGCCCTGCTCTAGAGCCTCGGGTTGATTATCACTGCTCTAAACCAACAACGCTTTTCTGAGCTGTGGGCAGACTGTCATGGACATATTTAACAGACTGTTTCTCTATGGGGTCTGGGAGTACATTCATATAGCTTATACAGTAGATATAAAGACAAGTATTTACTTCTTCCTACTCCTTTTCGAACATTATACAAATGTATACAGTATTTCCTGATAATTTGCTGTATATGCTGTGAATTAATTTATTATTCTTGTTTGGCATTTTCTTGCCTATATTTATTCTTAAATTTATTCTTTATCTTTTGTTTTGTTTTTCACCATGTTCGAAATAAATTTAATATAATCTAAAAACAAACCCTAGAGAGAACAGCGCTGCAGTCATTATGCTGCAATGGACTAATGGGTGGAACAAGCCCAGCAAACATTTTCACGTATAACGACCGTCTTCTGCACGTCAAACGACTACGTATAGTCAGGTTCTAATTATATATCCGCAATGGAAATCGTAGTGACGTCGATGACGTTTCCTGCATGGCCGCTGCACGAGATCGTATTTCCCCGCAATGTCGAAATATGCTACTCCCACAACGTCTATCAGATATTCAGATAAAAATCTTCACAGTCTGCATTCAGCAGCATCACATAATAGCCTACAGTATATCCAGATCTAATGATTTTTTTCAACATTTGGGGGGGAAAGTATGACAACACGGGTCGCTAGCTTTAAAACCCTTTCTCTTAACCAGTCGGCTATTGATTTGTTGAAGTTTCTCTCTGCATTTTGTCATATATACTGTCCTCAACATGGAGGACTTAAGTTTCAACGTGAAGGTCCCTACTGGAACTTGCATTGCGAGGCTGCCGCTAATTCAGTTTCATGATTCCAACCAGCGATGAGACAGGTATATATTTTATATCATGTACGATAATGTAACCAACATGAGTTGACCATTTACTGTATTTAGCAGACAGGGCAACATACCAGATTACCCAGAACACACTGCATTCAGTTGCGGCAAGAGTAATGGGACAATACACCACAGGATTCAGGAAGCTTGTGATAAATACAATAAGAGGCACTTGCTATGGACACTTACATGACATAAACATGTTTTCATTAGGGGCATTCAATAATAGTAGTCATTGCACGTGGAGTGCACGTCACACTGTGACTATCTGATCACACAACAAATAAATTGTCAATCAAATGTTGTTTTATTCAACAAAAACACAAAAGACACCTACATGTGGTGTTTTCAAAGCAATATAAGATCAATATTTCCTGTTTTGCAAGAGACAGTCTAGACGCTACTTTGGGGGAACGTGGAGAGAACGCCACCTTGTGGCCGGGAGCGGCATGACTTTCTGGGTAGATGAGGGACCGGAATTCTCTTCTCTGGTGACATCGCGGTCTATACAATGTTTGCTGGGAGCTATTAGCTTTGGTTCTTATCAATTTAAAGGAGGACTTACCTCCAAAACACTTTTTTTCAGCTTTTAACCAATATATATGACTTTGGGGGTGATGTGTGAAGAATTCTGGTCAAAATTTCCACATTTGACACCAAACTGTTGCCATTTGACCATTTGTATCATTTTTCAGCAGCATATCTGGCATAAGCGCCCTCTAAGGGTGGAACACTGCTTTTTTTTTCTCAAATGAATGGGATATTAGGAACACACTGACGTCACAGTGTTCCCAAAGACTATGGGATTTCAAGATAATTACTCCCCTACCCCCCCTGTACCCTTTCGGCTCCTCAGAACTCCAAGCCTATTCCTATTGAAGTTTGCTCTTAAAATACTGAACCAAACGTCGTCAAAGTTGGCACATGTCTTAATTATAGTTAGTTTCCCGCTGAATGTGTCACTACTTTATTAATATCTTACCTGGATAAGCTCGAATGATGATGTTTATATTATCAGTCCGAGTTGGAAGCACTGTCTCCATCCCAGGCAGGCGGGAGCGGGCGGGAGAGAGTCGTACTGTAAACCTCATGCACTAGCCCCAAGCTCCGGGGGCGCGCGCAGCAGCAGCTGGGCTCTCTCGGACTCGGCCAGAGCAGAGAGAGCACAGTCTGACATTTCCGCGGCTATCAGTCCGACTTGGAAGCACTTTCTCTCGGCCAGTCAAACGGGAGAGTCTGCTCTCTCATGCACCCGCGGGGGCGCGCGCAGCAGCAGCACACAGCAGCAGTGAGATGCGGGGGCTTTCAACAGTCTGACATTTCAGCAAACAAATCTCGTCGCAGTTTAGCGGACATGTAAAATATAACGCTATACTACGACGTGACAACGTGACAAAGCTTCTCTAAACATATCGGCTAATATAATATCGTCACTGTGTACAAGCAAGCACAACTTTTCAGGAAATCAAGTCAGCAGAGCAGAGCGACTGGCTCTGTCTGTGTGTGTGTGCTCCTCGGGGGGATTTGCATGAGAACAGTCTGTGAGGAGGAGAAGAGCTCTGCCCTGCACTGCCTGCGCCCTGAGAGGAAAAATCAGAGGTGCTGCAACTTTTAACAAGAATCACGAAAAGCCCCAAAACGCAAATTAAAAACGGATTTCATTGTGCGGTTTATCTCTAGTTAGACGAGGGAATTACGTGGAGAAATCTCGCATTGTGTTACCCCAGAGCGAGAGGTTTGTCCTATTGTGCGGTGTGCTGCTGTAACGAGCCCACGTCAGTTTGCTCTCGTAACGTAGTTTGACACGCTGCCATAGAGATACATGCAGAAAAATAATTAAATTTCTAGTTCGCCACTGAATTACCAAATTGATATAACTTTCAACCATTTTGAGCAAAGCTGTTTCCAATCAGGCCACCAGCGTTGGCTAGTTGTTGATATTTATAAAGATATTGCCCCTCTCAAATAAATTATTTTTGAGGCAGTAGGCAAACTGTAATGGCGTCGATTTCCGAAAAAAAATCTTGACTTGAACACAGCCAAAGAGTCTAGTATAGACAAGAGCATATGTCATTTCTTGGTTTTTTCCATAGGTATTTTCAAATCACTGTTCTGATACATATCTAGGGGGTTAGTCCTCCTTTAAGTACTTTGGCGCAAATGATGACATGTTGATACAGCACGCACACATGTACGTTTTCATAGAACATCAACGGTTGTACAGGTAGGAAAAAATGACTGGAGGGGGGCATTAAGCATTTGGGGTATAATAAGAGTTTTTTTTATTGTTTAATCACATTATTATGACTATGTTATTTATGCTCAAACATTATTGGATTATTTATTGAATGAATACTATTATTTTGGATGTGTGTTTTGGCCTCTCTGGGGATGGTTGATCAACTTGATCTCACCGAATCTCATACAAATACCATACACTTTCAAAAAACGTGCATTTTAGCTGCAAAAGTCCAATTTCATGTGTAGTTTATACACATTTTATATACGGCTTCCCCCGGCGCTTCCCCCCTGCCCAGGCCCGCTGTCCCCGGTTCTCTTCCTTCCTCGTTCGACTGGTGAGCGAGTCTTTCGGGCAGCCAATGAGGGCCTTTCCCCGGCTTCCTGGTTATATTGCTGACAGCTCCGCTGGCAGAGAAAACCATGGTGCCCAGAACTACGTGACCAAAGACACCTTGGTTTGGGTTTAGGCATCTAAAACATCTTGGGGTTAGGGGCTAGTTTGGGGTTAAAACATTTGGTTTGGGCAACTAAAACATCTTGGGGTTAGGGGCTGGTTTGGGGTTAAAAACTTTGGGTTTAGGCAACTAAAACAATGTTACGGTTAGGCAAAAGACACTAGGGGGTGAGTTTGGGTTGGGGCTTTAAAACAGTCCCACGTCGGGAGTCGAACCTGCTCTCTCGTGATGAAAAACTGCTAAAGTTGCAAGTCGGGGATGCTATCCACTTGCTCTGCAATAGCCTTTTTAAACACAAGACTGCGGTTACATTAACCTCTCTCTGGCAGTCGCAGCCAGCAAATATACTGCACACAATTTTGACATTTGCCATGTTCACTCCGTTATTTGTACTACTTTTTAAGAGATTGGACTGGGTTGATAGTATGAATTCACAGGCATGTAGCAGTTTGAATTGACATGAGTTGTAACTCATGATGCCATGAGGGAACAACATTTATCAGTTGGCCTTTTGAGTCCTTTCTGCTGTACATTTTCATTGACAGGTTTTTCTAGTCTTTTCAAACATGCAATATTTGTTCCAGTCTTGATTCAAAAAAATAAAATTAGATAATGTCCATGTTGCATGCAGGTTTGTGCCGGTGGGAATTTTGCAAACCGCATACTGCACTTTATGCCAATGTTATAATGTATGCAAGTCTTCTGTCTCACTTTTTATCTCTCTTGAACTACCTTTCACAAAGACAGAATGTAGACCTTGATGTTAAAATTAAGGTTATCATTCCAAAACACTACATATCATGTTGTATGATTTCTTTCTGCCTCAATCATTATTTGAAAGAGGCAGATGATCCTATACAAAAGCATAACTGTATAATACTAGGCATCTCGCGCGCTCTGCTCGCTCGATTCCTAGGCTCAGCCGCTGCGTGGCCTCGCCCGCCCTGCAGCTCGACCGCTGTGCGGGCTCACTTGTTCCCTCGCCTGCCCTGCAGCTCGCCTGCTGTGCGGCCTCACTTGCTCTTATGACATCACTGATGACCACTGCACGCCACGGCCTCACCTGCTCTATGACATCACTGATGACATCATCACTGCTGTCTGAACAGGTCGCACTTGTAAATGAGTCCCTGGGTCTCAATGTGATTTTACCTGTTTAAATAAAGGCTAAACAAATTTAAAAAAAAATTACGGATGACAATTAGGGCAATCACCTAATTTAAAAATCTGGCTCCGTCAGGTCACCCGCACAGCCCAGGGGCAGAAGCCATCATCCCCGTCTGGTTCCTCCCCGTTTCTACCTTCTTCTTTCTCTTCTTTTTGGTGTTTTATGGCAGTTGGCACCCTTAAAGTTGCATTACCGCCTTCTTCTGGATCCATCCATCCTCTTCTTTGGTGTTTTATACTCTTCCTCTTCTCACCCAGACACAATTGTCTGAGTTTGCCCAAATGCACCCCTCAGTACTTCATCTATCTCTGCTTCAGATATGCCCACCTCATCCAGTAACCCCTTAACAGTGTCAAGCCCGATCCCATTCCTCTCCGTCTTCCCACTCAAACCAGCAGCACATCTTATAACCACTGCAATGAAGGCCATGAATTGCTTCTTCATGCAGATGGCATCACTCTGACCAAGTCCATCCTCCTTCTTCTCCTCCGGAGCCTTATGCACTTCCATCGTTATTTCATTTCTTTCCCAACCCCATTTCTTAACAGACAGACAGAGTCCACATTGCCAAATTTATATATTACTAATAACCCATAGTATCATTTATTTTCATGCTGAATCATTTTGTAAGAGGTATTGGTTATATCTGGTTTTATTTTGGAATGAAACCCTTACAATTATTATTTTCTAAGTTACAAATGTAATGTTTTCAGTGGTCATACTTCTGTGAACTGGATCCTGTGCACAGGGACCCCCAGTTACCCGCATAATGATGCTAAGTACTGCACTCTCTACCCCAAATTTCACACCTCACCATTATAATTACTTATCGACCTTTTCTAAATAAGAACATAAATGTGTCAAATCACTGTACCACAATTAATAAACCTAACTGGAAACAGGGTTTCTAGGGCACTCTTTATTAAATAACACGTGATATAATTTCCTACATCCATAAATTGTAGACCAGATTTGCTCAGCGAAATGGTGGGTAAATATAGGTAATAGCTTTGATGAGGCCAGGGAAAGAGCATGGTCCTGTTGGACCCATGGGATGGTGGGATGATGTGCTGTTGCATCTCAACAAATGCCTGTTCATTGGTTGTTTAATGTTAAGAAAAAGAACAATACATTCTGGATACACTATCTGATAGTGGCCTAGTGATTATGTGATAGTCACTATCACATAATCACTATATAATATATAAGTTCCTGCAGGAATATTATAGCGATATCATACTGTATTTTATTTTTTATTTTTTTTATTTAACCTTTGTTTAACCAGGAAGTCCCATTGAGATACGAGATCTCTTTTACAAGGGAGACCTGGCCAAGACAGCAGCAGGAATAAAATTAGGTAATCACACAGAACAAAAGGTACATACATCCGAAATACAATGCATCACACACAAAACAACGCAAGAGACCACCAACATGGTAATAAAAGTGTCTGAATGGGAGCGTACCTATGTTCCCCGGGTCCTACTGTATATTCCCCGGGTCCTATGTTGGTCCTATGAACCCTTCCTAACCTCCCCCAGACCCTAACCCAAAACCTAACCTCTCCCAACCCTCACGCCTAAACCTAAGGTCGGCATTGCGGGTGGTCGGCATAGCGGATAGACACCCCAAATGTTACGGAGAGTGTTAAAAACGGGGAACATAGGACCCGGGGAACATAGGGATGACCCCGTCTGAATGAGGATGATACAGTCGTGGCCCAATCTATGAAAAACAAATGCATTCTTCGTGTAAAACGTTCTGCAATAGAGCTTTAAATTCACCAAACGAGACCAGGCTGTCTAAGTGGATGAGTTCTTGTAGTCCATTCCATGTCAGAGGTGCATAGTGAGAGAAGGCCGTCTTTCCTAGTTCAGTAAGCACTCTGGGAGTTTTTAAGAGTAGCCATTTAGTCGACCTGGTATTGTAGCTGCTAGAAGCAAAGGAAAGTAGACCACAGAGATATAGAGGAAGCTTCCCTAGGATGGCTTTATATATAAAGATAAACATGTGCAATTTCCTTCGAATGTAAAGAGAGGGCCAACTTACCGTTTGATATAGCACACAGTGGTGAGTAAGCCACTTGGCATTAGTGATGACTGGGCGGGGCCGGGGGACCGGCCGCAGAGGATGGAAAAGCTGAGGAGATTTTCGGCACTATTGGCCTGCCGTATGCCTCGACTCTCGGAGCCGTTGCGCTCCTCACGGGGGCGTGCGTTTGCCTCCTCCTGCGGCCCCGAATGCTCCTGCTCGGGCCCGGAGCGCTCCCCACTTCGCCCCTCGCGAGACTGCGAGTTATTGCTCATCCTCGCGCGGGCCCCGCTTGCGCGCTCTCGTCGACGAGATCCGCCGTCCGAGATGCACTCTGTGCTGCCGGAGCCTGCTGCCGTCCGCCCCCCGTCTGATGAGCGCACGGGGCTGGCGGCTGGGAAGCCTGCTGCATCCCGTACCCGGGCTGGGATGTTTCGTCGTGCATCTCCTCGTCGGAGCTGGATGCCCCGACCTCGAATTGGTACTGCGCCTCGAGGTCCTCGTCTTCGTAGCTCGACATGCTGAGAGAGCGAACGGGGGTGAGTGGTACCGCGAACACGAATGGCTTGATAGCAGAATCGGAAGGGATGAGGCAGCTTGAGAATGGCGAAACACAGCTTTCAGAGAAGCGAAACACAGCTTTCAGAGAATGGGATGCGATCAGCTCGGGTACAGCGACCAGAAGATCAGGGAAAGAGAACGATGACCCACTGAGCATGGCTATAAATACTGCTACGTCATAGCCTCGGCACTGACGACATTATCGGCATCATATAGGCAAGTGCGTCACGCGGACGTCACGCTGGGATTACACTTGTGCTCGTCACACTAGGATTACATGAGGTGAGGTCACTAGGATTACGCGTGGTGCGCGCGCATGTCTGGTCTTCATCTTGAAACTAGGTCGAGACCACCGGAATAATAAATAATAACGCAAAATATCGATGGCCATATCGACCGATAATTTATCGGTCCGATAATTATCGTGCATCCCTAATTATGCTCCCCCCTGTTTTAACTTAAAAACAGGGAGGTCACGTCTACCCAAACAATTATATCATTTTTAAACAGTTATGTTTCTGTATAATCATTACAATTATGCTCCCGTGAGGTGGGGATGCTTTTTCTTGCTGCCGGGACGGGGGTGCAAAACTCGGCATAACACCTGGACAAATGCGCAAGGCGGACTGTTATCTTGCCTGCGTTAAGGCACGCGCAAACAGGTGCGCAAGCGTAAATAGGGGATATCGCCTGTACGAAGATAGGGCCCAAGGTTTCTTGCGTGACCAGTTAAGCGTCAGCTCAGCTTGAGCCTGCCTCAAGCTTCAGTTCTGCTTATGTTAAGCGGCAGGTGTGAACAAAGGCTAAGCGTGTTGACATCGCAGGTGAGTTGGGTGCTATGTCCCACTAAATGCCATGTAACAGACTAAGCTTCAGCATGGCCACTCTGTTCTCCACCGTGAGCCAGCCAAGATAATTAAAATGTTGGGCATCAAGGTGAGTACGTGGAGCAAGTTTCAGCATGACTCACAGCTATACAAGTTCTAGTGAGTTTACCCCTTGACTTCTCATGGCCACTGCAATAGTTTCTAAGACAGAGAAGTAAAATAAATAAACCCAAATAAGCAAAGCTACCCAAATTTGTATATAATAACTAGGAATCGATTCCTAGGGTGGAGACTCTGGAGATGATGCGCCATGGCTGCAGTTATGGAAATCGCCTGCTCCGTGGGCTCCCAAAATCGTGACTGACAGACAGACAGGATGTCATCACGGATGACATCACAGTAGCTCGAGTGACATCGCTGATGACATCACAATTGCTCAATTGACTTCACTGATGACATCACAATTGCTCAAGTGACATCACTGATGACATCACAATCGTGATACACATTACACAGACAGACACCCAATTTTAACTAAGAGAAGAACAGAAGATTCAGAAAGGATGGATTAAAAAGCGAGAGAGGGAGATTCAGGGGGTCCATGCCTTTGTCTAGGGCCGACAAATAACTAAGTTCGGCCCTGAGCACTACAAAAACACTTGAAGTCTCTTTTGGAAGATGAAAGGATTCTCTCTTTGGGGAGCTTTCTGCCCTGCATCTATGAGTCATAATCAGAAAGTCTCTGTGATCTGTCTGTCTCTCTGTCTCTCTCTCCCTGTCTCCCCCTCTCTCTCCGACTCTACTAGTACAGCTTTCTTATTTTCACATAACAAAGCTCCATCTGTTTAAGCATGCGGGCGTGGGTGCATGAAAATAAATATAATCATTGCATGACTCATCTCTGACGTGGCCTATACACATTGTCTTATTATTCAACTCAACATAAGCCAAAATATTCAACATTACTGACTCTACAGGCTACTTTATGAAACTGTATTTTGATTTGCAGGCGACTAAATTACAAAACTAATAGTGGGGCAGCTAAGCATAACAATTGTGCATTTTGTGATAAACGCATATAATTTGCTACACTTATAGCCAAAGGCATTCCAAAAAGAAGTGGATATTGGGGCATCATTAATTCTTTTTCTCGGCCACAGACTGGCAGCTTATGGAAACTGACAAACTGTAACTGCAATTATAGTTGTGTAGACTAATCTGATATGGATAATCTTAGTGTCAAATCACAGATTTCTTATGATGAGGAATTCAAATTTGGAACTTTAGAATTGCTCAAGAGCTTCCTTCTATCTCACAATTATATAGAATATTATTGTGTTGCAACTGCAAGGAAAGTTATGTGCCTTTAAGTTTTACTCCCTCTGGTGGCACAATTTAGTACTGCATGTTGTAGATTTGTACTTCCTGACAGAAGCAGAGAAGAAATTAGACAGGAAGTGATGTGTTTTTCAGCCAGTATCAGTGAAGTTGGCCACATGGTGTGTTCATGAGGACAATGCTATGAGTATTTACATCATGAGTATTTACATCATGAACACACCATGTGGTGTGTTCATGAGGACAATCCTTTGACAGTCCACTGCCATCCCTTTTTTACCCTCTTTTAGATGGCACTATCTGTATAAGTTTTACAGCATTAGAGTGTTTTATGTTCATTTTAAGTGTTTATTTGGATAAGTTAGACGGTTATTTTACTAAATCTACAAGCT
The DNA here is from genome assembly GCF_964638095.1 of Poromitra crassiceps. Taxonomy (NCBI): domain Eukaryota; kingdom Metazoa; phylum Chordata; class Actinopteri; order Beryciformes; family Melamphaidae; genus Poromitra; species Poromitra crassiceps. The sequence goes on along the minus strand of NC_139623.1, from coordinate 131,278,044 downwards.
AACTTTCTGTCAATGGTAACATGCATATTGAATGTACAGCAGCTAATTACAGTTCATATACTTACCTGTAATACCAAGTGTCTTTACTTACCTGTTTATCTTACCTGTACAGTACATGACCTTATACCATATTGTGTATTGTGCTTGTAATTTCAGTTTCACACTTTGCCATATAAAAGCCTGCCAACTACAACACTCGACTGTTCCTTGGAGGAAATAATATGGTTAAGAGTTTATCTGCCTGTTAATCTCGACATAGGCTCACAGAGAGCACGCTGAGGGAGAACAGAACAGTGAAAAGATAACCACTCATTAGAAGAAGGTGACCTGGATCCCGGATTCTGATTGAAGCCTCGCCCACACTGTACTGACCAGCAGCCAAACTCAAAGTCATGAGTGGAGACGAAGCAAAAGCAAGTGCACAGGAGAGTAGTGCTGCAGACCAGAGCAAGCTAGAAGACGATACAGCCCATTCATCCAAGTCATCTCGTTCATCCCATTCATCAAGATCATCACGTTCAGCCCGTTCATCACGTACATCAGCCTCATCAAAAGCTACCATAGCTGCAGCAAAGGCACGTGCTGAGGCCAAAGCAGCCCAAGCTGAAATAGCTTATGCACAGAAAGAAATGGAGCTAAAATTGGAAAAGGTTCGGTTGGAATCGAGAATGGACAAACTTCAGCAGGAAAAGAAGGTCAATGCAGCACTGGCCAAAGCAGAGGTTATGGAAGCTGCTGCTGTGCATATGGAATGGAACGGAACCTTTGAAACCTTGAGTCCATTCCCCTTCAGTCATCCTCACAGCAGAAAGTGAGTGAATATATAAAAAAACATGTTGACATCAACCTCACTGAAAGAGAGACTGATCATTTAAACTCAGAATTCCACGCCAAATCTGAACCCAGTCCAGTGAAAGGCACTCCAGGGCCATTTGAGTCAACCCCTGTATTCACAAGGGGCGGCTCCCAGGAATTCCTTCCCCTACCACAACACAAAGCATATAGCCCCAGGGTAACCATGCAGCAAAACAGCTCTAACCCTTATGAGGAGCAAAATACAACCTCGGAGCTAGCCAAGTTCCTCGCTAGGAGTCATCTTGTGACGGGAGGGCTGAACAAATTTGACGACCGCCCCGAAAACTTTCCTAGCTGGAAATCAACCTTCTTGAGCACTATAGCCGGACTAGGCCTCACCACAAACGAAGAAATCGATCTTCTCATCAAATGCGTGGGCCCAGAGTCAAGCGTGCATGCCCGCAGGATTAAAGTGGTGAATATACGCCACCCGATTAAAGGCCTGAATATGATATGGACACGATTAGAGGAGTGTTATGGTGCCGCTGTAGACATCTATCCTACTGGTCATCCAAAAGACATTAAGAGAAGTATGCCATTTTAGACGACCAGAGCATTCGCTCCCTGGCGAAAGCGGAGTTCTTTGAGATGTTTGGCATTCAAGGAACCACAAGCCCTTATGTCTTGAAGACCTGTGCAGGCTCAAAAGAGGCAGCAGGTAGAAGAGTGTATGGCTACACTGTTAAATCAGTTGATGGGAAAGTCCACATCCCACTACCTACGCTCAGGGTGCGAACTACGGGGGAGCTGGGGGGGCTTTGGCTCCCCTTAAAGAAGTAGTAGACCCCCTGAAAGGCTGACTTGTGAAATTTGGGGGGGTCTCTAAATTATTGACTAATATATATTACCCCATGTATTTTCTATTTCTTTTTCTGTACCTTCATAGTGAATAATGCGTAAAATTACGCTATTTTAATCGTATGATTCAGAGTGTGCTCAATCACTGTCAAATTCACTGTAAGCCCCTATACCGACATGCATGTTATTCTTATCATCACCACATCGAAGCATGGCGGCGCAGGTGCAAATCAAACGTCACTCACGCGGGCAGGTCAGATTTAACAGCAAGATGTCAAAAAGAAAACAAGGCAGTTTGACAAACTTTACATTCACGAAAAAATGGAAGCAGCCGTCAGTTGAACAGCAACAAGTCGCTTCTACTTCAAACGCAGATGTGGAAAAAGTGACGACGAGGTGAAGCTGGAATAGCCTACCTCCGAGTCCTCCCGCATATGGAGGACTGTTTGTGAGATGGAATGCGTCAGGAACTTCACAGTGAGTGGGACATGTGCGTTATGGAGTGGATAAAAGTGTTGGGCAGAGATATCATGTTCTTATATATGGAGAGCAGTGCGCCCGTTTCGCCTTGTGCTCCCTCACCCTCCGTCCCTCCCTCTCTGTGTGCGCAGCGCGCTTTTCTCTCTTGGAGAGAAAAGTGGAACAGACAAGAGCTGTATCCGTGTCTTTGAGCGTGCTGATTTAAAATGAGTTATACCCCTAAATTGGCCTTCAAATTGCCTCAAATTTCCGCCGCCGCCCTTCGGACGGCGGCTGTAGTGCCCTTTTATGAATTTGAGCCCCTCAAAAGTCGGCTCCCCCGAAAGCCACTGTATAGTTCGCACACTGCCTACGCTGGTTGAGTGCAATGATGTGCCTAACAATCGGGACGAAATCCCCACCCCTGAAGTTGCACTTCATCAGAAACACTTGAGCTCGATTGCAGAGAACATACCACCTGTGGATCATAATGCTGTAATACTTCTCCTTCTTGGACGAGATATACTACAGGTTCACAAGGTGCGCAAACAGATGAACGGTCCCCACAACGCACCTTACGCACAAAAGCTGGACCTTGGATGGGTGATCGTGGGGGACATGTGCTTGGGCAATACGCATAAACCCAAGGCAGTAAGTTCTCTGAAAACGTGCATTTTGGAAAATGGACATCCAACATGTTTCAATTATGGCAGCATTCCACAGATTAAGGCCCAATCCCAATTCTTTTCTTAACCCTCAATCTTAACCCTCCAGCTCAACCCTCAATCTTAGTAGCCCTCAAAACTAAGTGTTAAGGGCTATCTTGCGACTTTAAAATGGGACAGCCCTTAAAGGCAGATACGTCTTCAGACTGTGGGGGGCAGCAATATGCCAAAGCTCCGGATCCAGTCTGACAATTCAAAAGAAGAGGAAAAAAGCATCCTTACAAATATTTCCTTGATAATATAGATGTAGAAATTACAATAACCATTGTATTATCTTAGTTTAAATGTCATTTTATGGATTTCCGTTTTGGAGCCTAACACATTTGTTGTTGCTAACTATCGATAGTCAGTAGCCGTGCTGGTCAAGCCATATTATTATTATTATATTATAACATTGTTAACGTTGTTACGAAATGCCATAATTCTCGGTGGTAATGTCGTTGTTGAGTTGTTTTTTATCAAGATACAGCCTACGTGTAATGCTACGCACCACAAAACAAGTGGGGGCTAGAATGACCGTGCTTTCCGACATGAGGGCTGGCTTGACTGCAGTTAAACACTGCAGTCAAGCCAGCCCTCACGTCGGAAAGCACGGTCATTCTAGCCCCCACTCGTTAGCAACAACAATGTTGTTAGGATTCCAAAACGGAAATCCATAAAGTGACATTAAACTAAGCTAATACAATGGTTATCGTAATTTTTACATCGCTATTAACAAGGAAATACTTAACTTTGTAGGGCTCCTTTTTTCCTCCTTCGCCGCCATCTTCCATCTGAATGGATCTAGCTGATGACACGCAAGGGATTCTGGGATCGCACTCACCGCCAAGTGTGGTCGTGGAAAATCTCAAAACTGAGGGCCGTAGACCCCTCAAACTCGACCCTTAACTTAACAAAGTGAGAATCGGGACAGCACTAGCACTTCGCGGGAGTGCGCATTTTTGAGACTGAGGGTTAAGATTGAGGGTTAACTCATTCAGGGCCAGTTTAGGACTGCCAATATTTAGCACAGGCCAAAGATTTTCATAATTGTTGGTCATCTTTCAAGACCCACAGTAAATTATCTATTAGCACCAGAGTGATTTGCAATACCTCAAAATGAAGATGTACGTCTCTGGGTTCACCAGGAAAAAAAAAGTTAGCTTTTAGCATGTTCTGTACTCTACTTATATCCATTTATATACACCCTGTTTTCAACCAAAATGTCTCTCTCTCAGATGACAAACAGGAGCAAATGCAATTTCTGTAAAATACACATTCTCAAGGAGAACTCGCTCTCAATTCTTTTATTTTGAACTGTATTGACATCAGACATGTAAATACTATTCGTTATGACACAAATGAAAAAAAAAATATATATATATATATATATATATACACATGAAGTGCTTTTTTTTTTACATTCACCATACAGCAGTGTGAGTGAGTGTGCAGACAGACACACAGACAGACAGACAGAGAGACAGACAGACAGACACACCGACAGACAGACAGACAGACAGACAGACAGACAGACAGACAGACACACACACACACACACACACACAGACACACACACACACACACACACACACACACACACACGATCCCCCTTCGTTGCGTGATTTCTAACCCCACATAGGATAAGCAATAACCACGCCCTGTGGCGCCGGGATTGGCCAGGAGCAACACTGGAGCAGAGACACTACACTGGAGGGCACGCAGTCCAGCGATTTCATGAAGCTCTTGAGAACGGGCAGCGGGCTTCTGACTGCCTAGCTGTTCGTGTGCTGCTCGTCCATGTCTTCCCCTGTCATATTCTCCCTGCTCCCGTTTTCCCCTCGGCTATTCAACACGTCCTCACCGCCCTCTGATCACTGCTGATCGATCATTTCCTCATTCCTCCGATGATCAAACGCATCTGTGGATTACTTTCTCCGGTTTTCTCCGGCTGGCACACAGGAAGGCTGGCACACAGGAAAGCGACCAGCTCCTGCAGCGCGCGAGGGGCGTTTCAATGGGGTTTCTCCTGTCTGCACAAGGCAAGCTCCTTATCGTTTTCTGATATTCCTCCTGCTCAATTTCAAAACAACAGCTGCGGTATGTGTTTGTTCACGTGTTGTCTTAGATGATAGGGACCTGATACCATGTGACAGGCTGGGGAAGTGTTTTAACTACGCCCTGCAGTAATAAAAACAAAAACACGTCAAACACGTCATTGGCCCTCTGGGCTATTCCTGATAAGACGTCAAAGACGTCATTGGCCCTGAATGAGTTAAGATAGGAATTGGGATTGGGCCTAAAATAATACCCTAAAACAGTGCCTTAAGGTCACATAAACTATCTAGAATTATCATAACGCGTGGTCAAACACTGCCAAGCAGAGCCCCTAAGAGATCACACACACACACCTACACACACACGCACACACACACGCACACACACACACACACACACACACACAGAGTCTAAAGGCCCAATTTTACTCTACATTAAAGACGGAAACGGACAGAGCCTTCTGTCCGTACTCTGCATTCATTTTGTGCGTATTTCTGTCCGTCCTCTGAAAGCTTACGGATACGCATGAAACGCAGCAGATCCACACACTCACACATTTTACTCTTTACTGCCCACTGGTGGATGTATTGCTTAACATGATACCAACATGAACGATGCATGAAAGTATGTGGGCAGTGACGATTACACCGTTTGAAACGCATTTATTTTCGTATGAAAATGGAGTATAAATAAGCCTTTACTTATGGCTCATTTCATGGCTACGCATGGTAATGCATAGTACGGCTCGTCTCAACTCGGCTTTACTCGTCTCGACCTGATACTCTGCTTCCACCGCAAGTTCACTCGCCTCCGCCCACAACTGGTCATCATAGCGACCGCATATCCGCCGCCCTCTGCTTGTGATGTTTAAATTAAATCCCTACATGGAACTTTTAACAAACTGTAGATGGAAAATGAATGGCGGATGAAATCATTTGGTTGTATGTTGAATGCAGGAAAGGACGTGACTTTAGCCGGTGTGACTTTGGTGCTGTAGTCAGTATTAAGAACGGGGCCATACGCATTTGTAAAGTTAAAATTAAATCCCTACACGGACCTTTTAAACTGGTTATGAAATACTGGTGCCTCTATATGATCTACATGAGAAAATGAGACCATCGGCTAGCAGATTGGATATTTTCTTTGTTATTTACATGCCTGCGCTGCGCACCACACAGCATAGAGGAGGACGGAGAGAAACCGGCTACCCGTCCAGTCGTCAGGAAAACCCGTGGCTCCGCCTCCGGCCTAGTGAAGCGCTCTCAAAACAATTCATGTTAAGGCTGCAAGGAGATTGATTTTATTTTGCCAGAGCTGAAGGCAGCAAGACAAAAGACTGCTGGAAATAACAGGAGAGTTTGGGTAATTACGTTACACACAGGAGAAGGTAAGCACCACTAAACTGCTATCCAGCATGGACAGTATCCAGAGACACAGTAAACATGATTCTGCCTGACCAATCAGTCATCTGCAGTGTTTTCACGTCACCGTATGGTACCGGGTCCTCAGCCCTGGAACCTCGACAGAGGTGGTACTAGAAATAGTAGGACTGAACCCGGGTTGTCCTGGTTTTTGACTGGTGGAAAGTTACAACAAAGCGAGTCGAGACGGGCGGAGCCGCGCCAATACCAACGGTGGAAATGGGCCATTAGGTCACTTTTGGGGTATTTTATTTACATAGACTTATAGATGCATTCCCTGGAGACTACCATAACCTTAACCTAACCCTCCCTAACCTTAACCTAACCCTAACTTTAACCTACCCTAACCTTAACTTTAATCTAGCCCTAACCATAACCTAGCCCTAACCTTAACCTAACCCTAACCTTAACCTAGCCCTAACCTTAACCTAACCCTAAACTTAACCTAACCCTATAGCCTTAACCATAACCTAACCATAACCTAGCCTTAACCTAGCCCTAACAGCTGACCCAAAAATCTGCGTTTTACCAGGGACCTGGCTTTTGTCCACATTTCAACAACTTTCCCCAATCACCTGGTGATTAAGTCGAGTGTGTCACACACACACACATACACACACACACACACACACTCACACACTCACACACTCACACACACTTCCCCACCAGGCAGGGCGGGTCCTCCTCGTACTGAGAGCAGCAGAAGAACAGAGACAGCGGTCAGAGTGGAGAGAGAGGAAGGAGAAGCACACAGAGAGAAACCCCCGACTCGTCTCGCCTGTGAGAGCCGCTGACAGTGCACTGAGAGCTGGAAGGGGGAGGACCAAGCAGCCGTCGTCCTCCAACGGCAGAGATGAGAAGTAACAAATACTTTGTTACTGTACTTACGTAGGATTTTCAGGTATCTGTACTTTAGTATTTATTTTTCTGACAACTTTACTTTTACTCCCTATTCTAACAAAATATCTGTAGGCTAGGTACTTTCTCCTCCTTACATTTTCAAAACAGGTTACTTTAGTTTTAATGCACGACAGACAAAAGTGATGTAACATTTGTCTGTCTCATCTCACGCTCTCCCAGCTTTCAGGCATTATGTGCACCTTTTTTGTGGAAAAACATAACACAAATTATTAATAAAGTACACTGTAGTCTTTATACATCTTAAAACATGTTTGGAGGGGATCTTTTAAGTTTATTAGTTTTCAAATTATATTCATATTGGGACCTTCAAATGGAGCCGTGTTTATACGACAAAGTCCATGAACATGTGGTATTCACAACTTGGTAAATAGAATTTTTCTGAAAGCTTCAAGTTCACCACTTGTGACGTGTCTTGTGATGTTTTCGGTAAATGGCGGAGGCCATGGACGTGGATGGAAAGTTAATATAGGCTACCTATTGTAATTTTAGCCATAAGAGGTTATCCGGCCGCATCTAGTATGGTGGGACTCCGGCCCGGTATTGCGTTGTGCGTGTAAGGTCTGTGTGTGTTCTGGGGTTTTATTTTGAAGGTTCGCCATGGTGTCTGTGTGTGTGGGTGGAGGGTTCTCTGTGTGTGCGGGAGGGGTGGTATCGGCAGGTCCGATGTCACTTTCGTGACACAAAACGTGACGCAAATCATTGTGACTGACAGACAGACACCGCCCGCCCATCCACCTAGGCAATTTTATTATGAAGGATAGAGCTTTTCATAGCCATTTTATATTATGTCTGAGGAACATGATGATATGATGGCATGATGATACCTCTGTCACTATGCCTTTGCATTTCCTGCATTAAAGGATAATTCAGTTTGTTTGTTTTTTACAACCTGGACCTTATTTCCAGCTTTAAATATTATTTTGAAGTCACCCTGAGAAGTTTGATTTGATAAGCATCAGCAGAAACGATAATCCGTTTTGATTGCCAGCTAAAAACAAGGAATATGGGACGGGGCATGTAAAATGCTTATATTTACGTCCTATAAATAGCTTATTTTCCAACAGGGGCTCATATCCTTATTATATCATACAGACAATGAGGAAATGAACAATGCTACATCACAACTCCACTACTTCCTGAAATTAGTCCAGCTTCTTTATTTCCTGTCATCAGTATTGGATGAACTGATTAATCAGGTGTGCTGCAGTCACAACAATGATCAGGCACACCTGATTAATCAGTGCATCCAATAGTGTAGGACAGGAAATAAAGAAGCTGGACTAATTTCAGGAAGTAAAGAAGTTGTAGTCTTGGTGCAGGTGGCTCATCCTGCTCCGTTTGCTGTCCATCACATTGGCAGATAGCAGCTCCCGTTCCACCGTTGCTCATTTTGTAATCCATTATGACGTTATTCCATATGGGCGGCCATTGAATTCAAATGAATCGTCTATAGCCTATTCTCGAAAACAGATAAATATCAGCAGTGTTTACCATGTAAACACCTACATAATGGCTAAAGAGCAAGTCACCCCGATGTGCTTCTTCTTCTTCTGTTCCGCCGTATTACCAAACAGAAGAAGAAGAAGCACATCCGGGGCAGGTCATAGTTACTTGCAGTCAGTTTGTTGTGTAGCTTAGCCTAGCCTAGCAGATATTTATCTGATTTCAAAATGATTACAGTACATTACGTTACATTACATTACATTACGTCATTTGGCAGACGCTTTTATCCAAAGCGACTTACAATAACACATTTTTGTCAGCAATAGAGCAATCAACTATGCAACACAGTCTATGACAACTACCACAAGATGATGGAAGATTCATTTGAATTTGATGGCTGCACGTATTTATTTGAGTCGAATAACGTCATGGATTACAATCTGAGGAGCGGGGGTAATCAGGAGCTATGGACAGCAGAGCCAGGATGAACACACTGTGCCAAGGTAATACATTGTTAATTTCCTCATTGTCTGTATGATATAATAAGGATATGAGCCGCTGCATCGGAAAATAAGCTACTTAAAACTGATTATCGTTTCTGCTGATGCTAATCAAACCGAACTTCTCAGGGTGACTTAAAACTCTTTTAACATAGTTAGCCACTCACTAGCTAGCATTAGCTAAATTGTTAGCATCGGTGGCTTCTAGATAACTGTGCATGCTCATGACGTGACCACTTGAATGACAAGCATGTCATATACACGAGTTCTGGTCAAAATGAAGGCCGCATAATGACTCGAGTTTCAGTTAGCTTATTTGCACAGAAACAGCCGGTAGAACAGAATAGGGGTGCCCAAACTTTTTAGGATGAGAGCTACTTAAATAAAGTAAAACTAGCCGTGAGCTACTTCTTTTCCCCTTGTCCCCCCAAGTACATATTTAGTCAATTTAACAGTATTATATTATTTATTTAACATTATTTAATAATGTTATAATTTTAAATACTGTAGATACTGAGTTAGCTATACATGAGTGGGATTTAGTTTATACATTAAAAATGAAATGTATATTATATCAATAATATATTTTGGATTTCTTTGGCGAGCTACTTATTGATGGCCCGAGATCTAGATCGCAATCTACCTATTCGGCACCCCTGCGGTAGAAAATACTTTTTACTTTTATACTTTATTACATTTCAGAACCTGTATACTTTTTTACTTTTACTTGAGTAAACAAGTTCAATCAGTACTTCTAATTTTACCCGAGTCTTATTTTCTTTACAGTCGTAACTGTACTTCTAGTTAAGTAAAGAACGTGTACTTTTCCCATCTGTGTCCAGCGGCATGCAGGGCGCCCGGACAGAGCACCTGTACAAGGTGCTGGTGATAGGAGACCTGGGGGTGGGAAAGACCTCCCTCATCAGGCGCTACGTGCACCAGACCTACTCCACCAACTACAGAGCCACCATCGGAGTGGACTTTGCCCTCAAGGTGCTCAACTGGGACTCCCAGACCGTCCGGCTGCAGCTGTGGGACATCGCAGGTGGGACACTCAAGTGCCTGTGTCCAAAACACCACACATGAATGACTTAGTTTTAACTTGTTTTATTTAGTAGGTTCTCCTGCAACAGCTGTCAGAATAGAAAGTCAACAAAACCTGAGAAAACCTGTTTTTGTGGTTTTGCTACGTCATCAGTAGGACTCAAAATAGCTGACTGGTTTGAAGGAAGAGCAACTTGGATTGTGAAACCTTCATAATATAACTCTAATTTAGGTGATTTTCATGTTTTACTTTCACTTGAAGGATTCCATGTTTCTCTATGACTTGTGAAACCCTTAGCCTAGAAGAACCAATCCATGTATGAAACCCTTATGGTTCCATATTTTATTTTATTTTATTTTATTTATTGTATTTTATTTGTTTATTTACCGTGTTTCCACCAGAAAAGAAAAGAGTTCACAATTCAGTAATGCAGTAGGTTATCATTGCTCCTTCGTATTTAATGGTGCTTTATTTGACAAGTGTCACAAGCAGACTAAGAATATTGTGCTCTCGCTCTCTCTCTCTCTCTCTCTCTCTCTCTCTCTCACTCTGTCACACACTCACACACACAGAGCACAGCACACGTGCGCACACACGCACGCACGCATACACACACACACACACACACACACACACACACAGTCACAGTCATGCACAGTCATTCATGCGAGGTATGCTGCTGGGTCATGTGAGCTGCCCATGTGAGGGAGATTTAAAGGCTAGTCACAGGAGTGTCATTGTAAAGTAAACAAAAAACACAACATCGTTACTCTGTCTCACACACTTTAAATGCTTAATTTGAATCAACCAAATTTAATTATAATTTATAAGGTTCAAATATTACCATAGTTCAGTACAGTTTAAGTAGGCTATATTTCATGATACCAGAATCATCCCCTTTGCTACCTGCAAGGAATTCAGCATAGAAAGTATGGATTGTGCATTCACACGCACACACAGGCTCTCTCTCTCTCTCTCTCTCTCTCTCTCTCTCTCTCTCTCTCAGTTTTTTTCTCTGTATCTTGTAGTTTGTTATAGAGTGCCCAGTAGCGTAGCCGGACTTGGCTCATTGGGTGGGGGTCCACCCGCTATGCCGACCACCCGCTATGCCGACCTTAGGTTTAGGCGTGGGGGTGGGAGAGGTTAGGTTTTGGGTTAGGGTCTGGGGGAGGTTAGGTTTAGGCATGGGGGGAGGTTAGGTTTGGCGTGGGGGTGGGAGAGGTTAGGTTTTGGGTTAGGGTCTGGGGGAGGTTAGGTTTAGGCATGGCATGGGGGGAGGTTAGGTTTGGCGTGGGGGCTGGGAGAGGTTAGCTCCACCGACACGCTGCACGCCACCTCGCTCAGCTGGTTCTGCTTGTGGGCTATCGGCATTGCGACCTGTCGGCACTGCGGCCTGTCGGCACATAGACGCGGCACCCATTGGGTGTGCCACAGAAAGCCAGGGTATGCCAGGGGGCGGACCATTTGGTGGCGCCGCAAGGCCGCCACCCAAAAAAATGTGGGCCTTTTCAAACCAGATTTAGAGGAATATTAAGATAGGACCATATGACCATGACCATCAATGTTTGCTCCTTTTCACACTCATTATTAGCAGGTAGAAGCAGTCAATTAAATTGTATTTTTTGGCAACATGTAAAACCACTTTGGTATCTCAAAAAAGTCTCACCTACTTTTTCCAATGAGTGTTCTAGTCGGGAAAGAAGCAAGTTTGGTTGGCATGCAGGTTCGTCTACTGCAGAGAGATCTGTAGCGTTCTCAGTGTCCTCTGACTGCTGCTGCACAATCAGTGTGTTTTTGGCTGCGTCCCCCCGCTGTTATTAACGTCATTGTTTTGGCTGCATCATCTTCATCATCGTCTGTCTCTCCACTGTCCACCACCAAGCGTTCACACCCAATCGCTTTTTTCAGTCAGAACGCTATGAAAATCATGTTGAGAGCGCTTCCATTGTGCACAAAACACAGCACACGGAGTGTTTTTTTGTGCTCCGTTTGTTTTCCCCTGTAGTCGCATGCAGTACAGATCAGAACACAACGACCACACGGACGGTGACCAGCTAGTTTTGTCTGTTTGATGTTGTTCACTGTCAACATGAAAGCCAGATTATTGCTAATTCTGGCAGCAACAGAGGTTGAAAATCCCTCGGGAGGAGAAAAGGTAGGCTACAGTAGGAAGAGTGGAAAAAGACGATCAGGGCGCTTTTCCTCAATGTTCAACTTTTTCAGCTTACAAACGCCCACAGCGCTCCTCCAAAAACAACAGACGCCACCAGCGCTGATGCATGCCCCACCTACCATCTTGAAATCTCTTGATGCCATACCACAGCGCTCTGCGCTTTATAACAGGTGACGGTTATTTAATGCATCATTGTATTTTGTATGATAAGGTGAACTGGCCCTCCCTGTCATCTAGAAGAAAGCAACATTGTCTCTTGTTTATTTACAAGGCTCTGATTGGACAGCTTCCTTTGTATTTGTGTTCACTTCTAAACCATGTTAATACAAATTATCAGACACGCTCACGATCTCATATTAGACGGTCAGTCCCGCGAGTGAGATCTGAGCAAGGTAAGACTGCATTTTCTTTTTATGCACCAGATGGATGGAATCGGCTCCAGGACACTTTAAAATTGGAGCAACTGATCTCCCTGGAATCATTTAAAGTACTCCTCGAAAGCACTGTATGTGAAGAGTGCACTTGTTTTATCTAAACTGTTTTATCATCTCTGTCTGTACATTTCTGTATGTGTTCTTTGTAACAGGGCGCTCTTGTAAATGAGAGTTCGCTCTCATGGGCCTTTCCCTGTATAAATAAAGGTAAAAAAAAAATTGGGTGTCGCCACACACACACTAGGGCTGCCACAAATGATTACTTTGATAGTCGACTAGTCAGCGATTATTTCAACGATTAGTCGACCAATCGGATCATAAATTGCAGCTTATCGCACAATTACTCAAACGCTCTGATTTAGCTATCATCAGCTTCTAAATTTAGCTTCAAGTTGTTTTAAGCATGTGCCAACTAAAAATAAAGACAATTAAGATGATAATTCACTCAAAAATAATATTTTCATGAACTTGAAAGTTTAGAGCATGTAGCAGCATTTTTTTTTGGCATCAATGTACTTGCATGTAATAAATGTAATATAGTGCAAATTGCAAAACTGCAAAATAGTACACATTGAAATTGAAAACATATAGTGCAATGAAATATGTACTATCCATTGAATGAATAATGCAAAATAAAATTAGGGCACTACTACATGGAAAGGAAATGGAACCAAAAACTATTCACTATGTATGCAACCAAAATATCAACAAAAATAAATAGTTTCAGTCTTCTCAGGCATCAAACACATTTTCAAATTTAGTAAGTAAAGAGTGCAAACTGCGGAGTAAAATGAGGTTTCCAGTATTCCCGTCAGCAACACGAGCTTAACGTTGCTATGATGACAACGTTACAGCAAGGCTTTTAACATTAATATCGTTAGCCAATAGCTAATGTTAGCGGCTAAAACTTAACGTTGGCAGTGAGCTAACAAGCTAATTAGCCTTTATCTCCATCATCGTCTGCATTCGCCACAACGTGCTTCCCTTTGAGATGCTCGCGCATCATACTCGTGCTGCCATGATAAGCGAGTTCAGCTTATTTAGCAGATTTTGCATTTCACATTATTGTGGGTGAAATGCTCCCATCTCCACTTTCTGTGGAGAAAGCACTAGGAGCAAGATGCAAGCTGCTTGTTTTTCCGGTCACGGTGATGTCACGTTTTCCCCGGATGATCAGTACTGCGCATGTGCATCAAAGACAGGACGGAGACGCCTGGAGGCCAGGCCAGCCAGTGAGGCCATCGCAGGCAGCAGCTTCGGGGAAACAAAACAAAGGTTTTTTTCTTTTTTTCAGGTAAAAAAAACATGCGATGACGTCGATTACCAAATACGTCGGCGATTTTGGTCATCGACGCCATCGCGACTAGTCGACTAATCGTGGCAGCCCTAACACACACACACACATGCATCTGAGCTTCACATTTTCTATTTCTTCATCGACGCCTTCCCTCCCTGACTCACAGGCGGTTTAAGATATTTCCAGACAGTCCAAGGTTGGTCATGGCCGGTAGCGAGGCATTAATTTGGGGTGATACCTCTCTCCATCCATCGGGTTGACTGGCTGCCCAGGCTGTTCCACTGGTTGTGCCATTCACTGATCCTGGCATCAGCAGGGCTGGTCTCCAGTACATCACGGGCATCCAGGAAACTGCTCCTGGAGCGGAACCATTTGTTGGCAGCAAAGTTATCATGGAGCGGGTGCTGCTTGTCGTTGGCTTGCTTTATGCGCTCATTTTTGCGATGTCAGGGGGAGTGATGCCTGTGAGGGCATAGAGGCAGGGTACCGGGGTCAGGGGGAGCGATGCCTGTGAGGGCGTAGAGACAGGGTTCCAGGGTCAGTGGGAGCGATGCCTGTGAGGGCATAGAGGCAGGATAGCAGGGTCAGGGGGAGCGATGCTTGTGAGGGCATAGAGGCATTGTACCGGGGTCAGGGGAAGTGATGCCTGTGAGGGCATAGAGACAGGGTTCCAGGGTCAGTGAGAGCGATGCCTGTGAGGGCATAGAGGCAGGATAGCAGGGTCGGGGGGAGCGATGCTTGTGAGGGCATAGAGGCATTGTACCGGGGTCAGGGGGAGTGATGCCTGTGAGGGCATAGAGACATTGTACCAGGGTCAGGGGGAGCGATGCCTCTTAGGGCATAGAGGCATTGTACAGGGGTCAGGGGGAGTGATGCCTGTGAGGGCATAGAGGCATTGTACAGGGGTCAGGGGGAGTGATGCCTGTGAGGGCATAGAGGCAGGGTACCGGGGTCAGGGGGAGCGATGCCTGTTAGGGCATAGAGGCAGGGTACCGGGGTCAGGGGGAGCGATGCCTGTTAGGGCATAGAGGCAGGGTACCGGGGTCAGGGGGAGTGATGCCTGTTAGGGCATAGAGGCATTGTACCGGGGTCAGGGGGAGCAATGCCTGTGATGGCGTAGAGGCAGGGTACCGGGTACCCGCTGCCCATTTTTAAGTGGCCCGCCATGAATTTAGTAAAAAAAAAATCTAAACATTTTTCCGTTTTAAAGGCCCATTCCGTCAATTGTCACTATTACTGACGCCGGTGGCTGTTAGTGTAACTGCAGGCAGCGTGTGAACGAGCTGACGCGCGGGCACCATACTCGCACGCACACAAGCAGTTGCCTGGCAGCAGCAGAGGTGTTGCTTGCTTTGTAACGTTAACTCATAAAAGTCACTTGAAAACGGCAACCTGGACAATTTATCGGTCAGATCAGCCTCGAGATGCCCAGGAAGGATTCTGGATGAATTATCGGACGTTATTGTGGCATGTTTGGCCGTATTTTGGCTTACATTGGCTGCGGGGAAATGGATATGATATTCACGTTACCGTGAGCCAGGAACTACCCTGCTTCCCCTGTATGTACGGTACCGTCTAATGCAATGTTTCATAAGCATAACAGTAACGTTAGCAGGGCTCCAAACTCGTTTTTTTCCAGGTAGCACTAGTGCTACCTACTGTTTCATTAGGTAGCACAAAAATAAATTAGGTAGCACCATATTTTTTTACCGTGTGACAATTAACACATAACCTTTTCATGCCATGATGCCGATGATACATTTATATTCCAAATACCGTAGTATTGCCGTGATCTGATGTAAAAATTGACTATGACTCAAACTTGACATTTATCAAATGTTTTAATCGATTGATTAAACACTGCATGAGCAGTTGACACAAGGTCTTCTTATATGAATAATAAAATCAAACCATAAAATAACATACATCATGTAATGACATGAGGAACTAGTGCTGGAGATGGCGGAGGAGATGAGGAGGTAGAGAGAAACAGACAAGTCGATTCTGAGTGTTTCCACAGCACAGACAGCATCCTCAACTTATCCAACAGTGCAACAGCCAACTTAAAGTGACACTCCACCTGACCACAGCAGCATTAACACATTCAGTTCAAATAAGCTCCAGTCAATAAAACTGCACAACTTACAATAAACATAAACAGCAGCATACATTTACTCACTGTGTTTTGGATCACATTCAACATGTGTTCTATGGCAGCATGTCAGCACCAAAACAGACAATCTAGAGCTTACAGCTAACTGTGAGCCTGTAGATTGCCTGTGATGCTGCCATTTCTATGAGATCCAAAGACTGGAATCAGTCCTGGCCTGCATGGACACTGGCCAACTCTTAAAGTTAGGCCTCCTGGGGGCCTTTCCCTTGGAGAACCACACCTTAACATCCTGCCTGGCATCATAGTCCTCCAGTGCTGGACCCTCAACACTAATACGTAGAGATGCTCCGATCAGCTTTTTTGAGGCCGATCACCGATCACCGATCACTGGAAGCAGTATCTGCCGATCCCGATATGGCCGATCACCGATCACCGCGTCAAATCCATCAATTCAAGCCTTCTATTTATTGTGTCGCATTATTCATATATTTAATTATTCTTAACAACATCGACATTGTATATTAAGTATTAAAATTAGGAGATGAGAAAGTATCATGAGTTGGCAACCGTTTTATTATTATTTATTACAGAGTAGACTGTATACTGTAACTTTCCTGTGGAAAAATAAATAGTCTTATAAAACAAAAAATATAATACTATGTACACAACATGTGCACCAACACAGCTTGGAACATGTCTGTGAAAGCTGCAGCGATAGCCTCCGCGGTGTGTGACCCAGAAAACTCTTGTGAGTGAAGTACAACTTTGTTCAGGTCGAACTTTTCATCAATAAACTGCGCAGTTAGGCTCAGCATGGACATAGGACAGACACTCGAACTCCAAATGTCAGTCGTGAAGCTGATTGACGTGGTGTTGTCTTTCATAAGGCTCTCGATGTGCTTGTAAACAATTTGGTATAATTCCGGCAGGCAAACGTCAGTTAAATATTTACGTCCTGGCAGCGTGTAACGTGGATCCAAGCAGGATATGAGGCGTTTGAACCCGAGGTCTTCCACAACAGACAGCGGCTGCTGATCAAGACATATGAATTCCATTAGCTTTGCATTTATTTCTTTTCGTTTCTTGCTGTCGTTGCTGACTGTTATTTCCATCAGTCTTTGTGTTGCTGACTTCGCCTCTGGTGAAATAAAGTCGTGGCGGTGGTTTCAATTGTTTTCAGAGTGAAAAAAGTCCGCTGCTCAGCAAGCTCCTGTAGTTAGTTGAGCTGCAGCGCTCCGCTAGGCCGCAGGGTGTTTGGTGAAGCCGCGGTCTTGCCTGGTGAGAGGCCGCGGGGTACAGGGCAGGCTTCACTCTGTTGCGCCTCTTCCCTCCGTGCGCAGCGCAGCGCATGCCTGAGTTTGACTAACTACAAAGTGATATCCATTCTCCTGGCGGATTGTCACATTCGCCCATGCGGTATCTCCTTTGAGCACACAATGCAAACGGCAACAAGTTGTAAAATTGCCAGACAGGCGACGCCATGTTAGCTGCTCTGCTGTTTGTTCTCGCCCAAGCTGCTTTCGCTATAGAGAGAGTGCAACTTCCAAACACTTTTTCGCCACTACCCGGTGTGTGTATTGTGAGTGAGTGACGTAACCGCTGTCTTGCAGCACAGAGGCACGCGCAGGCAGACGGGGAGCAGAGGGGACAGAAAGATGCGATCTGAAGCAGGCGATTGGTTGGGGGGGAAAAAAATATTATCCTCTCTCATTCTCCCAAGTCGCACGAGTGCGACCTGATTGCAAATTAACTCGCACATTTTGAAATTAGGTGGCACATGCGACCTAATAGGTCGCACTTTGGAGCCCTGAACGTTAGGCATATTTACGACTGTTACATTCATTATTCACACAAGACGGTAACGTTATTAGTGGAGCTCGGTGGTAATTTCTATAAATGTAAATTAATATTAGTTAGCCGCGATTAGCATCAAGCTAACGTTACTATGTGCAGTCCCACTGCAGCTAACTGCAGTCAGAGCCTTCTCCCCCGGTACGGCTTGACCAAACTGAACAGTCAAACAATGTATGTTGTAAATAAGCATAACAGACAGTAGGCTAACGTTAGGCATATTTCCGACTGTTAGATTCATTATCAACACAAGGCAGTAACGTTATTGGGGCTGGTGGTAATTTCTATAAATATAGCTAAATCTATTAGTTAGCCACGTATAGCATCAAGCTAACGTTATGGTTCTAATAGGCAGACTCACCACCGCAGCTAACTGCAGTCAAACAATAATGTTCCATGACCATAAGCATAATGGTAGTAACGGTAGGGTTGCATTACTTCACACAAGACGGTAATGTTAGCAGAGTTTCTGACCAGGTGGTCAGATACTTGTACTACAGAGTGACAGTAAAAATCTTGAATCTTGAATCTTGAATCTAAAGTTTAAAACGGAAAACGAAAACGAAAAAAAAGAAACGGAAAAACAAATTTCATTTTTTCAATTTAAAACCATTGAAAATGGGTTATACTTGAGTACCCTGACCTGGTCTATTTATTTAAAAAAAAATGTAATACTGAATGAATGTTTAATACTAATGTTATGTTAAATTATCTCTGTCTTAACCTGTATGTGTCATATATTTATTTAGGTACAAATTACATTTTTAATAGCCACAAGGGTTTTCTGGTCCAATTT
This sequence comes from Poromitra crassiceps, assembly GCF_964638095.1. NCBI lineage: Eukaryota > Metazoa > Chordata > Actinopteri > Beryciformes > Melamphaidae > Poromitra > Poromitra crassiceps. Next base: position 131,259,176 of record NC_139623.1, on the reverse strand, counting down.
GTTTTGCCGTGAAAACTGCCAAGCTTAATATTGTTTGGCCCGCGACTCCTTATATTTTTCTGTATGCGGCCCACAACCAAAAACGTTTGGCCACCCCTGGCATAGAGGCAGGGTACCGGTGTGAGGGGGAGCAATGACTGTGATGGCGTAGAGGCAGGGTAAGCTGGCTGGTGAGGTTTAGAGGGTGGCCTGAGCCTGACTTTCCAGGTCTAAAACCAGATTGATCTTTGATTAGCTCAGGGTCTATGTGAGGGGAAAGTCGGGTTCGGAGTATTCTCTCGAACAGCTTGTAGGTGATACATAGTAAGGAGATTGGGCGGTAGTTTTTGGGGAGGCTGGGGTTTTCCAGGTTTTTACAGAGCGATGATGATAGCTTTCCTCCAGATAGTTGGGATACACTGGGTCTGGATGCATATGTTGTACATATTGTTAGGAATGATAGGGAGGGTTATTGTCCCTCTTCTCCTTTCTTCCTTGTTTCCTTTCCTAAACACTTGTGACTGGTTTTCATTGAGAAATGAGGTGTGGTTAAGCTGTGTGTCCATGTGATGTCATTGAGGTGCGCACGCAGCCACTGAAGCAGATTTATGAATGAACACTGCCCAGGTGTGGGCGCGCGGCAGATTTGAATGAATGCTCGAGACGCGACACCACGCCAGAGGACCGACACACTCACACACGTCTCTTTGGACCGATACACTTATTTATTGAGAACCAGCTTTTTGTTTTACATTGTGAATCCTTCCTAAAACAACTTAAACTGAACTGAAACGACAAAGACGGAGCTCGCCGCTCTGGAGAGCCAAGACGGTGCTGGCGAGGCCTTGTCGGAGGTCCGCTAACATAGTCAGCTACATGACATCAATCTACTACGGTAAGCTGACCCACCTCTAGTGACTTTCTCGTTTGCAAACCAGTCCTGTTTTGTCTATTTCTGTCTCCTCTTTTCTCCTCTTTCACACACTCCAGGTTAGGACTAGCTTCGATAGCTAAATGCTACAAACACCTCTTGTCCCCTAGACTGCTAGTCCGTAACAATATCAAAAATCCATCATTTGGCGACTGAGCCTAGATGGTTAATCATTTCAGTCAGTATGTCATCAAGGCCCACAGCTTTGCCCAGGTTCATGGTACTAAGTCCTGCTTCGACCTCCTCTAAGGTGAAGGGCTTGGTAATGGTTAGTATGGACGTGTTCTGTTGATTGCCAAAATGATTGTCGAATGATGGTGTCCTTTTGCCCTGCACCTGCCTGCTCGTCTCCCGTTTGGTGTAACGTCAGATGTAGTTGGTGGTGTGATCTTATCACCATTTAGTTTGTGAATAGTGGACCAGTTTTTTTCTGTTCTGAGTCTTGTCATGCTCTCTATAAGGTCTTGCCAGGCTTTCTGCCTCTGCTTTCCCAGGGAAGGTCCCATGCCAAACCCGGAAGAGGGCGTGACTTATGCACTCTACTGTATAACTTATGGATCCAATCCAGTGGGAACTCCTTTGTGCTTTGGACTCATGTAAAACACAAGTCAATCATCAGTATGATTCATATGATTCATACACTGTAAAATCAGTTGAATGAATAACAGTGTCGTCGTGTGTGTGTGTGTGTGTGTGTGTGTGTTTCTGTAGCTGGGGGGTGCTTATAAGTGACGACAAGCGATTCATTCTCATGCAGAAATAGAGGGAAGTTGTTGATTCATGTCCTGTCACATCTTCCACTTCCTGTTATTCTACACGTCAAGTTTCTTTGTATAGCCCTAATTCATAAGCATGTCTCAGAGGCCTTTACACAGAATATGTCACACCAGCCAAACAGCAGCATTTAGCTCTTGTCTATTAGCTATGTATCCATATTCTGCTGGGAGGCATGTATACACAGTGAAACAGTCAGTGTACACACACCAGGCCCAGCTCCAGGATGAAGTGACTGAGGGGGCAGTAAAACATTGTGGGGGGTGGGGGGGGGGGGTCTTTTTATATACAGTAGTAATCAGCACTGTGTGTCACATTTTTCTAGTCATGAATCTGTAATGAACATTGTGTTTTGGTTCTATTCAAATGTTGAACGTTTAGAGTAAGGGTTTAGAACATTACAATGGAACTTATGGGTTATCTGCTTCTGCTCAGAAACCCCCTTATACTGTCAATATACCTATAGGAAAGCCATACATCCCCTGAATGCCCTATGGCAGTGATTTCCAAAATGTGGGCTGCACTAGTGCATATACGGCACGCAATTTCGATGCGAGTTTTGACCCACCTGTCAATCACAGCCACAGATGTGTATACGTCGGAAGCGAATTTCTGAAAAATCGACCGTGGTTCGAAAAAATAAACACCGCAATAACGCTCAGCGAAACTTCGCTGTTGGTATGCACGGTTGCATTGACTGATATAGATTCAGAAAATATTATTGACGTGCAAATTAATCGCATGAAAAAAACACTCCTGATGTGTAAGGACCTTAAGGCAGGAGAAAATGTTAGCAATCTGCTTTTGGGTATTTGTCACACCAGCCAAAAAAAACATATAGGGAAATACATCCTCTTAGTCTCGTGTGTTGATCAGAGCTGTGATTAAAGGGTTAGGTGGGCCCCGGAAGATTTTCAGATTTCAAAGTGGGCCGTGGCATTCCTAAGTTTGGGAACCCCTGCTCTATGGTCTCTAGGTTGTGGTTGTAAATTCTCCTGAGGCTGTGATTCTCCTAGAGGTCACAAAAGGGTCATTTTATACAGTGAGGTCACGTTTCAAAATGTATCTCATTACAATGAAATGGCTACTATGGGGATTAACATCATCACACATGAATACAATTTGGCTCATTGAATCCACAAGAGTCTCAGCTTTCCAGTCATACCTGATTTATGCAATTCTAACATTGTTTATGGACCCAGTATGCAGAAGTATTCAAATACAGTAGAATAGGTGAAAATAACACATTTACAGTATACTGGATGCAATTTGTGTGTGTGTGTGTGTGTGTGTGTGTGTGTGTGTGTGTGTGTGTGCGCGTGTGCGTGTGCGTGCGCGTGTGCGTGCGTGTGTCACACACAAGCACACACACACTTCACATGGTTATATTCTCACAGCCACAGGTATATTACATTAATCACATTATAATCTAGGTCAGGTTTATTTTCACTACAGGCAGGCAGAATGCCGGTTTAATTCAGTCAGGCTAAAGTAAAGTAGGCTTATTATCCACAGCAACAAGCGATGGCATTGACTTGTCTGGCTAAGTGCAGCGTGACAGTAAGGACACAGGAATGCGCTGTATCATGGGAATGCAGGAATGTAGGCCCGGTCTGAGGACGCCAGCTGAGGCACACACAGCAAAACAGCTGCAACTGAAGAAGGGCACTTTGTGAGTGGGATCCGCTTCCTTGGCCCATGCCACACCCTTCCAGCAAGTTTAATCAAAATTGGCCCAGTAGTTTTTCCATAATTCTGCTAACAAACAGACAGGTGTGGGGGGGGGGGGGGGATAGGTTGAGGCGATGTCTCGTCATAGACGCTGGATTAGCTGGCTCAGCTTGGCTGGGGGCGTGGTCAGGGTGGGGAAAATCGGACCAGAAAACCGGATTGAAACTCAAATAAAAAGTTGTTTTTTAAAATAAATTCACTGATCTGTTCTTCAATGAGCCTTTCCAATACTTTTGACAGTGCACTTAAAATGGAAACTGGTCTGTAGTTCTCCGCGAGTCACGTGCGTACCTTGCGCTGGGGCAGATGCTTTTATATTCAGAATGGCAGCCAAGTGATCAGCATGTTACATTGTACCATGGTAATAGTGAGAACAGCCCGTGAAAAGTCACAATGAAACGCTATTATGTGCAGTACTGAGTGCGCTTTCACTCTCAAACGATCGTATATCAGCACATGAATGAATCACCAAACTTGTTTTACTGAATAGCCGTTTCAGTTCTCAGCCCTGAGAGCCTACTCTGTGCTGCTTTTAATCTCTCTCAACCATGCTCTCAACACAACACATTTACTTGGTGAAATGACTAAAAACTAACAGTTGCAAATCAAAGTTTAGCCTACCACATGGGTCAAGAAATGTGGTGAAAACACAGCTCAGTGTTCAGGGCTCAGTGGCTCGAAGGCGTCCATGTTTGGAGAGAAGCCGTGCGGAGGTCGCGCTGCTAGAAAAATCTTCAGGTACCCGGTGGGCGGCCTACGGGGGTCGCGCCCAACACATTGACGTCATTTGACGCTCGCGCTCCACCCCTGCGCCCTTCGCAGCACGGCGAGCATAAAACAAGCTTAACATTTTGTGGCCATTCCCACACATACTCTATAGCGTGTCTATAGCGTCTCTATAGCGTGATCCTCCCTATGTCCTGCCGGTGAAACTCCTTGCTGTCAGTGTCAGGTGAAAAGAAGCGGCTGGTGATTGCACATGTATCGCAGGGAGCATGCGCTAGTCTGCAACCCCCACAAGATCGGCAGTGGGGGTGGAGCAATGACTGGGACAGCAGGGTGGATTGGCCAAGTACAATTAGGGGGAGGCTGGATTAAAAAAAATGTACTCATCACACTCATCCCTGGGAACAACACATAGGAATTCATGTTTGTTTGTTTGTTTGTTTGTTTGTGTGTGTGTGTGTGTGTGTGTGTGTGTGTGTGTGTGTGTGTGTGTGTGTGTGTGTGTGTGCGTGCACGTGCGCGCATGCTTGCGTACGTGCGTGCGCGTGTGCATGTCACAGGTCAGGAGCGTTTCGGTAACATGACGCGAGTGTACTACCGTGAGGCCATGGGAGCGTTCATCGTGTTCGACGTGACGCGGCCTAGCAGCCTGGAGGCCGTCACCAAGTGGAAAGAGGACCTGGACTCCAAGCTCCTGCTGGCCAACGGCCAGAGCATCGCCACCGTGCTGCTAGCCAACAAGTGTGACCAGGGCCGAGACCCCTCTGCCCACAATGGCCTCAAAATGGACCAGTTCTGCAAAGACCACGGCTTCGTCGGCTGGTTTGAGACCTCTGCTAAGGTGAGGACAAGTCAGCACAAGAGAAGCGTGACATTTTCACTCATTTTCCATGTCATAAAATACAGCCATTTCAAGGAACATGCCAACATTTTGAGATATTCGCCTATTTGCCATATGAGCCGTACCGCGATAGTAAGACGAGATGATAGACGCCCTTATCTTCTCTGTGCGTGTAGTAGAAAAATAGCAGGCCACCATCATTTCAGCTAAAAACAGGGTATAAATTAGGGGTGGGAATCACCAGATGTCCCACAATAAGATATCACAATACTTAAGTCACGATACGATAATACTGCGATATTATGCTAGTATTGCGATATATTGAGTATTGTGATATATTCCGATTTATTAGCTTTTCTCCACTACAAAGGATGTCGCCAAAGGAAAACTTTGTCAACATCTGTTTTATATAAGATAGTTTCCAATCTGTTCATCTCACTTCAATAATTTTTATTGCAGAAAAATTGTCAAGCAGACAGACTGACCAACACTGTCATAAAAACCTGCATAAATGTTGCGTATACGCCAATTTATATAATAAAACAATATCGCGATACCTGGTATTTGTGCAATACAATAATTGCTACACAAAATATTGCGATACTATGCTGTATTAATTCGCGTTACACGTCATTCTGGACATGCGGGGACGCAGAAGTGAACAGATGTTGCTCCAGGGTGAGTTCAAGGGCGGCTGTTATTGTTTCTTTCTATTTTTTCTTTATGCGTACACATCCACGGAGAATCGCATGGAAAGCCTTAACAAGCATTAATGACCCATACCAGCTGCCAGTTTCTGCAGGCAGTCAAATTTGGATAAATTACTTGGTGCAGAAAACATACCGAAGGTAAGCACTGTCCATCTGCTTTATATTACCGAGATTATAATGATACAAAGCGGGTTGAAAATCGGCAACGCCTTCCTTTAATAGGGGTAGTCTAGTAGCCAGTACCAATGACTACCATTCATTGTGCTAAGCTAACTAGCGGGAGGGGCAGGTCACTATTTTTCTACTACACCCCCCAGAGAACAGAAGTTTGTCTATCTCTGTGTCTTACTATCAGGAAGATGGCAAATAGGCGAATATCACAAAATGTAAATTCCCAAAATGTAAGAAAATATATTTTTTTTCCTGTATTTTTATATCAAGATCCATTTATTTTTCGTGGAAAACAGTGGATCTTTAATGTTACCTCATGCTGTACAAGTAGGCGTAAATCAGTGGTGTTAAGTAACGAAGTACAAATACTTCGTTACTGTACTTAAGTATATTTTTTGAGTATCTGTACTTTACTTGAGTATTTATTTTTCTTTCAACTTTTACTTTTACTCCACTACATTTTCGTAATAAAATCTATACTTTTACTCCGATACATTTCCGAAAAGCATCTTCGTTACTCGTTACTATAAAATAAACAAACAGCTGGTGTTGTGGCGAATCAGTAGCCTGGCTAGTGAATCAGTGCTTCTGTGTTGCAAGTTGCGTTTGCCAATCGCTTACCGTCAGGGCTTCCCAAGTCTTTTCATCCATGTTACAAGTTCCCACAGGCTGAAATCCGACGGGTACTTACTTTAAATTGTCTTTACATTCTGTCCAATTGACCCAAAATGACGGAATATGCCACCAGAAAACAAGAAACCAAGTGTCTCTTGGGGTAAGCTTCAAATTGGTCAAGCGTCCACGCAGCCAGAACGTAAAAGTATAGGTCTTCCACTTAAGGATTTCAAAATAAAATCCTAAATGCTTTACTTGTTTCTCCAAAGGTGAGAAGCATTTTATTCTGAAAGTAAATCATGGTATTTCCGTTGCTATCTGGTGTAACAGTCGCTGTTTTGACACAGCCCAATAATACTGTCGTGTTTCAGAAAGGTAACGTCAGTTTCAATTTCTATAGAGTGATTACATTGATTAACTGTTTATCTGGCAGTGACAATATCCAGGCATATAGCTATATGAAGGAGATGTCCATGATCTATGGTGATTATGATGATGATTATATATTTCCCATTGACATGGAGATATCTCATCCCCATGATAGCCTAAAGCAGGCACTTGTGCCAAAAGCTGCAGTCAGTTCAAATGGCAGACTATAAGGTAAATATGTAAGCAAACTCACAATAAAGCTAAAAATTTAAAATCCGGACCGCTTGCTTTCTTATAAACAGGATTTACTTGTACTTTTACTTTCAATACTTTTAAGTACATTTAATATTTAAAAAATACTTTTGATACTTAAGTACAGAAAATATTAGCTACTTTAAGACTTTTACTCAAGTAATATTTTAATGGATGACTTTGACTTTTACCCAAGTCGTTTTCTGGTAAAGTATCTATACTTTTACTCAAGTATGGATTTCGAGTAGCCTACTTTATACACTACTGGCGTAAATACAAATGCAACCAATAAAACATCACAGATTTGTACTGTAAACAATCTTGCCCCTCCACCTCCCCCCTAACCCTAACCCTAACCCTAACCCAAATAATACAGCCTTTCTCTCCAACTGATTTCCCATTGGTTTACACTTTTGAATGATCCCGCCCCAACATCCTGTTTCAACATCAAATTATGGAAGCAAGATGCTCTCAAAATGCCGTGTGACTTTTTACTTTTCAAGAGGCTATCAAAATGCCATTTCATTGTGACCAGCATACTCTACCAGTCAACATTTTGGACACACCTGCTACTGTACTGTGTTTTTAATTATCAGACAAATATAAACTGTAAAGTTGTTGCCTGTGTATGAATTTTTTTCCAAAGCCTTTGCCATTCCATCAAGGCAAAGGGCGGCTACTTTAAATAATCTAAAATATCAGATAGTTTTGATTTGAACAGTTTTTGGTCACTGCATAATTCCATTTGTGTGATGTCATAGATTCAATGTCTTCAGTATCATTCTAATGTGGAAAATAGTCCAAACCTTTGCCTGGTATGTTTACATGTTTTTGTTTTTGTTTTGTTTTTACATTTTGCAGCATGGCCAAGATGGGTAAACCATTATATGAATGGGCAGACTCTATAGGTCTTTCCAGTCACGGTGCTTCTGCTCTGGTCTCTTCAGTTAGTGAATCCCCACAGAGCGGACTGGAATTTCATATCCTCATGGAAAGTGGTTAGGTGGGATAAATTTAAAGAGGAAGGTCATAACAGAGAGCTTTAATATTAGAAACACCCCACTCCCGGGCCCGCCAATTGTAACAAATTGAACTCTTCTGATCTCCTAAATGGGCGTGGTTCTCGGCTTGTTATTGGCTGTCTGTCAGTGGTATGAAACTTCATTGGCTGACCAGTCTCCTAAGGGGGCGTGGCAGTGGCGAATTCTCCATGGCACAGATAGAGGAAGTGACTGCAGGTTGGGGTGTCTCTATCTATATTAAAGGTCTCTGGTCATAAGGAGTCCAAGAATTGGTGCGCTCAACTCAGTCTTAAATACTTTGGGTGCCGGCCCAACAAAACATGAAAAGTCCAATGGAACTGGCAGCACTCACAGGTAAAGTCTCAAAAATGATTTGAATCCACACAGCAGCAGTACAAAGAACAGATGCCTTTCAGCCTGTGGCTTTCCTCAGTGATCTCTGGTCATAACAAGCCATCGATGTGAAAAGTTAAGAACAATATGGCAAAGTTTATGCAAGTTGACTGAAAGTTGAAGAAACACAACTCTCCATCGTATAGGTTTTATGATCTAGAGTTGTACTTCCACTTAGTACATGAAGTACATGAAATAGATTTCTCCTTTTTTATATATTCAGTTTTTCTGATACACATGATGGCAATTGTTAGATTAAATTAAAATTAAATGCACTCTAAATCCAGCCAAGACACATGTAGTACACAAAGCTATAAATTATTCAAATGCTGTGTTTATTCACACATGCATGTGTTGCAACAGCCTGGGTGCGCTGCCCTCCTCATGGCACAAAGACTCAACATTCCAGCAGGTCAAAGGTCACGGGGTGCAGGGTCAGCCAACTTCAAAGAGCCTGAGTGTCAGATGGAGTGTATGCAAACAGATATGTGTGAATCCTTGTTTGGCAGCAATGAGAAAAATGTGTATAGCATTCGTATCAAGTGGCTTCAAACGCACAGAAGGGAACATAGGGTGCAACTGTTCACATGAAGATGCCAGTCACTCACGTCTAGCACAATGTCCGCTAGATTAATGTGATGTGTACTGATGAGAAACCAGATCAAGCCAGAACATGGTGTTCAGTACAGATTGAGTTGAGATAATTCACTAAACTAACCCTAACCACAGTCCAAAACAGAAAAAGTACACACATTCTTTACTTAAGTAGAAGTACAGTTAGCCTTCGTTTGAAAAAAGAAGAAGAAAAAGTAAAAGTAGAAGTCAACTTGTTTACTCAATTAAAATATAAAAAATTACAGGCTATGAAATGAAATAAAGTATACAAGTAAAAAAAGTATTTCTACCGGCTGTTTCTGTGCAAAGCTAACTGAAACTCATGTCATATTAATATAATTCAAAGACTATTAATGTCTTAAGGCAAACCACTACAAAATAATGAGGCAAACCTATAGGCCTACAAACGCAGATAGACAGTAATAGGATTACGCACAGCATGTCACACGTGAATAGATGGCATGCCAAGCATGCAGTACACGGCAACTTAAAGGTCCTATCTGTAAGTTTTGGGGGGAAATAAATGTTCACAAAGTGTTTTTTATTACCATTGAGTGAATGCTCCATTACGTAACTTTTTTTTTTTACCTTTATTTATACAGGGGGAGTCTCACTGAGAGCAATGCTCTCTTTTTCAGGAGCACGCCAGGGCCGCGGGAAGTAGGGGTTCTGCAGGTGCTGCAGCACCCCCTAGATTTTTTCCTTTTTTTTTCTTTTTTTTACAAATGTAATTAAAAATATTTTGCAGTTCACTATGTTCCTTTCTTGTTTAAGAATGTTTCGGGAAATGAAAATGTAGCCTATTTAAATATAATTATCAACAATAACAATCAAGGAAGTTATATGCTTGTAGGCTAGAGAAGAAGAAGAAACGCGCAGGCACGCACATGTTGTGTTGAACCAACCAACAACCTATACGAATTGTTTAATCTGGCAATAAAGAAATGTGAACTTGACATGCTATTTTAATAGCCTACTCAAAAATGTACCTCCCACTATAGGACAGCAAAGAGAGGAGTCAATGTTTCTTGATATATGCCATTCAGATCAGAATAATTAGTCTAGTCATTAAGTTTGCTGATAATATTTCTATCATGTTAAGTCTGTGTCATGTTAACTGGTGTATTCAGAGCAAATAGGGAGATATAGAGCATTATTTCGGCAGGGCCCTTGCAGGCCCCACCGAGAGTCCCTTCCTCCCAGCACCCCCTGCTTAAAGTGACTTCCAGCGGCCCTGGGAGCGCCCTGTTCACATTCACACACACATTCATACCTGGAAGCTGCCCAGTACAACCACAGTCTGATCTGCTGGCCACTGAGCAGCTCCACTGGAGCGGTTGGGGGTTAAGGGCCTTGCTCAAGGGCACCTCAGTGGTGGTAATGAGGGAGGGGCAAGCGCTGCCTTTTCACTTTCCCCACCCAGATTTATCCTGCCGGTCCCGGGGATTGAACCGACGACCTTCCGGTCACAAGCTCGCTTCTCTAACCATTGGGCCACCACTGCCCCTTAAAAAATTTAGCCCAGCCACGTCTCTCTGCGTTCACCCATTGCAAAGCTATTGCGGGATATTTCTGCTGGTCGCTGGTCAAGATTTCCCAGGAAATTTGGCAGATGGGACGTTCTACGCATTCTCGAGCCTGCCTCTTGCCGCTTCAGCTATTATTAAACACCAGTGAAGAAGAAAGACTTGCCTCCCAGTGCTTCAGCCAGCCTTTATTAAACACCAACAAAGAAGAAGGCTACGTTAGCTTGTTGTATTTTTAGCTGCTGTGATGATATTATGTTTTTGGCCCAGCTATAGATAACGTTAGCTTAGCTGCTTGCTAACACGGCTATGGATTCACCACCCAGAAGCTAATAACATTACCATCTTGTGTGGATAATGCAACAGTCGCAAATATGCCTAACCTTACTACCGTTGCGCTTATGGTCATGGAACATTGTTTGACTGACTGCAGAAACAGATCCATTCCGTTTGGTCAGCTAGCCTGTCAGTTAGCTGCTGAGGCTGCCTATCATAACATTAGCTTGCTTGCTAACTAACGCTAATAATAATATAATAATATAATTGATTGCCACCCAGAAGCTTCACTAATAGCGTTACCATCTTGTGTGGATAATGTAACAGTCGGAAATATGCCTAACGTTACTACTGTTAGGCCTTGGCCACACTGATCCATGCTGTCTGTCCGTGTGCGTTCATTTCTCTGTTCTCCATTCATTTTCAATGACAGCTGTCCGACTGTCCGTGGAGTACTCAGAAGCGTACGTATCCAGAAAATTTGCATACGTTTTGATGGACAGAAAGTTGAAGAGGGATGAACTTTTTCTGGATGGACGTATCGGATGGTCGGATGGTCGGATAGTCACTGTCCGTTTAGCCAATCAGAGTCGAGGTCTCGAGAGGAGGCGTTCTGAGATTTGTTTCAACTTTTCAAAGAAGATGGCGGCCGAGGCGGTGAAGGAGGCTATAATTAATGCTGTATGTGTACACCATCCCACTGTTGTACAACGTGATAGTCAGTGTCACCGTCTGATTTCACCAGCTAATCTGGTCATTCAGTGGCATTTTATTGCCACATAAGTAACGTAGCGCACAGAGCTAACAGCTAGCTGACGCCAGCTTTCTTCTTCTCTCGGTTTATAGGCGGGTCACTGACACCTTCAAGGTGCTTACCGCCACCTGCTGTACAAGTAGGTTACTTGTACATGCAACAGACATAAATCTATCCGTCTATCCGTTCTGTCCATTTTCTGACGGATCAGTGTGGCCAAGGCCTTATGCTTCTGGAACATTGTTTGACTGTTCTGTTTGGTCCCGTCTAGCTCACATCAGCCAGGAAATAGCCTGCTCCCAAGTACAGTGGACATTAGACTGTACGGGGGAGCAGTTCAGGGAGCAGGCTATTTCCTGAATCATGCTAATGTCTTGCTAATGACTTCCCCACAGCCAACGCAAGCCAAAACATGACCAAACATGCCACAATGACGTCCGCTAATCCGTCCAGAATCCTTCCCGGCCGTCTTGAGGCTGATCTGGCCGATAAATTGTCCAGGTGGCCGTTTTCAAGTGACTTATCAGATAACGTTACAAAGCAACCAACACCTCTGCTGTCATTCATTGTGTTTAGCCAGGCAGGCTAAAGGCTGCTTTAAGGGCTCATTATACTTGAGCAAGCTCCGTGGGGTGGAGCTCCGCGAGTCACCGTGCGGACCTCGCGCTGGGGCAGATGCTTTTATACTCAGAAGTGATCAGCCAAGTGATCAGCATGTATTGTACAATGGTAATAGTGAGAACAGCCCCTGAAAAGTCGCAATGAAACGCTATTATGTGCAGTACTGAGTGCGCTTTCACTCTCAAACGACCGTACATCAGCACATGAATGAATCACCAAACTTGTTTTTACTGAATGCCGTTTCAGTTCTCAGCCCTGATTGCCTACTCTGTGCTGCTTTTAATCTCTCTCAATCATGCTCTCAACACAACATATTTACTTCGTGAAATTATTAAAAACTAACAGTTGCAAATCAAAGTTTAGCCTAACACATGGGTCAAGAAATGTGGTGAAAACACAGCTCAGTGTTCAGGGCTCAGTGGCTTGAAAGCGGCCATGTTTGGAGAGAAGCCGTGCGGAGGTCGTGCTGTGAGAAAAATCTTCAGGTATGCCCTACGGAGGTAGCGCCCAACCACGCCCAACACATTTACGTCATTTGACGCGTCCGGCCCTCGCTCCATGCTTCACGGCATATGGTGAGCATAAAGCAGCCTTTATGCTCACCATGCCATCAAATGACGTAAATGTGTTGGGCGTGGTTGGGCGCTACCTCCGTAGGCCGCCCACCGTGTACCCGAAGATTTTTCTCACAGCGCGACCTCCGCACGGCTTCTCTCCAAACATGGCCGCTTTCAAGCCACTGAGCCCTGAACACTGAGCTGTGTTTTCACCACATTTCTAGACCCATATAGGCTAAACTTTGATTGCCGCCCACAGTAAAACCTCCTCGCTCTTTCTCGGAGGGAAGGAATGACACACGCAACATTTAACATGGATGAGAATGAAATAATAAAGGTTAAAACTTAACTCGCCCAGCTGGTGAGACGCTCCCCCGGGGTCTGAGCTTATAGCCCCATCCGACTCCCTGGGGAAACGACGCTTTGGTCGGTGGTGCTGGCAGCGCACGGTGGCGGGCCGGATGCTGGGCACAAATGGCTGGAGAGCGGTGTGGCACACCCGGCTATAAAGTCCCCGCACACACACACACACACACACACGCCTGCACCTGCTATCAATGTTTTTCAGTAGACTACAGTAAATTGTCGCAGCTGCCTGCGGGCATTGAAGGGTGGAAATGAGAATGCTTGCAGAAGAAATAGATACTGACAATTCTCTAATGAATTTCGGGATGAACCAGGTCGGGTTTAATGGAAATAAATCCATAGAAATGAATAAAAAAAGCAGATAACGAATATTTGTGCTGGGGGAACGATATTCCATTTGAAATACATCTAAGGCATCACCCGAGGCTGCACTAATCATGCAGGCTGCAGCAGAGATCAGGAGAGAGAAAGCCAGAACAAATCTTTATGGCAGTAACACACGCGCGCGCGGACACACGCATGCACACACAGACACACACACACACACACACACACACACACACACACACACACACACACACACACACACACACACACACAATGAAAGTGTATTGTTTATTTATTTATTTATTTCGCATATTATCTTTTCTATTCCATTCTAACCTATTCTATTCTATTCTCCCCTCCTCCTGGTTAAAGGAATTCAGTAATTTATGGGTCAGTTTTGGACCGGAGTGGATTTGTGTGTGTCCTCTGCGCTCATGGCAGCGGGCCTTTTTTTCAGAGCTCTTAATGCAAAGAATTAGTGCAAGGCAAGCATTTTGCGGGGACACCCTTGGTTTGGCTTGGGGCACGCCCACATGGCGCAAAACTGGATGGTATCATGGCAGGAACGCAAATTGGCACTTTCACGAGGCGGACTGCTATCTTCCCTGCCTTAAGAGGCAGGGAAGATAGCATAAGGCACGCGTTAAGGTGCACAAACCGGTGTGTAAGCGATAGCGCCTGTACGGGCCCTATACTTTGATTCATAATTTGTGTGATATGGTTTTTCCACAAAAAAGGTGCACATAATGGGAGATGAGACATACAAACAAATGTTACATGGTTTTTGTCTGTCGTGCATTAAAACTAAAGTAACTAGCCTGTTTTGAATAATGTAAGGAGGAGAAAATAGATATTTGTTTTATAACGTAGGGAGTAAAAGTTGTCAGAAAAATAAATGCTCAGTAAAGTACAGATGTACCTGAAAATCCTACTTAAGTACAGTAACAAAGTATTTGTACTTAGTTACTTCCCATCTCTAACTGTCGATCAAGCTGTAACATGGTGTGACTTGAGTTGAGATAATTCAGTAAACTAACCCTAACCAAAAGAGAATTCATACAACTCTAATTGTCCGTTATGTAAGAGTTCTTCCATTTGCAATTTATATGGCCTCAAACATTTTTAGGTGAAATGTTTTTTCAGGCTGCCTTACTGGACATAAAACGGGGTAGCAAAATAAAAACAAATGATGCAAATGTGCCATGACCAACTTGCAGTTTCTCTCTCTCCTTTAGGACAATCTCAACATCAATGAAGCTGCGAACTTCCTGGTCAAACACATCATGGCCACAGAGAGTGACATCCTGAAGTCAGTGGTCCCAGACACCATCTCCCCCCAGCTCCACTCCGACAGGCAGCTCAGCTGCTCCGCCTGCTTCAAACCCTAAAGACACACCACATGGCCTTCACCTGACAGCGAGGAGTTTCACCGGCAGGACGTAGCACATGGGAGGATCACGCTGTTCCCCTCAGTTCCCCTCCCCCCAAACAGATGCCCCGATCGACCAGAGGAGGCGTTAGTGCAGCGACCAGGACTCATACCCCACTGGCCTCCCACCCACAGACACGGCCAATTGACCAAGGACCAGGGGTTTCCCACTATTGATCTGTGATTGGCAAGCTACCCGATCATTGGACAGGCGACCTGTCAATCACACCCAAAACATAGTCTGTTCTATTTTACTCTAAACGGGTGAGTTATATTAACCCCCCCTTCCCGTACAGTTGTTATGAAAGGTGACATTAGCTATAGACCAACATCGTGTTTTGAACCAGGCTATAAAATGTTTAATCACTGTTACAAAGTGGGGCATTTTAACATGGGGTTGAACGGGGAACGACTCCCTTTTGGGTCCAGCCTCAAGGGGCCATTGGAGGAACTACAGCTTTCAGTATCACTTCCTCTGCCAAAGCCCGAGCTTGCTGCCTGGGTATGACACAAGGTTGCAGAGGGGACAGCAACCTGCTTGAGTGTCACATGTGAATCTTGTTCATCTCATATTCATTCGTTCTGCTGTGATGCTGTGTAGCCTCTGTCCAGACTGGACGGCCATGTTTTCCTCTTCTTCCAACAACAGCATGTGGAGACACGCAAACTCTCTTTAATGTTATTCCACAAGAGCCAAAGAAAGCTTTATTTGACACTTTCAATGGACTAATCCCAGAATTATTGCTATTGTCTTGTGTGAATTTTGCACATACATTAATTTTTTTTTAAATGTCATTTAAAGATATTTATGCTTAACAATGCACAAGCATGTGGAATGATGGCTAAGATATTCTGTTTAAAGCCACTGTTAAGAATAACTAATAGTTAACCTTTATTTAACTGGGCAGAGTTGAGAAAGAGCACATTCTTACAGCAGCAACTGGGTCTGGGTGAGGAGTCGCAAAGGGAGGGAGGGTTATAGGGTTCAGGGATCAAGGGCATGTCAGCCATGTTTGTAGTCAGGAGGGGGCGCTTCCCTGAGTTTCCCTGGTTTGGTTTGAATCAGCAGCCTGACTCTAACAATTAGGTTACAACAACATCATAGACCGAATCACTGTGACGTCGCTTTAACAACAAAAGGCACTTCCGGGTAGACACCTGCCAATTGATTTAAATTGTGGAGATCTCACAAACTTGTTTATTGTTTATTTCTGTTGTCATTTTCAGCCATGATTGTAACGTTAAAGATATATACCCTAGTTAAACACGGTGGTCCAACCTACATGACGTTTGTTTATGCTTATTTTATGTACTGTGTTGATAAACCAAATCTCCCCAACAGACATTCTCACCGCTGGTCAGACTAGCTGCTAGTTCTGGGTGAACTCAAGCTGTAATTGTTTTTATTCTGTGGCCCAACAGGTAAATTAGCTCAGGAGGTAGAGCGGGTCGGCCAATGACGCAAGGGTTGGTGGTTCGATCCCCGCTCCCTCCCAGCTGCCGTCGCTGTGTCCCTGGGCAAGACACTTAACCATCCTTGCCTCGTATGATTGGTATGAATGTAGACATGAATGATGGTGGTTGGAGGGGCCGTTGAGCGCCGATGTGTGGCTGCCACGCTTTCGAACCACCGGTACGAATGGTGTGAACGAATAATGATTCTGTGAAGCGCTTTGAGCACTTGGAAAGGCGCTATATAAATCCAATCATTATTATTATTATTATTATTATTATTAAGTAATGAGATATGAAAGCATCAAACATGCGTTTTAGACTGAACCATTTTCTCTTTATCTCTTATGCCGATCCGCTTCATTAAATTGTATGTATGCAAGCGTTGTCTACCAGGATGTTATAGAATCAGAATCAGAATCAGAAAGTAAACAAACATTGTGATTCGGTCTATAGGCTACTCGAGTGGCCAAAATTATGTTAGCATCATTCGATTTAACTGATTTTGTGTGTTTGATTTTCTATTATGAGAAGTCAAATGGACGTTATCTGGTTATGGACAGAGGTAGAAAGTATTTTTTTCAGGATTTGTACTTTCTAAGGATTTTTATAATGCTATACTCTTACTCTTACTTGAGTGATTTAAATAATAGTCTTTCTACTTAAGTACTTTTAAATGTACACTGGCTAAATTAATAAATTCTGATTTTTCTTTTGCACTATGAAAACAGCACGGTAGCATTGGGACCGCTCGCTAGCAGGTCCAGAATCATTTCTACATTTAGGGAGCCCAAACTGATGGCTCGTTAGTGCAGTGGCCAATGAAATTAAATCGCACTCAACACTGGCCAATTGAATTAGACAGGTGTAGTGTAGAGACGATCACATTGTAATGATCCCCACCATCACATTAGTCCAGAACTCTCACTTTCATTTGACAGTGCTGATAGGCTCTACTGTAGCTAATCATAATCATAATGATAATAATAATAATAATAATAATAATAATGATAATAATGATAATAATACATTTGATTTCATTAGCAATAAAATCTCAAAGTGCAAAAAAACAAAAAGCTCATCTGAACGAGCTTGAGCTGTTCAGTATGAAAGACAGGACCGACAAAGACAGGGACAGCTTACGTAACGTGCTGGATGTGTGAAATGTAACTAATTTAGTAAATAATTCAAATTGATTTTTTTTAAGTAATACAAATGTACTTTTATTTGAGCACTTTTAAGTTGCTGAGTACTGCATCTATTGCATGCTTGGCGTGCCATCTATTCACGTGTGCCGTGCACGTGCGTAATCCTATTACTGTCTATCTGCGTTTGTAGGCCTATAGGTTTGCCTCATCAGTTTGTAGTGGTTTGCCTTAAGACAGGGGGATAGACAACTCCCTCAGTGACAATTGGATCCCCGTAATTCACCTGTGATTCCCTCCATGAATTCTATGCCTCTTTTTCTTTTTTACTCTTGAGTAATTTCCTGGACTATTCATTTTAATTGTAGGCCTACTTGAGTTAATTTTAACTTAAGAAACAATATTCACCCATGCAGGCAAAGAATATGCACACTATAATTAATATAAGCACAGGGATATATTGTCTAGCATGCAAAGCCATTCCTCGCTGTATGCGCACACACGCACACACACACAAACAAGGGTAGGAAATTAACTACAGGGCTTTGTTGCCCTTGTGAAATATTTTTCGTGGGCATTTTGGATCATTTCCAGGTCAATTTGATCAGGGAAATACCTTAGTTCTTCTATGTTGCATGACAGACCAATATTCAACAACTCTTATCCAATCATATTTAATTTCTAGAACTTCATAAACATTCACAGTTAAAAAATCCTCATTTCCTCAACAACACTGTCTGGCATGTTATGTAATGTACTTGGCAAAAACTTTTCAAATAACATTTAGACCGACAGTACATAGGTACATGTTGTTATCCAGTCCATCCTCCAACCCACAACAGTAGACTCTTTGACAGCTTTTTTCATCCCTGGGCAGACCGCGAGAGTGTCAGCGACTGTTGCTATTTCATTTCGATCTGTTTCTCGTCCTGACTCAGCGGGGGGTTTGTATCTGCTCTCTCCGCTCTTAAAGCAGCTACGAGCAACTTTTTCGATTGTTATTAAACAGTATAAATTTAATATCAATGCATCACATCTTACCTCTAATAGTCGACGAGACCAACGCAGAGTAGTCTCGCTTGAACCCCGAGTGAATCGGCCAGTGTTAAGTCTGTCTGTGGCCAGGGCAGATCAGGAAGTGAAATGAAACGGTTTGCAGCAGCCACTTCGGCCATAACCACAAAATAACTTCCAAAAAACCTGTTCGAATATAACGAGAGATGTTCCCGAGAGTATGCGTGGCGTTCACATTGTTTATGTTATGTTGCTAGGCAGCGCGAACGGGGTAGGCAGGCAGCTACGTTTCACTTCCGGGTTTCACTTCCGCGTTTCACTTCCGGGTGTAGCCGGTCCGGCGGTAGGAGAGAGAGAGAGAGAGCCCCCTGTTGACGCGAGTTTAGACAGACACAGACTTAATAATCACCTAAGGGAGCAATCTCCGATTGACACGGCTTTGGTCTCAGCTACTATTATAGGTAAGATGTGATGCATCAATATTGTAATTATACTGTTTAATAACAATCGAAAAAGTTGCTCGTAGCTGCTTTAATCCATTTTTGTTCTTATTTTATTTTTTATTTTGTTTGACCTCAACAGGAGGCTTCTTCTCCTCACTTCACCCACTTCATCCTCCGTTTTCCTCTCTTCTCCTTATATTACTTTGACCTGCCAAGCTATCTCTCTCTGTGTCTCTCTGTCTGTCTGTCTGTCTGTCTCTTTCAGGGGCGGCTGTAGCTCAGGAGGTAGAGCGGGTCGTCCACTAATCGCTTTGGATAAAAGAGGTCGGTGGTTCGATTCCCCGCTCCTCCAGTCTGCATGTCGACGTGTCCTTGGGCAAGACACTGAACCCCAAATTGCTCCTGTTGGTGTGCCAGCACCCTGCGTGGTAACCTGCTGCCATCGGTGTATGAATGGGTGAATGTACCTACTGACTGTAAAGCGCTTTGGATAAAAGCGCTATATAAATGCAGGCCATTTACCATTCATTCCTCCTCTGCCCCTCTCTTTTCTCTCCATTCTAAATGTAGTTCTCCCTCTCCTCCTCTGATACAAAAATTGTAAGCCCACACAGGCTTCACAGCCCAAGATGCAATACCTTTATGATCTTTTTTGGAAGGTGTTTCTCAGATTGCTTGCATTTCCTTCCTTTCGGTGAGTCTGTTTCTATGCTCTTTTCAGGTGCTTTATGAATCCAAAAAGGCTCCCTGCATGTGTGCAGATTAAAATTATGACGTCTAAATAAATGATGGGACAGAGTAGAAAGAGTACTGACAAATCCTACTCAAGTATAAGTATTGTTACTTTAGTGAAAATTAACTCAAGTACAAGTAAAAGAACCAGTCCACGAAATTACTCAAGTAAGAGTAAAAAAAAAGTAGCCTATTTAAAAGTACCCAAGTCAAAGTACATTTGTGTTGGTTAGAAATTAGATTCTCTGCTCGAACCCGACCCAGCCTGTGGGTGGGCTCGTGGTTAGATATAAGGCCCTTTCTTTTTCATTTTATAATTGGGGTAATATTTGGTGTTATAATCAGAATGTTATATGTACATTGTAACCTTAGAACCTTATCAATTCATGAGATTGAACAGACAACCAACTTCTTACTAAGACAATTTTGGGTTCGGGTCGGGCTCGGCTCAGACAGAACGTGCACAGGCTCACGTCGGGTCGGGCTTGATTTTTGTTTTGGTCCGATCTAAGCTCTAATTTGGCATTTAAAAATATATATATTTTAATGATGAACCCCAATACATTTCACACATCTAACATGTACCTAAGCTGTCCCTGCTGTCTTTGATGGTCTTGTCTTTCATAGTGATCAGCTCGTTCAGATGCAGTCCCAATGCTACTGTGCTGTTTTTATAGTGCAAAACAAAAATCAAAATTTACTCAGTGTACATTTAAAAATACTCAAGTAGAATATCTATTATTAAAATTATTCAAGTAAGAGTAAAAATATAGCATTATAAAAATACTTAAAAAAAGTACAAATCCTCAAAAAAAACTACTGAAGTACATGTACTTGAGTACTTTTACTTGAGTACTTTCCACCTCTGCTGGTCACCAGTAAACAAAACATTCCCGGCAATAAATCTAACAATGGCAAGGCTGACTTGCTGCATGTTTACAAGGCTGCTCACTCCGCGTCATGTGTTGATGTGTGAATTTCCGATGGTAATTGGTAGCCTGGACAATTAGGACACAGACAACCGTCACCAGTGCCTTCACCCCACCATCACAATGTCACTGATTCAGGGAGAAGTGTGACGCTATCACACACCATGTGACCATGGTGCTGACACACACACACACACACACACACACACACACACACACACACACACACACACACACACACACACACACACACACACACACACACACACATGGTTAAAACCATCCTGATTTGTGATCTCACATTCTGTTTCACTCTACTACGTATCAGTCTGGACTCCAGCGATTTCAGTCCGCCCACTTGCCTTGACAGACAACTCCTTCAGCCAATCAGCGTTGCCAATTCCAGTCCTTCAGCCAATCAGCGTCGGATCCAGTCAGATCCAAATCCAGTCTGAAGAACGGCGAAAATGTTTTTAATTTTTTTATTTTTTATATCCAATAGAGACACACAAGAACAAAAAACAAAGACAAACAAGCTCAGTCACAGGAAAGGAAAAGAAAGAAAAAGCATACACATATCAACATTCCGACATTATAATGAGGTGCTACCAGTCGCATAAGGTGCTTATGTGCTTCTAAGAGATGTTGCTCTCTATCGTTGCAACGGCCTAAAAACTGCTTAGTGCCAGGCGCAGCGCAGATTAGTGGGTGTGGACCAGCGCACTCGATATTTTGGTGTCGGCGTAACAGGCGGCCTTAAGCATTATAACCCCGCCTTTATAACCAGCATTATAACCAGCCCCGACTGGGAGTGGAGGATGCGGTCATCTACCTTACCAACCGCGCCTACGCCCACCTTGACAACCCGGCCAGCACTGTGAGAGTCATGTTCTTTGACTTCTCCAGTGCTTTCAACACCATCAGGCCGGCTCTACTGGGTGAGAAGCTGACAGCGATGCGGGTGGATGCCCCCCTGGTGGCCTGGATTGTGGACTACCTGTCTGGCAGACCACAGTATGTGCGCCTGCAGAACTGTGTGTCAGACAGAGTGGTCAGCAATACGGGAGCACCACAGGGGACGGTCTTCTCTCCCTTCTTCTTCACCATCTACACCACGGACTTCACCTACCAGACAGAGTCTTGCCACCTTCAGAAGTTCTCTGATGACTCTGCGATAGTGGGATGTATCAAAGATGGCGACGATGATGAGTATCGGGATGTGGTGGCCAACTTTGTCACATGGTGTGAGCTGAACCACCTGCAGCTCAACGTGTCAAAGACAAAGGAGCTAGTGGTGGACCTGAGGAGGGTCAAGGCTCCGGTGACCCCTGTTTCAATCCACGGGGTCAGTGTTGACATAGTGGAGGATTACAAGTACCTTGGAGTGTACATTGACAATAAACTAGACTGGGCTAAGAACTCTGATGCACTCTACCAGAAGGGGCAAAGCCGTCTCTACTTTCTGAGACGGCTGAGGTCCTTCAACGTCTGCCGGACCATGCTGAGGATGTTCTATGAGTCGGTAGTGGCTAGTGCCTTCCTGTATGCTATTGTGTGCTGGGGCAGCAGGCTGAAGGCAGCGGATGCCAACAGACTCAACAAACTGATCCGTAAGGCCAGGGACATTGTGGGGCTGGATCTGGGCTCTCTGACTGCGGTGTCAGAGAAGAGAACGTTGTCCAGGCTACTATTGATATTTACAGGACAGCCCATATTCTAATCAATAGAGTGATTATAGGACAGCCCATATTTCTTAAGTATACATATTTACATGTTGCTATTTCCTATGTGCAGAGTCATGTGGGAATAAAGTTTGTCTAAAGTGAAAGTAATCATCCCTCTCCAGTTCCCATCAAAAAACTGTTGATGTCTGGCCTAGAACAAAGATGGCCTTATTTTATTATCAAGTGCTGTGTAAGAAATTACGTATTTCGACCTTGCAGGTGGCCGTGCTATCTGTAAACATGATGGGAGTAAGTTTCCCGTCAGAGCTTATAACAGACCATTGTTTAAAAGTTTGAAGTATATTATTGAGATATATTTGTATGTAATGTTTTTTCTAACCAATTATGAAAATGCAGTTTGAAATATGCTTTGTGTTATGAAGAAGAAATGTACTATCATGGATGTGTGTGTGTCAATCCTGCGCGGACACACACACACACACACACACACACACACACACACCCCGCACCCCACACACACACACACACAAGCACACCACCGGCCCCCCCTCCCCCTCTTGAGCTCTCACACAGAAGACATGTCACTGCAGAGTGTACATATATGTTATTGTTTATAGTTAATATAATGCACACTTTATATGCACACACACATACACATACACACACACACCCCCCCCAGATACACACTCACTCACTCACAAACACTATTTCTCTCTCTCTCTCTCTCTCTCTCTCTCTCTCTCAAACACCCACATGGCCTGCGTCGGGATACGCCCACTCGAGGATCCCAGGAAGTCCGGCAACGGTGGCTTTGCCTCAAGACTCAGGGCTTCTGGGAAATGATGTTTTTGGCTTCAAGACTCCTCCTGCTTTCAACTTCAGGACCAATCAGAAAGTCACATTTACTGTATAACATCTCAGAGTGAGAGGGGTGCGGTATCTTTTCATCCCCTGACACTTGGTGTTGAGGTATGACAGGTCACTGCTGCAACGATCGTTGGAAGCTGGGAAGAACTTCACATTCTATCCTCTTTGGGTAAATGTATCGATGAGTTTATTCAATTGTTTCTGACTTGTACCAATTTTAATATAATGCTTTGATATAACCATTCATGTCTGCTAGTCTTAACACGTTGACTGCCAACGACGTGTAAACACGTTTTCAGAATCCAGCTGTTGACTGCCAACGACGTGTTTACACGTCAAACTGTTTTTTCAGTGGTTTCCACTAGGTGAGGCCCTTGGGCAATATGTGAATGTGGATCCGACCTCTCCCGCTGCCCCGGAAGTACTCTAACAAAGATTTCTATATAAGGAAGGCGGGCTCCTTTGATCAGCGTGGGTTGAAAGTAGGTTGGTTAGATACAGAGCGAGACAGAATTACATAGCGATTTATACATAGAGAATTTCAGCAATTTAGCAATTTAGAGTCAGATTTAGAGCGAGTTGGTTAGCGTAGTTGATTTAGTTTGTTAGTTGTTAGTACAGTAGTAGTGTTTAGTATAGTCTTTATAGTAGACTTTGTTTAGATAGATAGTTAGCGCGTAGTTAGTTCATTGTAGTTAGCTTAGCCTTAGCGTCAGTTCATTTTAGTATTAGTATTTAGCGTTTATTCTAGTTCAGTTTGATCGAGTTGGTAGCCGGTAGATTAGCCTTATTTCAGTTCAGTTTGATCTAGTCGTAGCAGTAGTTGTTTTATTTCAGTTTAGTTTAGTTAGTATTTTCAGTTTTAGTTTAGTTGGGAGTGGGTGGTGTTTGTGTTTGTGCCATGCCGGCCAAACGCAAGCGGTCTTCGGCGGCTGCACGCAAGCGATCGGCGGATCAGAGATCACTGCTGGATTTATTTTCCGTCCGAAACGAGCTTGTGCCGGAGACCGATTCCGAGGTCTCGGATGAGGAACGGGGTGAGCCCATGCATGTCGCCGCTGCGGCTGCTGGGCTGACTGAGTCGTCCGAGTCGAGCGACCTCACGTCTTCTCCAGACGCGGAGGATTCTGAGGAAGAATGGGCCCCGTCGAGGAGCGAAGCTCCACAGAGCAGCAGTGGTAAGACGATGTTTGAGATGACTTGTGTAACTTGTGTAAATGTAATTACTATGACTGTACAAAAGCCAGCAGTCAGTCAATTCATTTTACTGAACAACAAGAGACACAACAATCAATAAGGCAGTATGTCTTATCACTATACTGCCTTATTGATTGTTGTCTCTTGTTGTTGTTTTTTTGCACTCAATGCCCTGTTATATTTGTACTATGTTGTAAACGGAGTTCACAGCACAAGAATTTCACACGTGATACTTGTACCATGGAGTGACAATAAAAATCTTGAATCTTGAATTTCAGACTCTGAAGATGAGCCTGGAGCCAGCTGTAGCGCTACAGCATCTGGTGCCACATCCTCTGGTGCCAGGAAAATGGGTAAGATCACTCTTCAGAATCAGGTTTATTTTCACATCACAGGTTCCAGCCAGAATTCCAGAAATTCTAGAACTCCAGAATTCAGTACCACACATATGAAAAACACTATTTTATGGTAATTATGTATTTCTATAATTTGCAGATGGAGCTGGAAGTGGGAAGCGTCCCCAGCCTGCAGGTCCTCCTGAGTGGAGTGATGTTGACTGGGAGCCAACCCACATCCCATTCACAGCAGAACCGGGTCCTCATACTGGTGGTGCTCCTGCTCAACCAGTGGACTTTTTCCAGCTCTTCCTGGACGATGAGCTGCTCCAGGCCATTGTAGCACAAACAAATCTGTATGCCCATCAGTGCATCAGTCAGGTGAGCGAGGCTCTGCCACATTCAAGGCTTGGGAGGTGGAAGGACACTGATGTGGCAGAAATCAAGAGCTTCTTGGGACTATACTTCCTCACTGGGATCGTGAAGAAGCCTGAACTGTCCATGTACTGGACCAAAAATGAAGTGTATGCTACCCCCCACTTCAACAAAACCATGTCTCGCAACCGCTTTCAACTGCTAACCAGATTCCTCCATTTCTCTGACAATTTTGATGTTGATGGTGCAGACAGGTTGTACAAGGTCCGGCCAGTATTGAACGACCTGTTAGGAAAGTTCAGAGCCATGTTCACACCAGGTCAAGACATCAGTATTGATGAGGGGATGCTCCTGTGGCGTGGGCGGTTGGCCTTCAAGGTGTACAACCCACAGAAACCCATAAAGTATGGGATAAAATCATACATCCTCTGTGACTCCCAGACAGGTTACTGCTACAGCATGAAGCCCTACTGTGGTGAGCGGTCCTCCCTAGGCGAGACGGTGGAGTTCCTCCTCGGGGACTTGGCAGGGCAGGGGTACCATTTATACATGGACAACTACTACAACTCTGTTGGAATGTGTGCACAGCTGCTGGAGTGTCAGACACATGTCTGTGGCACTCTGAGGAAGAACAGGGGCGAGCCACCTGCTACGAAGGTTACCAACCACACAGTGAAGATGGGGGAAACGGTCATGCGCCACAATGGTGGCACCATGGTTCTGGCCTGGCGCGACAAGCGAATCGTGAAAATGGTTTCCACTATGCACGACGACACGATGGAGACGGTGCAGGTCAGGCAGAAAGGCAGCAGAGAGAGGGTCCCACACGCAAAACCCAAGTGCGTTGTGGACTACAACAAGTACATGAATGGGGTCGACAGATTGGACCAGAACATCGCATACTATCCCTTTGCCAGGAAGACATCGAGGTGGCCTTTCAAATTTGTCATGTACATGTTTCAGATGTCTTTTTATAACGCCTTTGTTCTGTACAAAGCTAAACACCCACAGAGAAAGTGTAAAACTTTGATGGCTTTCATCCTGAGTGTTATCTATGCATGGACCAAACCTGTGGTGGAGAGGAGGGGGGTGGGGGAGGAGGTGGGGGGTGGCGGGGAGGAGGTGGGGGAGGAGGTGGGGGGTGGGGGGGAGGGCAGCAGTGACCAACCTGCAACCATGCCCCGGGCACCATACCTGGACCCTCCAAGCAGGCTGGATGTCGATCTAGCGGGCCATGTCATGGCCCAGTATCCAGCCACACGCAAACAAGCTCACCCAGCAAGGAGGTGTAGGGTTTGTACAAGGAATAAGCTTAGACGCGAGACACGCTACTTTTGTGTTATATGTGAGGTCCCATTACACAGGGCTCACTGCTATGAGGTGTACCACTCAGACAAGTTCTAAGCTCAGTGGCACTGAGTAGGCATGGGTCGTAAAAAAAAAAAAAAACCTGCCAGGGAGGTTTTGTTTTTGATGCTCTGTTTGATTGTTTGCTAGCTAGCAGGAATACATAAAAGCACCTGCCGATTTTCATGTAACTTTGTGGATGGGTGTAACATGGGCCAAGGAAGTACCCATTACATTTTGGAGCAGTTCTGGATTCGGTGTACGAGCCCAAACCGGTTTGATCACAAACTGAAAAAACCTATATAAAAAAAAAAAAGCTATAAAAAAAAAAAAAGCTGAGTGACCTGTGGTCTGCTCTTGTTTTGTATTTATTTTGACATTTATTTATTTTATTATTGTATTATTCCTCTATTATTGAAAACAACTATTGTTCAGATGTCTGATGTCTCACTGATGCCAAAAATAAATGGTTAAAGTGACTTTTCTGCCTGTTTGATTGAATTTCACAAAACTGTGATTATCTCAGCTTTCTGTCTCAGACGCTGAAACCATGCTGTACTCAACGGCTAATATCTACATAACTACTAACTCTACAAACTAACTCTTTTAGACAGAGAAAGTACACATTCTATTAGTACTTTTGAGATATTGTATGTTCACAAACTCCAAGCAGAAAAGAATCCTCGGCTCTTGTAAAATGAGCCACAATCCTCAAAAAACGGCTTGGCAGAAGCTACCTACAGCAAGAAAAAAACGGCTGGCAGTCAATGTGTTAAATAAACATGTGACACTGTGCACTTAACCTTATCCACCTGTCTTGTTGTCGAATGTGTCCTAGTCTCCAGCCTCGCTGTGTTTTCCTCCCACTCAACGAACACGCCTGGGTTTTATGTGACTAAAACCCTAATACTACGCTCCATCATGAACAATGACTCGCACCCACTCCACAATGTGCTAGTCAAACACAGGAGTACGTTCAGTGAGAGACTGATTCCACCTAGATGCAATACGGAGAGGCACAGGAAATCATTCCTGCCTGTGGCCATTGGTCTATTTAATGCCTCTCTTAAAAGAGCACCCCGGAGACGCTCAACGGTGCCTGGCTGAGCCACGTGTAACGTATAGGGCAAGCCGACTTAATATAAGTCCAGGGTGCAATAATGATAATTGACACGGAATGTATACTTACTCTACGTATTTTGTATTTTGCTACGTAGACATTCTACTTATTTTTTTATTTTTTTTGCTCTATCGCATTTACTAGTTATTCTATGCTATGTTGTGTTTTTCTGCTTATTTGCTTAATATTGCATTTACTACTGTTTATTTTATGCTATGTGTGTTCTGTGAGCGAGCTACTGTAACTTGTCCCAATTTCCCCCCCGGGGATCATTAAAGTCTTTCTGATTCTGATCTGATTCTGATTCTGATTAAGCGTAAAATTATGCACAATCTGCTGATTGGAGAAGTGCAGTAAACAAATCACAAGTTTACCTTTTAAGCTCCAATTCCACGGAGCGATCCAGTCCGGTCAGAAAAGCTGACCAAAGCGCTCTGAGCTCCCCCCTCCCTGTTTCATCCCCGTCTGTTTCCATATACAGTATAATATTCCATATTATTATGCTTCTCAAACCAATCTCACTGCAGTTTAAATACTGCAAGCATGTAAATACGCTACAATATAGCAAGATCAAAGTGAAAAGAATGTTCTAAGGGACCGTTCGTTATTTAGAAGGGGGGGTCACTGGAGGGATTTGTGTGTGCTCTGAAATAAAAAGCTGTGCCCCTTCCCTGATCAAAATATATTTTTCCTTGACCCTCCCCAAGTGATTTGAAAAATATGATTGACCCTCCCCAAACAATATTGTGGCAAGCTTGTGTGGAAGAATGCAGACTGACACAGGGATCTTACTTTTAACCACTCCTGCTCATTCAACATTTGCAGAAACTCCGGCCAGAGGTGATCGAACACACTAACAGTCTCAGTCGTGGTGGCTACATTCATAGTAAAGCTAAACATTATCCTGGCCACACAAACATTGCTATTACCACATAATGCAATCAAAACATGAGCACAACATCACTAAACCACGTTTTTAACTGTAACAGTAACAAGCTTCCCACAAGAACATGAACTCCCATAATCCTTTGCGCTTCTTAGAGCAGAACTGTCACCAATCAGAGCGACCGCCTCCTCCGGTAGCTACATAATGCTATTTTCGCTTGTGAAACAATCTTCAGTCTGTGTATATCAATATTTGTGTTTAAATAGCGGTCAATGACTGATGGAAAAAAAGTTCGCCAGTTCTATTATTGTGCGTAATTGCACGGAGCCGCGGACTCTCCACTCTCTGTCCCCCCTCAGCAGACAGGCACACACATGTAAAATCTCCCAGCATGCATTGAGCTAATACATTTCGATAATAAATAGCATCCAAATTAGCCTAAATTACGGAGCCCCTAATATGATGTGGAAGATTTTTTTCATTATCTCGTGGCCACGACTTAGTAAGTCGTGGCCACGAGTTACTAATGCGTGGCCACGAGTTAAATAAGTCGTGGCCACGAGTTACTAAGTCGTGGGAACGAGATAAGTAAGTCGTGGCCACGACTTACTAAGTCGTGGGAACGAGATAAGTAAGTCGTGGCCACGACTTACTAAGTCGTGGCCACGACTTACTAATGCGTGACCACGAGATAATTCAGTTGAGATAGGAATCTGTTGTCAGTCTGGGCTCACTGCACCATACTGCCAGGCTATTTCTCAGCAATTGAAACATGGATAGATTTGATTTAATCTCATTTTATTTTCATTTTGGGATGAATTATAATGATATCCTGCAATCTCTTGCTGTTCAGCACAGTGTCATCATTAGCAAAAGACACTTGATTCATCTGCTTAAAATGCACGGGTTGAAACGCAGACAATATGCAGACATTGGGCAAGTCATCGACTTCATCAAGCAGGAGCTGGAAGGACCTGGAACACTACATGGCTACAGGTGGATGCATGCTAAATGCCTGAAGAATGGGATCAATGCAAAAAAGGAGGATGTTCGTATTATACTTGCATCTCTGGATCCAGTGTCCTCAGCTATGCGCAGAGCGTGGAGACTAATCCGCAGGCAGTATTTTGTTCAAGGACCAAACTATATTTGGCACATTGATTCGTATGATAAATTAAAGCCCTATGGGATTTGCATAAATGGTTGCATAGATGGCTTTTCCCGCAAAATCATCTGGTTGAAAGCAGCATACACAAGCAGCGATCCACATGTCATAGGAGGCTATTTTCTGGAGGCAGTGGAGCAGAGTGGTGGTTGTCCTCGGATCACCCGGACAGATCTGGGAACTGAGAATGTGGTTATACGAGACTTCCAAACCTTCCTCCGCCGGCATGACACCGACAACAGATCTGGTGATCAGAGCTACAGTACATCTCTGGAGCCAGTACTGCGAATCAACGAATCGAGAGTTGGTGGGGGATCCTGCGCAAAGAAGGAATGGAGTACTGGATACAATTCTTTGGCGAACTGAAAGATGAGGGCCTGTTTCTTGGTGACTACCTGGACAAAGCCCTTGTGCAGCTGAGTTTTCGATGCATTATTCAGGTGAGGTTGAAGACACACACACACACACACACACACACACACATGACACACGCACACGCACACGCAAACACATGCACCCTGCTGCGCATGTAATTTCACATTTGGTGGAAGCGAAAACATGGCTTTGAAACATATAGGCTAGCCAAGATCATCACCACTTTGACCTAATATGACAATAAATAAATAAATAAATAAATAAGTACGTACGTACATACATACATACAGTACATAAATACATACATACATACATACATACATAGGTACGTACGTACATACAGTACATAAAATCTGCTAAATATACACTGTGCATTTTCGCTCCAGTGTGACCGAGTCAGTTATGTCTCTAGGGCATCTGTTTGACCTTAAAAAAGCACAATCTCATTCGAACTGGAATTAATATCAATCTCTCTCTCTCTCTCTCTCTCTCTCTCTCTCTCTCTCTCTCCCTCTCTCTCTCTCTCTCTCTCTCTCTCCCTCTCTCTCTCTCTCTCCCTCTCTCTCTCTCGCTCTCTCTCTCTTGCTCACTCTCTCTCTCTCTCTCATTTTAGGAATAGCTGGATAAGATCAAGGCAGTGTGGAATTCCCACCGCATCCGCCCCTCAAAGAATCCCAATGTACCCAGTGGCATTCCTGACGTGATGTATACTGTGCCACAGCTGTGGGGTTCTGAGGATTGTGTCGTTCCACACAGCAACCTCGATGACTGCAAACCGGCATGCAAGTTCCTTTCAACCATCCCTTGCGATGAAGACGTATTTGACCTCTGTAATATGATCATGCTGGAGTCAGGCCTTACTTTCCCCACCAACATATCACAAGCGCAAGAGTTTTATCTGACAATTCAGGAGACTGTTCGCGCCCCCATCTTTGTTTGATTGTTTTGCTCTCTCAATTGGGAATTTGAGTATTATTGGTACAGTATAGGCTATAGCTTTGAAGTTGACTGCTGCTACTGCTACTTCAGCTACTATGACATGTGAGGGGGCTGGATGGGATTTAGGTTTATGCTCCATGTGGTTGAACTTGCATCATTTATACTGTATGTAATGTAGGCTATATAATATGGTCAGATGTGTTTATTCCTGTGTTGTCATTTTATGTTGTGGACCGTGTACCGCAGGAAGCTGCTACCATGTGTGGCGAATATGGGGATATTAATAAACAATAACAATGTCAACAAATCTATCCATGTTTCAATTGCTGAGAAATAGCCTGGCAGTATGTTGTATGAGCTATTGGGTATAGCCCAGCAGTATGGTGCAGTGAGCCCAGACTGACAACAGATTCCTATCTCAACTGAATTATCTCGTGGTCACGCATTAGTAAGTCGTGGCCACGACTTAGTAAGTCGTGGCCACGACTTACTTATTTCGTTCCCACGACTTAGTAACTCGTGGCCATGACTTACTTATCTCGTTCCCACGACTTAGTAACTCGTGGCCACGACTTAGTAAGTCGTGGCCACGACTTAGTAAGTTGTGGGACCGGGGAACATAGAACCCTTCCTAACCTCCCCCAGACCCTAACCCAAAACCTAACCTCTCCCACCCCTCACGCCTAAACCTAAGGTCGGCATTGCGGGTGGTCGGCATAGCGGATAGACACCCCAAATGTTACGGAGAGTGTTAAAAACGGGGAACATAGGACCCAGGGAACATAGGACCCGGGGAACATAGGGATGACCACCACGACTTACTTATTTCGTTCCCACGACTTACTTATCTCGTTCCCACGACTTAGTAACTCGTGGCCACGACTTACTTATCTCATTCCCACGACTTACTTATCTCGTGGCCACGAGTTACTAATGCGTGGCCACGACATAATTAAATAAATCTTGATGTCACCACACAGCCACGGTACTAAATAGATAGAAAGGTAGATAGAAATAATGTGTATTACACAACAAAATAAAATCTCGAAATCAAAACACAACCCTATGTGAAACATATATGTCATCCTGGTGGTATAAATATCCCTCGCAGACTCTCTCTCGTAACTCTCTCGTAACGGGACAAGCCCCGTCTTTTATTGTCACACGAACACCACAACACATGCATGCGGCCACAACACACTCATGCTGACGGTGGCCGGTGAAAAGTGTCCTCTGCATTTAACCCATCCAGGCATGTCCTTTCCTCCGGGGGGCAGGCCAGGAGCAGTGGCCGCTTTCTCGTACAGCGCCCGGGGACCAACTTCGGATGTTGTCGTCACTGGTCGGATGACGATGACGATCTGATCTTCTGCATGTTTTTAGTGGGGGGGTTATATACGGAGGAACCCCCTGGGGGAGCATGGGGAGAACATGCAAACTCCACACAGAGAGAAAGGCCCTTACGACGAGATACCCCACCTGGGCAGTAGGCACTGAAGATATGGGGGGGAACACAACCACAGCGCCCACAGTGTCCCAGGCGAGAATCGAACTCAGGACCTTCTGACTGTGAGGTGACAGCTCTACCACTGAGCCACCGTAATTTAGGAGATGAGTGAGCCCTCTGTGATAGAGCCCATATATATTTTGTGATGCCATGTCTGTTTGTTTGCTCGACGTTGTTCCAGTGGGTTATTCGCGCTGGAAATGTACTTCCATATTATCACCAGAAAAGCGCCACTGATTCGCCAGATACTGTACACGCCTACTGTCTGGATAGGCCAAGCACAAAGATCGACAGATAGGACTGCCAAAGAGAAACAATGCACCGGGACATACCAAACAGTTTGGACAGGAGGGGTGTAAATGAAGCAACTCAGTAGTTGTTGAAGTCCGAAAAGCAAACATTACACACACACAAAAAGTTTATATATTTTTATCGAATCAAAATTGTATACCCCTCCCCTGGACTCAAATTAAAGAGAGTGTACCCTCCCTCAGACTAAATTTAAAACAAGATGACCCTCCCCTATTTTCCTCCAGTGGACCCTTCCCTAAATAACGAACGGTCCCTAAATGCATTGGCTAGAAAAATATAGCCTATCCCTATGTCATGATGAGATTAGATTGTGAAAGTTTGTCCAGAATGATATAGTTTTCTCTCGGTACCTTTTCTTCTCCCCTGCTGCACAGGTAGGATGATGCACATAAATATAGCCTACATTATGTAAAGTCATTGCATAAATGTGTTTTTATTGTAAAAGTAAATGTGGAGTAAGCCAAGTCTTATTGGAGCGACATCACAGTAGAACCGTGTTATGGCTGTCACTCATCTAAATCATGTTAAGTCTGAGAGGGATATATATACCACCTGGATTACATATATGTTTCACATAGGGTTGTGTTTAGATTTCTATGTTTTATTTTGTCCAATATTGAAATGTTCTACAATTGCATGTTGTGATAACATAAACATTATTTCTATCTACCACTTTAGGCAATTTAGGCTGATTTGGTTGATATTTCTTGTCGAGATGGATTAGCCTCAATGCATGCTGGGAGATTTCACATGTGGCTCAACAGCCTCTGAATGACAGGGGCTCAAAACTAGATATAACAACTTTTTTGCCATCGGCCTTTGTGCCTGTCTGACACGCGAGGGAGAGAGAGGGAGAGAGAGAGAGATAGAGACGCGCGAGAGAGGGAGAGTGTGAGAGAGAGAGAGAGAGAGGGGGAGAGAGAGAGAGAGAGAGGGAGAGAGTGTGAGATAGGCAGAGGAGAGCACAAGAGAGGGAGAGAGAGAGAGAGATGGGGGGAGAGAGAGAGAGAGATAGAGACGTGCGAGAGAGGGGGAGAGACTGTGAGATCGGCAGAGGCGAGCTGTGCATAAATACGCACAGAATATCCGCGGCGCACTGAATAAGGCCTGGTTTTGAAAAGCGCTAAGCGCTAAATTAACGCCAGGGGGGAAGATATCGGTAGGCCGGTATTTAAGGCCGAAACGCCCATTCTGGCCTATTCTGGCACTGCGCCATGCCTCTTTGGCGTAAAGCGCATTTCGGGGCCTAAAACCATGTTGCTATCTTCCCGAGGCAGGCGCAAGGCACGTTGTTTTGCGTTTAACGCCAGTTTTTGCACCTAAGGCCACTAGGAAGATAGGGGCCGTTATATATAGAATCCCATGTAAGGAGTCAATGAGAGATCAGCTGGGTGAGTTACCCGTCGTCCCTAACCTCGTCCAAGTAGGCCATAAATGGGTCCCAGATGGTAGAAAACCTCGTAAGTAAATTGGTCCTCAGGAACCTGAGTTTCTCCATACGTATAACTGAAACCATGTCCAACAGCCATAACTGAAAAGAAGGGGGGAGGGGGAATTCCACTCCCTTAGGATGAGTCTCTTGTCGTCCCCTGTGTCAGAAACTGCTGCACAGCCGTAGGAAGGAGCAGAGAAGATTCCGAGCAGCCAAAGATGGCAAGTTCCGCCTCCGGCTGAAGGGTTACTTTATAGGCCTTGGAATACAAATCAAATATTTTGGATAATAAAGGGCAAAAACAAAAAGCATGGGACAATGTACCCTTTAACACTTGACACCTATCACAACGTGGTGAGACCGAGGGGTAGGTCTTGTGCAACTTAGACTTTGAATAATGAAGACGGTGAGTGACTTTAAATTGGATCAGCTGGTGTCTGCTGTTGATTGAGCAGAGTTGGACCACAGATAGACTCCTGTCCCATATAATTTCAGACAAATCAACACCAAGTTCCTCCTGCCATGCCTCTCTTATCCTCTCAGTGGGGGCTCTGGTACAGCCATCAAATACACAAACAAATCTAGAAATAAGATGCCTGGAGTGGGGGGGGGCTCAACAAAACATCAAAAGAGCCATGTTCATTTGGGATCACTTCAAAGTAATGAATATTGGATCGAACATGAGCTCTAACTTGTAATAATAATAAATAATAAACATGGGTTTTCTATAGTGCTTTTCAAGGACTCAAAGACGCTTTACAAAAAGAAACACTAAAGGGGCGGGGACGACGTAAGTGCAACAATGGACAAACATGACACAGGCACAGAGGGATAGGCAGGGGGAGCTAGGAGAAGGCAGAGGAGAAGAGATGGGTTTTGAGACAGGATTGGAAGACAGTGAGGGAGTCTGATTCTCTAATGTCCGGGGGGAGAGAGTTCCAGAGCTTGGGAGCTGCCCTGGAGAAGGCTCTGTCGCCGAAACTGCGGAGTTGGATTTGGGGGTGGAGAGAAGGCCGGCAGAGGTGGATCGGAGGGAATGGGAGGGTTGGTAGGGGGAGAGGAGGTTGGTGAGATATGGCGGGGCCAGTTGATGGAGAGCTTTGTATGTGATGACGAGGATTGTGTAGGTGATCCGGGAGGAGATGGGAAGCCAGTGGAGTTGTTGAAGGACTGGGGTGATGTGGTGCCAGGATTTGGTGTGGGTGAGGAGACGGGCGGCTGCGTTTTGGACCAGTTGGAGTCTATTGCTACTGGATTCTAGTGCTACTGGATCTTAGCGCTGCATTTGACACTGTTGACCACTCAATTTTATTGGACAGACTGGAAAACTGGGTTGGGCTATCGGGTACGGTCCTTCAGTGGTTCAGGTCCTATCTTCAAGACAGGAAGCACTTTGTCTCCATTGGCAATTACACATCTGACCTAACTAGGATGACTTGTGGGGTGCCTCAAAGATCCATTATGGGGCCAGTTCTCTTCAACCTTTATATGCTCCCTCTAGGCCTAATTATGCAAAAAAACAAAGTAGCCTATCATAACTATGCAGACGACATTCAGTTGTATATAACTCTTTCCTCAGCTGACTATGCTCCCATAGAATCATTGTGCCAGTGCATTGATCAAATAAATAACTGGATGTGCCAGAATTTCCTACAGCTAAACAAAGACAAAACAGAGGTGATCGTCTTTGGTCCCAAAGAACAAAGGCTTAAAATCACTGCACGCCTTGAGTCTCGATCCCTGAAGCCTAAGGATCAAGTCAAAAATCTTGGCGTTATTATTGATTCTGATCTCAACTTTAACTCCCACATTAAGTCAATCAGAAAATCAACTTTTTATCATCTTAACACATTCACTGCCAACAGTTTTTTTTTTACTGTAGGTAGCTTCTGCCAAGGTTTTTCTTTGAGGATTCTGGCTCATCTTTCAAGAGCCGAGGATTATTTTCTGCTAGGACTTGGTGAACACAAAATATCTCAAAATAACTAATAGAATGTGTGCTTTCTCTGTCTAAAAGAGTTAGTTTGTAGAGTTAGTAGTTATGTAGGCATTAGCAGTTGAATACAGCATGGTTTCAGCGTCTGAAAATTAAAGCGGAGATAAATGCCTTTTTGTGAAATTCGATAGAACAGTCACTTTAACCATTTATTTTTGGCATCAGTAAGACATCAGACATCTAAACAAGAGTTTTGAACAGTAATTTCCTCCATAGCAGGAGAGACGCACGTGTAAGGGGAGCTTAAAAGAGGACACCGTACCCAGACCTGAGTTTTATGTGTGTGTAGTCATGTTTCTTATATAGTATGTCGGGGGACTAAATATAGATAAATTGATTTATTCTATTGCAAACCCAATGAGTCCTCTATAAGTGTTTAGCTCTTTTTGCAACTGCTGCACCTGTTGCTTAATGCACTTTTTAAACTATTTTTTTTAATTTTGTTGTGATGCTTTTAAATGTCCATTTTATTCTCTTCTTTTATTCTTTTATTTTCCTGTCAACCATTTTATGTGAAGCACTTTGAATTGCCTCTGTGTATGAAATGTGCTATACAAATAAACTTGACTTGACTTGACTTGACTATTGATGAGGGTGGTGTTGGTGCCATAGAGGAGTGAGTTGCAGTAGTCCAGATGGGAGGAGATGAAGGCGTGAATGAATGTTTCAGCAGCAGGGTGTGAGAGGGAGGACCGGATCTTGGCAATGTTGCGGAGATGGTAGAAAGAGGTTTTGACAATATGGCGGATGTCAGGCTCAAGGGAGAGGGTGGGGTCAAAGATTACACCAAGGTTGCGTGCCTGAGGAGATGGGGAAACGGTGGTGCAGTCGATGGTGAGTGAGGGGTTGTTGAGTTTGCTGAGGGTGGATTTGGAGCCGATGAGGAGGAGTTCAGTTTTATTGCTGTTTAGTTGAAGGAAGTTGTGTTGATATGGGAGAGGGGTGGGTTCTGAGGGGATTTAGTGCTGAAGTAGATCTGGGTGTCGTCGGCGTAGCAGTGGAAGTTGAGGTTGACTGGCAGAGGATCTTACCAAGGGGGAGGATGTAGATGAGGAAGAGGAGTGGGCCGAGAACGGAGCCTTGGGGGACACCGTGTGAGACTGTGGAGGGGGCGGAGGAGTGGTTGTGGAGGGAGATGAAGTGGGAGCGGTTGGAGAGGTAGGAGTGGAGCCACCTCATCCTCATAGATGAATTCCTAAACTTCAAATGTCATATTGATGGCTTAACTAAATATTTATCCAAATATGTTGGCTTGTTCTTTAAACTACGACATTTTCTTCCTCACTCTGCACTTCTTACCTTATATAAAACCTTATTTGAGCCACACCTTAACTACTGTAATGTCATATGGTGCAACACATTTTCCAGTCACCTAAAAAAACTACAGGTTCTCCAAAAGAAGGTCATCCGTGCCTTATCATGGTCTGACTACAACTCTCCCACTAGTCCACTTTTCTGCCGCTATGGTCTTTTGAGGCTCACAGAGTATAATTATCTTCAGAATGCTTGTATGATGTTCCAGGCTGTGCACAAGCTAAATCTTAGACTGTGTGAACTCATTCCAATTCGCCTTCCTCCACACTCATATGACACCAGAGAAAAGTACCTAATCAGTGGGAAAAAACGAAAACTAAAATGTACTAGTTTCAGTGTTGTGTGTAGAGGTCCGCAAATTTGGAATGAGCTTGATGTATCATTAAAAATGTCATATTCTGTCTCCTCTTTCAAGAAAAAGTAAAAAAAAATGTCTACTGTCAAATTATGTTTGATCGTAAGTATGGAACGTTAAAGACATGTATATAATATTTGGGATTGTTTTGTTTTATTGTTTTGTCTTGTTTTGTTGTTGTGTCTGCCGGTTATGTCTTTGGTTCTGGTGGGTATATGACCAGTACCCTACCCTCTGGACATTATTTTCTTGTTTTATTTGTGGGCCCCCTCTAATAAGCTTTTAGTAGCTTCCTTGGGGTACCCTTTCATACACACTGCATCATTGTTGTATATGAAGCTACTTGTATTGTGAAATTTCGTGTGTATGAATAAACCAAATCAAATCAATCAAATCAAATCACCTGAGTGCGGTGCCTTCGATACCGAGAGCCTCAACTCTGGACAGCAGGATGGCCTGGCTCACGGTATCGAAGGCTGCACTCAGGTCGATGAGGATGAGGAAGGTGAGGGATCCAGTGTCGGCAGAGGTGAGGAGGTCGTTGAGGACTTTGAGGAGTGCAGTTTCTGTGGAGTGGAGTGGGCGGAAACCGGATTGGAGGGGTTCGAAGAGGTTATTATAGTGCAGGTGAGTTTGGAGTTGTGTGGCGACAAGGCGTTCCAGGGTTTTGGAGAGGAAGGGGAGGTTGGAGATGGGCCTGTCGAGACCAGGTTTCTTGAGGATTGGGGTGACAGAGGCGGTTTTGAAGGCGGAGGGGACAATACCATGGGACAGGGAGGAGTTGAAGAGATTGGTGAGGTAGGGGCAGAGGACCGGGAGGCATGATTTCAGCAGGGGGGTGGGGAGGGGGTCAAGGGAGCAGGTTGTGGGTTTCGATGAACTGATGAGTTTGGAGATGGTTGAGGGGGTAACTGGAGTGAAGCAGGAGAGGCGGCGGTGTGGGGGAGGGGTAGGCAGGTCAAGAGGGATGGAGAGGAGAGGGACTGGAGTAGGGGCTGCTGGGTCAGACATGGGGGACAGTGATTGATGAATGGTGGTGATTTTGTCTGCAAAAAACTGAAGAGAAGAGATGCATAGGTCGGGTGTGGAGGTAGGGAGGGCGTCGGTGCAGGGTTTGAGGAGGTTGTTGAGGGTGGAGAAGATGTTTTTGAGTTGTGGCTGGGGTCGTTGATGATGGAGGAGTAGTAGGCAGACTTGGCGGCAGTGAGGACTTCTTTATAGGTGGAGAGGTGGATTTTGAAAATAATTCATAAAAAAATCAGGCATACGTGCTATGGCTTTGCACCTTTCACCGAAATGTGGGCCCAAATGAGGAGAAACTTTTGTACACTGAAACCTATGGCCAATTATGAGGTCTAAAGACCGCAAAACGTTAGGGTTGTACTACAACCCGGGTTTTACGAGGAGCTCTCACTCTAGTGCCATATTCGCTGCGTACGCAGCCCACTGGAAGACTGTTATTTTTGCTCCAAAAATCACCTTTAATATAAAACCGACCACCTACCAGTAGGTGGCGTGGTGCCCCCCTGGGGCTGAGGCGGCCACCCACCTCACCCACGTGACTACGTCACGTCCGCTCAGCCCCAGGATAGCCACTCATTCTTCCAGCCCGCTGAGAATCGACGCAACCAACGACGCATCGACGCAGCAAGGCTGGGTAGTGAGAGCTCTCCTTCTCACTCGTAAAACCCGGGTTGTAGTACAACCCTAACGTTTTACTTCGTTTCGAACTCGAGCTCTCACTCTAGTGCCAAATTCAACCGCCCTTGCTGCCGGGAGCACCCCACAGAGCGACCCGAGAGGCATTGGTGAACCACGGCCGCATGACATTTTAGAGCGGCAACGATACTACTTTCTTGCCACTGACAGTACCGCATGCGCGAAACGCGAACCGGACATGTCGAGGCTGTAGTACCTAAGGGGTACTACAGCCTAAGTACAGTACTAAGAGGACCATGAGGCCACAGCGCACATGTCCTCCACCGAAACACCACGCAACAACGCGGAGGATGCGCCTTGATACCCTCCGGGGGTATCTTACCCATGGCAGAGTATGCCAAAGCAATCGCCTCCACTATCCAGTGTGATAAGCGATCCTTGGAAAGGGGCCCACCCTGGGCCTTCTGCCCAAAGCAGACCAACAACTGGTTTGTAGTGCGTAACGAACGCGTCCTGGCTACATAGGCCGAGAGCGCCCTTACGGGGCACAGCATGTGCAAGCGCCTCTCCTCGCCCGAACTGAACGGCGGGGGACAGAATGCTGACAAGTCTATGACCATAGACCTAAAGCTGGCATTAATATTCTTAGGTTAATAAGCCGGGTTAGGTCGCAACGTAACCCTGCGCCCATCATCCCCAAAAACCATACAGGACTGCTGCAGCGAGAGGGCAATCAGGTCACCAACTCTCTTTCCTGACGACAAGGCCAGCAGCAGCGCGGTCTTCAAAGACAGAAATTTCAGATCGGCGGAGTCCAAGGGCTCAAACGGATGACCCGTGAGCCCGTCCAGCACCGTAACCAAGTCCCATTTGGGAAAGATGCACCGCGACGGCGGGCGCAGCCTACGCGCTCCTTTCATGAAGCGCGAGACCAAAGGGCACGCCCCCACGGGGCTCCCTTCAATTCCCATGTGGCAAGCAGAAATCGCGGCTACGTACACCTTAAGCGACTGCGGGGACTGGCCCGCGTCAAGCAGGCTCTGAAGGAAACAGAGAACTGGTCGCACACTGCAGTTCACTGGATCCACGGCCTTATCCGTGCACCAACTCGAAAAGACCCGCCACTTGTACGTGTACTGAGAGCGGGTCGAAGCAGCCCTAGCACTCTGAATAGTGCATACCACATTACGGGCAAGCCCTGGGCTAGCAAATGGTCCCGTTCAGGAGCCAGACTGCTAGCTTCCACCTGCTTGGGGAGGGGTGGAACACCTCCCCCTCCGCCTGCGATAGGAGATCCACCCGTACCGGCAGCGCCCAGGGCGGACCTTGCGCCAAGGAGACCAGGTCCGCAAACCATGTCTGCCTGGGCCAAAACGGGGCCACTAGAACGAGCCGGAGGCGCTGTTCCCTCACCCTGTCCAACACCTGATGGATCAGGGGGATCGGGGGAAATGCATAGAGCACCTCCCGTGGCCACGCGTGCGCTAGCGCGTCGTGACCTAACAGGGGGCTGTCCTCCTGGATCGAGAACCACAGTGGGCAGTGCGTCGCGCGCCGCGATGCGAAGAGATCGACGCAGGCACGGCCAAACCTGGCCCAAATCTGTTCCACCACCTGAGGGTGGAGGCATCACTCCGTATGACGGGGATTGCCTGGAGACAGCAGGTCGGCCCCGTAATTCAGCCGTCCCGGCATAAACCGCTGACACTGAAAGGAGACAGGGATACGCCCACAGGTGAATTTCCGCCGCTAACTGGATCAGCGCCTCCGACCGCACACCGCCCTGTTTGTTCAGGTGGCCGATTGCCGCCATATTGTCCGAGCGAATCAGAACATGGCCTCCATATATGAGCCGCTGGAAGTGAAGTAGAGCCAGGCGAATCACGTTTATGTGGCGAAGCTCCTGAGCCTCCCACCGGCCGTTCGCCGAAAAATGCCCGCGAACCGCACCACATCCCCAGAGGGAGGCATCGGTGCGAATCACCATCCTGAGCGGGACAGGGCCCAACCGAAGGGCCTCTCGAGAGGTAACGGGGGTCCGCCCATATGGCCAGCGCCTGCCGGGCCTGACCTGTCGGAGGAACCCTGCGATGATGGTCCCTGGCCGGGTCCAGGCGAAGCCTGAGAAACCAGATTTGGAACGGGCGCATGTGTAGTCTCCCCAGTGGGAGCACATGCAGTGCTGAGGCCATCAGGCCCAACATGACTGTGCACTGATGCACTGATGCACTAGAGTCTAGCTCGAGCCCCAGGAAGGTCGCCGCCTGCGCTGGGACAAGGCAACTCTTCTGCCAGTTCACCAAAAACCCTAAGGTTTGCAGGTGATCGGTCACCACCTTGGTATGTTCCGTGGCACGGACCCTCGAGTCGGCCACTATGAGAGCGTCGTCGAGATAGAGGAAGACGCGGATCCCCCTCGCGCGGAGGGGAGCCAAGGCTGTCTCCACGCACACCGTGGAGGTTCACGGGCTCAAAGACATGCCGAATGACAAGACACAGAACTCGTAAGCCTTCCCCAGGAAGGAGAACCTCAGGTATTTCCTGTGTCTCTGGACCACGTGGACATGGAAGAACGCATCTTTCAGATCCACGGAAGTAAAGAAATCCCCTTGTCTCAACGCGTTGAACAGGCGGAGAAAAGAGAGCATTCGGAA
Organism: Poromitra crassiceps; assembly: GCF_964638095.1. NCBI lineage: Eukaryota > Metazoa > Chordata > Actinopteri > Beryciformes > Melamphaidae > Poromitra > Poromitra crassiceps. Next base: position 131,216,956 of record NC_139623.1, on the reverse strand, counting down.
CGGGAACTTCCTCAGCGTCTTGTTGAGACGCCGAAGGTCCAAAATTGGACGCATGGAGCCGTCCTTCTTGGGCACGACAAAGTACCTGTTGTAGAAACCCGAGCGCACCTCTGCCTTGGGAACCGAGTGAATCGCCCCTTTGGTGAGGAGCGAAATAACCTTCTTGTGGAGTATGTCCATGGACTTCCCCTCCACGACCGAATCGGGGATCCCGTCGAACGTGGGTGGGGGCCTGGCAAATTGTAGAGCGTATCCCTTCTGGAGGGTGCGCCATAACCATGGGGACAGGGAACATAGACGCTCCCAGGCATTGAGCCTGTTGGACAAAGATGGTCTCTTGTGGCCAAAAGGAGCGGAACCCGCCCCTCTGGTCATGAGTATATTGTTGGGCACCGGGACCTGATCCGGTACCCTGATGGGGGAAGAAAATGGGGGGAGCAGGATGTGAGAGGCTATGCCCCCCCCCCCCCCCCCCCCCCCGCTGCATGGTCAGCTCCGTAGAAGCTGTGCATGCTGGGGGAGAATTTCTTATGTAAGCTCCGCCTACTGACGCGCCCCGTGGGTGCGTCGTATCGAAGTAACCCCCCCGCCGTGCGACTTTCGCAGGCTGGGGGGACTGCGGAGGCAACGTTCTCTTTCGAGTCCGGCTGCACGTGGACTTGTCCGGCAGTGCGGTCCCTAGGAGAGCTCCCGACCAACAATGGGCCCACGGCGCCATTGATGGTGGGCTTGTCCTGGGAGCCTCTAGCCGAGGCCAGGCCGTAGCCATGGACCAAGGCGAGCCTTGATGACGGGTATGAGACCCTGGGAGAGCTCCCGACCAAACTCTGGCCTTGGACACCGAGGACGGTGGGCTTGTCCCTAAAGCTACAAGCCGAATGCTGGCTCTGAGCCCAAGCCTTGGCGAGCTGCCGTCCCTGCCGGGCGCATAGCGCCGGCGAGTGGCGGACTGGGTAGGTCCCTGCTGAGCTCCGGACCGAAGTTGAGCGCTGAGCTCCAACGACGGTGGGCTCATAGCCCCCCCTTCCCCAAGGGAGATGACTAAGAGCGGGTCAGGTCGCCGCCCGTGCACCCCCTCGTCCCCGTTGGGGGCGGGGGCCGCGTATCCTGGCCTGCCGTGGGACCCAGGATGGGCCCACTGTAGCCAGATGGGGTGCCGCCATTGAAGGCGCCCGAGCCTGTGGGGCTCGCACCCACGGGCGTGGGGTGTGGAAGCGCAAAGAACTCTGTTGCGGAACAAACAAGCGAACTCTGGTCCGCTTGAAAACGTGGGTCTTGGTTCGTTTGCAAGTGAACTCTAGCGCGGTTCGTTTGTGGTGTGAAAGCAACCAGAACCAAACACAAGAGCAAACATAGAAAGGCATCATGAGTAGAAGGTGGTAGACTAGACACTGCGAAGCGCACAGGGGTCGGTGCGCACCGCGCTGCCTCGCTCGTCTCGTCTCATCTGCAGAATGATGTTGGACCCAACAGCTCGCTGCCTCATCTGCTGCTCATATTGGGGCGCATTCTTGTAAAATATTTATTTGATAGTAACACCAAAGTAAAACCAGAAATCCCAAGATCGCATAAAGGTGGTGTTTCTCTATGGGTTGTGTTTCGTGGATTCACTTGTGTTACACAACTGGAGTCACTTGTGTTACACAAGTGAATTGGCGAAAAACAACCCATAGAGAAACACCACCTGTTGTGTTGTGCAGTCAGCCCTCAGCAGGCAAGGCGGCAGAAGAGGAGAGATTTCCCCTCTATATTCTGTCCAATAGACGAGTGACCGTTTCGACCACGTGACATTGTTCAGAAAGTTTGGTGCGCTTGGCAAATTGCATGTGTGAAAGTGAACCGGACTAAATTAAAAATGAAACAATGTTGCAACTTCACCCCCCCGAATCGCACCTTCCGTATGCCACATCACCTTACCTGTTTGCCACGTATGCCCCTTTATTATAGGAGCGGTAGCCAACGCCCAGCTGCTACAGCCTGACGAAGACCCAGTGAGGTTGAAACGCGTTGCGTTTTTCTTGCCCGTGTCTCATATTTGTTTGAAGTTGTGAGGTTACCTGTGTACCAACACTTCTGGATTAAATTGCTGTCTAAAAAGTAACCAGTAAGCTCCTTTTTCCACTATTGACCACTCCGAGAGACACCTGAGGATATCAAGCAAGACATCATCAGATCTTTGGGTGACGAGACAGCTATTCTCAGAGTTGTAATAGCCACCTCAGCTCTGGGAATTGTTGTTGACTTAAAGGGTGTGTGACGTGTCATGTTATCAGATATTGTCTCTCACGTCTTCTTCTTTTTTCATCGTTAATGTGAGTCATTGTTCAGCATTAATTTGCAGCCTTGTATACAAGCTCACCTGTACATATCCTGACCATGGGAAAATAAAATCCTTTGTACATCAATCTGTTTCACGTCCTGGCTATTCTACCTCTGGCTGCTGTCCACAATAGTATACATGTATTAGCCTAAATATGTATTACAAACTATTAACAAATTAATTTTAGCAAAAATAAATTGTCTGTTTTGAATATCTGGGGTCACAAGAGTTTTGTGACGTCAAAGTGGGGTCACAAGCCAAAAAAGGTTTGGAACCCCCTGGCCTATACTGAATATAGACTGTTGGTCTGTCCGGGTGACTCCTTTCTGATTGGCTGGCAGGTGTGCGTTAAAACTGTTTAACGCACGTAGTCTGGCTCAAGTTTAATCACATGTTCTAAATTCAACTGCTACCCAACCTGCACAGCTGTTTAATTAAACACCCCATCCTCTGAACACCACAGGATGGCGATGTATGCCCTCTGAACTTGATACAGGAGGCTACTTACGTATCACATAAGCGATCATCTGACATCCCATTCACTAACGTTATAGGGGCACACTGGCGCAGTGGTAAGCACCTTGAATTGCCTTTGTGTATGAAAGGTGCTATATAAATAAAATTTGACTTGACTTGACTTGGTAAGCGCTGTCGCCTCACAGCTAGAAGGTCCTGGGTTCGATTCCCACCTGGGACGCTGTGAGCGCTGAAGGAGTGCGTGCCCGTCCGCATGTCCTCGAGTGCCCACCGCCTGGGTGGGGTCATCAAAAGGGCCTTTCTGTGTGGAGTTTGCATGTTCTCCCCGTGCCCTCTGGGGGTTTCCTTCATATACTGTAGGACACACACCAAAACATGCAATATCCTGGTTGCTGATGTGGTGCCTCCTCTGGTCGTTAGGGGCGCCTGTTCAGAGGGAGGGGAACTCGTTGGAATAGCGTGATCCTCCCACGTGCTATGTCCTACCAGTGAAGCTTCCCCTGTCAGGTGAAAAGAAGCAGCTGGCTACTGCCCATGTCTCGGAGGAAGCATGGAGCCAGTTTCGGCTCTCCCCAGATCGGCAGAGGGTGGAGCAGCAACCAGGATAAATAAATTAAATTTGCCCTAATAGGGTATACAAATGGGATAAAAAATCGCTACTTCAGGCCGACAGAGCCTATTTCATCGTTTGTGAAATCTTGATATTGATTTGGGGACAAAGGATAAACAAAGGCCTGAACAGTTACGTGACATCTGTTATTGCCCCAGAAGTGAGTTCCCCATTCATTTTTAAGGCTGGAACCAAGCCAACCCATGACCTATTGAATCGTGTGTGTGACCATAAAACATTGAAGTTGGAGCAAAAACAAAAAAGAACAACTGGGGGAGGGGGGAGGGGACGGGGAGGCAATTATTTTACCCCCCCCCCCCCATAATATTTTGAAGGGGGAGAAATGCACCTTAGAAAATAGAGCAGCAAGAGCAAGAGGTATTCACATCCCACCCAAATCAGCCATTTTGTGTCTAAAATGCAGGACACGGGTGCAAGCAAGACATTAATTAATAAGACTGGGTGCTGGGACTGGGATGTGAAATAGGTGTCATACACACAGCACCCTCTAGTGTGGACTGTATCCACTGACTTTAATTTTGTTACCTTAAAATTACACACAAAAAAGCGTCAATAATTTCATATCAAGGATCCCTAATTTAGTACACATTAGGGCCATGGACCCCCATTTAATTATATTTTTTCCTAAATCTGTTAATATTTTTATTGCAAGAAATGATTTTGTCCAGAGTTGCTTGACTATCTGTATTGTCGGTATATAGAGATAACAATGATTCTAAGACTGAAACGGTCATTCTTCTACATTCTCTATTTGTGTTCACTCCTTGTAAATGAAATATAGAGTTTTCCCCCTGGAACTCTCATCTCTCATGGACCCCTGGTAGTGCCCAGACCCCACATTGAGAACCACTGGTCTAAAGCAGTCGTCTTCAATCAACGGTGACCCCTCCTGGGTCCACAGAGCAGGGGGTCTGCCAATTTTTGTCAGTTTGTGAAATAAAATACAAATACAAAAAATATTGAGTAAACTCCAGTTATTAACACATTTAACAGGCAATAATAAGCTACTTTTGACAAAAAAATATTTACAAAGTAAATCTGATGAAGCAATAATATGTGCTAATATGTAACAAGTTATTTTACAGGTCCCTAACTACATATGAACTAGTGTAATTACATTGGTGTTCATGTCTAATGCTAATTGTTGACACACTAGAGCGGGAGAGGTGCAAGAAGAGGCCGGCTGGCATGGATGCGAGGAAAACGATCACCTTCATTAAGGAGGGAGCCAGGCCCTTTTTAAGACAACAACAAAGCCCAACCTGCTGCAAGCTCCTGGGAAATGATGGTCGACGTGGGAAGGAAGCTGCAGTTCCCGGAGGTGGTCCACACAACCCTCCACCAGGACATCATTCTGTAGTCGGCAGACTCTGCAAAATTATTCTAATCGAGCTGATGGTGCCATGGGAGGAGGGCTCTGAGGTGGCCCACGAGAGGAAGGCTTTGAAATATCAAGTTCTCATCCAGGAGTGCAGAGACAAAGGATGGCAGGCATGGCTGTTCCCTGTGGAGGGGGTTTCCAGCCAAATCAACATGGCGGCGGCTGTCAGCTATTGGCCTTGACGAGAAGAGCAAGAAACATGCTGCCCGTAGGATGGGGGAGGAGGCTGAAGAGCCTCCAGCTTGATATGGTGCAAAAGAGAGGAGGAAAGCTGGAAGCCAGCAACAGATGGGCAGTGCTTTGGCCACCAATGCCGACCCACCAACTGGTGAGTGTCATGGTAAGGGTCGAAACACTCAATGAAGGCTGGGTACCACCCGATGACATCTGCTCCTGGCCGAAAGGCTACAGTAATCCAATGGCGTAACCGAGGAACGCACCCGCCAGGTGTATGTGACAAATTATTTTACAGGTCCCTAACTACATATGAACTACATATGACCACCAATGTAATTACTAATTACTGTGTAATTACATTGGTGTTCGTGTCTAATTACAAATAGTAGTTATATATGAACTATTTGTAATTAGATTGGTGATTACATCAATTACATTGGTGTTCATATATGACCAACTATATGACCAAGTTATTTTGCCATTGCCTTGGTCAGGGGCACTGACAGGAGTATTAACCCTAACATACATGTCTTTTGGTGGTGGGAGCTCAACCGGGGCACCCGGAGAAAACCCACACAAACACGGGGAGAACATGCAAACTCCACACAGGAAGGACCTGGGATGGACCGGGGTTCGAACCCGGGACCTTCTTGCTGTGAGGCAACAGTGCAAACCACTGAGCCATCGTGCCGTCCATAGACTTTGACAGACTTTGGGGAGAGATGATCCGGGGGTCTGGTGACCACAGGGGTCTTTGATGGGCTTCGACAGGGTCCCCAACAAATTGATGGGAAAATGACTCATTTGCAAGAAACTAACAATTATAGAATGCAGAAGATATTTTGATTATAGTTTCACTGTTATGTCTATACCTACAATACTTTTATTTAATTACATTTTTTGTATGGGAATTCTGGACAAAACCATATCTACAACTAACAAAGTGTCAATATTTTTCCCAAAGTTTCTGTGTATAATAACAAAGCTAGTGACAACAACTACATCTGACTGATATACAGTTATCCTCTCAAACTCCAATACAAAAGTGGCTGAGGGGTTAAAGCCGTGTGCTTTGCAATCAGAAGCTCAGTGGTTTGAATCCACCACTGAGTTTTAGCAATCTCTGTCCTAGGCCGTAGCTTCTTTACAGGTCCGGTACGATGTAACTACATATGAACTACAGTTGAATAGACTCACGGTTACATTTTTTTTAATAGCTGCTCTGTTTCTCTATCAACCAAGGGGTCCTTGGCCTGAAAAAGGTTGAAGACCTCTGGTCTAAAGGATATCTCTCTACTATGCAGTCAGGAGAACGTAAAGCACATGAAAGCACATGCTGTTAATCTGCTTCTTGGAGTAGCCGTAGGCAAATAGTCACCTTATGGACCTCAGCAGATTTTCTTTCTTTCAATAGAAGAATGACGCATTTTCCCCCTGAAAAGTAGAAGTTCCGAAGAATCCCTGCAGGCTGTCTGGTGATTGATGAAAGATGGAGATTGTACGGGTGATGATGAGGGGAGATATAGATGTTGCAGCAACTTTCTGTGACAATGCCTTCCATTTGGAACGCACTCTTCACGTGAGCGATGTTGATCTTACTTGGTGGATATTCCTGAGGGAAAATTCTGTCAAATATTCCTTAGAGAAAATGTGTCAGTCATCTTACTAATTAGGCTACTTCTTCCTGGTGGATGTTTGCTTCCAGTTTGGTCAGGGTGATTTTTTATTTATTTAACCAGATAAGACCCATTGAGACACAATGGTGTCTCTTTTACAATGGTGACCTGGCCAAGAGGCAGCAACATCATCAACAAATACACACAATTACAAGTAAAAACAAACAAGTCAAGTCAAGTCAAATTTATTTATATAGCACCTTTCATACACAAAGGCAATTCAAGGTGCTTTACAAAAAAATAATCGAAAAAAACAAGCAGCAAAGCGATGCATATATAAAAAACACAGCCGACAGTTTTAGTTAGAATATATACTCAAATTAACAAACATGAAACATTATTTCTGTTTTAAATAAGTTACAAGGCATTCTTCAGTATTATTATTACATGTACAGTCCATTTGTTGGAAATGTACAGGAAAAAAAATTAAAAATTACAGGCCGAATACAGGTTTATTCTGCCGGGCTGGAGAGAGGCAGTAGTTTAGTAGCAGTTAAAGGCAAGAGTAAACATAAAGGTCTTTAGCTTGGATTTAAAAATAGGCAGAGTAGGGGCAGATCTAATGTGTTCAGGGAGTTTGTTCCAGTTATGAGAGGCATAGTGGGAGAACGCGGCTTCACCATGTTTTGATTTGGTCCTCGGGACAATTAGTAGACCAGTGCCTGAAGATCTCAGGGATCTGGATGGTTCATAGTGTAGAAGCATTTCAGAGATGTAGTGTGGGCCTGACCCGTTGAGAGATTTGTAAACTATTAGCAGAATTTTAAAGTCTATTCTAAGATTTACTGGCAGCCAATGCAGGGATTTGAGAACTGGTGTAATGTGTTCAGCTTTCTTGGTTCTTGTTAGAACAAGACAAACATAAGTACAGACTAAGAATACAATCTACCCTAAGTATCTAAGTAACACACTACACTGTATATGTGTCATGAATGTTTTTGTTTAAAACTCGGTGAAGAGATAAGATAGGCCAATTTAAGACGGGCCTGAAGGTCGTTCCACGACTAGGGGCCAAAATAGAACAAACTTCTTCCACCAGCCTCGGTCCTAGCACGTGGCACTTTAAAACGGACCCAGGCACTGGATCTGAGATTGTGAGTGTCACTAAAAGTGACACAAACATAGAACAAATGTACATAGGCAGCTTACCTAAATGGCCTTATAAATTAGAATATACCAATGATGCATCCTGCGCATATCAAGCGAAGACCAACCAACAGACGCATACAGTGTACAATGATGTGTCCTAAAGGCAGAGTTAGAAATTAATCTCAATAAAAAGAGAAGCAAGATTTTAATCTATAAAAGGATCTCACCGTGTGCTTGAGATTCCTAATTAACATGTCAATATGGTATTTAAAGTTGAGATTCTTGTCAAGCCATATACCTAGGTATTTATAAGTTTAATTAATAAAGTTAAAATTTTCCTCCCATTAATGTAAAGGATAACACTTTACTTTGTGGTCTCAGGATAATGCTGTGCAAACAAGGGGGAAATCAGGAGTGCCCGTTTGATGCTCATCTGACTTGGATTACACCAACCAACCAGTCACCTTTTCCACTGTAATATTCCTATAGGGACATGTAAAATATATCCTCTTGAGTTTATAATCATTCTGGAATTTTATCTCCTATGGTATTGCCATAATATTCATCTGATAGCCTATGCATATAGGGACTTATAGTTTTAGTGTTCTTATTCATTAGGGGGTCATCTCCAGGGTCTCCCATGGGGACACTACCCCAAAACCAGGGTGGGACTACCGTCCCCTGGCCAGTTATACTGTATTTAACAAAGGTCATACTGGAGCACGCTCCCCAGGGAGTACTTCACCTTTGCCTGAACCCACAGCTGCGTGCTGCTCATAGGAGCGCGTTGTACAGTATCAAACGAGAAAGGTTTCCCAAAGTGGTAAGGAGGCTCGTGAGAAAGCGTGGCTCCTGGATGAGTTCGGAGTGAGAACGGGCTGGACATACAGTATACAGACAGACATTGCTGGCTTTATTATTATTATTAGGGGTTCAAGCCCCTGAAGGGGCAGTACCCCTATTGTTTTTACTCTGGTTTATTATTATTAGCCTACTCCTCTTCCGGCACAACGCAAATCCCCGTGAGTTGTTAAATCGCAGAGATCTGAAATCTGGCCCAAGGCTACATATTGGTTGTTACTAGATGCTCCAGGGGAAGACAAAAAACACCCATGGCAGGTACTACAGCGATATTTTGTTTTTAGGCTTTCGCAGGCCATTTTAGGGCATTGTGACATCATCACCACCACCCTTCCCTGTTTTTCTATTGCTGACTTTGCTCATATGCACCTGGAGGTCAGTAGTCGACCTGGGCTAATGCACATTGTGTAAAAGAGTCCTGATGTCCTCATGTATGTTGTCAGTGATTGACTGTTGATGTCATAGGCATTGTGACATCAGGCTTGAACCCCTGGTTTTGCCGCTTCCCTGTTTTATTCCTGTTCTGCCACGATGCAAATTCCTGTGAGTTGTTACATCGCAGAGAGAGATCTGAAATCTGGCCTAAGGCTACATATTGGTTGTTACTAGATGCTCCAGGGGGGGGAAATAAATAAATATATATATATATATATAAATATATATATATGCTCACGGCGGGTACTACAGCAATATTTTTGTTTTCCTTCGCAGGCCATTTTAGGACATTGTGACATCATCACCATCACCCTTCCCTGTCTTTCTGCCGCGATGCAAATCCCCATGAGTTGGTACATCACAGAGACCTGAAATCTGGCCCAATGACAGATATTGGTGCTCACTAGATGCCCTAGAAGTATTTTTTAAATTCTCACTTTTTAAGCGGTGCAGCCCCTTCTATGCGTGATTTTGCTCATATGCACCTGGATGTCAGTAGTTGACCTGGGCGAATCAATCTCTTGTAAAAAAGTGTAGTCACCTGTAGTTCAGCAGTTGACCTGGGCAAATCCATGTCATGTTAAAAAGTGTAGTCGCCTATACAGTGCATCCGGAAAGTATTCATAGCGCTTCACCTTTTCCACATTTTGTTATGTTACAGCCTTATTCCAAAATGGATTAATTTTTTTTAAAGTATCTCAAAATTCTACACACAATACCCCATAATGGAAAAGTGAAAAAAGTTTTTCTTTCATTTTTGCAAATTTATAAAAAAAAAAAACCAGAAACAATCACATGTACATAAGCATTATGACACTCAAAATTGAGCTCAGCTGCATCCCGTTTCCAGTGGTCATCCTTGAGATGTTTCTACAACTTGATTGGTGTCCACCTGTGGTAAATTCAAATGATTGGACATGATTTGGAAAGGGACACACCTGTCTATATAAGGTCCCACATTTGACAGTGCATGTCAGAGCACAAACCAAGCCATGAAGTCAAAGGAATTGTCTGTAGACCTCCAAAACAGGCTTTTATCGAGGCACAGATCTGGGGACGGGTACAGAAAAAATTCTGCGGCATTGAAGGTCTCAATGAGCACAGTGGTGTCCATCATTTGTAAATGGAAGAAGTTTGGAACCACCAGGACTATTCCTAGAGCTGGACGCCCGACCAAACTGAGCAATCGGGGGTGAAGGGCCTTGGTCAGGGAGGTGACCAAGAACCCGATGGTCACTCTGACAGAGCTTCAGCATTCCTCTGTGGAGATGGGAGAACCTTCCAGAAGGACAACCATCTCTACAGCACTCCACCAATCAGGCCTTTATGGTAGACTGGCCAGACGGAAGCCACTCCTCAGTAAAAGGCACATGACATCGCGCTTCGGGATGTTAGGTGCCAAAAGGCACCTAAATGACTCTCAGACCAAGAGAAACAAAATTCTCTGGTCTGATGAAACCAAGATTGAACTCTTTGGCCTGAATGCCAAGCATCATGTCTGGAGGAAACCAGGCACCGCTCATCCCCTGGCCAATACCATCCCTACAGTGAAGCATGGTGGTGGCAGCATCATGCTGTGGGGATGTTTTTTAGCGGCAGGAACTGGGAGACGAGTCAGAATCGAGGGAAAGATGAATGCAGCAATGTACAGAGAGATCCTTGATGAAAAGCTGCTCCAGAACGCTCTGGACCTCAAACTGGGGTGACGGTTCACCTTCCAACAGGACAATGACCCTAAGCACACAGCAAAGATAACAAAGGAGTGGCTTCGGGTCTCGGGACATGTCTGTCAATGTTCTTGAGTGTACAGCCAGAGCCCAGACTTGAACCTGATTGAACATCTCTGGAGAGATCTGAAAATGGCTGTGCACCGAGGCTCCCCATCCAACCTGATGGAGCTTGAGAGGATCTGCAAAGAAGAATGGGAGAAACTGCCCAAAAATATGTGTGCCAAGCTTGTAGCATCATACTCAAGAAGACTTGAGGCTGTAATTGCTGCCAAAGGTGCTTCAACAAATTATTGAGCAAAGGCTGTGAATACTTATGTACATGTTATATTTTCGTTTTTTATTTTTAATAAATTAGCAAAAATAAAAGATAAAAAACTTGTTTCACTTTGTCATTATGGGGTATTGTGTGTAGAATTTTTGGGGCCGGTGTGCAGATGCACAGCAGGGCCCTTACATTCCACTCTGTCGCCCAGACCATTTGAGCACGGATTCAGGGCAACATCGGCGGTGAAATGTCTTTCCGCTTTCCAGTCCGGTAGGTGGCGGTAATGCACCTCTGGCTAATATTGTGGCTAGCTCGTTCAGAGAGTTCCACAAGAGCCGGTCGTCGGACATTTCACCGTCTGGTGCCTCTCTCGGTCCGACTAGGAATTTATTGATTCGATTTTTGAGGAGTTGACATGTATCGTCTTTTTTGTCTTTGTAAAGCAGCTGTGAATGTGAATAATCGTTTGCTCCTCGGACTAGGGCTGTCCCGGCGAGTCGACGTAATCGATGACGTCGACGCACGCTACGTGCCTCGACGCGCCCCAATCGTCACAAAACTAAAATAGTGTAGCTCATGTTAGCGGCTAACTGTTACTTGTCGTTACTTTACATGGCAGTAAAATGCCACTGAATAACCAAATTGATTTAACTTTTAACCATTTCGATTTCCACTTTCCGTACGGACCGCCAGCATTGGTTAGTTGTTAACGTCGTGACAATTTATAACGTTTATAACGTACTCCGACTGGTTTGCGGTGTTGCGCAATAGCTCCAACCCCTGGCTGTATTCAGACTGATAGTATAAACCGGAAGCTGGAGCACGTTATAAACATTATAAATATAGTCACGTTATAAACTAACAAATAAAGAAAAAAAAACATCGCATGGATGCATAACTGGGACGTATCCTCAGTGATGTACCCTGGGGTCATAGGATGTTTCGGGTCTCGCAACATCATACACCCTCGCCCAGGTGACCCAGCCGGGGCTGGCCAAGCCCCAACTTACGTCCCAGTAGCTACCCACGGTCAGCCCTATAGGGAGGGTCGAAGGTGGTCACGTGGTCAGGGCCACTCAATCCGCTGCTCCGGAACTACTCTGCTGGGACCGGGGGAGGGGGAGGGCTCTGGTACGTAGAGGGACCGGGCTCTGTGGGTTGCCACCCGGCCGGGTTCCTCCCTCGTCTCACCAGGTCTACGACCTGTGCGCTGCACCAGACTCCCCCGCTCCAAACATCTCATTCCGAGGTGATGGTATCTTAGTGGACACCATGCAGTACCAGTACTTGGTGGCACTGCAGTCTCCACTTGCGGCTTGAATGGCCCTCCTAAAAGGCCTCTCGTGGGTTGTTGGGCTTCTTCCTCACGGAAGACGCAGGCTGGGGAGCTAACCCATACTGCTACCCGGGTGCCGTCCCTGTTCCAGCTGTCAACTGACTCTCCAGTAGTCACTAGTCTTTCCTGGTTGTCACATAGTCTATTCCTATGAGTCACTGGCTAGGCCAGGCTAACTAATAAAGAAAAAAAAACATCGCATGGATGCATAACTGGGACGTATCCTCAGTGATGTACCCTGGGGTCATAGGATGTTTCGGGTCTCGCAACATCATACACCCTCGCCCAGGTGACCCAGCCGGGGCTGGCCAAGCCCCAACTTACGTCCCAGTAGCTACCCACGGTCAGCCCTATAGGGAGGGTCGAAGGTGGTCACGTGGTCAGGGCCACTCAATCCGCTGCTCCGGAACTACTCTGCTGGGACCGGGGGAGGGGGAGGGCTCTGGTACGTAGAGGGACCGGGCTCTGTGGGTTGCCACCCGGCCGGGTTCCTCCCTCGTCTCACCAGGTCTACGACCTGTGCGCTGCACCAGACTCCCCCGCTCCAAACATCTCATTCCGAGGTGATGGTATCTTAGTGGACACCATGCAGTACCAGTACTTGGTGGCACTGCAGTCTCCACTTGCGGCTTGAATGGCCCTCCTAAAAGGCCTCTCGTGGGTTGTTGGGCTTCTTCCTCACGGAAGACGCAGGCTGGGGAGCTAACCCATACTGCTACCCGGGTGCCGTCCCTGTTCCGGCTGTCAACTGACTCTCCAGTAGTCACTAGTCTTTCCTGGTTGTCACATAGTCTATTCCTATGAGTCACTGGCTAGGCCAGGCTTACTAATAAAGAAAAAAAAAACATCGCATGGATGCATAACTGGGACGTATCCTCAGTGATGTACCCTGGGGTCATAGGATGTTTCGGGTCTCGCAACATCATACACCCTCGCCCAGGTGACCCAGCCGGGGCTGGCCAAGCCCCAACTTACTGGCGGTCCGTATGGAAAGTGAAATCGAGATGGTTAAAAGTTAAATCAATTTGGTCATTCGGTGGCGTTTTACTGCCATGTAAAGTAACGACAAGTAACAGTTAGCCGCTAAATGCGTTAACATATTAGCCACATTACCCATCAGCGGAGCGTCATTTGACGTCAGCACACTCTTCCAAACAGGTCGCGTCAGCGTTGCCAGACGTACGATAATTATCGTATTTGTACGATAATTTCGACCTATGTACGATGTACGATCAATAATCCCAAAATCCCCCAAATGTACGATAATTTCATCATTTTGTGACACTTAGACGAATCCTACGTCTATCACTCTATCTGTTTATACAATCATCTCTTCAAACAACATATTTGCAGCCAATTACGTGCAGGGTGTTTTGTTGTTGTTGCAACGCAGGCTGAGATCACAGTGTTGAAAAATCATGCCAAGTCCAAAAAGTAGCCTGTGATCAGCCGCAGCTCCCCCGACATAGGCGAGGGGGCGTACGATAATTTCACTCCAACAACGATAATTTTGACTCTCTGGTACGATAATTCAACATTTGCCATCTGGCAACACTGCCTCATTCCAGTCGATTCCACGATTTCAGATGGACAAGCCCGTCTTTATTGTCACACGACATGCACGGACGGCCACAAACACACACATGCTTCCAGTGGGCATTCCCATCCTTTCACATGGACCCATGTTGGGTGTGGATGCTACTAACAGTCTTGTGTCTGGATGATGTGTGTACAGTCCAGTGTGTGACCATCTTACATGGAGCATTTTGTCTTTCTCCAAAATTAAGAGCACTGTTACTGAAAATTGCACACCATTGTACTGTAAGATGATGATTTTATGTTGGACTGCTGCTAAACTCAGTTGACATTGCACAAGGTTTTTGGTATTCCTCCTGAAAGTGACTTGAATTTAATTTATTCTACTATTTTATTTTGAATTGCTCTATATTCATTTTATTTGAGGACAAGCTCTTGCTTTAATTTTATTTGATAGATTTTATGTTGGACTGTTAAAGAGAATGAGATGGTTAAATAATATAGACATCAGCAGGTGGTGGTGGAGGTGAGTCAGAAAATATTAGTGTTTTACCTATATGGCTACATCTGGGCAAGAGCAGTGCCACTCACTCAGCAAATTGATGGTTAAGACTGAAAAACAGTCTAATCTTAATGTAAATGGTCCTCTAATCTGGTTTCAAGGGGCCAAAATTTTAGACTGAACACAAATGACTCTACACCTTGGCAGAGTTCTGCACTTTACTGAGCACACCGGCCCTATGCCAGGTTTCGACCTGGCCTTGTTAGATAAAAAATGAATTTAATCCATTTTGGAATAAGGCTGTACCATAACAAAATGTGGGAAAAGTGAAGCGCTATGAATACTTTCCGGATGCACTGTAGGTCAGCAGTTGACCTGGGCAAATCCATGCCATGTTAAAAAGCATGTGAAGTGATGTTACTCAACTGGAAATGATGTCATGCAATTGCTCGACTGTGATGTGGCTTGAACCCCTGGTATTGCCGCTATATTTATTATTGTTGTTATTATAGGATGAAGTTTAGAAGGATACATACTGTATATCACACACAAAAAGGTGCAAGTCCCTATAATGGTCCTATAGGGACTTGTACTTTTTTGTGATAGCCTATGTGTGTCCTAAACTTAATTTTAAACACGCTAGACTCTAGTGCTAGAGAAACGTTAGAAAACCATGCGCTTTTCTCCTTTCTTAGAAGGTTGGAGAGAGGATTGAAAAGTCTTTCTTAGAAGGTTGGAGGATTGGGCAAATGAGGTGAGTCCCCCTCTCATGAATCATGAAATAAGCTTCACCCTGGGGTTACTGGGCATGTGACTGACCGGGGAGGAGTGCTGAGAAGGAAACATTGAAGAATGTAAGCCAGTGTGACAGATCACATGGGCTCCTAAAACTTCCCCTAGTTAGTTTATTCCTCTGTGGTTCTTAGCCTCTGGATCATTTCGCTATGATGTGGCCGCTGTTACTCACCAGTTTCACCCTCTGTCTTGCACCATCCTATCAACAATTCCCCCGTCTGTGCGCCACCCGGGAAGCTTTGCGCACTAAGGAGTGTTGCCCGCTTTGGGAGGGGGACGGCTCGGCCTGTGGAGCCAGCTCGGGCCGGGGCTTCTGCCAGGGCGTGGAGGTGCCGGACTTTCCCGACGGGCCCCAATACCCCTTCTCCATGCTGGATGACAGGGAGAAGTGGCCCCTGGTCTTCTACAACAGGACTTGTCAGTGCGTGGGGAACTTCATGGGCTTTAACTGCGCGGACTGCCAGTTTGGCTATTTTGGAGTCAACTGCAACGAGAGGAGAGAGTCTCTGAGGCGGAACATCTTCCACCTGTCCCGGGCCGAGAGGCAGAGATTTGTGTCCTACCTAACCTTGGCCAAACAGACGGTCAGCACTGACTATGTGGTGGCCACGGGGACCTACCAGGAGATGGAGAATGGGTCCAGCCCCTTGTTCGCGGATGTGTCCGTGTACGATGTGTTTGTGTGGATGCATTACTATGTGTCCCGGAATGCCCTGTTAGGGGGGCCGGGGAACGTGTGGACCGATGTGGACTTTGCCCACTGGGCGCCCGCCTTCCTCCCATGGCACCGCGTGTACCTGCTGCACTTGGAGGACCAGATCAGGAAGGTGAATAGAGGGATGCGATCATTTTTATTGATATTGATAACATTTTCGAGACGAGTCTTTATCGATACCACTATCGATACTTTTCTACTATTTGGTGGAAAAACGAGATAACAATAAATTCTTAACAGAACTGGTATTGCTTTTATTGTGTGACTGATTTCTGAACAGAATGACCTAGTCTGGTGAGGCAATTAAATTCTTCTTTGTTTAGTCCAACAGCAGTTGCCAGACAATTCAATTGATTTCAAAAACTTAGACAATCGATGTGTTTGTGCACTAGTGATTTGATTTAATAAATTACATGACTATCCTCTCTCAAGACATACAGTAACATTATGTTATCGGACCCGCTAGTCTCAATAACAGTATTGATAAGCTCCGACTTCTTTTTGGGTTTATCAATCGATAGGTGAGTGGAGACCCCAGCTTCACCATCCCCTACTGGGACTGGAGGGACGCGCAGGGCTGCGATGTGTGCACCGACGAGCTGATGGGGGGGCGGAGCCCCCGAGACCCCAACCTGATCAGCCCAGCCTCTGTCTTCTCCTCTTGGAGGGTAACAAAACAAACACACTCCTCCAGACCCTCCTCTCCTGGGGGGGATTTAAACCAAGTTCCTATTTTATTTTATATCTTTATTCTCTAATCAGCTAATATTTATGATTGACAGACATTTAGTTGAATACCTGTTTGTTTTTGTTTGTTATACTGTGCTGATGAAATGTCCATGCCTACAATTTACTTACTTTATGGCCACTTAGGAAGTATCTATTTTTTGTTGCGTAACGTTGTCCCTGAAATACCCTCAAGGGCCCCTGGGTTTCCTTTCCTCTCACTTTGAGAGCCAGTCTATCCTGTTGGCTTCACATTTCTTCTTAAAATTAGATGAAACTACAAAAAAAACTTCAAATGCACACAGTAAGAAATTTAATTTTGAAGAGGATATTTTAATGCCCATTGAATTGGTCAGAATTACATTTGGAGTCCCAAGGACAGACTTATTTGCTTATTTCCAGGCTCGACATTTTATTAATACGGATGCTAAGTTACACCAGGATAAGACCCTTCTTCAGCATATGGACGAAGCTATTATCCACTGAACAAAGGGTTGATCTCATATTTGTATGATGACTTCCTAAACGATAATGATCAGAATATAGATAAAGTGACAGAAAGATGGGAAAAGGATCTTCAAATTGAATATGACAAAGAGAGCTGGGGGGAAGCTATTAGAGCCTGTTATTGTCTGTTTTTCTGTAATAGATTCAAGGAGATGCAATATCGAATATTACACAGATAACACAGAATGCCTCGAATCCTGAATAGAATTGACCCAAGCAGATCCCCCCTTTGTACCAAATGTAAAGTGGCAGATGGAACTTATATACATTGTCTTTGGGAATGTCCGAAAATAGCCAGATTCTGGGTGTGCATAACAAAGGAGTTGAGTTTAGTTCAATTCTAGAATGTGTTATTTGCTTAGGGCAGTTTTTGTTGGGGTTCCCTCCCAAATCAGGGGTGCTAGATCTGCAAAGATCTAAGCTATTAAACAAACTTCTCTTCCTGGCAAGAAGATACTATTAAATTGGATCCAAGAAAAAACCCCATCTGTAACGCAGTGGTACAGAGAAATCTTCCTATGGAGAGACTCAGTGCCAGAATAAAAGATAATGAAAACAACTTTATGAAAATATGCCAGCCACTAATAAATTACCTGCCCCAGGATCTGAGCAATATACTCCAAAGAGGAAGTAAGGCGGTAGAGTGGAAAGCTCCGGAAACCCTTTTACGTTTCACTTGAAATGGAAAGTTGCGTGTATGAAGAGAGGATATGTGTGTAAGAAGTAGCCTACCAAGCAATAGTATTGTGTGTGTGAAAGATATCCAAGACAAAAATTATGACACCCCCCCCCGAGTTTGGTGTCTGTTTTTTGTATGGGCTATTAATCACAGGCATACTAGTTTCTCTTTTTGTTCTAAATGAATGATGATGATGTAATCTGTGAAAAATAAAATCATTATAAAAAAAAAATAACTTTAGGCTCAAGAAAATATTCAAATTTTTACTTTGGATCCATCTGTGTAGTGGCCGGACAGACCATCTTCTCCTGCAGCGCCTTCGTCGGGTCAATAGCCATAACAATAAAATGTCTTCCTCCTCTGCGATTTGATTCAGGTAGCGGCGCCTGCGACGATCGATGCTGGTGGCTTCCATGTTGGATAATGACGATCTTTCCGGAACACTCGTTTTATTGCTGCTTGGCGTGATATTTTATTTGCTGATATTGATATTTTGTTTGCCCCTGGCGTTTCGGAGCGAGCGGCGCTCTGACTATAAAAGCATCTGCCGCAGCGCAGAGTGCGCACGTGATTCGCGGAGCTCCGCCTCACGGAGCTGCTCGACTATAGCTAATGAGCCCTTAACTTGCGGACTTGTGGAGCTGGACTAGTGATTGTATTGATGAAAATAGTATTTTAGGCCTTTATTGCCTTGCCATTACCTAAAAATGATACATTTCATTATCTTATAATTATAAGCTTCTATCTGCCTTCAGGATAGTTCTGAGATATTGAGTTTAAAAGTTTTCAGCATCCATTGGGAGACGGTGCATTTTGTTTAGGAAACTCAGACTCAGAAATCACATGTCAACAGGTGACTAACTGCTCTTTGGGCTCCAAAAGAGCAGTTAGAGCAGTGAGCAACCATAAATAACATAATTCTTATAAAAAAAAAAATCCACCTTAAAGGGGCACTTCACCAAAAAACAAGTATTATACCTGTGTGCGTGTGTGTGTGTGTGCACGTGTGTGTGCAGGTCCTGTGCTCCAGAGCAGGGGAGTATAATGCAAGAGGGGTGCTGTGTGATGCCAGAGACGAGGGCCCCCTGCGGCGTAACCCTGGGCAGCAGAACCGTGCGGTGGTGGAGCGCCTCCCCACCTCAGAGGAGGTGGAGTTCACTCTGAGGCTGACACGCTATGACACGGGAACCATGGACCGCTCCGCCAACATGAGCTTCAGGAACACTCTGGAGGGTCAGACCACCCGCACCGCCACACATACACATGCATGGACACACACACACACACACACGCATGCATGCACTCACACGCACGTGCGCACACACACACACACACCTTTCGAACCTTTCGATCAGTTGCAGTCTCCAGGGAGTATAAGTATATATATCTGTGCGTGTGTCATATCCAACACCATAAATATTGCTGTGTGCTGCCCCCTGCTCTCCCCTGCTGCTGAACCCTCCCCCCTAGGTCGCGGGGACCCTCAGACCGGCCTGGGGAACAGCCCTCGTGTGGGCATGCACGCTGCGCTGCACGTCTTCATGAACGGCTCCATGTCCTCCGTCCAAGGCTCCGCAAACGACCCGATCTTCTTCCTCCACCATGCTTTTGTAGACAGGTGAGGCACACACACACACACACACACACACACACACACACACACACACACACACACACACACACACACACACACACACCAGAGATTTGGACTAGACACACACACACACACACACACGCACGCACTAACACACACAATAATTTTCCCCCAAAGCCCAAGATGAAATCCTCAAATGTCTTCTGTTGTCCTGACCAACAACAGTCCACAACCCAAAGATAGTCTGTCATAAGACTAAAGACAGAACAAGTGAAAACATTTGAATTAGTCTCTCTTGGTTTGGCTTTTGAAAACTAGAGACAATCAAAATGTGGGACATCATCTCAATATGTGGGACATGGGAAAAGGCATGAAAATGCTGTGCAGTCCCACACAAAGTGGGACATCTGGTCCCCCTAACTTGGACTCGGGACTTGGACTCACGTGATTTGAGACTTGACTTCAGACTCGTCCTCAAAAGACTTGAGACTGGACTCGGACATGAGATTTGGGACTCGTGAACACTCTTTAGTTATTTTATAAATTTTACTTAACTTTAATTAATGTCTACTAATGTCAACTAATCAATGCTAATACTGTATGCTAATAGATAAAGAAGTGAGGATCATACAGTACATGCTTTGATTTCCTTTAAAAGCCAATTTATGCTTACGCGAAATCGCCAGCGCCAACTGCGCTGAGGGGTGCGCCGCAGCTGGCCGGCAGCTCGGCGGAGGGGGGGCGTTCAGCTCCTAGAAAATGTGACTCCGTGGCGTCAATGGGGACGTGACGTGACCAGCACGAGAGCTGTGATTGGCCGTTGCCTTGGGCCGCGCACGTATCCGCTGACGTAGCCTACTTGTTGTGAGGAATGAGGCATTTCCTCATTTAACAGTGCTTGTCCCTCATCTAGCAAAGCACACACACACTCACCCAGGCTCACCGGAATGGGTTTTGAAATGGAGGGACAATAAAATGTCCCCCCACCGACATGATTGCAAGTTCTTGGTAAACAACACGATAGCGTCATATGTAATGGACATGAGTGTACCACAAGCTACCTAGTGTTTTGGCGGTGTACCGCAGCCAACGCGTCGAGTTACGTTCAAGTATGCACAGTCTCGCTGTCGCCACCAGGCGGCAAGCCTTCTTTTTTGTTTTATTGAAAATTGATTGAAGACATTATTGACAAGGAACACATACATGTCATACATACATACATAGGCCCACCATTATCAAAAGGATGAACGCAATAAAGCTGTAAGGCTGTAAAGCAATAAGGCTCGTCAAGGCTGTGCGGAAACCCTGTCAGTGCCTTTAGTCTTAGCTATGCAGTGTTGTAAGCAGACCAGATGGCATCCAGCAGATGATAGAATGATCATCCATAAGAGACTTGAGACTTGACTTGGACTTGCAAAAAATGACTTGTGAGCATCTTTGACCCACACCCACACACTCACACTCACACTCTTAATCATGCGTGTGCACTCATGGGCTCTACATAAAGTACCATTTGTTGCTCTTTCTCCATGTGAAGCATCTATGAGGAGTGGCTAAGGAGGCACCGTCCACCTCTGTCTCAGTACCCGGAGTCGAACGCTCCAATAGGGCACAACAGCGAGTACCACATGGTGCCCTTCCTGCCCCTCCACAGGAACAGAGAATTCTTCATTTCCAGCAAGGACCTGGGATATGAATACTCATATCTGTTAGATGCCAGTGAGTTCACTCTGAATGCCCCCCCCCCCCCATTTCCAATATTATGCTGAGCAACTGTTTATTGCTTTTCTTATAGACTTGAATTCAAAGACTTGGTTGAATTCTGAATGAAGTCCTCTGCTTATTCCTCGTCTTATTTAAAGACATTTAAGACCTGATTTTAAAGACTTGATTGAATTATTCAAATGCAAAATAACTACATTTGAAGAATGCAATCCTTAGATAATTTAGATTCAAGAACCTCTTAACCTGAGGTTAATTGTAACATCTCTAAATGATAGATTGTCTGTAAAAGTATTATTTTGTCAACCAAGAACTAGGTTACCTGCACTGTGGGCAGTTGAGCAGATCAAGTAATGACAGGCCCACCCAAACTATGAATCCTGGTGCCGCTGGTACGTGGAGCTCGTGGAGGTTCCATCCCTAACCTTGACACATATCCAAACTCTAACCCCAACCAAGTGGCTACCAGTGCCTAACCCCAACCCCAAGGCGTCACTGACCTTTGCCTAACCCCAAACCCAGTGTGTCAGGTGCACACGGGCAGGGCCGCGGGAAGTGGGGGTGCTGCAGGTTAAAAAAAAAAAAATGTAAT
This sequence comes from Poromitra crassiceps, assembly GCF_964638095.1. Classification (NCBI taxonomy): domain Eukaryota; kingdom Metazoa; phylum Chordata; class Actinopteri; order Beryciformes; family Melamphaidae; genus Poromitra; species Poromitra crassiceps. The sequence goes on along the minus strand of NC_139623.1, from coordinate 131,195,210 downwards.
TTTTACGTCCAAAAGTCCCTTCCTTGCACCCCTACTTAAAAATACTTCCAGCGGCCCTGCACACGGGTACCATGTGTCAATGCCCGATGCGGTCAGTGGATATGGTCTTAGATGTTGGATATGTTTGGACGCATTGAATTTTTCTAGGTGTCACTTTTTTTAAATGGACTCTCATTTTGGAGTTCAAATTGAAACATCTCTTCCACTTCCCTGTGATCTGCATCCTCTCCTCCTCTACAGACCAGCGGCTAGCAGAATCCATGTCTCCCTACCTGGAGCAGCTGCAGGAAACATGGCCCTGGCTGGTGCTTGCGGCGCTCTTAGGAGGAATTGTTGCGATAGCCGTTGCCGCGGCCGTCCGGGGTGCAAGCAGGCGATACGGTGGCTCTTCCTGGCTCCATGTGAGGAAGCGCGCTCTCCCAGAAAGACAGCCCCTTATCTTCAGCAGTGACACAGAGGAAACCAACTCCCACAACTACCAAACCACTATGTGAAGGTGCAGCAACCCAATGTGGTCATACCTCCATGTTAGCCACAGTAGAGAATGCCTGCACATACTGTAATGGATGTTGTTTTATATTTAAGCTAAAAAGGAATGTATGAATGACTTTCAATATCAAAGGACTGTGAATTAAACTTTCCAATACAGAATGGGGATATTTTTGTCTTAAAATTGTCACGAACCAGTTCCTAACAGTAGCCAACATATCCTCCAACTCCAACTCAAATCCCGCATGAGGGTATATTTTCACCAAACTCTGAGACTGGGCTGTTATTCACACGACTGCTAGAGGACACTTAACGTTGAAACATGATTTCAGGTCGAATTCAGCTGCTTGTACAAACAACGCCTGGTTATCCAGAGGTCAGGCTGACAGTAGCCCAGTGGTCCCCAAACTGGGGTACGTGCAGCCCTATGGGTACGTTTCAGTTTCAGTTTCAGTTTATTTAAAGAAAGGACAGTACACATTAATCAACATTACTGTAAATGCGCCAGTTTTAGCCAACTGGCTAATTCGCAACTGTAGTCCTTTTGGCAAGATGTTATAAAACCATACACCTAAAACAGAAGCATTAAAAGTAAAACACAATATTTACAACACAATCCAAAATAATAGTAAAAACAATAATACAATACACAATTAACTGATTACAAGTGGTCACATGTTTGATTTGTTAATAGCCAGGTCTTGAGTTTTTTTGTAAAGGTGTGGTAGGTAGCACAGTATCTTATATCAGTTGGTATGATGTTCCAAAACTGAGTGGCTCTGACTGAAAAACAGGATTGACTGAAGGAGCTGGACCTAAACGGCACAGTACAGTCCCCCCTCTGGGAAGATCTTGTGGACCTATTATGAGATGTTTTTTGTTTGACAAAAGTACTGAGAGGTGGAGGGGCCTTACCATTTAAAATTTTAAACAGTAGGCAGGCATCAGTGAATTTTGTCAGGTTTTCCCAGCTGAGGATTCTGTACTTGCTGAGGATGTAACAGTGGTGGTAAGTATACGGTTTTCGGTCCAGCACCTTGAGAGTCTGCTTGTACAGAGAAAGAATGGGTTTCATGGTTGTGTTTTTTGCATGGGTCCAGCTAGTCATACAGTACATGAGATGGGAGATGATCATTGCGTTCATATAGAGAATCGCAGCAGTAGATGTTAAACAATTCCTCATGTATCTGAAATTTGACAAGTTGTATCTGGTAGTCTGTATTACTCTTTTTACCTGCTTTTTGAAAGATAGTGTAGAGTCAAGGATAATGCCAAGATATTTAAGTGGAGGTACTACGTGGAGGTACTACAGGGGGTAGGCCTACTTGAGAGAAAGGGGATATGGAAAACTAAGAATAAATCACGAAAATAAATCAAATGTTAAAATAAATCTGCTCAGGAGGCACAATTGCAACTTTCACTCAATTTCTCTGACACATCCTCTGACACATCCATAGTTGCCAGCTAGCCGTTTATTTTCACCTGACAGCGGGGAGCTTCACCGGCAGGACGTACAACTGGGGAGGATCACGCGATGACCGACCAGAGGAGGCGCTATAGAGCAGCGATCAAGACACCCTTAATCCAGCTTCCCACCCACAGACAAATCCATAATGTAATATGATTCTTCTTTAAAAGGTGGAATGGTTGGGCCACTACAGCTGCTTTCTAGCTTTAAAAAGTCACATTTTATTCAATATAAAATCCCTATCATACAGATGTGGACATTTCACAGGTTCAAACGTCCTACCTACAACTGCATAGAGCAGCTTTAGGGTGTATGAAGATAACATTGACATGACACTGGTGGACAACACAAGGCAATAATTTATTCAGAAACAGACATGAAACCAAAAGGTGGAATGCAAAAGATGATCAAGCATTTGGAAGTGTAACACTTCAAAAGTGCTAAACATGAAACAAACACAATTTTAAAGATTGATACTTTTTTTTTTTTTTTTTTTTTACAAAACATGGATGAAAAAACATGGATGAAATAGAAAATGGTGCACAATAGTGGTCTATTACAATAACTTGATGTGAGCAGTCCACAAATGGAACCTGAAACCAGGCACGACCGTGGCTGAAAGCATCTGAATACAGCGCAATGACGGAAAGTCGATGATCATGCAATGTTCCCCCTACATTCACCCACTGGCATGTGTGGACTCGATGTGTGGATGAAACGACTGCCAGTTTAATGTGACAAAATTCCTATTAGTATTACCGTTTAAAATTTTAATTATCATTAAAACTGTATCATTAATACTGACCAAAGTTAGCAACAGTCTGCTAGATGCAGGCACACAGCCTTGGTGAAATGATTTCAGTGAGTCTGTATCCTACTTTTTGTGTCCGAGTTTTCAATATACAGGGTTCCCACACCTTCGTAAACACCAAATTCAAGGACTGCTCAAGGCCCAATTGCCTCAAATTCAAGGACTCAACATGGCATAGTTTGAGACATAGATCAAGGTTAATTACTGTTACAAGACTGAGAATTTTTATATGAAAACTAGCAGAAGCTCACAGACAACTAAAGAGGCTTGAATGTGTGAACACTTCTCAACTGTGCTGTTACATGTTATTTATTATCCAAATAAACAACTAGGTATCTCGCGCGCTCGATTAGTCGTGGGGCTGATCTCGGGGAGCGACGAGACGGCCTACAGAGAGGAGGTGGGGGCCCTGGAACAATGGTGCCAGGACAACCACCTCTCTCTGAACGTCTCCAAGACCAAGGAGATCATTGTAGACTACAGGAGGGGTGGGGCGCACACCCCCCAATCACCATCAACGGCACAGTGGTGGAAAGGGTGGACAGCTTCAAGTACCTGGGAGTCAACATCCACCAGGACCTGACCTGGGCCGGTCACACCGCCACTGTTGTCAAAAAGGCCCAACAGCGAATACACGGACTCAAGCGCCTGAAGAAATTTGGGCTAAGGAAAGAAATCCTCAGGGACTTCTACAGAGGCACCATTGAAAGCCTGCTGACTGGCTGCTTCACCACCTGGTACGGGAACTGTACCACCATGGACCGCAGGGCGCTATGGAGGGTGAGGCGCGCGGCCCAGCACGTAACAGGATGTGAGTTGCCAGAACTGCATGAACTGTATAACCAGCGGTGCCTCAGGAGGTCCCTGAAGATCATCAAAGACACAAACCATCCCCACAACAGCCTGTTCTCCCTGCTACCCTCAGGGAGAAGATACAGGGTCCCAAAAGCACGCACAAATCGCTTGAGGAACAGTTTCTTTCCGCAGGCCACGAGACTCCTTAACATACACAAATAGTGTAGTAGCCGTACCGTACCGCACTGTAGCTGCTACCATAATGTATGTCTAAAGTTTAATTGTATGTTTAATAAGGTACATGCTATTTGCACCTGTATGTCAAATACGCCGAATTTAAAATGTTTAAGCACGTCTAAAGTATGCACATGACATGTGCACCTATGTGCAGTGAATATGCCACTGTCTCGGACTTGTCTTATCACTATAATGCCTTATTGCTTATTGCCTTATTGCTTATTGTTTTTGCACTCATATGCCTTGCTATATTTGTACTATGTTGTAAACGGAGTCCACAGCACAAGAATTTCACACGTGATACTTGTACCATGGAGTGACAATAAAAATCTTGAATCTTGATTCCTAGGCTCGCTCGCTATCGCCCGCCTTGCAGCTCGCCGAGCTGGCCCTGCAGCTCACACACACAGCTCGGCTGCTGTGTGGCCTTGCCTGCTCTATTGGCGCGCGCGTGGGTGTGTGTGTTGCTCACAAAATATTATTGCCCTTAAGTTTACATGCGTGTGTGTGTTTTATGGCAGTTCGGGTGTGTGCCCATTAAGTTTACATCAGTGCCTATGACATCATCAGCATGCGTGTTGCGCACTCACAATGCACAATTGCTCAAGTGACATCACTGATGACATCACTTCCAGTTGAGTGACTTCACTTCTGGGACAAAAATCGCAGAGCCAACTTGCTCCCTTTTAGTTATGAATGATGATCAGCTAAACAAACGTCAAGTTTTTTTTAAAATCCTTGCACAAAATACATAAATTCAAGCTGACCCATGCCCATTTTCAAAAACTTCCAAGGTGTTGATTTTTCTTCTCAAATTCACAAACTTTCAGGTCCAAGGACCCGTGGGAACCCTGAATATAAAACTTGGTGGAATAATTTCATTGATTCGATCAGTGTACTTTTTGAACATTTTCAGAGCATTTTAACAATAGCGATTATAGTGTTAACTGTGATCATTTTGGTCACTATAATCGTGGTATAACAACTTTCATACCGATCACTCTCTAGTTTGCATGATTCATAATGTATATCAGTTTCATCCCGATTTTTCACAACCGTTACAACAGATCAGACTGTGTCAGAGTGTGTTTTAGCATTGCAACCTACACTATGATCAATACTGAGACCAACGACGACCGGACAGTCGTTGAGACAAAACCGAACCCCCAACCACTTTAGTAACTAACAGAATGATAGGGGAACACTGTAATGTCAGACAAACAGGGGCTAATGTCCATGCAAGGTCCAGCAGAGGAGCTGAGCAAGGTTCCCATACTCACAGAATCATCACATTCAAAGACCTTTCAGTGACCTTGTTGGGTGTAATTGAAGGACTCAAAATGGTCATGTTGCTGTTCCTCCGTGTTGATGCAGGACAGAGCGAGCCAGGGAGCTATGACAGACTGACACCTCCGTGTTGATGCAGGCCAGAGCGAGCCAGGGAGCCATGACAGACTGACACCTCCGTGTTGATGCAGGACAGAGCGAGCCAGGGAGCGATGACAGACTGACACCTCCGTGTTGATGCAGGACAGAGCGAGCCAGGGAGCGATGACAGACTGACACCTCCGTGTTGATGCAGGACAGAGCGAGCCAGGGAGCTATGACAGACTGACACCTCCGTGTTGATGCAGGACAGAGCGAGCCAGGGAGCGATGACAGACTGACACCTCCGTGTTGATGCAGGACAGAGCGAGCCAGGGAGCGATGACAGACTGACAGATCAATTTGGGTCCAAAACTTTTAAGGCCTCATAGTGCTAAAGTCAAGCCCGCTTCTTGATTCAGCATCGATATATAATAGCAAAAAAAAAATCTGAGTGAAAATCTTTCCAGGACTATTATTTTTTAGCTATTTCGGGCTTTTTAAAGTGTCTTTTTCCCCACCGTGCGGTTGCTTCCCATAGGGTTTCATGTTATATAATAATATATATATAAAAGAGCGGACAGTGTGTACATGTCACTCATTTCACTCTACCATGTTATAGGTTCTAGAAAAAAAAACATTATGCAAATTAGTGGCTATAATAAATCAAAACTAATATACGTTGTCGCTTATAGTCAAACATAATTTTTCAAAATAAAAGCTTTCATTCAAACTCGATACAATAGAAAAATTAAAATAAAATATACATAGGGGCTTTAATTTTTGTACTTTTCACATTTCATATCCGACTCCAATTGACTGAAATCAGTCAAAGTGACTGAGAACTTGAATCCCTGTGTGTATATATATGTACACACGAGGGATCAGCCATTTTTGTAAACAAACCGCGTCACTGGGTGGAAACGGCAATGGAACCCTATGGAGCGAGCCTTGAGTGCTCACTCTAGCCCCAGCAGTGCAGTGTAAAATTTAAAAACTGCGACAGTTCATACAACTTTAACACGACGTGCATATATTATACATCAAACTGTTGAGCTACTTCTGCTCTCACTCAGAATGTCAAAATATAAGCGATGTCATGTACAGTTTTTGAGATATTTGTTTGGCACAACTCCTACTAGTTAACTGCTGTGGTTCCGGGTGATTTGTTGTGACGTCATGCTGATCCCTCGTATATATACATATACACACACCCACATCTCCCTCTCTCTATATATATTATATGTATATTCAGTGGCTCCCAAATGGTGTGCCGTAAGGCAAGTCGCGATGTGCTGTGGGATTTCATGACAAATTGACTAACTAAAAGGGGACTCAGACAGCTATAGATTTATTATGAAACATAGAATTGTGCCACTATTCTAACTGATACAGCTAAACAAAGACAAAATTGAGGTGATCGTGTTTGGCCCCAAAGAACAAAGGCTTAAAATCACTGTACGCCTTGAGTCTCTATACCTGAAGCCTAAGGATCAAGTCAAAAATCTTGGAGTTATTATTGATTCCGATCTCAACTTTAACTCCCACATTAAGTCAATTAGAAAATCTGCTCTTAAAAATATAGCAAGAATTAGGGGATACATGTCCAGACAGGATCTAGAAAAACTAATTCACGCCTTCATTTATAGTAGGTTAGACTACTGCAATAGCCTTTTTTCTGGTCTCTCCAAAAAAGAACTTAGGCAACTTCAACTCATTCAGAATGCTGCTGCTAGAGTTCTAACAAAGACTAAGAAAGCTGATCATATCACTCCAGTTCTTAAGTCCTTACACAGGTTGCCAGTGTGTCAGAGAATAGATTTTAAAATACTGTTATTAGTCTATAAATCACTTAATGGCCTAGGCCCAAAATACATAGCTGAATTGCTCCCACGCTACGAACCGTCTATAACTCTTAGGTCAACAGGGTCCAGTTTATTAACTGTCCCTAGGATCAAATCAAATCATGGGAAGGCTGCATTTACCCACTATGCTTCTGCTAGCTGGAACAAATTGCCTGAAGACCTCAGATCTACCCCAACCTTACTTACTTTTAAAAATAGACTAAAGACTTTTATGTTTACCGTCGCTTTTAACTGCTGACAGCTACTATGCAAACCCAATGAGTCCTCTATAAGTTTTAGCTTTCTGCAACTGCTGCGCCTTTTGCTTATTGCACTTTTTATACTCTTTTTTTTTTTAAAGTTTTGTTGTGATGCTTTTAAATGTCCATTTTATTTCTTCTTTTCGTTTATTTTCCTGTGTGCTTAATGAAGTTGCTTAATGCACTTTTTATACTCTTTTTTTTAAAGTTTTGTTGTGATGCTTTTAAATGTCCATTTTACTCTCTTCTTTTCTTTTCCTGTCAACCATTTTATGTGAAGCACTTTGAATTGCCTGTGTATGAAATGTGCTATACAAATAAACTTGACTTGACTTGATAAAACCACAAAAATTACATGCAAAAGGGTCCAAAACACTTACCAAAAAATGATGTCCTATCTAAGACCCCCCCCCCCCCCCGCACTCTACAGATGGACTATTCCTTCTAGATGTGAGCCTGCAGTGGAGAGGACACGCATACACATAATATAGGGAAGCATTACTGTAACTCCTCCAGGTAATGTGATGCAATGCAAGTTACAACACAACATGGAACAGTTTAACATTGTCAGAGCGCATTTCAAACGATTTTGAAGGGAAAAAAGAGAAAAGTAAAGAAATCATTTTAGTTTCACTTTGATGTTGGTCCGCCTGAAACAAGCAGGAGCACAGTGACCATTTTCCCGCCATGGACTTAGCACTGCTCTCGCCCCGCAAACAGGTGTGCTGCTGCTTTGATGTAATTTTACAACATTTCAAGTGAATTCTTTAATTATTTTGTTAAAGTGATAATACGGAAGATTTTCATGTAAATAAATGTCTGTAAAGTCTCTATATATCCTCAAGTGAGTTAACACAATGGTGATTGAGCCCATCGCCCATTGATGAAAGCTCTTGCATCTCTCTGTATTGTAACATTTATGTGTATGTAATGAACTTGTGTCTGTGGCGACACTTTCCCCACCCCAAAACAAAAAAACCCCAGAAAGATATCACAAGCGGCACACAGTTCTTGGCGTGTTTCGCCTCACCCAGCACAATTGTCCGCCAGAGAGGGGGCAGGCGGAATCGGAACAAGTTTGATTACCAGTGTTGCCAGATGCAGGTGATGGTTTCCACTCCACAGACTGCCAGAACGCACACAAAACGGCGCAAGGGAAACGACCCAATCTGGCAACACTGTCAACTGCCTACCAGAGTAATATAGAAGAGAGTGTGGGCCAAAATATGTGACTCACGTAGCGGGGGAATAGCCAGGAAGGAACATCTTACCCTTTTAAAAGTACATCACAAATTGTCCATTCTGCTGCAACGTGACAGCGCTGCTTAATCCAAAAACATGTACATTTGTTAGGTAAATAAAAAGCATTTACAGACTATTTTGCATGGATATGAATACAGGTGTGCCTTGAGATGTTGGCCTTCCCTTTGGTGTGCCTTGGGCACAAAAAATTTGAAAACCACAGACAGACAGACAGACAGACAGACAGACAGACAGACAGACAGACAGACACAGACACACACACACACACACTTTGTTTTGGTCCGAGTGAAGTGTGTTGTATGGTCTCCCTTGTTTGAGTCTGAATATCTTGGATCACTTGGTTTGACCAAGTAAAACTCTTTTTATAAGCATTTTTCAAAACGTCTATGGGGAAATGAATGGGGAATGAAATCCCTTGGGTCCCATGCTGAAGGGGAAGAGGGCATGACTTTAGTACTCTATTGCATGGCGGGTGTGAACCCTGTGTGACTCAGAGGAGGTAAAGGTGTGGCCTTGGTTTCAGATAAGATAGATACTTTTCTCTAGATGTTATTTAACTCCTCCTCATTGGTCTCCTCCTCACTATCAGGCTCCTCGGTCTCCTTCTGCTCCTCCTTGGGTGGGGCGGGGCGGGGAGGGAGGTCCAGACGAGCCCAGGACATGGGCTCCCACTTCTTCATCACCACCTCGATCTTGGCTGGCATCATGTTCACTACACTCTTACTCACGTCAATCACCTGCACAGAGAGCAAGGGGAGGGTAAGCGAAGGGCCACACATTGGACAATTGCATTGGAACATAAAACACATACTGTAGTACCAAATTATGTTAAAACTACATGAATTTTGGAGACATGACAGATTGTTTACAATAGGCCAGCGGTTTTCAAACTGTGGGGCACGAGAGAGCTTCAGGGGAGGCGCGACGTGATGGAAAACAGGGGCCAGGGCTAGGTCAAAACCTAGCACATGGCCAGCGCAGAAAAGCGTTGACGAGCCTGTTGGTTGTAGCAGGCAGTGACATTGTTAAAGTGGAGGGCTGTCGGTGGCAGTAGTATGAAGGATATAATGGAAAATCAGTATGGTAAGTAAGCCCTAGAAAATAATTATTTAATTATGTAGTTGCATTTAATAAAACATTGTATTATTATACATTCATGTGTGTGTGTATGTGTGCGCACGCACGTGTATTTATTGTGAAATTCTAAAAGATGTGTATTTGTCGCATTACAAGGACCCCACCCCTCTGTATAGCCTCATGGTGCCCTTTCAACTTCTATTTCTATTTTCTATCCCAAAATCATAAGTTCATGATCAAATAGCCTACGCTGCGGCGTGGGCTTTCAAAAAACCACAAAATAAGTTTTGAGCAGCACAGTCCACACATGCTGTGTGCTGTGGTTTGGTGAAGTTTTGTACAAAATTAGAAGGCGAAATAGTGATTTCTGTGAAATAGGCCCCACCCACAAGACTTTGCAAGTCGATATCGCAACGGTGAGGTCTTTCAACAAACGGCAAAACAGGTTTTGTGCAGGACGGATGTGGTTTGGTGAAGATTTGACAAAACTTGAAGGAGAAATAGCGAAAAAATGCTTTTGGACAAAATTCTAAATGGTGGAAAATCTACCGGTAGTTAGACGGAATGGGCGCGGTCTATATAGAAATAATGTTGATCGTAGAAGCTATGGTTCCAAAGTTATGGACCAAAACATAAAGAGGGCAGCTATAGTGCCACTGTGAGGTCAATCGGTGTAATTTTTTTGTAATTTGGCCAGAGTAGAAGAGTACTCTATGAACCTATGTACCCAATTTGGGAACAGTCGCTCTTATGGTTTGTGAGCTATGGGTACTTATTGTTGCCATAGCGCCCCCTATAGTCGAAATTACACAATTGTTTTTTTATCAGCTCAGAGTACATAGCTGCACACCTGTACCAAGGTTAATTCGCAATGGACAATGCGTTCCGGAGTTTTTGTGAACTAGGCCACACGCCCAAAAGTTCGGAAGTCGATTCTATCACAACGGTGTGGTCTTGCAAAAAAAAAAACGCGAAATAAGTTTTGTGTAGGACAGTCCACACACGCTGTGTGATGTGGTTTGGTGAAGATTGGACACATTTTGAAGGAGAAATAGCAAAAAAACGCTTTTGGAGACAATTCAAAATAGTGGAAAATCTAGTTTGACGGAAATGGGCGGGGTTTTGATAATTTTGATTATGGATGCTACGGTTAAAAAGTTATGGACCAAAACGTAAAGAGGGCTGTTATAGCGCCACCTAGTGGTCAACAAGTGTAATTTTTCCACCCATAGTAAAAGGTGACTGTGAACCTACCTACCAAGTTTGGTAGCGGCAGGTCTTATGGTTTCTGAGTGGGACCAAATTGGCTTCCAATTAGGGATGAGTCCGCCTACAGGAGGGAGATCATGCGGCCACAGAGCTGGTGTAACGACAACAACCTGGCCCTTAATGCTCTCAAAACAGTGGAGATGGTAGTCGATTTCAGGCGGAAGGCAGCCCCTCCCCCCCCGCTCAACTTGGGAGGCACCCCAGTGGCCTCTGTTGAGTCTTGCCGCTTCCTTGGCATGACAATCTCCCGGGATCTGAAGTGGGAGCTGAACATCGACGTTCTCATGAAGAAGGCCCGGAAGAGGATGTTCTTCCTGCGGCAGCTAAAGAAGTTCCGGCTGCTGAGGACTATGCTGACTCAGTTTTACACCTCCATCATTGAGTCCATCCTCACCTTCTCCATCATCACCTGGTTCCCTGCGGCTACGGTCAAGGACAAGACCAAGCTGCAGCGGGTGATACGATCAGCGGAGAAGGTGATCGGCTGCCCCCTCCCCTCTCTCGAGTCCCTACATGACACCAGGGCCTTGAAGAGGGCCAGAAAGATTATGGCTGACCCATCCCACCCGGGTCACGACCTCTTCACCATGCTTCCCCACGGTAGGCGGCTACGCCTGCCAGTGACTCTGAAAAACCGCCACAGACTCAGCTTTTTCCCCTCAGCAGCACGTCTCGTAAATCAGTCAGGTATCCCCCTGCTCCCCCCCCCCCCCCACCTAAGGGGAGCTGCCTCGGGCCTGAACTCTAATCCAAGCTTGCACTGCCCAGATATTGCACTTTCTTTGTCCTGTTGTTCCACTGTATCTGTCTTGTTTTGCACTCGTCCCTCTTATGTGAAAAAAGATTAATGCACTTTAATGCCAAAACAAGTTCCTATATGTTACATAGCATAATGGTGAATAAATGATATCTGATTCTGATTCTGAAATGGGCTTGCAAATAGGGTGGAAAAACCCTGTTATAGGGCCTGCGCCACTGCGTGCGCTGGCCAAAAATCTGAGAAGTAGAAGAACAAGAAGATGCTGCTGCTGCTCTGGTAGCTAACTTCAGCTATGCGTACCGTGGTGGAGCAAAATGCAACGTATTCACTACCTACAGTGAGAGAGGAGACAGTGTCTTGTGCGAGCAGAAAACTGAGGAAGTATGACGCAGATTATTTATCGGTTGGATTTACATCGTCTGGTCCTGAGGATGCTCCCCTGTGTGTGCTCTGCAAAGAGGTGGTAGCAAATGACAGTGAGACCATGTAAATTCCAGCGTCATATTGAGACCTAAGCACTCGTCTATGCTCATCAAAGAGGCAGACTCATTGTTCCCATTAAAGTAGGGGTTGACTGAGCAAAATATTTGATTCGATTATTGCACATGTAATGGATTTATGCAGAGTGTTGAGACATTGATATTAAAAGCAGCGCTATGGTGCGCAGATATTGCTGAGAGCGCACATAAGGATTTACGCACAATGGGTGAGACAGCTATAAAAAGCAGTGCATGCATGGTGCACAGTGTTCGAAAACAAGAAGCATAAAGAAGTTTTAAAATCTTTAAAAATAAAGATAAAGATGCTTACAATATTTTTGCAACTCATTTTTATGCCTGAGTGCAACATACAGCACGACTGTCTACATGTTCTCTCAGGGAAGGCTCACTCTGCCACACTTTGAAAACCCCTGCAATAGGCTATTTGCCAGATGGCCTGGGTCCTTGATTAAACTAGAACGACCGCAACGCGGACTTATGCCTCCGCCATTAGTTCATTCTACAGTCCAAATCGCCATTTGAGGCAAATTGGAAGAAATTCCGTCAAGGCGCTCGTGAGATGTTGCGTTACAGAGCTTGAAAATTGGGTGTGTGAGGTCACAGTGACCTTGAACTTTGACCACCAAAATGTCCTTGAGTCCAAGTGGACGTTTGAGGCAAATTCAAAGAAATTCCATCGAGACATTCCTGAGATATCACGTTAACAAGCTTGAAAATGGCATTCGAGAGCTTGACCTTTGACAACCAAAATGGAATCAGTTCATCCTTGCGTCGAAGTCGATGTCTGAGCCAAATCAGAAGAAATTCTACCAAGCCGTTCTTGAGATATTGCGTTAACGAACTTGCGAATGGCGTTCACGAGGTCATAGTGACCTTGAAGTTTGACCACCAAAATGTAATCAGTTCATCCTTGAGTCCAAGTCGATGTTTGAGACAAATCTGATGAAATTCCATCAAGGCATTCCTGAGATATCGCGTTAACAAGCTTGAAAATGGCGTTCGAGAGGTCACAGTGACCTTGACCTTTGACCACCAAAATCTAATCAGCTCATGGTTGAGTCCAAGTCGATGTTTGAGACAAATTTGATGAAATTCCGTCAAGGCATTCCTGAGATATCGCGTTAACAAGCTTGAAAATGGTGTTTGAGAGGTCACAGTGACCTTGACCTTTGACCACCAAAATCTAATCAGATCATCCTTGAGTCTAAGTGGATGTTTAAAGGGATACACCACTTTTTTGGAAGTTTAGCTCATTTGCCACATCCCCCCAACATAACCAAGATACACCATGCCTTACCGGCATTGTCCGCTCAGTTCACAGTCTATCGTCGGCGGAGGCATAAAAACAAACCGAACTTTCCGAGCGACCCCCAAGTGGGACACATCTTTTCTAAGCCTCCTCTGTTTGCTTTAAAACGTGCGAGGAATATCAGGGACCGTGTAGTCAGGGCGGACTCTTTTACAGGCCAGACACATTTTTTGTCCAATGTACCGAATGGTAATTTTCCATGTTTGAACTGTGTCAACTGCAACGCCATGATTAAAGGTGAATCCTTTTGTCATCCCCACTCGGGGAAAATATATTCTATTAAAAATAGGATCTCCTGTAAAACTAAATTTGTTGTGTATCTATTGAAGTGCCCTTGTGGCCTGTTTTATATTTATATAGGTAAGATGACCAGAGAACTTAAGACCCGTATAACGGAGCATAATAGTAATATCAGGAATAAGGATGTCAAATCCTCTGTAGCGATGCATTTTGATGCAGCTGGTCATGATGTGTGTTCCCTTAGGTTCCAAGGTATTGAAGTAGTCGATCCTCTTAAGAGAGGTGGAGACAGGGATCGAGCTCTATTGCAAAGGGAAGCCTTTTGGATCCACACCCTTCAAACAGAACACCCTAGAGGTCTGAATGAAGAACTGCTACTAGGATGTTTTCTGTAATTTGTGATTTCATGCCCACGGTCTTTTTAATTCATTTACTATTGTCTTTTTGATAGCTTTGAATTGTTTTCTATTTATTCCTGGTGTGTTTTCTGACCTTGGTGTGTTTTGCACCTCGTATCTCGAACACCATTGCTTTGTGAGTATTAATGAGGTTTGTTATTTACTATTTTCAAATTTTCTCTATTTCTATTTTTCTATACTGCACCCCGTCTGTGTATGGTGTATATTTACCCGAATTGACTGCTAGTGTCCTTTGACCTTGCATGAGTGATTGTATTTCCGGTTTGATGCTACATATACGTCATTTCCGCCTTGTATTGTACTACACTGATGAAGGCCTAGCGCCGAAACTTGTTTGTGCTGTACCCCGGACTGAGGTAAATTAAATGAGGAAAAAGGACATCTTGTGTGCTGGCTTGTTCTTCGTATTGATGGTGTACCGGTAACTCCCATTAATTTGCTAATCTAATTAACTGGATGGCTGTACCTCACTGTACGGAGCGTGCAGAGCGGTAAAGGCATTGTTTATCTTGTTTATGTATGGGCAATATGGCAAATAGGCGAATCTCTCAAAATGGCCTATCCCTTTAAACGCATGATCAAGTTTTAAATGAGCCTACATCTTGCCAATTATCTGACATGCACTGCTGCATAGGTCACTGATGAAACACATTGCATTTGAGTCCTTTGAGGACGTTGCGGGCCGGATTGAGATGGTCCACAGGCCGGTTCCGGCACTGGGGCCGTATTTTGCCCATGTCCGGCCAAATCATATGGACTCTTCTCTGCCCACAGGATGACACGAATCAAAACGAAAGAGCAAAATATGAGACACACTATCAAAACAAAGCTGCTAATGTGCAAAGTTCCCTACTGTAGCTTTAAAAGATAAGTTGACCTAAAAATGAAAATTCAGACATTAGCCTATCTACTCACCAAAAACAACAATAGCGAGCACACTCAAAAGTAAAGTTCAGCTTAGGTGCAGGGCCAAGGCTAAATATTGAAAAGGGAAAAAGGCCAGCACTCTAGAATGTCCTTTTAGAGTTTAATGTACAAGCAGACACAACAAACGTGTTTCAGCTAACATCAGCGTTGTGAACGCTGATGAAGGCTGTTAGCTGAAATGCGTTCGTTGTGTCTGCTTGTACATTAAACTCTAAAAGGACATTCTAGAGTGCTGGCCTTTTTCCCATCTACTCACCCCCATGCTATATATATCTATTATATCTACTCACCCCCATGCTATATATATCTATTATATATATAGCATATATATATATATATATATATATATCTATTATATCTACTCACCCCCATGCCGATGGATGGGCGGGTGAAGTTTTTTAGTCCACAAAACATTCATGGAGTTTTCCAGGGAAACAGAGTTGCAGCATTCTCCTCAACAACTCAAGTGGTTTGGTGACTAGAGATGAAATGATATGAAAATTTCATATCACGATTATAGTGACCAAAATTATCACGGTTATCAGTATTATCACGGTATTGTTAAAATGTGCGTACTAATACACCCACAGAAATCATTTCACCCAGTTTTATATTGAAAACTCGGACCAAAAAAGTTACCCTGGGAGAAATGTAGTTTAGGAAACTACAAGCTACAGAGAAAAAGTACGGTAGTTCAAACTACTTTGTAAAAAAACAAACAACGAACTACATTAACTGTGTAATAGGCTATATGAAATAAAATATAATAGCCTACAAAAAAGCACAATGCCAGCAAAAATATGCCTCTCAATTGAGTTTATAATAGTTGACACCCAATACATTCAATGTTATATTTTTGTTGCAAACAAATCTGGGTTCTTCTGGGTTTTGTTTTATCCGACAAATAAACAGTAAAGACTTGACTAGGATTGGTTAAGGTTAGGGTAAGAATATCAGGGCAAGCCAATCAGAGGTTGTGTATCTTGTCAAGAAGTACAGTAACGTTAGTGGGATCCTGGCTGCCTTCACGGCCTATGCTGCCTTCAAAGCGATCAGGACGAAAGAGGGGCAGTCCTGTTAAAGGGGGTTCTGGTTCAACAGTAATGGCAAATAAAATTATAATATTTAATATATTATAATTATATATTATATATATATATATTAATTATATTAATATAATATATATATATATATATATATATATATATATATACCGTAAAACTTCAAATAAGGGCCCAGGTGTTTATTATGCTAAATTGACTCAGACCCCAGGCGGTTAAAGGAGACCAGGCGGCTATTGGAGTCAGGCGGTTATTTCTTTATTGCACGAAATTGACCCAGGCGATTATTATTTTTTGCACAGAATTCCTGCTCAGCAAAAACGGAAAGTATCAAATTGCTTATTTAAACCAGTGAGATAGTACTTAGTACACCACAAGAGGCTAGGTACAGGCAGTTTAACCCAGTGAGATGGTACTTAGTACACACAAGAAGGTAGGTACAGGCAGTTTTGAACATGCCTAGTATTGTACAACGGACTGGAATGAACAGAATCAACTGATAGCTATAGCCTTCCTCATCATCATCCAACTACGTTACGGTATCAGTTCATTGCTCTCCTCTTCTCCCTCTGCCAAACAGCCATACCATATTTTAAACAAGTAACATTATCCTACCGCTCACACATTCAGTTGTTTGTGTTTGTGTGGAAAGAAGTCATAGCAACGTTAGTAACGTAGCTACCAAGCTAACGGTAACCAAACAGCACTGCACCACTAGACAAAATAAGCAGACTTACCAAATAGGTAGACGCCAAGTTTCCAATACATGTCCAGTATAATGGGTATAATCCATACTGCATTTATGATCGCTGTTCCGCTGAGAGGAATGCACTTTTACAAGGCACAACTGTAACATTACGCTACGTTAGCGTAAGTTGCCCACCGCTCCTGGTTAGCCAGCGTCTCAGCACGTTGCCTACAGGAATCCGTAGCATTAAACAATGCAGTATGCATACTTGAAACATGTCGGTTACGGCATGTATAAATAAAATATAAAACTGTCGGACAGCGGGAGAGACTTCCGCCTGACTTCCTCCAAAACAATGTCATTACCGTAAGTGACTGAATTCAGTCAACACAAAAACATACCGTAATGGGAAAAAAACATATTTATTCTAATAAACGCCCCAGCGGTTAAGGGAGGCCGGCGATTATTATGCTAAATTGATTCGGACCCCCTGCAGTTATTGGAGACTTGGCTCCTATTGGAAGTTTTACGATATATATATACCGTAAATTCCGGACTATAAGACGCACCGGTCTATAAGCCGCGGGACCAAAATTGACTATTTTTTTCTTCTATAAGCCGCACCGGTCTATAAGCCGCGGGTGTTTTGATGTTTAATTACCATATGAAAGGGTTCGTGCACAGAGAGGAATGTCGGGAAAGAGATCGCTGTTTGGGGAAGCTCCCATTTATTAACATTTCAACAAAACAAAACAAAAGTCAGGTCACTAATCCCCAGACAAAATCACACAACAATAGGCTATATGTGCAGCAAACCTGTAACCAGAGAAGTCAAGTCACTAATCCTCGTCTTCCTCTTCTTCCTGCGTACTGAAACCACCAAAGTCCTCATCTTCAGTGTCGGAAACGAACAGGTTCAGGGTGGCTTCGTCAACCACTCTCCTCTCTCCTTCATTGTCACTCAAAACCAACGAACTCCTCTTCATCACTGTCGGCATCGAACAGCCTCTGAAGCCTCTGACGGCCCTCAGCGCTAGCTGTGGCGGCGTCATCCTCTTCATCCCGCAGCAGTCCAGCGTTTTGGAACCCGTTGGTGATTGTGGATGTTTTCACACTCCTATAATATTCCGTGATCTTCCTTTGTGTGAATTCGCCGAAGTTTGTGATTTTCTCCTGGTAGTCGGGAGGGAGTTGTTCAGTAGTTCTCCCCCGGACGGACAGTCCCTTTCGTCTCATGAATCGGAAGCACCAAGATGGCCCACCTCTGAAATGTTCAATTTTCATCTCGGTGGCGACTGTTTTGGCCTTCTGTCGGATCTGCACCGTGGAAACGCCTCGGCCGTCTGCTCTCTGGGTCAACACCCAGTCCTCAAGGGAATCTTCAAGTTCCGGCCATCTGCTTTTGTGGCCTCTGAAGGACTTTTTTGTCTTCTTACACTGAGACAGTTCCTCCTGCTGCACCGTCCAACGCCTCACCATTGACTCATCGATGCCCAGGTTACGCGCGGCTGCTCTGTTTCCCTCTTTTAGTGCGAGTTCGACTGCTTTCAGCTTGAAAGCTGCTTCGTGTGAATTTCTGCGTACCTTCCCCATGGTAAGTGAGAGAGAGACTGCTCGTCTTGTTGTGATTCCGGGCTGATGAACTTTGCTTACCGTAATTACCATATGTAAGGGTTCACGCACAGAGGGGATTGTTGGCTGTTTGAGGAAGCTCCCATTTACCGTATTACCGTAACATTTCAACAAAACAACATAACACAACACCTTTGTTTATTTCGACAGTGCACACAGTGTCCGCGGTGTGGTGAAAAGAGGGCAACAGAGGAAATTAAAACAGAAGTGGATTTATAGGTAGAAAGAGTGCTAAAAAAGAGAGATTTTATTTGTATTTGAAATTTTTTTTCTGAAAAAATCCATAGATAAGCCGCACCGTTATATAAGCCGCAGGGGCCAAAAAACGGGAAAAAAGCCGCGGCTTATAGTCCGGAATTTACGGTATATATATATATATATATATATATATATATATATATCTCACAGGAGGTTTTTCTAGTGAGGCAAGGGAGGAGTAACCTGACGCTGCCAGATGGATGTAAGTTCGTTCACATTTGTTTCACAACCAACATCCATCTGGATTCGGCCAAGCTACATTGCTGAAGAGGGCGGTCACTTTTTTCAAGCTACTAGGCAGGTGATTGGATGGACCGTCTGTCTGTCACCGTCTGGGCTTGCCAACGCCAACCAATCAGATCGACTTCCCTTCATGACGTAGCAGCGCTTGATAAACACGAACAGCTAGGACTACAATTGCTAAATAGTTAGCATGGAGGTCGCAGATTTTTTGCTGTTTTTGTAAGGTGAATATTGGGTGCAACCATTGACTATTCAATTTGCCAAAAGAAAGAAGAATTACTGCAGATGTCTGACTGAGGATGAAGTGCAGGTAGGCCATTTTGCACGTTAAATGTAACTGATTGGATTAACTGATGTTACGCTAACGATAGCAACATTTGGAGGTTGGGGTGCTACGTCTGATGATTGATGATTAATGTTAACCTTAACAGCGATTAATTACTAACACATATCGTTGTTCGTTTCTTCAGGGAACTGATGACACGATATGACACCGAGTGGCACGCACCCTGGACGGCTCACGTCATGGAGACGCAACGCTGATTTAACGCTACTATTTAACTGGTGAATTTTAGCATATCTGTCAGTGGAATGGTAGATATTTACGCATGACTGGAGAATGTTATTTGCTTACTTTTGTGATAATAAACTAAACGGAGAAAAGACCGTGTGTGGTGTTGTTGTTACATAATCTGCTGGTCTTGGGGCACGATTGGGTAAAATGATAAGATGATGTAAATTCATAAAGATGTTGATGTCAGATGAATCTGCGAAAGGGAGCTGCCTGGAGCCCAGAGGACGTCAACAGAGAAGAGGGAAAACACCCTTAGGTTACACCATGCAGCATGTATTTGGATATAATCTCAAACTTTAAGAATGGTTCCTTGTTGATGTATTCCTAGTATTGGCTCCCATGCCGTTTGTTTACCCTTTATCTAAAGTACCGTACAAGTGCAAAATCTTAATTTAATCGTATGTTCTATCGATAAACCAATTTCTCGAATAACAGCTCCAAAATATCAGACATATAGGACTATGCAGATATTCACACTTCACAGTATAATTTATGCAAGCGTCATACGGGGGAAAATATCAGATAAACTGATTGTTGTATTGTATCCTGAGATCTTTAATCTCGCCTGTATAACATAATATGTCACTCGGACACCAACGTGAGTTAACGTGGTTTATTAAACAGCAGCCAACATTCCAGTCATAGCAGAATACACTTCAGCTAGCAGTAAAGGGACAATACATCACACTGATCTTTGCAGTTCTGTGTTGATTAGCTAATATTTCAGTGGCATTTTGATTAACGTTATGATTTATTTCGATTTGGAACAAAAATGATGGTTTAACAGATTGCATGTTTACTGGGCTGTGGTGAGAAGGGCTTTGTGTTTGTGTGACTTGCGTGAATGGCTAACGGCTAGCCATTCACTAGCCTTACAGCTGCTAATAAGTTATCCCAGCCTAGCAACGGTCTGAAGGCTATCTCCCCAAATTCTACAACGTCTTGTTTACTAACGTTCATAGTTGATAACGTTACAGCAATACAGTTACGGTTTCGTACTCACTGTAAGATCAAGTGTTTAACGTTTATGTTAGCTTATTGTTTTGAATAGAATGTTTGACTAGCTCACTGGAGCTAGCCTCGGTAGCCGCCGCCATGTTGAATAGTGAAAGAACTACAAACGCACAGGCACCTGCGTCACACCCGGTCTCGCCTAAAGCCCGCCCGTAGCTCACGCTGATTGGTGCGCCTGGCTGGCGGCCGGTTTGAACGCCTATCTGAGGCCAGGTCCAGACTGAGGTGGATTGTGAATTTGTGGAACAATGCCGCCCCCGTCTGGTGGAGTCAGGCTAAGGGAGTAGCCCCCTCCCTTATTTTTTGAGAAGAAAAGGGAGAGTTGCTATATTTTTAATAAATAAACCAAAATATATTTTCTCTCCTCTTTGAACAAATTCCATTATTGAAAATGCTTTAATGGTGACACCGGCAGGCCAGGGAAGGAAAGGGCAGTCTCTGGAGGACCTCAGGACCACTTGCGCAGGGTCTTATGCCGTGTGTCATGTGTGTGTGTATGTGCTTCAGTATTTTTCATGCTAACCTATGATTGGCTAAACAGCTAAGATTGCGCAACAGTGGAGGCATGCAGGCCTTGTAGGAATGCCTCCCTGCAATGATTGACATCAGCCCTGACCAATGAGTCCCCCCAGGGCTCAGGACTGCCGCTGCAGTCATCAGAGCTACAGTAGCGTTGGCTCTCTGGTCAGTGGTCATAATGTGACCCTGCAGCTCGGCTCATAGCTGGCCAAAGCCCTGACAAGAGTCATGCAAATGGGATTAAATGTGTCAGACTATGGTTTGTATGTGGAAGATACAGCTAACTACTTTCAACTGCAGCAGACAAGTGATCTGGCTGCCTACTAATTAGCTACTGTGCTAAAAAAAGAAGAAGCCTGGTTTGATAAGTAGTGCGCTAACGCTAGTTAGCTCATGATGCTAACGTTATTAGCAGTTCCAATTACGTTAGCATCGCAACCTAACATACAGGCTTTTGCTGCATTACCCAGCATGGAATTTAAGTGAGCTAAAATGTATTGTTGACAATATTGCTGTGCTGTCTATTAGCTAGCTAGAGCATCTTGGCAGCCAACTTGACAGCCAGAAGCTAGCAGCTATCTCAATACTTAAAAAAACAACTGTCTTTCGTAAGCTAGCAGCTAGTTGGACACCCAGTCTGGCCAGTGCAGAATGCTACTGTAGGCTATCTTGAGCTGCGATCCCCAAATTTGAATAGTGTCGCTGCACCTGCTCCTCATTGAAAACCCCTGAGTGAGCTGGGAGCTTCTCTACTAGATTGTTAGCTACTGTGGTAAAGTAGGAATTTAAATGGTCAGCCACCTCTTTTAAGTCAGAGGTAACTTTGCCGTTCACCTCCAGGCTGAGCCTGACGGCCCTGGTTTTTACACCATTACTATAGCTCAACTTCTGGAGAGTCTTCCAACGTTTTTTGGGATCCTTTTTATGTTTGATTATCTTTTCTTTAAAATAAATTATAAGTAACCGAATCATTTATACGATTTTTTTGCGTTATTAATAAGCCTTTGTGCTTCATTACGAAGGGACTTATATTGAGTAAAACTAGCGTCATTCTGGTTATGCTTGAAAGATTTAAAAACAGAATTTCTTAGTTATTTCTCAGCACAATCCATCCTGTCCCTCATAGTAGCTCTGGAAGGTTGGGCAAAAATGAATGCAAGGTCAATGGGGTCATGATCCTGTATGTACAAGCTGACTGAGGCTCACTGAAATGTACTCTGTGTGCACTGTGTGTGTGTGTGTGTGTGTGTGTGTGTGTGCACACTGTGGATGACATTTCAGTGAGCTTCAGTCAGCTTGTCCATACAGGAGCGTGACCCCATTGACCTTGCATTCATTTTTGCCAAACTTTCCCGATCTCTTATGAGGGACAGCATGGAGTGTGCTGAGAAAGAACTTTACCAATCAACATCATCATTGGTAAGTAGCAAATAGAGCTAGACTTTAAAAAAGTGAACTATCCCTTTAAGTGCTCTGTTATCTCCACAAGCCCCGTTACATATTTTGAATCCCTGGCTTTCGTAATAGATAGCACCCCACCAGTCTTCTGACTACTAGTTTACAGACCCCTTAAGCCCAATATTGATTTTATCAGTGAATCCTCTGATCTCCTCTCCCACATTGCTCCCAAATACCACAATATTCTCATTCGTGGAAATTTCAACATCCACATGTGCTGTCCCCCTGAAGCCATGCCGCATGATTTCATCAATTTACTTGAATCCTTTGGTCTCCAACAATATGTGAATGGGAAAGGCCATACCCTAGATTTAGTTATCTTTTTAGGTCTCTCCCTCTCTCCAACCCCGTGATAGAAGATTTTCAATTCATCATAGAGAAATCATTTTTGACCTTGATTTGCCACACACTTCTCCTGTCCGTCCGCCTCTTCTCCACTCCTGCATCCTAAAAAACCACTAGGTTTGCAGAAGTCTATGGAAAGACTCCCATCACTACCAGTATCAAGGATCCACCATCTCATAAGAGCACAGAGGAACTTGTCTCACTCTTCAACAATACTGTTTTGGTCACGCTTGACTCTGCTGCACCGCTCAAAACTACAGTAAAAGACGTAAGCCCTTGACCTCACCATGGCTGAATAACAGCAATACTAGAGAAATAAGCATGCTGTTTAGAAGCTGTTTTAAGTGCCTGTCTCTAAAAGTGAGAATTTCCTTAAAGGAACACTCAGCTGATTTTCAACCAGCTTTCTATCATTACAAAATCAGCAGTATATCAGAAAACTGCAAACAGTTTAGCAGTCATTAATTTAGTTGGAGAGTTGATTTGAGTTAAGTTGTGGACCAGTGATGTCATTTGACATCACTGAAGGCTCTGTAGGCCTATGTTGTCACTTGGGACGATGTGAATGTGTGCCTCTACTTCTACTGTTATTATTATTATCGTTATTTTTATTATCAATATTCTCTTAACACTGATTCCCCCCCCCCCCCCGTTTGTTTCTTGCTTTTGCTTTGTTTTTCCACTCGGTGTGTTGTAAAGCGCTTTGCATCAACTGTCTTGTGTGTTTAAAGTGCAGTGCTATGTAAATAAAGTTGATTGATGGGGAGCTCTAAGCTACAGTGCAGATTTCAGCTAAAAACAGGGTAATTTTTTTTAGTTAGAAAGTTGGTCACCATTCATTTCAATTGTTTAGGAGAATGCTGCAACGGTGTTTCGCTGTGAAACTCCGCAAATGTTGTGTGGACTAAAAAATGTCACCCGTCCTTCCATCAGCATGGGGGTGAGTATATAATTTCCATTTTTGGGTGTACTTATCCTTTAACATATACTGTGTATCTAATATGACATATGTTTTCATTAATAAAAGGAAAATTACATTATGCTAATTTCAGTATTACTTCATGTACTGTATAAAGTATACTGGCATAATGCAAGAGATATGACACACTGTACTATGCTGAGACATGAGTTATACTTGTACTTACGCCCCACATACTAATCTTCTGCTCAAATTCCTTAGCTCCCTCGAATAGAATGTGGATGTCGAGCTGTAGGGTGAAGAAGAAAACAAATATGCAAAAAAGAAAAACAAATAAATGAGTTTAGAAACTTTAGATAGACAGATCGATCTGTATGACACTGAGGCGGGGGTGCCTCAGCATGGTGCTGTTAGCCTCCACATAGCTTAGCTCTGGGATAGAGTTCTTACCATGGTGCTGTTAGCCTCCACATAGCTTAGCTCTGGGATAGAGTTCTTACCATGGTGCTGTTAGCCTCCACGTAGCTTAGCTCTGGGATAGAGTTCTTACCGTGGTGCTGTTAGCCTCCACGTAGCTTAGCTCTGGGATAGAGTTCTTACCGTGGTGCTGTTAGCCTCCACATAGCTTAGCTCTGGGATAGAGTTCTTACCGTGGTGCTGTTAGCCTCCACGTAGCTTAGCTCTGGGATAGAGTTCTTACCATGGTGCTGTTAGCCTCCACATAGCTTAGCTCTGGGATAGAGTTCTTACCATAATGCTGTTAGCCTCCACGTAGCTTAGCTCTGGGATAGAGTTCTTACCGTGGTGCTGTTAGCCTCCACGTAGCTTAGCTCTGGGATAGAGTTCTTACCGTGGTGCTGTTAGCCTCCACGTAGCTTAGCTCTGGGATAGAGTTATTACCATGGTGCTGTTAGCCTCCACATAGCTTAGCTCTGGGATAGAGTTCTTACCGTGGTGCTGTTAGCCTCCACGTAGCTTAGCTCTGGGATAGAGTTCTTACCGTGGTGCTGTTAGCCTCCACATAGCTTAGCTCTGGGATAGAGTTCTTACCATGGTGCTGTTAGCCTCCACATAGCTTAGCTCTGGGATAGAGTTCTTACCGTGGTGCTTTTAGCCTCCACGTAGCTTAGCTCTGGGATAGAGTTCTTACCGTGGTGCTGTTAGCCTCCACGTAGCTTAGCTCTGGGATAGAGTTCTTACCGTGGTGCTGTTAGCCTCCACGTAGCTTAGCTCTGGGATAGAGTTCTTACCGTGGTGCTGTTAGCCTCCACATAGCTTAGCTCTGGGATAGAGTTCTTACCGTGGTGCTGTTAGCCTCCACGTAGATTAGCTCTGGGATAGAGTTCTTACCGTGGTGCTGTTAGCCTCCACGTAGCTTAGCTCTGGGATAGAGTTCTTACCGTGGTGCTGTTAGCCTCCACGTAGCTTAGCTCTGGGATAGAGATCTTACCGTGGTGCTGTTAGCCTCCACGTAGCTTAGCTCTGGGATAGAGTTCTTACCGTGGTGCTGTTAGCCTCCACGTAGCTTAGCTCTGGGATAGAGTTCTTACCGTGGTGCTGTTAGCCTCCACGTAGCTTAGCTCTGGGATAGAGTTCTTACCGTGGTGCTGTTAGCCTCCACGTAGCTTAGCTCTGGGATAGAGTTATTACCGTGGTGCTGTTAGCCTCCACATAGCTTAGCTCTGGGATAGAGTTCTTACCATGGTGCTGTTAGCCTCCACATAGCTTAGCTCTGGGATAGAGTTCTTACCGTGGTGCTGTTAGCCTCCACGTAGCTTAGCTCTGGGATAGAGTTGTTACCGTGGTGCTGTTAGCCTCCACGTAGCTTAGCTCTGGGATAGAGTTGTTACCGTGGTGCTGTTAGCCTCCACGTAGCTTAGCTCTGGGATAGAGTTGTTACCGTGGTGCTGTTAGCCTCCACATAGCTTAGCTCTGGGATAGAGTTCTTACCGTGGTGCTGTTAGCCTCCACGTAGCTTAGCTCTGGGATAGAGTTCTTACCGTGGTGCTGTTAGCCTCCACGTGGCTTAGCTCTGGGATAGAGTTCTTACCGTGGTGCTGTTAGCCTCCACATAGCTTAGCTCTGGGATAGAGTTCTTACCATGGTGCTGTTAGCCTCCACATAGCTTAGCTCTGGGATAGAGTTCTTACCGTGGTGCTGTTAGCCTCCACGTAGCTTAGCTCTGGGATAGAGTTCTTACCGTGGTGCTGTTAGCCTCCACGTAGCTTAGCTCTGGGATAGAGTTCTTACCGTGGTGCTGTTAGCCTCCACGTAGCTTAGCTCTGGGATAGAGTTCTTACCGTGGTGCTGTTAGCCTCCACGTAGCTTAGCTCTGGGATAGAGTTCTTACCGTGGTGCTGTTAGCCTCCACGTAGCTTAGCTCTGGGATAGAGTTCTTACCGTGGTGCTGTTAGCCTCCACGTAGCTTAGCTCTGGGATAGAGTTCTTGGCATAGATAGAGATGATGACCTGCCCTCCGGTCTGGTGCCAGTCAAACCGACACGGAACCACTTTTTTACCCTGCAAGGACATTTCACATAACCCACATTTGAACCAATATTTAGTATATAGTATACTATAGAAATATTAAATTCATTCAGTCATTATCCACCACCGTCAGACCACTGTCCACTGTGGTAACAGTGTGCATCACCAACCACTAGATGGAGTCAAAGTTCAGGTTCTCAGTGCTTACACACCCAGCCACACCTACCGTGTCTTTTTTCCTCCAGACATGTGTCCCCTTGGTGCAGCCCTCTTGAGACAGGAAGGTGTTAAAATCAGATGTTTTCCTCTTACAACAGGTCCAGTACTTCATCCTGGAGACACAGGGAAAGACTTGCAGCCTTTAGTTTCAAAGCAATCAATCAATCAATCATCACTTGTCAGTTGTCACTCAGAATAGCAAACATACCAGTGTCTCTTTTACATTCCCCAAAGAACATCTCCCATTGCTAATTACCGTAAATTCCGGACTATAAGCCGCGGCTTTTTTCCCGTTTTTTGGCCTTT
Source organism: Poromitra crassiceps (assembly GCF_964638095.1). Classification (NCBI taxonomy): domain Eukaryota; kingdom Metazoa; phylum Chordata; class Actinopteri; order Beryciformes; family Melamphaidae; genus Poromitra; species Poromitra crassiceps. The sequence goes on along the minus strand of NC_139623.1, from coordinate 131,168,454 downwards.
TTTGCCCCCCTGCGGCTTATATAACGGTGCGTCTTATCTATGGATTTTTTCCAAAAAAAAAAAAAAAATCTCTCTTTTTTAGCACTCTTTCTAACTATAAATCCACTTCTGTTTTAATTTCCTCTCTTGCCCTCTTTTAACAACATAACATAACATAACATAACACAACACAGGTAAGCAGAAAGAAAAAGACGAAGCAATCACGCCATGAATGAGGAAATGACTCACCTGCTGGAGGCTGGAGATACACGCTTGGGCTAAACTTTTACTCCGTGAAACACTATCGATTAAGTCCGACATCGCTCAGAGGTTTTGAGCAGCTTGAAAACAAGTTTGAAAACGTGCAGAAGTCCATCCACTCACTCACTAAAGAAACTAAGGCAACCGTGAACAGAGTTTATAATGCGGAAAAGCGCATCCGCGCACTGGAGGACAAAAACAACACAGTGAGTCCGAAAATGGATAAAATGCAAAATCGAAACCCTGCACACGCAGGTTGATGACTTAATCAGCAGGAGTAAAATAAATAACATTCGCCTGATCAATGTAAAAGAGGAGCTGAGATTGGTGACATGGACGCTTTTGTGGCAAAATCCTGTGTTACATCCTGGACCTGAAGGAAGGCGAGAAACCACCAGAGGTGGACAGGGCACACCGGGCGCCTCGGCCACGTCCAGACCCCGGCCTGCCACCGAGGGCCATCTTCATCTGCCTACTCCGCTGGCCCGACCGTCAACTCATCCTCCAGGCTGCGGGGAAGAAGCCCCTCACCTGGGAGGGTACGCGCTTTTTCGTCCGGCAGGACCTCTCCGCGTTGGTGCAACAGAAACGCGCAACATACAACAGCATCATCGAGTCAATGGATATCGCTTTGGCGTACTGTACCCAGCGAGACTCGTCATAACCAGACCGGACTATCTTTAGCACTCTTTCTAACTATAAATCCACTTCTGTTTTAATTTCCTCTCTTGCCCTCTTTTCACCACACCGCGGACACTGTGTGCCCAGCGGCGGAACAAGAGCTCAAAGTGAAACTGCCGAATATCTTTTGAGTTGGACTGGTCAATAGTACTGTGAGTAACTAAAATAAAAAAATAAAAAACGGAATTCTCTCTTCTTTAGCACTCTTTCTAACTATAAATCCACTTCTGTTTTAATTTCCTCTCTTGCCCTCTTTTCACCACACCGCGGACACTGTGTGCACTGTAAAAAAAACAAAAAATACCACAATGTGTGATTTTGTCTGGGGATTAGTGACCTGACTTTTGTTTTGTTGAAATGTTAATAAATGGGAGCTTCCCCAAACAGCCATCTGTTTCCCGACAATCCCCTCTGTGCACGAAGCCTTACATATGGTAATTAAACATCAAAACACCCGCGGCTTATAGACCGGTGCGGCTTATAGAAGAAAAAAATAGTCACCTTTGAAGGTGCGGCTTATAGACCGGTGCGTCTTATAGTCCGGAATTTACGGTACACATGGGAAACCAAACCATATGTCCTGTCAATGTTTAATCGGCTTCTGGGACAGACAATAACACTACAACGGATGCGTTTCAGCACGAAGCCTTCATCAGTGTTGTGCTGTGTAAGACGGAAATTACATAATACATTCAATAATTCAATAAAGTGTTATACAAAAAATGTATGAAATACGGTTGCAAAAAAGGAGTATTATGTATAACACTCTTACCATAGAAAATATGTAATCTTACCATAGAAAATACATCTAAAATACAATCTGTCATAGAAAATCAAGGCCCAGTCAGAAATGCTCTCCAATCACACTCTGCACCAAGAACGTCCTTATATTACAAAATCCAAACAGAAGGTTAAAAGAGCGACTTAGTGACTGCCAAGGATATCAGTCTAATAATATTAAACAATTCAAGTGAAGCTGGCCAACCTGACCTGCAGTTAGTTCAGATTACGTATTTTCTATGGTAAGAGTATTACCGTATATGTACTGTATACATAGCTTTTTTTGCAACAGTTTTTGACATTACATACATACATTGAAAGGACATCTAGAGTGCTGGCCTGCGTCCTTTTTTACTTACTAGCAAGCGCGCGATTCCTAGGCTCGACCGCTGCGCGGGTCGCGGCCTCGCCCGCCCTGCAGCTTGTTCACTGTGCATCGCATACACAGCTCGGTGCTACGTGGCCTCGCCTGCTCTATGACATCACTGATGACATCATCACTGAACGTATAGCCTCAGCCAGGAAGGATGACATCACTGATGACATCATCACTGATGACCTCACATTAGGTAATTAGGGCAATCATCTAAAAAAACCCGGCTCCATCAGGTCACCCACACGGGTGCTCTTTACACCCCCTGAAAGTTTCAGCCCGATCGCACGTAAAACGGCATAGCTGTGGCCGGCACAAAAATTTAAACAAACATTGCCCACTTGCTCCCTTTTAATATAGATAGAAGCTGATTTATTTTGGCCTTGCACCTAAATTGAACGTTGGGATTGAGTGTGCTCGCTATTGGTGAGTTTGGACATTAAAACGAAACCATATGGAAATTAACAGGGCTGACGAGGTAAACATTTACATGTATTCTCTCTATATAATTATGAGCCCAGTACTGACCCTTCATGGAAGATAGGAAATCCAGAATGGTAAGAGCACACATCCGAATTGGTTGCAGGTCCATCAAAATTCTGGAGAAGACGACACATGTGAGGTTTAAAAGATTGCAATAGATAATTTTCTATGTTAAAAATACAAATAGCACTGGGAAACGGTGGATTGGACCAGCATAATAAATGAAAGAAAATGTTATAATAAGGTGTGCAATCAATTGTGCAAGTAGTAGTAAATATCTGAGCAAATCTAGGACAGACATGCATTTTCACCCCAGAATAAATTCCTGAACGTTTGCCTTGTTACACAAAAATACATTCACCTACTTTAGTACACCCTCCATTTTTACAGGATGTTCCAATCTTGATCTCGTCGCTATCCTCCTCTGGAGTGGGAGACAGAGAGAGAGTGTAAATTGACACATTTCAGATTTTCGATGCATTTATTCATCTAGTTCAGTGGTTCCCAACCTTTTTACACCAAGTACCACCTGAGAAAGTAGTTGGCTCTCCAAGTACCACCATATGACCGACGTTAAAATACAGTCTATTCAGCTATGCACAGTTCACGCAGGAGGCAAATTTATTCCAACCTGCAGCCTATGTGCAACCTGCAGCAGCTGCACTTGTGCTGGGTTGACTGCTGTCTTCACCTCCTTGTGCTTCATCGTTGCTGCTCTCCTCTACTACAGCTCTTTTACGATTCCCTCCCGTTTTCATCCACTTTAGCATCCCTCCTCGTCTTTGTTCACCACTTGTGTACCATGCGGGGCGGGCAGGTAATTGTGCATGCGCAACAGGTATAGTGTCCGTCAGAAACAAATATTTGTTTCTAAATCTCAAGACAACAAAATAAACCTCAATTTCAATGATCACAAGTTTATTTTCATTCGTAGTATTATTTTGATAGATAAACATGTTTTACAATTGATTTTAAAGTTGGGTTTATTTCATAATTTAAACATTGGGATTCCAGGGATCAAGTACCACCAGCAGGGGGGGGGCGCAAGTACCACCTACCTTGAGAAACACTGCCAATAATATTAATAATTATTATTATTATTTCACTTTCACATGTTTGAAAACTACTACTAATGACCACCATGGATTTTGCACAATTTTTTTTTTTTTTTTTTTTTTCACAGAGCCTTCCAAGTACCACCAGCAGGGGGCGCAAGTACCACCTACGGTACGCGTACCGTAGGTTGGGAACCACTGATTTAGTATATTCTTTATCTATAGTCTATCTTTATTCCAGTGTTGTCAATAATAATAATAAGAGTATATGACTTTGCTGTAGGCTATATTGGTCAGCATTCCAGCCCACGACAAGCTCATGTTCCGGATCATGCAGTGAGCGGGCGGGTGGTTAAATGGCACTTTTACAAACCATGTAAATGGTCCCTGTGCTATTTAATAATTTCATGAATTGACGTAGTTACATGGCTGTATTATTTGGAAGAGAGCCTAATTGGTGAGTAAACAAGTAAAAGTTTAATCGTTTCTTTTCCCCCATCTGCCAGTTTGAAAATGCAACAAGGAGATGCTGCTGCATTCTATTGGGTGATAAGTGCCCACGATGGTTATTAATTAATCGTTCGTGCATATCAATGAATTAAACGAGCAAAATCACGAACACCAGATGTGTTTGTGCTGCAAACGGCTTGAATGGTTTATTTTCCTCCCAACCTGTCTTTCTTGTGTCTTGCAGACTGTGGAGTGAGGTAGGCGCGGCTGAGTGGTGCGCTCTTGAAAGGGGAAATTCGTTCACCAGCAACACATTTTCGTTCTGAGCTTTTTATATTAGTTTCTGCTGATTATTTTACACTACACAGTACAGTAATTCGTTTGAGATTTCTAAGTATATATATTTTTCTGTCAGCGCTTCCCCCTTTTCATCGCAGCCAGCAGATCAAAGCACTTTCTCAGATCAGAAAACTGCCAATTGGTGAGTGGAAATTTCCAACACATGACATGGGAAAAAATATGCTACACAATTATGATTATTTAAAAACTAATATTGGATTTATTTCAGATCACAACTTCTACAAGCAAAAAAAAAAGAACGAAAAAAACCCTGATTATGCTATAATCAGCCTGACCCTGCGGTGGGCGTGACCAATGCGATAATCGTGGCAGCCCTACGTAGTAGGGGTGTTGAAATTATATTCCATTTTGAAACATCTGTTTAAATCCAGTATTTCGACAGCCAGGTGCCTAATTTAGGAGAGGGGAGGCGGCCCAGTGCCGATAGGCACTTTGGTAGTTTGAGTTTTTCATGTCGCGTTTTGCTTCCCAGGTTGGATTTATTGTTCACTGCGCCGCCGTATACGTCTGACTTCAGTGTTGTTTGCCCGCCGCATGCAAGCAGTGCACCATGATAGTAATGTCAAACACACACTGTTGTAAATTCGGCACCTGGCAGTCGAAATACTGGATTTAAATTGTTGTTTCACAATGGAATATCAACACCCCAACAAAAAAATCAGACATCTGTAAGAGCATGTGAATATCTTAAAGGTCCCAATTCGTGCAGCTGTAACCTCTTAAAAACGTGTGTCTCTGGTCCATAAAACATGATTCTGGATTAATCTGTCGAAAATATAGCAACCCCGTTTGTTGTGACGGAGTTCTCACTTCCTCATCTCGTCGCTTCCCAAGAATGGCCTGTTTCTATAATATATTCAGAACTAACAGTTCCCATTGGCCGCTGAGGGAGAGCCCGCCCCAGGCTCCCAGCGGCCAATCAGATTAGCGTCTGTGGACCAGCACGCTAGGTTGCGAGTTATCGTTAACTTAACGGTACTACGCTAAAGAGGACATCTCAAAATGCCTAGACTTACCGAATGCACCTCTGCAGTTGCTGGATCACGTACAGTTGGCGTCGCTCCAGCTAGAAGTGTTAATTTTGTGGCTATAGACTAAATGGTGCAGGTAGCTTGTGTGAGAGAGACCCGCGCAGTATGCAGGAGGAAGCTAGTGACGTCCCAATTCCCCTCTGGGCAAACAAAGCGTTTGGGGGTGTGGCTTGGAGGAGACTGCAGGGGGAAGCTGGATAGGGACAAATCCAACTGTGGCAGTTCTGAGGTTGTGACCACTCATTACAGGGAGGGCTGACAGCAGTATATATGCATTTACAAGTAAAAACAGCTTTTGCACGGAATGGGACCTTTAACATTTGCGATACGACATTGGAAACAGGGTAAGAAACACCTTTATACCCGCGGCACCTCACACCACGGATGGTAACATTATGTGACTGAGTCCGGGAGTCAGAGGCAATGGGCGAAGGAAATGTAATGGCACTAGGGAAGGAGGAGAGGAGAGGGAGAAGCTCTGTCCTCACTAGAGACCCTGCACAGGGAAGGAGGAGAGGAGAGGGAGAAGCTCTGTCCTCACTAGAGACCCTGCACAGGGAAGGAGGAGAGGAGAGGGAGAAGCTCTGTCCTCACTAGAGACCCTGCACAGGGAAGGAGGAGAGGAGAGGGAGAAGCTCTGTCCTCACTAGAGACCCTGCACTAGGGAAGGAGGAGAGGAGAGGGAGAAGCTCTGTCCTCACTAGAGACCCTGCACTAGGGAAGGAGGAGAGGAGAGGGAGAAGCTCTGTCCTCACTAGAGACCCTGTCCTCACTGCACAGGCCTAAGATTTGGGCCCTAGCCCAGCCTGTGCCCGAGACAGTCGAGCCCTAATTGTGTATTTAAAAACCAGGCCCTACCCGACCATCTGGTCTTGGGTCCCGTCGGGTCCGGGTCGGGTAGCAGACCTCTAGTCCTCACCTCTCTTCTCTGCTGTGTTGTCAGTCAGCTTCAGTTTCTCCAGAGCCTGCTTCAGAGAGTCTGAGATCTTCTGCTGCATCCTCACCATGGGCTCATCGGCACTACAACAATCACATGAGCAGGGTTCTAGTTACAATCTGAGCTTTGTGGGGGTCTCAAAAGGCAAAATGACATTTGTACCATTCACTACCATTGTAGCGCTAAGTAGCAGCCAGGGCTCTACCGCTGTTTGTCTGGCATGCAGATTGAAAATTAAGCCATGTACATTCTAGTTTTGATATCGACAATATGACAAATGGCCTAAACTCTCAAAATGTTGGCGTATCCCTTTAAAGCCCCAAGACATTCTCACTCCCAACTCGTCATATCCTGCAGATCGGTGAGGAACCCTTGTCGTCACTTTGTCATGAGTGAGAATGTGTTGAAAGCCTGTGTTGAATACTGTGATTGGCTAGTTATGTTCTAGATAACCCTGATTGGTTGCTTTGGATTTTTAAATGAGGGAGAAGGAGGGGAAGTCATTTTAAGGATTTTAACAAGATAATTTAAACTTTTTTGTGGGAAAAACCATCCGACAAATTATTCAAAGTGGAGTATCTTATACACATCTTGAAACATGACTTTAGGGGGTCTTTAAGTAAGAAAAGAAAGGGGAACTGCCAAATAAAACGGCACTACAGTGAAGAGGATTCTCTCCACGCACAGCCTGCAGTAGAATGATCAGGTGCTGCTGGTCACTTGCAGGAACATCATAAATAAAATGAAGAAATTAACCACCGCACATTGAGATTATTACTGAGATTTATTTAGTGAACAACGCGTTTCGCGGGTAGCGTCGTCAGGTTCACTCATAACGCCATGAGTGCCCACACACAGGTGTGTTAAATACATCAGGGTCACATGACGTGCCCACACACAGGTGTGTTAAATACATCAGGGTCACATGACTAATTATCACATTATACAACAACGGCACTACCTCGGTCTGCAGATGGCCTCCAGAGGCTTCGGTGCGGAGATGATGTACCCGTTAAACTTTGTTTTTTGGTCATCGGCGTCGTTCTTCTCCGACGTCACTTCAGGTTTCACCGGCTCGGGGGGCTTCTCTTTGTTGTGGGGACCTTTTGTACAACCCTAAGGGGGGGAACAGCAGCATTACATCACTGTGTTGGACTCCAGAACAATGAGAGTTCATGCTGATATGACTAACAGCAAAGGTGCTAGTCAGTCTGTGTGAAGACAATAGACAATAGAAACATGACCATTTCAGTCTGCATCAGAGCATGTGAGCGGAGTGGAGCGTGGAGCGGAGCGGGGGGATTTTGGCTTGAGCGGTGAGCGGGGACCAGAGCGGTAGCGGAGCGAAAGTTGGAGCGGCACCGATCACCCGCTCAGTCCCGCTCCAGTTTCGATCACAACATGTTCGAACCAGAATGCATCGGTGTGTGGCCGTGTGCACACCCACTATTTTCTTGCCAGCTGCTGCGAGACGAGAAGGAAGAGAAACGAACATGCAGCCGACTCTGCTGAGCTCATGTGATTTGTAGTGAGCAATGCCCATTGCCCAGGCGTTTAAACTCAAATTAAAACACCCTGGCCTTTTATCTCTTTTATTCTTTTGAGCGGAGCAGAGCGGTGAGTGCAAGCGGGTGAAATCTGTATGGAGCGGGGAGCGGTCTGGAGCGGAGCGGTCTGGAGCGGAGCAGTCTGGAGCGGAGCGGTCTGGAGCGGGTGGAAAGGGCCGCTCCGTGAGCGAGGAGCGGTAATTATTTATCACCTCGCTCACATGCTCTGGTCAGCATGAAGACCCTTGAGCAGGGGTGCAGGCCAACTCTGTGTGTGTGTGAGGGGGGTACATCGTATATGTGTGTGTGTGTGAGGGGCAGTGGCGTGCCGTCCATTAGGCGAACTAGGCAAATGCTAGGGGCGAATGAGCCGTTGGGGGCGCCAGAGAAGGTAAAACAAAAAACAAAACAATTTTTTTTTTTTTTTTTACAAATACTTTTTCATGATAATAGGCCTACTATCATTTTACAATAGTAGACAAAAAATAAGCACAACAATGTCTTAAGTCTTTAAATAATAGTGAAATCATTTTTCTAATTCTGGCTTTCTGGCTGCCTGGGCTGCAGCACTTTCACCACGGTCCCTAATCCATACCACCCCACCCCCTGCGCGGCCGCGCCCCCTTCTACCTGCTCGGAGCTTTTTCCCAGAGTGGGGGAAGCCCAAGGGAGCTGGAAGGTGGGTGCTGAGGGTGCTGCAGCACCCCCTGGTGGCAAGAAATGGGATTTTCGAAATTGTTGGATTTGGCTATCTTGTGTTTATACCACCAACAAAATGCATTAAACAGTTTGTGCTTCCCAGCTCTAATCTTATTTCATACGCTCTCTCTTCAAAAGTGTTTGATTTTCATCATAATCTGGTTTTCCATAATAATAATAATAAGTTCAGTGTTTATGCCTGTGTTTCTGTCTGTTGTAGTGTAAAACGACTAAAGGGAGAGCAGGTGCTTATATGAAAGTGAGTGAGAAAAGGAGAAGATACTGAATAATGACATCACAACAGTATAATCCTAATGTTAATTTAAAATTAAATATTCTTCTAAATATGGATGAAAGTCCAAAAAACGTCAAATTTTCTTCGCCGCTGCCCTCGCGGGCAGCACCGAGAGTCCCTTCCTTACTGCACCCCCTACCTAAAAGTCGATTCTGAGCCTGCACTGCAGTGGTGGAATTAGCTGCGATATAATTTGTATTATATTTTCTTTGGGGGGGGGGCACCAGCACAAATCTTGCCTAGGGCACCAACTTGGTCAGGCACGCCACTGGTGAGGGGGGTACATCGTATATGTGTGTGTGTGTGTGAGGGGGTACATCGTATATGTGTGTGTGTGTGTGAGGGGGGTACATCGTATATGTGTGTGTGAGGGGGGTACATCGTATATGTGTGTGTGTGTGTGTGTGTGAGGGGGGTACATCGTATATGTGTGTGTGTGTGTGAGGGGGGTACATCGTACAGTATATGTGTGTGTGTGTGTGAGGGGGGTACATCGTATATGTGTGTGTGTGTGTGAGGGGGGTACATCGTATATATGTGTGTGTGTGTGAGGGGGGTACATCGTATATGTGTGTGTGAGTGAGGGGGGTACATCGTATATATCTGTGTGTGTGTGAGGGGGGTACATCGTATTGTACTCATTAACTCAAATCAACTCTCAATAACTGTCAAACTATTCATCATTCATCTAGTTTGACAGTTATTGAGAGTTGATTTGAGTTAATGAGTTATTAATTTGAGTTAGTGTGGACCAGTGATGTCACTGGTCCACACTTTAACACTCAATAACTGTCAAATTAAATGACAGACTTCAAAACAGTTTACAGTTTTCTGATATACTACTGATGTTCTAATGATACAAAGCTGGTTGAGTGTTCCTTTAAACCTGTATGCAACTTACAACAATGCTGAGGAAGTCTGAAAAGTCAGTCGTTCTTCTCTTGCAGCAGGACCAGCCCTGGAGAAGGTGACAGAGACATGGCATTGAGTCAATAGCTGTGTTTCCATTACAGTTTTTCGCAAAATAATTGCGATATTTCTACAACTTCGACAATGTACAATTGCGACTTGTAGGCGTTTCCATTGAAGTTGCGTTTGAGTGATTCCCCGTTGCAGCAGCTGCCACAGTGATTACGCACGGGGATCTGCTCCATATCCCGTCCCCTGCATGCTCAAATCCAACCAATGGTCAATGCAAATCACCACATGAAGTTACAACGCATATAAACGAGCCTGATTATCAATTCAAAAGAAAATGAGTGTCAACATATTGCTGGCTGCAGTGAATGCAGTGAGCGCGAGAGGCAGAGGAAAAAAGGTAGCCTACAACTGCGCGCACACAGACAGGCAGCCTGTCACCATGGACCGTTTCTGTCATTAAACATGATCTATTTTCCCCAGCTCCGCTTTTGCACAACACTCGTCTTTCTGCTAGGTAGCGTTGCTTAAAAGTTTTCCACTTGCTGCGGAGGTTTTGCCACGGCGTATCGAACCCTTTCTCCCTCATTTCCTTTCATTTTCCAAAGGAGAAGATGGGTCACATGACATGCAAATGCGAAAAATGCGTTTCCATTACACTTTTGCGATAAACTGCTATATCGACACGTCTGAAAAACCACCTCATGAGAGCGCAAAAACCTTTTGCGATATTTGGGAGGTTTTTCGAAATTTATGTGTTTCCATTACCCACTTTCTATTGCGATATTTAGATTTTGCGCATTTCTGATGGTAATGGAAACACGACTACTGCTGAGTCGACCAGCTGACATCATGTTCTGACTGAACCCCCCCCATAAAACTGGAACTCATATCTAATGTAATGCCTGTTTAACTGGGACTGTAAATTCATGTAAATTCCCTGGACATTTAATGCCTATTTAACTTAGCCTGTAAATTTCATGTACATTCAATGTAAACTCTTATTTAACTCCGACTGTAAATTCATGTACCGTAAATTCCGGACTATAAGCCGCGGCTTTTTTCCCGTTTTTTGGCCTTTTTTGGCCCCTGCGGCTTATATAACGGTGCGGCTTATCTATGGATTTTTTCAAAAAAAAAAAAAAAAATCTCTCTTTTTTAGCACTCTTTCTAACTATAAATCCACTTCTGTTTTAATTTCCTCTCTTGCCCTCTTTTAACAACATAACATAACATAACATAACACAACACAGGTAAGCAGAAAGAAAAAGACGAAGCAATCACCGCCATGAATGAGGAAATGACTCACCTGCTGGAGGCTGGAGATACACGGCTTGGGCTAAACTTTTACTCCGTGAAACACTATCGATTAAGTCCGACATCGCTCAGAGGTTTGAGCAGCTTGAAAACAAGTTTGAAAACGTGCAGAAGTCCATCCACTCACTCACTAAAGAAATGGCAACCGTGAACAGAGTTTCTAATGCGGAAAAGCGCATCAGCGCACTGGAGGACAAAAACAACACAGTGAGTCCGAAAGTGGATAAAATGCAAAAACAAATCGAAACCCTGCACACGCAGGTTGATGACTTAATCAGCAGGAGTAAAAGAAATAACATTCGCCTGATCAATGTAAAAGAGGGAGCTGAGATTGGTGACATGGACGCTTTCGTGGCAAAATCCTGTGTTACATCCTGGACCTGAAGGAAGGCGAGAAACCACCAGAGGTGGACAGGGCACACCGGGCGCCTCGGCCACGTCCAGACCCCGGCCTGCCACCGAGGGCCATCTTCATCTGCCTACTCCGCTGGCCCGACCGTCAACTCATCCTCCAGGCTGCGGGGAAGAAGCCCCTCACCTGGGAGGGTACGCGCTTTTTCGTCCGGCAGGACCTCTCCGCGTTGGTGCAACAGAAACGCGCAACATACAACAGCATCATCGAAAAGGTTAAAGTCAATGGATATCGCTTTGGCGTACTTTACCCAGCGAGACTCGTCATAACCATTGATGGACAGCGGCGGAACAAGAGCTCAAAGTGAAACTGCCGAATATCTTTTGAGTTGGACTGGTCAATAGTACTGTGAGTAACTAAAATAAAAAAATAAAAAACGGAATTCTCTCTTCTTTAGCACTCTTTCTAACTATAAATCCACTTCTGTTTTAATTTCCTCTCTTGCCCTCTTTTCACCACACCGCGGACACTGTGTGCACTGTAAAAAAAAACAAAAAATACCATTAAAACACCCGCGGCTTATAGTCCGGTGCGGCTTATATAAGAAAAAAATAGTCAACTTTGAAGGTGCGGCTTATACACCGGTGCGCCTTATAGTCCGGAATTTACGGTAAATCCACTGCCTATTTAACTCAGTCTGTAAATCTCATGTAAATCCAACGTAAATTCATGTATTATCCACAGAACACTTCACCACTCATGTACATATTGTATATATTTACTCGATTTGATTGCACTTGCAACTTTGTGATTGTCTTTAGTTATCTTCCTACTTCTTATCTCTGTATATTGATGTGACCGCTACGCTGCATACAGACACTAAGACAAATTCCTCGTATGTAACTTGCATACTGTGGCAATAAAAGTGATTCTGATTCTGATTAACTGTGTGTGTGTGCCCGGCACGAACAGGCTCAGATTCCTGCAAATCAGAAATTATGTTCGATCCAAGATTCACACCTTTGAAGCACATGCAAATGAGATGCACCGATTGACATTTTCTTGGCCGGTTCCGATTTCCGATTTTTGAATAGTCTGACTTGCCGATACCGATTTTCTTTCTAAGAACAATAATTGATGGGATATTTTTTGACGTTTTTATTTTTTTACTTTGCTTTAATAGAAAATTAAGATTCATGTCACATTTCTTATCATTTGCATGAGGTATGACGATCTCACTCAAAAACATCTCAAAACTAGAACGACTGCAACTCGGACTTATGCCTCCGCCATTAGTTCATTCTTGAGTCCAAATCGCCATTTGAGGCAAATTGGAAGAAAATCCGTCAAGGCGCTCCTGAGATGTTGCGTGACAGAGCTTGGAAATTGGGTGTGTGAGGTCACAGTGACCTTGAACTTTGACCACCAAAATGGAATCAGTTCATCCTTGCGTCCAAGTCGATGTTTGAGCCAAATCAGAAGAAATTCTATCAAGCCGCTCTTGAGATATTGCGTTAACCAACTTAGGAATGGCGTTCGTGAGGTCACAGTGACCTTGAAGTTTGAACACCAAAATGTAATCAGTTCATCCTTGAAGCCAAGTTAATGTTTGAGGCAAATTTGATGAAATTCCGTCAAGGCATTCCTGAGATATGGCGTTAACAAGCTTGAAAATGGCGTTGGAGAGGTCACAGTGACCTTGACCTTTGACCACCAAAATGTAATCCGTTCATCCTTGCGCCCAAGTGGGCGTTTTAGCCAAATTGGCAGGAATTCCATCAAGCCGTTCTTGAGATATCGCTTTAATGAACTTGGGAATGGCATCTGTGAGGTCACAGTGACCTTGACCTTTGACCACGAAAATCTAATCAGTTCATCCTTGAGTCCAAGTCGATGTTTGAGACAAGTTTGATTAAATTCCGTCAAGGCATTCCTGAGATATTGCGTTAACAAGCTTGAAAATGGCGTTCGAGAGGTCACAGTGACCTTGACCTTTGACCACCAAAATCTAATCAGATCATCCGTCTAAGTCGATGTTTGAGGCAAATTTGATGAAATTCCGTCAAGGCGTTCCTCAGATATCGCATTAACAAACATCGTACGGACGGACATACGTACGTACGGACAACCCGGATCCATAATGCGTCCGGCCTGGCTAATAAAATTGTTCCAGGTTACTGGACAGAGCTTTTCTTTTTTGTGTAAATACAATATACAGTGTGCGGACTTCCTCTTCTTTTATGGTGTGTATTTTTGAGTCCAGCACCTGTAAATTTTCACGGAGATGTGCGTGCTTCCCTTTTTGTTCTAAATACAATATAAAACAATTAATTCCAGTATATCCCACAGCTATCTAATGATCATGTATTTACTTTTCCAAAAGAAAAAAGGTGCAACAGAACAGGGGCTCCAGATGGAAAGTAGCCTATGGCTAAATCTGTTACAAAGCATCTCTTCCCCTATGGGGTTTAATGTTTTTTTTGTATATGTCCCTGCCAAATAAACTAATAAAATAAAAATAAACATCAAAATGTTATCCATGGACAAGGAGTTTATAGCCTATAGGTCTGGAGCCGAGACCTTCGAAGCCATGCCCACTCTACAGTTGTGGATTTGGCTGTTCTTGAGTAGATGAGGAAATGAGTTAAAAAAAATCATCACGCACAGTAAAGCTTGCACACTGGTCCAATGCGTTTTATTATTATGTTTGTCGTTCTATTTGCAATACGAAACAAATAGTCCTCTCCTGTATCCACGTTACAACGTGACTGACAGATAGCAGCAGCAGCTGATCTGCAGCAGGCAGCGGTGATGTGCACTGCAGCTGGTCGGGGAATGTAACCTGGACACAAGGCTCCATAGTAGCCTACCTTCACTTCGCCAAGCCGGCTGTGTTGCGCTGTGGCCGGGGAGAGAGAGGGGCCGGTGAGGTGAAGCGAGCCGCTCAGACTGGAGTGGACTCCAGCCGAGCGGGACTCGGCAACGTACCCTGCTCCTCCACGGCTTATTTTCAACTTGCATGTGTGACAAACTGTAAAATTTCCACAATGAGGAGGTAGGGCTGTGCGATTTTGCCTAAAACTAAAATTGACGATTTTTTCTCTCAAAACTCGATTTTCGATTTCGATTTATTATACTATTATACTTCTCTAAACATTTGTTGCCCTGCAGAGCTGAAGGTAGAACAACTCAACTTCCTGTTTTAGCTTGCCGCTGCTATGCTTAACTTGGGCAGTGGTGGCCCAATGGTTAGAGAAGCGAGCTTGTGACCGGAAGGTCGTCGGTTCAATCCCCGGGACCGGCAGGATAAATCTGGGTGGGGAAAGTGAAAAGGCAGCGCTTGCCCCTCCCTCATTACCACCACTGAGGTGCCCTTGAGCAAGGCCCTTAACCCCAACTGCTCCAGCGGAGCTGATCAGTGGCCAGCAGATCAGACTGTGGTTGTACTGGTCAGCTTCCAGGTGTGAATGTGTGTGTGAATGTGAACAGGGCACTCCTGAAAAAGAGAGCATTGCTCTCAGTGAGACTCCCCCTGTATAAATAAAGGTTAAAAAAAAAAAAAAAAAAAAAAAAAAAAAAAAAAAACTTCCTGGCTGTTGCTTGCTAACTTGACACTGGTGGATTTGCGTGTTCCTCCGTGAGATAATTATATTAGTGTCTAAGCGACCACCCGTGCTCGGAGTTATATCTGTACTAGAATAACACAAAGTCACAACAGGAATGCGTGGAACTGCGATAGCAGTTAGGGGGAAATTCAGACACACAGGGACAGGTGAGTCAGCTGAGGCAGCCATGAATACAGCCAATCTATCAGTACTCGGTGGCCTCACGTGTTGTTTTGTTATTATGTGAACTGGCAACGTTTTATCGTCCGGTGATAATGTCTGTGTTCGTGTGCGCGCGTGAGTGTGTTGTGGCAATCGTTATCTTGTAGGCTACAGCCTGCAGTGCAACAAGCTGCTTTTTGGTCGGAGGTGTTGAAATAAGTCCATTGTGCTGCTGTTTTTAGTAGCCAGTATCACAGCCTCTAGAGAGACTTTACACAAGTAGCAGCATGTGTACATGAGAGAGAGCCGCCCCGCGTAACGTACTTACCCTAGTTAAAGTGAAAATTAAATTTAAATTAAAAAAAAAAAAAAAAACGATTTTACGATTTTCATTTTTTTAACATCGTCCTAACTAATTAATTCGATTACGATTCAAAATCGATTAATCGCACAGCCCTATGAGGAGGACATGCTGGCGTGTGTTTCCTTTTGGCTGCGCGCACGTCACGTGAACGCGTGCAGCTGCAGGTAATTGACCAAACAAAAAAAGGGGAAAGCCGACCTGCGCACAGAATCGGCTATGTGGAGGACTGACCGGAGCCGGTCACCGGTCGAGGCCGATCACGTGAAAAAATAAATCGGTGCATCCGTACAAATGAACATAATCTGGGACACATTTTTGGTCTACTTTGACAAGTTAGGGGTGACGGATGGCTCGCCCGGCTGGTGTCTCATGGACCCCTTGCGTGGGTCTTATAAACACATAAGCACCTTATGCTGCTGAAACCATATTGTAATGTTGAATGCCGATGATGTTTTTTTTCTCGCTCTCTTTGTCTCTTTCTTTTCCTGTGTCTGAGCTTGTTTTGTCTTGTTCGTATATTGTTCTATTTTTTATAAAATATTGAAGAAAAAAAGTGCGTGTGTATAGGTTTTACCTTCAGTGCATCGTGGAATACTGGAACTCCTGGATGGTAGATGCATGTATCTTTGGAAAACACAACACAAGTTTGATTAGCTCACAAACCACAGAAGCAATATTATGAGCAGTCCGTTTTTTGAGCTATTTATGCATTCTGGTTAGACCCAACTAGGGCTCTTAAATATGAATACACAATCAATTTCTCATCCTGGAAAGACATGCACTTACATGTATGTCGGCATATTCTTTTGACAGCGTTCTGAATACAGTCATGGAACAACTTGGTGTCTGATGCTGCCTTCACACGCTCAGAGTAAATTTGACTTCTCACCATTCAAGTGCTTTTGTTCAGAGATTTAATTAATTAATTAATTGATTAATGGAGGGGGGGGGGGTTACAAATTGAGCAGAACAGAGCTAATTTGCTGGTTTGTTAATGTGTACCCTACTAGTAGTAAGTGATATTTCCAACAGCATTTGAAGACAGCATAAGTCTGTTGAGTGTTCTCCACCACAGTGCACTTAAAAACCAGGCAACTTTAAGCTTTCAGGTTAGGATGGAAGTTACACAGTGACTTGGGTGAAAAGCTTAGTGAGTGCACTGAATGGAAACAGGCAAATATTTCTAAACATATTTGGCAATCAACTTGGAACAACCTGGGAATATTTGCATCACTTTGAACTGATGGAAGAAATGGGTAAGTAGGCTAACTAGATCATGATGAATGGCTGTAGTGTTTATACTTTTTTACGAGCGACAGCATCGAAAATGAAAATGGAGCGATGATGGAATGTTGTCCATGGCAACATCATAAATTGCTGTAGTGTAAACTGTGAATTTAGACATCATCATCTTTGAATGAGGGAAGATTATAAGCAATCATTCCTGTAAAATGTGGGCATATACTTTAGACTAGAGCCCAACCGATACTAACACAAATAGAACAAATATAAAATATAACTCGAATTAAGAAAAAAGATCAAATATACACAACATGACTTAAAAAATACAAAATAAAAACATATCGGCATATCGGCCGATACCGATATATCGGTTATCGGCCAATATCGGCCGATAATATCGGTGGACCGATATATCGGTCCACTTTATCACTCTACTTTAGTAGAGTTACTACTTTAGACCAGCGGTTTTCAAAGTGTGAGGCGCGCCTTCCCCTGGGAGGTGTGAGCCAACTTTAGGGGAGGCGTGACGTTAGGGATGCAGCGGTTTCCGGTTTGAAGGTATACCGTCATACCTTCTCCACGGTATCAGCTGTTTCCCCAAAACAACGTGCCCAGATTGCTTGCAGAATGCAGCTTACGCGGCCCCTCCCCCTTGCTGCATATCTACCTAGACGGTAGACGCACAGCTGTGAGGAGCTGTCTTTGACTGTGTTTACAACCGTGTGTGTGTGATAAAGCAGGAGAACGCAAGGACCCCCCTGAACTTTCCCCCCCATCTAAAAAGACGACGTCGGCTGTATGGGAATATTTCGGCTATTGTAAAAACACAGATGGCCATACATAGCCTCAATGCGAGACTCATCAGAATTAGGGATGGGCATTTCTAGCAAAAACACTATTCGAAATTCGCTGGCCAAAGTCGACTTTTAATCGAAATTCGAAAAAAAAAAATATATGTAAAAAAAAATCTTTTTATTTATTTTTTCGTGTGTGAGTGAAATGTTGCATTGTCTCCCCTGATTCTAAGTCTAAAGGTCCTTACACACCGAGCACGTTTTTTTCGTGCGATTAATTCGCACGTCAATAATATTTTCCGAACCTATATTAGTCAATGCAACCGTGCTTACCAATTGCGGTGTTTATTTTTTCGAACCACGGTCGATTTTTCAGAAATTCGCTTCCGACGTGTACACATCTGTGGCTGTGATTGACAGGTGGGGCAAAACTCGCATCGCAATTTCGTGCCGTATATTCGCATCGCTCTTGATGTGTAAGGACCTTAAGGCTTTATTAATTAATAGAAAAAGCTTCTGCTGTGGATTTTTAGCTCAAACAAGCATTGCACCACTGAAGTAAAGAACATGTTTACATGACATTGACATTTTCAAAAATAAAAAACAGTTTTGACAATCATGAGTGGTTCATTAAATATTTAGTAGGCTCAGGTCTGAGTGCCAAAGGGGTGCCAAAGTCACCCCCTCTCCCTCTTCATGGGATTTCATCCGCCATTCATTTTTCCATAAACCTTGCTTAAAATGCTTATAAAAATTGTTTTACTTGCTCAAACCAAGCGATTCGACTATACTTAGAATCAGGGGAGACAATGCAACATTTCACTCACAAAAAAAAAAAAATCGAATTGACTGACAAGTCTCGCGTTGAGGCTAAGATGGCCAGGTCTTAGATCTGCGTGAGCACCACCCGTCGTTATTTGTCAAATTCAAGGTACATTAAAACATTGTCTTGCTTCAACATACATCGCATCGGACATAAACCATTTCCACCCGCAGGTTTGAGGAGTAGCTAACAAACGTCAGATAAATACTCTTTCTAGGCTTTTTTGTATCTGTTGGGGAGCTATTTCCGAATAATTTTACAAGATTTATGGGGCCGTGGAACTGTCTGTCCTGGCTGCAGACACAGTCCATAGGGGTTGAACATTACTCGATACACTACACAGGGTGGGTATCCCGCTAGTTATAATAAAGACGTGTTAAAAAAACAATTAGAAGTCCTTCAGAGTGGATAAAGATGTTTAAAAGAAGATATTTGAAAAAGAAGGATAAAGACGTTTTAACATCTTAAAGAATATAGGATGAAGATGTTTACAATATTTTTGGAACTCGTTATGCCTGAGTGGAGCATACAACAATAATAGTACCGTAATAGCCTAATGGCAATAATAATTAGGGCTCGGTTAAAAAAATCGATTCTCCGATTTTTAATCGATTTTTATTTTAATCCTTTGATATCGATTCATATGTCCAGAGATCGATTTCTTTTTTTTTTAATACATACAGTATATATCATATTATAGGCTGTGTGTGGTAGTTGAAACTAGGGCTGGGCGATATGACCAAAGTCTCATATCCCGATACAAGTCATTTCATATCCCGATACCGATATATATCACGATATAGCATATTTTCTGTAAATTCTATTTATAGTTTATATAAAATGACCACATGGCCATTTATTTATGTAGAAGTTGAACCAGTTAAAATGTTGTCAAACCTCACAAAGGATACATGCATTCAGAATACAGATAAGCATGGCTATTCTTTACAACACAAATAATAATAATTAGTTGCAGGGCAGTAGAATGAAACACAAACTGAACCACGCCACTAGAGATGCTGCGATCGAGATTTTTCAATTCCGATCCGATTTCGATATTTTAGCTCAAAACCGATCCGATTCCGATCAAATTTCGATACCCGATTCGATACCGATTTCGATCCGATACCGACACAGCCCATATTTAAGTCTCTCTATGCTGTCTGATAGCTAGCAGGCAACAAACATTTTTAGGGTTAGGTATGTATGTGTGTGCTTTGGTAATATAGTATGTAAACGATTTAGTTCATCTAATTCATTTGATGTAAAACTAAAACATAACAATCAAATTAGGGCTGGGCGAGATGGATGATTTAATATTCCATAGCTCTGACCTAAGCAAATCTGACATCACTATTGTGATATAATATTTTTTTTAGTAAAGTGTATCACTCAATAGTCAATACAAAAAATAATGGCTTTTATAGAACCGAAAGCCTAGCTGCTTAGTCTGCAGATAAAACATAAAAAATTACATTTAGACTCTTATTGGCATGACGGCAACATATAAGCGGTCTGAATTTTGCATGGGGCCAGTTATAGTGAGGCATGGAAAGCCTCACTATACGCCATCATATCTGTGTCGTTTCACTTTTGACTGAAAAATGATGCCTGTAGTCTAGATTAAAGAAAATACATGTATGTGATGTTGACAATTATGTAGGCTATGTGCGCATTCGTTTTCCTTATAGATCATGAGTGCTCCGCAGCTAGCTACGTTAGCTTGCATGTAACGTTTAGCGTTAGTTGATTTTGGAGACACAAACCCTGGACGTTTCATTTTGAGTAGGCTAATGCATGAGGTTCTCTATGGTTTACGCCAGCTCTGGGAGTATGAAATGCTTTAAATGCGGGGGTTTTGGTCACAACAAGCTTGTGGAGCGCTGCCCTGCTAGATAGCCTAACCAGCTAGATAGCCTAACCAGCTAGCTAACGTTAGCCATCATCACAACAGTTAACGTTAACGCCAAAACAAATCCGCTGCCTCATCCCCACGTTTGGTTTAGCGTAACGCCAGCTCAGACTTTCCCCTAATCTCAGAAACCTTGCGGGACATGTATTGCAAATTGCAATAGTGGTTGTTTTGTTATAATTTGAAACTGTCAAACTGGTGCGGACGCGTGATTTCGAATCGCACATAGGTTAAGGACGGGTGTGTCTGACGTTTTGGCCCTGGCCATCCTAGGCTCAACGCGGCCTCTGTGCTGCTGCGGCTGCTGCTGCTGCATGCTGGATAGAAATCCTGGAGCGGAGTCATGGAATGGAGTGCTTATATCGGAGCCTTGGATCGGTCATTTTCGCTGGAATCCGATCCGATCCATGTTTTTTGGCTGATATCGCGCCGATATCCGATCACATGATCGGATCGCAGCATCTCTACACGCCACCAGTTCGATTTTCAAAGAGGACACTAGCATTTGATGTGTTTGATTTAAGCACTAATTTCGAATCATATCTAAAAGCTGACACTAGGCGGCAGTATTTCTTTAGTCAACGTCAAAATACCTACATGTTCAGTAGAAGAAGAATAAAACGGTAGAAGAAGAAGAACAACGTTAACCAACACAACTCACACAGGGAAAGCTAAAAGCTAAAGCTAACGATAGACGTTTTGTTGTCAGCCCTCAAGGGATTTCCTTGGGATGATGAGAGGAGATGTTTTGCCAGGTTTAACGTTAGGAGGACACACGCAAATATGTATCAAACGCAGACTTAACACAGCGCAAATGCCTGGGTAGATTAGGCGGACGGAATGGAGGTAACATCTCCCTGCTCTTTAGCCTACTCACGGCTGATTTGTGCCACTTATAAAGGGACGCAACGGGCTTGTTGACACAGTCTGGTGCGTGTGTGGACTGTGGACGTGAGTAAAAAAGAAAGCACAGCGTCATCCAAATGACGGACAATATTGCCGTAAAGAGTGTCATTTGCAAACAATAGGGGTGTCACAATATATCGTCCCAAGAAATTTCGCGATAGTAAAACGTCACGATATGTATCGTTGAGATGAAATCTCATATCGTGATTTTTTTTTTTTTTTTCCAAAAATAGACAAAGAAACGTCTTTGTTTGTTGAAGTTCAATGTGTGGAAAGTAGTTCAGTTGAACAAGTCTCTGAAGAGACACATGAGAAGTTATACAGGAGAGAAACCATTCAATTGAGTTTCTGGCAAAACTGTTTACTTGACAGGAAAAACTGAAGATGCATAAAAAATAGACTAAGAAAAGTCTTGTTGTTTGAGTTTGAAGAAAAACTGAAGATGCATAATGAGAATTTATACTGCTGAGAAACCTTTTAGTTCAAAGTAAATCTAAGTGACGGTGTAACTCATTCTATTTCAAGATAAGCCTTATCTCCAATCTCATGTTTTTTCTAGTTGTTATTGTAATAACAATTTCCCACAACAGCATGTTTTGTATTTGTGCATTTCAAATAAAATACTACTTTTCCAGTCATATATTGTCATTATTCAAGTTTAAAAAAATATTGTTAAAATCGTATCGTATCGTATCGTTATCGTGAACCCAGTATCGTGATACGTATCGTATCGTGAACTGAGTGTATCGTGACACCCCTAGCAAACAACGATATAAACGATAGAGCATCATATCATACGAAATACATTTTCTATCGTCCAGACGAAATATATCGTCATATCGCCCAGCCCTAGTTGAAACATAGTTTCAAGTTGACGTTTATTTATGTTTGTAGTTGAAACAAAAACATAAATACTGTAGGCCAGTGGTTCCCAACCTACGGTACGCGTACCGTGGGTGGTACTTGCGCCCCCTGCTGGTGGTACTTGGAAGGCTCTGTAATTTTTTTTTTTTTGCAAAATCCATGGTGGTCATTAGTAGTAGTTTTCAAACATGTGAAAGTGAAATAATAATAATTATTAATATTATTGGCAGTGTTTCTCAAGGTAGGTGGTACTTGCGCCCCCCCCTGCTGGTGGTACTTGATCCCTGGAATCCCAATGTTTAAATTATGAAATAAACCCAACTTTAAAATCAATTGTAAAACATGTTTATCTATCAAAATAATACTACGAATGAAAATAAACTTGTGATCATTGAAATTGAGGTTTATTTTGTGTGTGTGAGAGAGAGAGAGAGAGAGAGAGAGACACACACACACTGTACAGTTGATATTTATTGTTTGTTTACAATAAATACTGTTATTTGGAATAAATTTGCCTCCTGCGTGAACTGTGCATAGCTGAATAGACTGTATTTTAACGTCGGTCATATGGTGCCTGGTGGTAGCCAACTACTTTCTCAGGTGGTACTTGGTGTAAAAAGGTTGGGAACCACTGCTGTAGGCTACATAAATGGAAATGTTTGATCATTAATATCTACTTTTAGAAATTATATAGGCTGAAATCAAATCACTGTGCATAATTGTGAAAGTGTCTTTATTGACAGATGAAAAGGCTGTTATTTACCCTTTGTCACCACCTGGTGAGTAAATATATGTGTAACTAAAACCATTCAAATTGACAAACGGTCCGCAACTTTTTTTCCCCATGTAGCTACCGGTCCTTGGCGCAAAAAAGGTTGGGAACCCCTGTGTTACATAACTGGACAATCATGTAATTCAGGTTACAGCTCAAAAAACACGTTTTAGTATCACTAACCAAATCGATATTGAAATTAATTGAATCGGAATCGGATTAATCGATTCGGAACCTTGTGAATCGGAATCGAATCTTGAAATTTGAACCAATACCCAGGCGTAATAATAATCGCTGTCTATATGTTTGGGACAACGGATGGAAATTAGCCTCGTGCTAAATCCGGCAATTTTTACACTTTTACTATGCTCCAGGTTTTACTATCTGTTTCTGTGGTTTCTGTGTTCATTAATTTTGCACTGTCCCATCCAAATAAACGAATAAAATAAAAAAATGTTCTCTGAGGGGAGGCTCAGTCTCCCTTTGAAAAGCCCTGCTTTAGACCAGTGATCCCCAACCGCTGGGCCGGGGACCGGTCATCAAAGCATTTGCTGCTGGGCCGAGAGAGAGAGAGAGGAGGGGGAGAGAGAGAGAGAGAGAGAGAGAGAGAGAGAGAGAGAGGAGAGAGAGAGAGAGAGAGAGAGAGAGAGAGAGAGAGAGACTAGGAGACTATTTGCGCACAACTGTGCAGACTGCAGAGCTGCCAGCCTGCACCTCAGCCCTGCGCCCACCTCACACACACGTACGCGAGGTAATTAAATGGTGATGGCCTGCTGATACGTGTGTGTGTGGTTGTAAGAATGTAGCAATCTTGAGAAACTTGGCTTGAGTTTCTTCAGATCAAATGAGATCTGACCTATGGAGGATGACAGACAGCGCAGAGGGAAGAAAGAAAGGAAGGAAAGCTTGCTACTTTTCATACTACACTTGCAAATGACGGTGGGCTGAAAAGTAGGCTATGTTTGGCACATCTGCATTCTGGATCAAAGTCAATTAAGAGTCATTAAAGCAGCTAAGAGCAAGATTTTTGATTGTTATTAAACAGTCTAAATGTAATATTGATGCATCACATCTTACTTATAATATTAGCTGAGACCAAAGCCGTGTGAATCGGAGATTGCTCTCTTGATGATTATAGAGTCTGTGTCTGTCTTCCGGCGGGCCGGATAGACCAGGAAGTGAAACGAAACGGCAGCTGCCTTGCCTTCAACCGTTTCGCTCTGCCTAGCAACATACCATAAACAAGGAGAACGCCATGCAGGGGCTTGCTACTCTCGCAAACATCTCTTGTTATGTTCTAACAGTTTGTTTGGAAGTAATTTTGTTATTATGGCCGAAGTGGCTGCTGCAAACCGTTTTATTTCACTTCCTGATCTGCCCCGGCCGCAGACAGACTAATCGTCAAGACAACACTGGCCGATTCACTCGGGGTTCAAGCGAGACTACTCGGCGTTGGTCTCGTCTACTATTAGAGGTAAGATGTGATGCATCGATATTAAGATTAGACTGTTTTATAACAATCGAAAATCTTAGTCGTAGCTGCTTTAAGAGAGCGAGCACGAAAATTAAAGTAAAAAGACAGGAGCGAAAGCAGAGGATCATTAAACATGCTTTTTTCCAGCACGCATTAAAAGACCCCGCCCTGCGCTGGATCGGTTCATTTGTACGTCAGGTTACAATGCACACCTCTTTGTGCAGTAACAAAGACGACTACCGGTAGTCTTCTAATCATAGTGTTGCAAACGCATTTCTATCTTGTGGCACTGGCCATCCACAATATGGATTTGAAGAAACAGTATAACGCAGACATGAGAGAGAAAGTGGAAAAAACACAGGTGTGGTGTGTGGGACAGACACTGGCGAGTTAATGTTTTCATTAGGGGTGGGGGGAAAAATCGATTCACCTAAGTATCGCGATTTTTAATGTCACGATTTTTTGGATCGATCTTTTATTCCAGAATCGATAATCGCAAAAAAATTTTTTTTTGGGTGCTTGCAGTCAGGCCACTCACTGAACAGCAGGCCAGGTGCCGCCTACTGGTTTACTAGTGGTTTTATTACTTTATTAGTTAGTCTGAAGTAATAATTACACTTCAGGGTTAAAGTGGGTGCATCTCATTGTAAAATTGGACTTCAAACGGCCCAAATCTGGCTTCAAACGGCCCAAATTTCACGCGCGTTGGCCCATATCGGCCTAGCCTGCTTGGTATCTAATGCCCGGCCTGAATTATGATCCCAGTCCGCCCCTGTTTTTAACTATATCGCCCAGCCCTACTCATGATATATAATATACAGTCTCTAGTGTATGATTCAACTTTTCCCATGTTCTAATCTAGTGTAAAAGAGCAAACAAACTGAAAAAAGAAAAGAAAAAAATAAACAAAAATCGCAATAAATCGTAATATCGAATCGCAATAATCGTAGAATCGCAATACTTAAGAATCGCAATATAAATCGAATCGGCACCCAAGAATCGTGATAGTATCGAATCGGGAGATAAGTGAATCGCCACAGCCCTAGTTTTCATATTCATATTCATAGGCTACCATAGTCATACGTATTATGAACTATGCGCTATGCGTTTATCCAATCAGCCTCCCGAGTCCGCAGCAGCATTGTCAATTTTAAACCGGTCCGCGGTGCAAAAATGGTTGGGAACCCCTGGTTTAGACAACCTCCCAGAGCAATCAACAGAGGTAATGAATAAGACTCCCAGGAGAAAGCTGCATGCCCTTATCATTTTAATAGCTGATAACTGATATTGTGGTTTGAAGGGGTTGGTAGGCAGAGGGCGACACGGCAGGCGGCACCATCGCACCAGTTATTTCACTATTTCTCTATAAAACTAGTACTTTGACAAGATGGCAAGAACAACGAAAGCAATTGACACATTTATGTGTTGAATGAGTCAATATTCCACACACAGCAGCATTATAAGCATAGTGCAATAAGGAGAACTGTGGAGCCCCCCAGGGGTCGCCTGGGCTGGTACAAAAACAATATGGAAAATCAGTGGGCATGTTTTTATTACAATTTACTCCTAAACTGTGCCCATGGATTAGTAAACCTTGTCCACAGATTCTCGCGCGCTCAATGCCTAGTTGCCCATAGCTTGTCCTCGCCTGTCCCAGCAGCTGTTCGGTCAGTAGCTCCCCTGGCCCATGAAGTTTGCGTTTTCTCAGCAGGAGTCATAGTAATTGTCTCAGGAGTTCGAGTTGATGATTCTTCTATAAATAGGTCATGAATGATGACATCAATTTCATTGTGACATCATTACTGATGTCATATGGCTCATTTCCACCACATTTTACAGCCCTGCACAGCTCGTCACCACTCGGCTCTATTTGTTTCAACCCGATGGATGTTTTGTTTCCACCGCTGCTGATCTGCCCCCGCCCACAACTGGTCGTCATAGCGAGCGCATATCTGTCCTTCGCCTATAGTCGAAGTAGGCTATAACATTACATTAAAATTAAATCCATACACAGAACTTTTAAACTGTTTATGAAATACTCATGCCTCTAAATGACCTACAGTGTACATGGGCAAATGTGACAATCGGCCAGGAGAATGGATATCACTTTGTTGTTAGTCAAACTCACATGCATGCGCTGCGTGAGGGACGGGGGTTGCGCTACAGAGTGAAGCCTCTACCCCGGCGGCCTCTCACCAGGCAAGACTGCGGCTTCACCAAAGCCCCGCCTGCGGCCTAGCGGAGCCGACGCTGCACTCAACTACAAGGGCTTCCTGAGCAGCTGACTTTTTCTCTCTCAAAACAATTGAAACCCACCGCCATGTTAAAGCTGTAGGGGTGCACCGATCGATCGACACGCAATCTGTATTGGCCGATTTGGACCTCAAATATGTGATCTGCTGTTTCCGATATTCCTTTAATGTTGCCGATCGCATAGCCGATCATGCTGCACGTGAGAAACATGAGGCAGCCCATTTTCATGTCTTCAATGTCTATCGTTTAACTTTCATATTGTGCTCTAGCGTTTATATCATTGTGTTGCAAAGCACACGCTTTGCTTTCGTCAGTGTACTCACCTCCATGCACACACCGCACCAGACTGTCAACACACCCCTTGCGTCTTTGAATCACACAAATCAGCTGGTGATTAGAGCAGCCTCAGCAGAGAGAAGTTACCTCCAGTCCTCCCGCCTACCGAGGCATTTGCATGCTGTTAAGTCCGTGTGTATTAAAGTCCCAGATTGACACGGTGCTACTGTGGTAGTCGGGGTAGTGCACGCGCACACACAGACAATTTCCACGCAAGCATTGATGTTCCCGCGGGCACTTTGAAGGAAGCGAAAGTGTGCGGCTGAGTATGTGGATGTGCGCTCCGTTCAGACGGACTTTCTTCCTTTCTTTGAACATCAGTTGAACATGTTCTAATCCCCTTCTTCCATGTGTGCGTATATGACCAACCAGTAAGTCATTATTATGTTAATATTCCTGTATTGCATTCCCTTTTGGTTTTAGATCGATCTACCTGCAATCATTGCAATAACGTTTGTTGCTTGCATTTGCCGTTTGATTGTCTGTTGCGCTAATTAATGCCACTACTCAGATGGAGTTTAGCTGGTGTGTAGCTTGTGATTCTGTTGTTTCTCCCGTCATGTAACCCTGTCACCATTATGTAGATCGCACTCATAGTGCTGCTAATTATAACACTGTAACTCGGCCTCGATGGGCGGGTCGTTTTGATGTTCGTTCGATGCGGATCCCAATGTATGACGGTTATTGTGCATAACCCCGGTTCTATGAGTGGGAGCTCTTTGGCTTTAGTCATGGTTCAAGACTGGTGTTTAAGAGTAACTGACTTACAGTTTACCTAATTATCATTTATATATTATTAGTTGTTAATTATCACTATAATTGGCCTATATAACAGCAAGCTTGGTTACTGACCTGTTTGTATATTTTATTGCCTCCTTTTTCCAGACCACACACAATCCTACTATTCCTGTCATAATGCTGTAAAGAGCCTATACTGCTGTACTGTACTGAAGAGAACTGACAACTAAACGGTTGAACTCCCATCTGTCTCCTGCCTCGTGTTTTTACGGACACCCCAGGGCGTATATATATATATATCGGTGATCGGTAATCGGTAATCGGTGATCGGTCGATGATCGGTTGGGCAGATATTTCTCATAGGTGATCGGCAATCGGTGATCGGTGGCAAAAAACGTGATCGGTGCACCCCTATAAAGCTGAGTAAGGAGATCGATTTTATTTCACCAGAGGCGAAGGCAGCAACACAAAAGACTGATGGAAATAACATAACAGAAGAGAAGGTAAGCCTCACTAAACTGGTGCATTGCATTGACAGTCAGTAGATAGAGTAAACACGATTCTGCCTGACCAATCAGTCGTCTACAATGTTTTCACGTCACCGTATGAACCCGGGTTCACAGCGCTAGAACCTCAACAGAGCAGGGACCAAAAGCAGCACGACTCAACCCCGACTCAACCCGGGCTGTCCACGTTTTTGATCGGTGGAATGAGACAAAAAAGCGAGACGAGCTGGGCGGGGCCTCGTTGATACCAGCGGTGGAAATGGGCCATTAGGCTTGAAACACAGGCTGTTGCCTTGAGTGATACCACTGATGATGTCATCAGTTATGTCATAAGACTGTACAATGTCTATGACATCATCACCAGTGGGACAAAGGCTGAAACACAGTTTGCTGACTCATCACTGATGACTCATCACTGATGCCGTCATGACTGATGACATCACATCGAAGATCTGGCTCCATCATTAGTAGGGCTGTGAATCTTCACTGGCCTCATGGTTTGATTACGATTCAGAGGGCTACGATTCGATTATTAATCGATTATCGATGCGATTTATTTTTTCTCACTTTCTTTTTTCTCACTGTGTGGCTGCATTTGGAATTGCATTGTATTATGATCCATAATTAAAATGAACAAATGCATTTACTTCCATTATCTTTTATTAATACAAATGCTGCCCTCTGTTACAAGAGTTAGCCACCAGGTGGCAGTCAGGGTTCCAAGCATGCAGGAAAGCGACAGTAAGACTGCAGAAGAAGAAGCACAGAGCCTGGTTATTAAGAAGAAGAAGAAGCACAAGCTTTACTGATGTTAAGTTGCAATTAGGGATGGTCCGATCCGATACTCAGTATTGGTATCGGAGCCGATCCGGCCAAAATCACTGGATCGGATATCTGGTGTGAAAAAGAAGTAGAATCCGATCCGATCCATAGCCTAAACTATCACTAAATGCTTCACTAAACTTTGAGCAATGCGCCGTCACGGACACAGATGAACAACCGCAGCATGTGAACAGAGTGAGATTGCACTGTGCGTTGTCACCACAGCTGTGTTGATCAAGGAAGAAAAAAGCCACGTGCAATTTAATACGATGCGAGGGTTTTTAAGCATTGGAAACTTCAACACCGCGGCGCAGACTGCCTGCCTGGGTCACTGTATCACACACAAACCTGACAGCAACGTTACAGAGAGCGGGAGAGAGGAGATCAGATGCAGATTCACTCCAACTAGACACCGGTGAGCCTCAAAACACACCGGCAGCCGCGTCAATTCCGCGCAGCACAGCATGCTATCACAATTAATAATAGGCTACGTTACCATTCCCAGAAGTGAAGTCAAATCTACGCACTTTCTGCATAACGGATCGGCAGATTAACGCTAATAAACACTCACCCAACTCAGCAGCAATAAAGTTAGTTGTTCTCTCCTCCTGTTAGTCCTTATTATAATTAATCCCAAAAGTCAAAATCTTCCTTGAAAACAGCAAATAAAACTAGATTAGGCCATGTGTCCATGTTTACAAACACCATGATCCGTGAACTGCGCTCCGCCCCTTGTTTCACGCAACACGAAAGTAGGGGTAACCTCGCGTCACCAGGCTCTCGCTCAGGACTCGGGGAGACCAGGGACAGTTATAACAAGGACGCGCGCGTGTGTGTGTGTGTGTGTGCAAAAGAAGCAGCAGCATTAGTGCATTACTGAGTCTATGTTCTGGGATATAGCCTTTCATTTAAGGAATATTGTTCCACAGATTGAACATGCTGTTTAGATGGCTGGGTTAAGCAAAGTGCATTGGTAAATTTATTATTAACAGCTTAATTGTATAAGCGAGGGAAAAAGATCGGATCGGGTTGATATCGGTATCGGCAGACACTCAAGATTGTGGTATCGGATCGGATATGGAAAAAGTGGTATCATGCCATCCCGAATTAATATTAATAATAATAATAATAATAATACATTTGTGTAATTTCATTTTCTAAACAAATCTTATTTTTTGTTTTTATAATGCATTTGCACTGAAAGGATTTGTTTAATTAATATTTGTGAACTTTCATTTTCATATTTTTTTTTTTACAGTTATTGTTCATATTGTGCTTAATTTATTAAGTAAAAGCGTTATAGATAATGAAGTAGCCTACGCCTCGTCATGTTCATTCAGGGATACTATGACAGTGGTTTGGGGCCCCCACTCTAAGATGTTGCATAGGGCCCCAAAAGGCCCAGAAGCGGCCTAGTTTTCCGTCCCGTTCAAAGATGCAGGGGTACCTCGATGACAAATCATTTCCTCGTCCTTTGTTTCTGTGCGGGCGGACACGGTTCTTTCTTGTTCATTGAATTATCATCTTGCAGCTCAATTTGTGATGCCGATGCTGACGCAAGGTTAGCGACAGCGTTATTAGTCGGGGCTTTGACCCAGCCAGAGCCAGACTTCATCTGCTTTTGACATCTTCACGGTGCGTCGTCGTCTTGCAGCCGCTGTGTGTGCGAGCAGTAGGTGTGGGTAGTAGTGGGTTAAAAATATATATATATTTCGATATTGAATCGATGTTCATGTGAAGGAACAAGTATCGATACATAAATCCCAGTATCGATCTTTTAAAATGCATTTTACAAAAAATAAATAAAAAAATAATAATAATAAACATAGGCTATAATATTATAGGCTGTGTGTGGTAGGTAAAACATAGTTTCAAGTTGACGTTTATTTATGTTTGTAGTTGAAACAAAAACATAAATACTGTAGGCTACATGTGCATTGTGCATGCACCATGAGCCAGATGTACAGAGCTCAAATCTGTTTGCACTATAATGTTTGTGAACTGGAAATGTTCATGAGCTGTATTTTATTTTATTTTATTTTATTTACAAAGCATTTATACTTTATGAAACACTGTTAACAACATGCTGCTGTTCAATGATTCTGTTGTATAGTGGAAATCTAAATTTGTTTGGCTTCTCACAGAAGACTGTAAAGAAAGAGACAGAAGACTGTAAAGAAAGATAAGATATTGAATGACTGACTATGTTGGTCATGTTTAAATAAAAAAGAATTTCATTATGTAACTGCTTGCTTTATGGTCAATTCTTAATGTAAATATTAATATTTTTTAATAATGCACCAGGTTAGAGGGTTCCTTGTCAAATTTACAGCATTAGTTCTTTGAGAATCTCTTCCATTATCAAAGCAAAACTGGTATTGTAACTAAAATATCGATATTGAATCGTATCGTATCGTAAATTGCATCGACTTGGGACCTTGTGTATCGGAATCGTATCGTCTCGGGAAGTCAGTGGCGATACCCAGCCCTAGCGAGCAGCCACCTGTCCGAGTCAGTACTCGTTAAACACACCGCACGTGCAGCATGCATCACGTAGGTTCCGACTGGTAATTAGTAACATCGTTCCGATTGTAACAGCAATAAAATGTCACATATATATGTCACTCACAAGTATTAAAAGATATTTATTTGGTGTATATTTTGCTGTTTGCTGCTGTACATATTTTTTTGCATGTTAAAACGTGGTTGCCCCTGTGGCCACCAAAGGCCAAGAAATGGTTGTCCTTTTTTTTTTTGGTTGCCCGGGGCAACCGGGCATCCGTTAATGTGGAGCCCTGGTGTGTGCATGCTGAACCATACTGTATACCGAAGTAGAAGCATATAGGCTACTGTAGTAGGCTGCATCATTAGCCTACTGGTTCATCTGAACAAGACAAACTAAGAGCACAGTTTAGAATGGCATTTATAAATGTCTTGTAATATAGCAGCAGTGTAGTAGGCTAGTGAAGATTACAGTAAATATCGGCAAATGAAGACTAAATCTCAAAGACTGGATGCTGTTGAGATTTGAGGCTGTCTTAATTGTGCCGAACAACATTGGAGACCTTTGTGTTTGTGCAAATAATATGGGTATTAATTAATACACAGGACAAGATGTTACTATCCCTTGTGCCAAAATCCGAGGAAAAACACATTTAGAAGCCCAATCCAGAATAAAACAAGCTAACAGGCTAACAAACTAATAAACAAGACACAAATCACCAGTTACCTACCCTAGCCAACAGCAGTATGAAGCATGTCATTGGGGTTTTCAAGTGGGCACCTTCCTTCACCGACGTTTCGTTAAGTTAGGCCCACGACACCTCAAGAAGGCTTAACGGTGTAATCCAGCGTCCTGGAAACACCCCCCTCCATGCTACCACCGCACAACTGCATATTACCTCACTATCTAAGCCTAGCTATCCAGGTCGGTTCGGTATGACATTCCTGACTACACCACCACTGTCAATGATTCAGCCCTGTTGATGCGGACCGTTAATCATGACCAACAACAAACAATCCCTAACTACACCACCACTGTCAATGATTCAGCCCTGTTGATGCGGACCGTTAATCATGACCAACAACAAACAATCCCTAACTACACCACCACCGTCAATGATTCAGCCCTGTTGATGCGGACCGTTAATCATGACCAACAACAAACAATCAATCTGACCTTAGCGAGCTCCCCAGCTAGCATGTTTCCTCCTTATCCACAGCCATTCACTTGCTCGTTCTGCTGCCTGAGACATGTTGCTAACCGCAAGTTTCAGGCTCCGTCCCCGAATGCCCAACTCAGTTAGTAAGGCAATAACGGACTTTGCCACAAAACCACGGCAGCCCACCTCTACAGGCCGCACTCGAGCCCTCCAACCTCGCTGCTCTGCCTCTGCTGCCATTTCAGCATACCTAGCTTTCTTGCGCTCATAAGCCTCCTCAACTCGATCTTCCCACGGGACTGTGAGTTCGATAAAATAAACTCTCTTCTCTACCTCAGACCACAGTAACAAGTCCGGACGTAGCCGGGTGCTAACTATATATGCTGGGATGACTAGCTGTTCATTCAAGTCAACCCTCATTTCCCAGGCTCCACCTACACTTAGCTGCCCTAACTTGTGCCTGACCTTAATTGGTCTAATCTTTTCTCCCTCACGTACAAATTTGATCTGTCTAGTCTCTTTGCTAGCAACTAGAGAATTTACTTCTAGCCGCTTTTCCTCAACTGCAGCTGCCAAACATTTCAACACCTGGTTGTGACGCCAGGTGTATCGCCCCTGGGAGAGACTGACCTTACACCCTGACAGTATATGCCTCAATGTACATACACTAGAACACAACGGGCAGGCACCATCCTCGCCCAACCACTGATTTAAGTTCTGGGGAGATGGCAGCACATCATAAGTAGCCCCTAGAATAAATCTAATTCTGCTGGCCTCCATGCTCCACAACTCTCTCCACTTCAACTTTCTCTTCTCTACACTCTCCCAGTTCACCCACTGCCCTTGCTTTGCCTGCGACACTGCCTTAGTACATCTTACTGCCTCCTCTTGCCTATGTACTTCTTCAACTACCATCTTCCTCTTTTCTATTACTGATGCCTTGTTCCACACAGGTTTCCCTATGCACAACCCTAAGCCTCCACGCCCATGCTGCACCTGACCTATGATATCCCTGTGTCTAAGAGCTGACTGTGCTTGCTGTACTGCCTCCTTTGGGTTCCACTTCCTCCCTGTTTTAACTGTGGGCGCTACACTCCTAACCACTGGATCCTTTGACTGAGTCAGAGTCATTTCCAGTCTAACCTTAGCACACTTGAACTCCTCTGTCAGGCTAGATAATGGCAATTCCAATATGCCTTTCCCATATAAGGCTACACTGCTTAGGCAGCGTGGGACTCCGAGCCATTTTCTAATGAATGAGTTAATCATCCTTTCTAGCTTTTCTACCTTTGAAAGGGGAACCTCATACACTGTCAGTGGCCACATCAACCGAGGCAACAATCCAAACTGCAAACACCACAACTTTAACTTTCCTGGGAGCCCTGACTTGTCTATACTTGAAATACCTTGAATCATTTCCTGCCTCACCTCCTCAAACTGTCCCTTATCACTGAGACTTGCATCATACCATCTTCCCAAACTCTTGACTGGTTTCTCTAATACTGTAGGCACCACCTCATCATTTATAACAAACTTCTTACCTACTACCCTCCCTTTAATGATTGAAATACTCCTGGACTTACTTGGCTTCACTTTCATTCTAGCCCACTGCAGATTACTATTTAACTTATCCAACAATCTGCTAGTACATGGAGCGGTTGACGTCATAGTCGTCATGTCATCCATGTATGCCCTAATTGGAGGGAGCCGCAGCCCTCCCTGCAGCCTTTCTCCACCCACTACCCATTTTGAAGCCCTAATAATGATCTCCATTGCCATGGTAAAAGCTAATGGGGAAATTGTACACCCTGCCATAATGCCTATCTCCAGCTGCTGCCAAGCTGTAGTGTACTCTGCTGTGGTAAAGCAGAGTTGAATATCTAAGAAGTAGGCTTTAACTAAGCTCTTTATACTACCTGGCACTCTAAAGAAATCAAAGGCCTCCCATAACAGACTATGCGGCACTGACCCGAAAGCATTAGCCAGGTCCAAGAATACTACATGCAGGTCTCTCTTCTCACGCCTAGCTGACTGGATTTGGTGCCAGATCATGCTGGTGTGCTCTAAGCACCCGGAGAAGCCGGGAATTCCAGCCTTTTGCACCGAAGTATCTATTAGCCTATTCTTTTCTAGATAACTAGACAGCCTCTGTGCCACAACACTAAAGAAAACCTTCCCTTCAACATTAAGTAGACTGATAGGTCTAAACTGACTTATCTCTAACGAGTCCCTTTCTTTAGGAATGAAGATTCCCCCTGCTCTACGCCACGCCTTAGGAATAACCTGCTTCTTCCAGACTACCTTCATCAGCTTCCATAGAAACTGCAACACATCTGGAGCACTCTTATACAGCCGGTAGGGGACTCCATTAGGACCCGGGGCTGAAGAGGCCCTTGCACGTCTCACTACTTCTTGAACTTCTTTCCACCTTGGTGGGCTATCATCACACTGGCTCTCTATTTCACCAATAGGTGGAATATCAGCTGGGACTGTCATCTCTCTAAACCTTTCCCTATCTTTGTGAACCTCCTCCAAATATTCCTCAAGCTTCTGCTTAGGTACCATAAGGCTACCATTCTTTTCCTTACTAAACAATGACTTCACAAATCTAAATGGATCCTTATAGAATGCTATTCTAGCTCTCTCTTTCTTTTTCCTATTTTTCCTAATGCTCTCTGCTCTTCTTAAAACTGCCAACCGATCCCTCACATCTGACTGCAAGCAATCAATGCCTTCCTTCTCAACCTCTGTAGCTTTCCTCCACTGCCTCTTAAGCTGTCTTCTCTCCTGGATAAGTCTATCTATCTCTTGTTGGCGCCTAGATTTAACTACCTCACCCTCTAGTTTCTTCCTTTTCTCAAAGACGCCAAACCTTTCCTTACCATAATCATAAATACAATCTCCCATTTTATCCAACTTACTCTCAGCAGTTCCTTTAAGCTTCTCTAACATCCTAACCAAATCACTATTGATATCTTCCCACTTCCTACTTTCCGCTGCACCTGGCCACTTAACTCTAGGCTTCTGACCGCTAATCTTCTCCCTTTTTGGCTGGCTGGCCTCTCTGCTTTCCTCGGTGCTAGGACCTGCCTCAACATCAGGGGTGCTGATGTCCTGCGAGCTGTGGGTTACTTCCTGTCGCTGGACTTCACCCGACTGACTTGATAAACTTCTTAAGAAATAATTATCAATGCGGGGTCCCTGTGTTCCCTCTACCAAGCACCTCTTCCTGCCTTGATGGATTCTAAGGCCCCTCAAAGTTGTTACCTTCTGCCAGCCACACAAGCAAACCTGACGCTTCTTTCCATCTACATCTGAACTAGTGGCTTCCACTGACATGTTTTCCCTACTCATAGTCAAGTCCGTTCCAGAGTCAATAACCGTGTCAACCATAGGTGAGTCATCTTCCGCCCCCGCTCTCGCAGACTCTAGGGGTGTTTTTTCATAATTCTGTTTCGTAGCAAGTTTGGGTGTAACCAATGGCCTATTGGCCTTGGCTACTGCCACAATGAGCAGCTAACCCATTGCAGCCCCGGTGGGGTCTAATCCCTCCTGTCAGCTGTCTTTCCATGCTGTCACTAGGTCTTTCCCTAGTTGTCAGCTGCACTATTCACAACAGTCACTAGCCTAAGCTAGCTTTAGTATTAATTAATACACAGGACAAGATGTTACTATCCCTTGTGCCAAAATCCGAGGAAAAACACATTTAGAAGCCCAATCCAGAATAAAACAAGCTAACAGGCTAACAAACTAATAAACAAGACACAAATCACCAGTTACCTACCCTAGCCAACAGCAGTATGAAGCATGTCATTGGGGTTTTCAAGTGGGCACCTTCCTTCACCGACGTTTCGTTAAGTTAGGCCCACGACACCTCAAGAAGGCTTAACGGTGTAATCCAGCGTCCTGGAAACACCCCCCTCCATGCTACCACCGCACAACTGCATATTACCTCACTATCTAAGCCTAGCTATCCAGGTCGGTTCGGTATGACATTCCTGACTACACCACCACTGTCAATGATTCAGCCCTGTTGATGCGGACCGTTAATCATGACCAACAACAAACAATCCCTAACTACACCACCACTGTCAATGATTCAGCCCTGTTGATGCGGACCGTTAATCATGACCAACAACAAACAATCCCTAACTACACCACCACCGTCAATGATTCAGCCCTGTTGATGCGGACCGTTAATCATGACCAACAACAAACAATCAATCTGACCTTAGCGAGCTCCCCAGCTAGCATGTTTCCTCCTTATCCACAGCCATTCACTTGCTCGTTCTGCTGCCTGAGACATGTTGCTAACCGCAAGTTTCAGGCTCCGTCCCCGAATGCCCAACTCAGTTAGTAAGGCAATAACGGACTTTGCCACAAAACCACGGCAGCCCACCTCTACAGGCCGCACTCGAGCCCTCCAACCTCGCTGCTCTGCCTCTGCTGCCATTTCAGCATACCTAGCTTTCTTGCGCTCATAAGCCTCCTCAACTCGATCTTCCCACGGGACTGTGAGTTCGATAAAATAAACTCTCTTCTCTACCTCAGACCACAGTAACAAGTCCGGACGTAGCCGGGTGCTAACTATATATGCTGGGATGACTAGCTGTTCATTCAAGTCAACCCTCATTTCCCAGGCTCCACCTACACTTAGCTGCCCTAACTTGTGCCTGACCTTAATTGGTCTAATCTTTTCTCCCTCACGTACAAATTTGATCTGTCTAGTCTCTTTGCTAGCAACTAGAGAATTTACTTCTAGCCGCTTTTCCTCAACTGCAGCTGCCAAACATTTCAACACCTGGTTGTGACGCCAGGTGTATCGCCCCTGGGAGAGACTGACCTTACACCCTGACAGTATATGCCTCAATGTACATACACTAGAACACAACGGGCAGGCACCATCCTCGCCCAACCACTGATTTAAGTTCTGGGGAGATGGCAGCACATCATAAGTAGCCCCTAGAATAAATCTAATTCTGCTGGCCTCCATGCTCCACAACTCTCTCCACTTCAACTTTCTCTTCTCTACACTCTCCCAGTTCACCCACTGCCCTTGCTTTGCCTGCGACACTGCCTTAGTACATCTTACTGCCTCCTCTTGCCTATGTACTTCTTCAACTACCATCTTCCTCTTTTCTATTACTGATGCCTTGTTCCACACAGGTTTCCCTATGCACAACCCTAAGCCTCCACGCCCATGCTGCACCTGACCTATGATATCCCTGTGTCTAAGAGCTGACTGTGCTTGCTGTACTGCCTCCTTTGGGTTCCACTTCCTCCCTGTTTTAACTGTGGGCGCTACACTCCTAACCACTGGATCCTTTGACTGAGTCAGAGTCATTTCCAGTCTAACCTTAGCACACTTGAACTCCTCTGTCAGGCTAGATAATGGCAATTCCAATATGCCTTTCCCATATAAGGCTACACTGCTTAGGCAGCGTGGGACTCCGAGCCATTTTCTAATGAATGAGTTAATCATCCTTTCTAGCTTTTCTACCTTTGAAAGGGGAACCTCATACACTGTCAGTGGCCACATCAACCGAGGCAACAATCCAAACTGCAAACACCACAACTTTAACTTTCCTGGGAGCCCTGACTTGTCTATACTTGAAATACCTTGAATCATTTCCTGCCTCACCTCCTCAAACTGTCCCTTATCACTGAGACTTGCATCATACCATCTTCCCAAACTCTTGACTGGTTTCTCTAATACTGTAGGCACCACCTCATCATTTATAACAAACTTCTTACCTACTACCCTCCCTTTAATGATTGAAATACTCCTGGACTTACTTGGCTTCACTTTCATTCTAGCCCACTGCAGATTACTATTTAACTTATCCAACAATCTGCTAGTACATGGAGCGGTTGACGTCATAGTCGTCATGTCATCCATGTATGCCCTAATTGGAGGGAGCCGCAGCCCTCCCTGCAGCCTTTCTCCACCCACTACCCATTTTGAAGCCCTAATAATGATCTCCATTGCCATGGTAAAAGCTAATGGGGAAATTGTACACCCTGCCATAATGCCTAATCATATTGGTATGTAATTGGCCTTTGGTAGGCTATTGTTATTATTGCTACACTGAAGTTAGTCTCGCTAGCCAGCCTCTCTTCCCTTCCGTCAGAGAGTCTGGCGCTGTGGAAACAGGCAACAGGGATCAGCCCGCCCCTGCTCTAAAGCTGCTCTCCCATTCGAGCGGCTGTTTCGGTGGCAGCAGGATATCCGCTCCCCCGCTCGCAAGCTCTGTCACGCTCTCTGTCATTGGCTCCGACCATATGTCAATCAGCTCCCATGTGTGTCGCTGTAATGCTCCCGCCGAACGCTAACTAGCTAGCGTAGAAAGCTAACGGCAGAAACCTACAGGCTAACTCGTTGCTACACGCTGAAAATGGCAAGTTTTGAAGAAAATTTGGATTGTGCAATAAAGAAGGCCTGCTCGGCACAAGTTCCATCCCGAAACTATTTTCCAAGGGCGCTAACGCTAAGCACCGCCCAAGACAAGGCTGATTGGTTAACCCAAACAGAGCATTTTTTTCGCAATCCCACAATGGAAACCTGCGGCGCCAGACTCTCTGACGGAAGGGAAGAGAGGCTGGCTAGCGAGACTACACTGTAGTTAGAATACTCACGCATCTCTGAGACTCTGCAGTGTCAGTCTCACTGGCAAGACTAGTTAACGAGCCGCAGCTGGTGGGCGAGGGTCGCGCTCTCTCCCCGCCTCTCTCTCTCGCTGTCTTGGTCTCTCTCTCTCTCTCTCTCTCTCTCTCTCTCTCTCTCTCTCTCTCTCTCTCTCTCTCTCTCTCTCTCTCTCTCTCTCTCTCTCTCTCTCTCTCTCTCTCTCTCTCTCTCTCTCTCTCTCTCTCTCTCTCTCTCTGACATCTTCTCAATTTGCAGGACGTGTGAAGTCATGTAAATGCTGTGCAGTCCCGCACAAAGCAGGACATCTACTCACCCTACTTGAAGCTGAACTTGCCATTATACCCTTTTCTTCCTCCTTTTCTGCTCCTCACGGAGATTTGTTTCTGCTTTACTTCTTGATTTCCAAAACTACGGGGCGGACCAAGGCTCAAACATCACAGAAAGTGCATGCGTTAATCGCGCGTAAAAAAAAAAGTGGCGTTAAAACGAATTTGCGTTAACGCGTTAACTTTGACAGCCCTAGTTAAAACGTTATAGTACATAAAAGAAAATGTTGATGCAATATGACATTGCCGCCTGTTCGTAGCGACTAGTTATCCTACACAACTCGAATTGGCGTTTCAACAGGGGAATGATAAAAATGTGGCGCGGTCCGGTTTAC
Organism: Poromitra crassiceps; assembly: GCF_964638095.1. NCBI lineage: Eukaryota > Metazoa > Chordata > Actinopteri > Beryciformes > Melamphaidae > Poromitra > Poromitra crassiceps. Next base: position 131,128,394 of record NC_139623.1, on the reverse strand, counting down.
ATGTTCCGGTTCCGGTGTCGAGGCTGGAACCAGCCGAGAGGTGTAATTCAAGTCAAGTGTAATGGGAACCAGGTGACGCATAGTTAGAGAATTTTAGCAAAATGCTTGGACCATCTGTGAAAAAAATTACTACCAATAGCTTTCTTCACCAATGTGTTCTTACTTCTTATAGGTGTCTAGAATCACCTCTCAATTAGTGCAAACCCAAATCCTCGTGGAAAATCCTGGAGAGCCAATCAAAGTTAAGGTGCCCCGAGGGCTTGGGTGAAAAATATGATAAAAATTAAAAGTCTAAAATGAACTTGTGGGGTGTCTAACTAGGGGTTTTCAGGGGTGCTGAATCCATTCCAAACATTATTTTTGAGTAAAAATGTCTCCCTGACCATATGATATTGGTATATTGGTTATTGTTATGTAAAGCACAGTGTATAATCACCAGGATTTTCCACGAGGATTTGGGTTTGCACTAATTGAGAGGTGATTCTAGACACCTATAAGAACACATTGGTGAAGAAAGCTATTGGTAGTAAATTTTTTCACAGATGGTCCAAGCATTTTGCTAAAATTCTCTAACTAGCAAGCTAGTATGCTCGTCTAAACAGAGATACCTTCCACTGGGTATTTTTGTGCGTTGTTGCACCCCCCCCCCCCCCGCGCGAGTACCCGGTTACTCGTTCATAATATAAGGAGAGTATTTCAATCGCGTAAAATGCCCATCCCTATTTAAAAGCAGTCTTTCCACAGCCTGCGCTGAATTTACAGCAGGGTGTGTTTGATCTCACCATCATGGTGCACCGCTTGCATGCGGCGAGCAAACAACACATGCAGTTACACGGAGACGGCGGCTCAGTCAGTGATCAAATCATCAAATCCAGCGCACCTGGGAAGCAAAACATGTCATGAAATACTCAAACTCCCAAGGTTCCTATCAGCACTAGGAAGCTTCTCCTCTCCTAAATACGGCACAGGCTGTGGAAAGACTGCTTTTAAATGGTTGTTTCACACAGCAGTATCATTTTAACCGCCCCCACTAAATTACTGGCTTCCGTAGGACTATTATATCTTCGGATCTGCAATCGACGTCGGAGACAGGTAGGACAGCGTTTTGAACAGCTGTTCCCCCTATTGCCTTATGGAGTTGTTGAGTGTGACCCTAGTACTGCACGAGTATACGGAGTACAGTAGTAGGGTCACTTATGGGGCTAACCTGCTTCGTGAAGCTCATGGTGTACAGATTTTGTTGATCCAATCCTGATGTGATTTGATGCTGTAGTGAACTTTGTGTTTAGTAACTTTACTCATTTATATCAGCAGGTGTCATGCCAAGTTTTGCACAACAGGGATGCAAATCTCGGCAGGTACAAACTGCCGAGATTTGCGCCCCCCTCCATAAAGCCAGGAGAGATCCCCAGGTCTCGAGGTCCTCTGTATCCAGATTTTAAGCACCAAAGTCGGCTTCCATGAGCCAGAAGAGAGCCCCAAGCATGGAAGTCACCTCCACGCGGATCTAATGCATCAAAGTCGGTCTCCATGCAGTACAGACCCCCTGGCTTGGAGATCATGTCTACCCAGACAATTATATCATTTTTAAACAGTTAAGTTTCCGTATAAATCATTACAATATGCTCCCGGAAAATGGGGATGCAATTCTCGGCGGGGGTGCAAAACTCGGCATGACACCGGCATCTATCACTAGCGGTTTGTCGGTGTTTGGCAAAATGTTTGCAATGGTTTTAAAGAATGTTCTTGCTACATTAATTAATGTATGTATCGGGAACAGATATCGATAAAATACTGAGAGACGCATTTGCGCAAACTCAGACAATTGCGTCTGAGTGTTAGTATGGACAATATTTATGAATGGGAGCATTTTGGGTGGAAACTGTTATTTTCTGTTCACTGTAAATAAATACATTGCAAAAACTACTAGAATTCAGTAGGTGGCGGTAATGCTCCTCTGAGTTGGTTGCCAACCGCCAATCAAATTCATAAAAGAAGAAGAAGAAGAAGAAGAAGAAGAAGATTAATTAATGTGCAGCTTTTGTAACCAATGCATCTGCAACTCAGGTGGTTCAACTGTTGGCTCTTAGTTACCTCTGTTGGTCCAGAGGTAACTTAAACTAATGTATGGTGTGTTTTAAACAGTGATTAACTAACTTCTTCAAGCTAATCTTCTATAAGACCATTGTTAAGTTAAAATAACACTGTATCCGATTACCTCAAATAGCCTAATTTGAACATTTACCAGCACCTTGACGTCAGCATCACCTGCTCAAATAACGTTAGCTAGCTTGTAGCTAATAGCTATGTATGTTAACCAAGGAATTAACAAACAAGACAGTTGCTAACTGATGGCTCCAGACAGCTAATGTTGGGTTAGCTAACGCTAACGTTCCATCTGGGCTCGATAGAAAGTTCCAGATAATCAGAGGCTAAGCTAACAACCACGTTAGCTAACGTTAGCACTCACCATCAGGGTTGTTCTCTGGATCAAATCTCTGTCCGCAGCCTTTATTGTAACACAGAACCGACATGGTGCGAGGCTAAACAAGGTCAACTGGAAAAGAAACACAAAACGCAGCGACAAAGCTAGTTTGTGAGCTGCAGTACCCGGCCGTTGTCACCGTAAACTGGTCCGCATTGGATTTATCAGCAGACTTCCGGATGTTGTCGGCTGTACTCGGCAAAAGTCGGAACTTGCCGAGCGACGATCCTGTCCAACCCATGGTCCAACCTCCCTGCCCCAAGTATCACACACACACACACGCACACACGCACGCGCGCACGCACGCACGCACACACGCACACACGCACACACACACCTACACACACACGCCATCCCAGAGCGCACATCCCAGCGCCTGCTGATGCAGACCGCTTCCAAACTTGCGTTAGCAGTTCTTTACCTCAGTTTGTTGTAGCACCCACCTAACCCTATGCCTGCCGGTTTGATTTAGCGTCAGTTTTATGTTGGCCATTGCCGGGAAAAACCACAACAGTGCGCCTAATGTGCTAACAGCAGGTGTAAGAAAGGGGGACAATATGTGTTAGTTCAGGACGACCAGACTGCGTGCTGCTGGGGCCGGGATATGCATGTGAATTTCCCATTCAGCCAGCGAGTTTGAGACTGTGGAGCTGTCTTCAGTTGACCGTCGGGGACAGGACGAGAGGAAAACACTTGATCCTGCATGTTTCGTATGAAGGTAAGGAAGGCACGATGTCTGAGGTGAACTGCAGCCTGGACACAGATTTTCCAGGATAGGCTCTGGACGGGGAAATGCTCGTCTGAATCAGTCACATAGTATGTTTGGCAGGCTATAGACTACACCTTCACCTTAAGAACAAGAACAAGTCCTATTTATTTTCGAAGTTGTAGCGGCCCATTGGTTAGCTCCACGTTCCGTTGTAATTTCCGTTTTGTGATTGCTGGTTCGATGTTGTTTTAATGCCTAGTTCAGTTTAACTTTTTGGTATTTTCATATTATGTCATATAGACGGTTTTAACTTGACAACAAAAACATTCTAAATTGAACCCCCGCTCACTTCCTGTTGCAGTGTTTGCTATATGGACATAAAAGAAAAAAAAACATTCAAGTGCAGGACTGACCATTCCGTGAAAACCGTCTATACAGCTGAGCAGCGAAAACAAAAGTAACGATGTCGAGTGAATATTTCTGAAGTTTGCCGAATGCTGAGAAAAAGGAAGTGCTGTGGGGTTGCGCTCTGGTGAAAACCGTCTATAGGTATGGCTATTAGGAAATGTGTGGTTTCAAAGGTGAACATGGTTTTTGAGGAGACTATCTTCTTTTCATCGCTTCTGTGTCAGTTTCTAAAATTAGTTTAAGGTCCACTTTTCAGTAGGTTCGAGTTAATGTCAAAATAACTTTGGCATGTTTCTGCTACCCTATCTATTAGGCTATATTCCTGCAGAGTCCTCACCTCCTGGATGGTAGGCTTGTGTCCTAGTTTTAGTTTTCTATTTGAGTCCCAGTCCCCACAGTAGGCTACATAGGCACACCACTGGCTTGATGTTTCATATCCTTGCAGTTTTTATTGCCATTCCCTATTACAGTAGGCTACAATAGGCCTATTAACAGCCTATAGTTTTACACATCTCACGTGGTTTCCTCCCACATTTTTTACACTGGACAAAAGAAAATGATATATATTTTTAATTCATTTAGTCTCAGATTCAGCCTTCAAAATCTTGTTGCCAATGAAATAACATTTGTTTCCAAAGCATGGACTGTGGACATGCATCCAGAATTGAGTATCAGTATCTTGAACAAGGCAGATCACTGCACTACAATTGGTCAGCATGGGAAACGTGAAATTATCAGCAGCCCAATTGTCCGATTTCTCTCTCTCACTTATTTAATAATTACAATTTTAGGACTCAATAATAGCCTAGACTAAATTACTTTTTAAGTTGGACCATAAGAGGTCAAGTTCTCTCATTTGTCAATGATGTTGAGATTGATCATAATAAAGGCTATATCAATTGATCCATTTGAATACGGCAGTTGATCTACAACATTTGTGACTGTGGCCCAATCTTTGGTGAATGATAGTTTTCACTGAGATTGTATAAGTATTCTGTGCTTTGATGTGGTTTGCTGCAGTGCTTTCCTTGTGGAGAATTTAGTGTTTGAATGGGGTAAGAAAAGTGCATTTGTTTTTTTAAATAACATCCATCCAATACAAATTACGGTATAATTCTGGGATACAACTGCGCTCAACATTGAAGGTACATGGAGATTTTTCCCTATCTTTATCCAAGAGCATGGCCTATTAATTTGAGGGCATGATTTATTGTGCATGTTCAGATTTTGTAAGGCTTTCCCTCAAACTCCACCATAGCCCCCGCTTGTGCTTAGATTTGCTCTGCTGGTGCTCGCTTACACTCAAATATATACTACAAGGGATAGTAACATCTTGTCCTGTGTATTAATTAATACTAAAGCTAGCTTAGGCTAGTGACTGTTGTGAATAGTGCAGCTGACAACTAGGGAAAGACCTAGTGACAGCATGGAAAGACAGCTGACAGGAGGGATTAGACCCCACCGGGGCTGCAATGGGTTAGCTGCTCATTGTGGCAGTAGCCAAGGCCAATAGGCCATTGGTTACACCCAAACTTGCTACAAAACGGAATTATGTAAAAACACCCCTAGAGTCTGCGAGAGTGGGGGTGGAAGATGACTCACCTATGGTTGACACGGTTATTGTAGAAAACAGTCTGTAATGGCCCACCATCAGGCCTGTTCTTGGGGCAATTGATGCCCACGAACCAACGCGCCAACGACGTAATGACGATGACACCGCCGTGACATCATCAATGATGATGTCAGAGTTCACCTGTGAGGTCATCGGCGATGATGTCATACCTCCTCGGACGTTGTGACATCACCAACGATGTCATACACCAAATGTGGGGGTATATATATATACAAGGTGTTCTGTGACGCTCTATTCTACTTCATATGTCTTACCTTCCTTCAACCGCGTCCGAGGACCGACATCTCTGTGGTTCTGACCGACCACTGCCCGTGAGCCCTCACTTACGATCCAGCACACTTCACACTTCACCCGAGGCAAGCCCACAAGCTCCCTTACAGTTATTGACTTTGGAACGGACTTGACTATGAGTAGGGAAAACATGTCAGTGGAAGCCACTAGTTCAGATGTAGATGGGAAGAAGCGTGAGGTTTGCTTGTGTGGCTGGCAGAAGGTAACAACTTTAAAGGGCCTTAGAATCCATCAAGGCAGGAAGAGGTGCTTGGTAGAGGGAACACAGGGATCGAAATAATGACTCACCTCTGATCATGGCATTACAGTGAATGCAATTTAAACAAGACCGCGATTTTAATATTGTGTGTGCAACCACTTTTTCTCCTGTTTCGCAGGACATACAATTTTTTATTTTGAGCCATTGGCACATTCTGCAGAGTGACCCCCTAGTGGGCCATGCCTTCACCAAGCCTCCTCTGTTTGCCCTTAAACGGGCTAGAAACATAAGAGACATGGTAGTCAGAGCTGACTGCTATACCCCCCTGGTACATTTCTTGTCCAATATACCAAACTGTAATTTTCCTTGTTTAAATTGCATTCACTGTAATGCCATGATCAGAGGTGATTCATTCTTTCATGTCCACTCTGGGAAGAAACATTCTATTAAAAGTCGAATTACATGTAAAACCAAATTTGTTGTATATTTATTAAAGTGCCCGTGTGGCCTATTCTATGTAGGTAAGACCACCAGAGAACTCAAGACCTGTATATCGGAGCACAAAAGTAACATTAGAAATAGGGATATCAAGTCCTCAGTGGCCAGACATTTCAATACAGTGGGTCATGATGTGTGTTCCCTCAGATTTCAAGGCATTGAACGTTCATCCTCTGAAGAGAGGTGGTGACAGAGACAGGGCTCTTTTACAAAGGGAAGCCTTCTGGATACACACCTTGCAAACGGAGCACCCTAAGGGTCTCAATGAAGAACTGCTACTGGGTTGTTTTCTCTAGAGTGTGCTCATAGGTGATACCTGTAATATACAGCTTACACAATCACCAGGGTTATAATATGGATATGTTTTCCCCTATCTTTATTCAAGAGGCAGTCTATCAATTTGAAAAATAAGAAACAATACCCATCGCTAGGCCTCGCACTGCTTGTGCTCAAAATCTCTGCTTGCAAAAATCTATATCAATGTGAGTCCAGTGGTAGTGAGTAAGTTGGTTAAACTCACTCCCCAGTATAAAGGCCTGTTAACCTAAGGGAGCTAGCTCTCTTGGTGTTGTGGTTCGTGTCTGCGCTTTGCAAGCGGGAGATTGTGGTCCCGTCTCCTGGGCAAGCCTTTAACATGGGTTGCTGCCAGAACTGTCAACATAACACAGGCTACAATTGCAACTTTTGTTTCACACTTTAGATATCTAAATTATAGCACAAAGAATGGATTCCTTTAATACCTCACAAGTGAATCCAGACCTGTTTTTCTTTGTTTTTCCTTCCCAATTTAGGGTGACTGGATGATGGAATGTGATGACGCCTAATCCTTGGCACATTATGCTGGCTGTGCCTAGCCTGTCTCTCCTCCTCCATTTCCTTCTCTTCTTCTCCTTCTTCCTCTGTCTCCACCCAAGCCATGCCCAGTTCCTGCAAGAGGCCAGGACGGCACAAGGCCTGCTCCTCTTCACTCAACCCACCTATAATGCCTCCATCTTTGAGAATTCAGCAGCGAAGACCTATACAAGAAGCCAGGTCAAAATGGGCATCATCCTTGGGCCGCCTCGCTCTTTAGAAATTAATTACTCAATCGAGTCTGGAGACAGTGAGGGAATCTTCCAGGCCGAGGAGTTTGTAATGGGAGACTTTTGTTTCCTGCGGATACGCACAGATGGAGGCAGTGGTGTCATCTTGAATCGAGAAGTACAAGACAATTACACGCTGACAGTGAAGGCGTCTGCCCAAGGCGGCCTAGAGACTTTAGCCACTGTTTATATCAAGGTCCTGGATACCAATGACCTCCGACCGCTCTTCTCCCCCACCTCCTATTCCATCGTTGTACCTGAGAGTGCCCCCCTGGGTGCCAGTGTAGGGCGTGTAACAGCCACAGACGCCGATGTCGGGTCTAATGGAGAGTTCTACTATTTCTTCAAGGACAGGGTGGAGATCTTTGCTGTCCACCCAACCAGTGGAGTCGTCACCCTGACCCGCAGACCAAGGATGGGAAAACAAGAGCAAGTTGAGCTGGAAGTACAGGTGGTGGACAGAGGGATGAAGCTCTATGGGAACCACAGTGTCAGCAGTACGGCCAAGCTGCTTCTAACGGTGGAGCGGGTCAACGACTTCGCCCCTGTCCTCAGGGCAACTGCCGTCACTCCGTCCTGGTTGGACAAGGACCCGGTCTACGCTGTTGTGACTGTGGAGGACAAAGACGAGGGTGTAGCTGGGGATATAGAGTGGGTGTCTATCATTGAGGGCGACCCCTTAGAACAGTTTGTGGTTGACCGGTCGCCAATTCGTAACGAGTATAGGGTGAAAACATCAGAACTGGTGGACTGGGAACAATTCCCCTATGGCTGCAACCTGACCTTCCAGGCTAAAGATAGGGGAATACCTCCAAAGTTTTCTAATACCCAGGTTGTTCAGTTGTTGGTAACAAAGCCAGACCCAGTGGTATCGAAGTTTGAGAAAGATGTTTATGTTGTCAAGCTGAGTGAAATAGCACCCCCAAGCACTATTGTAGCGGTGGTGAAAATCTCCCCAGCTCCTTTGATTGTCAATTACAGCTTTGGCGCCCTCTCAGAGCCAATGTGCTTTGATATAAACCCTTTGACTGGAGTTGTCATAACCACAAGGCAGTTGATGACGATATCGCAGGATATTGTGGAGATAGAGGTGGTTGATATCATCAGTCAGCAACAAACAAAGCTCCAAATCATCATAGAGGATGCTAATGACAACACACCATTATTTGCCAGGCCATTTTATGACATTTCCATCAATGAGAGCTTACCGCTCGGCACCGTCGTTCTCGTGGTGTCTGCTGTGGACGATGATAAAGGAGAAAATGGGTATATAACCCACACAATCAGCAGTTTGCAGTCTCTACCATTTACCATTGAGCAGGACACTGGAGAGGTGAGGATCCGTGCGGACCTGGACTTCGAGTCATCAGAAGACATCTATACATTCGCTGTGCGGGCCTCTGATTGGGGTTCACCTTACAGAAGGGAGAATGAGGTGAATGTCACAATTCGCCTGATTAATATCAATGACAACCAGCCTCTTTTTGAGAGGGTCTCCTGCAGGGGGATGATAAGCCGTGATTTCCCTGTTGGCCAGACTATTGTTACCCTGTCTGCCGTAGACGTGGATGAACTGGGAATGGTGAAGTACAGGATACTGTCTGGGAACGGACTGGACTTTTTCACCTTAAACCCAGATTCGGGGGCTTTGTCGTTGAAAAGGTCCTTAGCAGTGGGTAATCCAAAAAGTGGGTTATTCAACATGAAGGTAGTAGCTACAGATGGAGAGATCTTCTCTGACCCTACATTTGTTAATGTGTCAGTTGTGAGAGGTAGGTTGCCACCCAGGGGTTTTAACTGCAAGGAGACCAGGGTGGCCCAGCTGTTGGCAGAAAAAATGCTCGCAAAGGCCTCTGATATGGCTAAGTCAAGAGTTGAAGAGAGCTATACAGACCTTTTCTATGTAAACAAACAGGCTCCACAGTTTGAGGCCTTGCCTACTAGTATTCTAGTGAGGGAAGACCTCGTATCTGGTGCCAGTGTATTTCAGGTCAGAGCACGAGATGGTGACACAGGGTTTAACGGGCGTGTCCTCTTTTCCATATCTGACGGCAACACTGACAGTTGCTTCAATATCAACATGGAGAATGGTTTGCTAACTGTATTAGAGCCGCTTGACCATGAAAGGTTGAATCGTTACCTCCTCAATATCACCATCTACGACCAGGGCTTCCCTCAGATGTCCAATTGGAGACTACTGACAGTGATTGTTGAGGATGCAAACGACAATGGCCCCCAGTTCTTTCAGGACAGCTACTCTGTCATCGTTTCAGAATACTCTGCCATCGGCATGGAAGTGATCACCATCGCTGCATCCGACAAAGATGTGGGTCAAAATGCACAGATGTCATACACGCTGCTGACAAGCATCCCTCAGTTTGGCATCGACAGAGAGACTGGAGGTGTATTTGTGGCCAGCCAGTTGGACAGAGAAACCTTCCCGATGCTCAGCCTGCAGATTGAGGCGAGAGACAAGGCTGAGAGAGGCACTCAGAGGTCAGCGGTGACGACTCTGAGTGTTATAGTGGATGATGTCAATGACTGTGCCCCAGCTTTCATCCCCAGCAGCTACAGCACCAAAGTGCTGGAGGACCTCCCAATGGGGGCTGTGATCACCTGGGTGCAGGCTCAGGACCCAGACCTCGGCCCAGGTGGGCTGGTCCGATACTCCCTGATCAATGACTTCAATGGTACTTTTGAGGTAGGTGATATCACAATTTGTATTGCCTATATTGTTGCATGTGCTGATGCTCTGCAGCTGTACAAATGTAATTGCTAATGTGACTGAAGAACCATTTGTTCAAAGAACAAATAACTATTTGTTTGGACATAAATGCATGTACTGTTTTATAGATTTTTGTATGAGGATTTTGGTTAGATGCCTGAAATAAGGTCTGTGGTTAACACAAGTGTATGAAACTAATAATCTTCACAAATGAACACTACTTTTATGATTTTTGAAGCATTTTTTGGCGATCGCAATTTTTTGGTGATCACATTTACTCTTGAAAAATCATAAAAGTGGTGTTAATTTGTAAAGACTATCTTGCTGAACACAAGGGTTTCAGTTTCATAAAGTTTGTTAACCACAGACCTTATTTCAGACATCTAACCAAAATCCCCATACAAAAATCCCATTGACTTCCAGATGAAGGAACCAGGCGATGCTAACTTCTGGGTTGGCCTACAAAAATACGTCATCCCTGCAGTACTCTATTACAAGTACAGGAAGAACTTGTTGTTAATACGATATATGCTGTTGTAAGGTAATGAATGTCATGCTTTGTACAGGTGGATGCTGTGAGTGGGATGCTGAGGATTGGGAAGGAGCTGGACTATGAGAAGAAGCAGTTTTTCAACCTAACTGTATTGGCTGAGGACAGAGGAGTGCCCAGCCTCAGTGCTCACACATTTGTGGAGGTAGAGGTGTGTAATATACAAACACACGACACAAGCACACTCATTCTCCGTTAGGGTTGCAATATGGGTTTTTGAAGGCCAATACTGATACTGATATTTTTGTACTGAAGCTTCTTCCAATTGTCAATACTTTGTGCTGATATATATATTTTAATTATCATACGTATATATTTTAATTGTTTTTATTTAGTGTTTATTTGCATAGGGACAGATACACATACATTTAACATGGAATGTCTGATGTCATGTATAACAACATTAGCCTAAGTTACAGTACATTAATAGTCCAGCGCGCTTCAGCCAGGTTTGGAATAAAAGGGTCCTGGTGCTCAACAGTGAAGGACAATATGCATAAAGTAATGTTTTACCTGGGCACTTCACACAGACTACCCCAAGTAAGGACACAGGAGCACTCTTTTCCGTCTGCACGTTTTAATAGAAGGGGCTGACTGACGTTTCGACAGACAAGTCTGTCTTCCTCAGAGTCAAGCAGAACACTGAAAAATGGGAGGTTTATATACCCTCCTCCACAGTGATGTCATTAGCAGCCATTTTGAATAATAATAATAGCAATAACAATGACACAAATATGACATCAAACAAATTACAAATGGGGATATGAATGTGGGGGAAAAAAAATGTATATATACTGTATATAATACATATATCACTGTTTTCCCAAGGACGATAGACTATATCGAAGGGGAAAACAACCACAAATTAACATATACCCATCACTATTTACAGTATTTACATGTTCTAAATAAAGACTTCCACTAAGAATCAAATAGAGAAAATGGGACTTGGTCACGGTGCTGGACGGGCTCGCGGGTCATCTGTTTGAGCCCTTGGACTCCATGGATCTGAAGTTTCTATCTTTGAAGACCGCGCTGCTGATGGCCTTGTCGTCAGGAAAGAGGGTTGGTGACCTGATTGCCCTCTCGCTGCAGCAGGCCTGTATGGTTTTCGAGGATGATGGGCGCAGGGTTACGTTGCGACCTAACCCGGCTTATCAACCTAAGAATATTAATGCCAGCTTTAGGTCTATGGTCATAGACTTGTCAGCATTCTGTCCTCCGCCGTTCAGTTCGGGCGAGGAGAGACGTTTGCACATGCTGTGTCCCGTAAGGGCGCTCTCGGCCAACGTGGCGAGAACGCGTTCATTACGCACTTCAAACCAGTTGTTGGTCTGTTTCGGGCAGAGGGCCCAGGGCGGACCCCTTTCCAAGGATCGCTTATCGCACTGAATAGTGGAGGCGATTGCTTTGGCATACTCTGCCATGGGTAAGGTACCCCCAGAGGGTATCAAGGCACATTCTACGCGGGGCGCTGCAACGTCTTCCGCGTTGTTGCGCGGTGTATCAGTGGAGGACATGTGCGCTGCGGCCTCATGGTCCTCTCATCACACGTTTGTTAGATACTACAGTCTTGACGTGTCCGGTTCGCGTTTCACGCATGCGGTACTGTCAACGGCAAGAAGGTAGTGTCGTTGCCGCTCCAAATGCCACACGGTTGGTCATGGGCGATTCGCCATGCGGCCGTTGTTCACCGATGCCTCTCGGGTCGCTCTGAGGAGTGCTCCCGGCAGCAAGGGCGGTTGAATTTGGCACTATAATGAGAGCTTGAGTTCGAAACAAAGTAAAACGTTAGGGTTGTGCTACAACCCGGGTTTTACGAGTGAGAATGAGAGCTCTCACTACCCAGCCTTGCTGCGTCGATGTGTCGTTGTATGCGTCGTTCTCAGCGAGCTGGAAGAAGGAGTGGCCTTCTGGGGTCTGAGCGGACGTGACGTAGTCACGGGGAGAGGAATGTGGGTGGCCGCCTCAGCCCCAGGGGGTACCACGCCACCTGTTGGTGGGTGGTTTGGTTTTGTATAAAGATCATTTTTGGAGCAAAAATAATATTCTTCCAGTGGCTGCGTGCGCAGCGAAGATGGCACTAGAGTGAGAGCTCTCGTTCTCACTCGTAAAACCCGGGTTGTAGTACAACCCTAACGTTTTTTTGCTTGTGTCATCCTCGATGTCGACAGCATCACTCATTGGATGGGGCGGAGTCACGTGACTGAACACGACATCATTTTTTTCTAAGGGGACAGATTATGAATGCACGCATTGGGGAAAGTATTAACTGAGTTAACATTAATTAATTGAATTAATGAATTAATTGAATTGACATGAGCAAGATTAAGTCGGTTAGAGATTCTAAATGTCTGTTTCGATACATTTTCGGTTAATGTCACATGGCAGAAAAGCCGGACACATGACCTGTGCAGTAGAATAGCCGGTGAATGTGAGCATTGTTTCAATTGTTGGGTCTAGAATAAAGAGCCTGGTCTTCTACCTGCTCAGTGTGTACTCCTAGAAAAGTTTTCAGGCCTGAAGGGACGTACGCCGACCGCAACGGTGGGGGCCCTCGCTGGCGACGCTAAACTTTTAGCTAACCTGTTCGCATCTATGTTCGCAATGGCATATCATCAAGTATCATCATACTATTATGGGATGCGATGCGAACAGTTGTATTATGGGATGTGCCTTTCCCAGGCAACGACACACGTTGACACGTAAAAGCAAAATGCTTATTGTTTTGAATGATTTGGCATCTTCTATTACTGTAAACACTGTCAACACCAGTATTGTTGTATTGTAATAATATGCCATAAAGGTTTATTGAAATTTTGGGGAGAGCAGGGAAAAAAAAAAAAAAAGTTTTTGCCTTTTTTTCCTGGCCTGGCGGGGGCGTCGTTGGCCTGGCGGGCCCGCCAGGCCTGTAGAATGGTAGGGGGGAAACTGCTGCTCTATTTGTAAAGCGCCTTGAGATAACTCTTGTTGTGATTTGGCGCTATATCAATATAAAATTGATTGATTGATTGATGACTCTATCCGTGCAGGTGGTGGATGTCAATGAGAATCTGTATGCACCCTACTTCTCTGCCTTTGCTGTGAGAGGCTCTGTGAAGGAGAACTCCCGTGCGGGCACCAGCGTCCTGACAGTCAGCGCCAAGGACGAGGACCAGGGAAGGGACGGCACGCTGAGCTACTCTGCCAGAGGAGGCAGCGGACTGGAAGCTTTCTCCATCGATGAAGACACAGGTGGGACATAAGATCCATTTTCAAGTGAAAATCCAGTAGCTCAATGTCATGCCGAGGATAGTCTCTCCCCAGACTCAAATATTATGTTGAATTGCTGCGCTCTGCATGCTACATATTGAGTCTGTGCCAGTTCACAGCCACTGCTGGTTTTTTAAGGCGGGTTGAAATTGAATGAGTGACAGGTCGTAGCACCGATGAGAGAGCGGTTCGAAAAATGGGCTGCGCCTCCCGTGTCGTCTGATCGCAAAGTCGTTACTGATTGGGGAGGACTGAATCCACCACTGGCATGTCACTGGTCAAGTGAACGGTTCCCTCTCATAACCAGCCCTCTGAGGGAAAGTGTATCAGACCCAGAGAGAGCTCTGCAGCATGCAGTAACGTAGTGTCTCAGACCCAGAGAGAGCTCTGCAGCATGCAGTAACGTAGTGTCTCAGACCCAGAGAGAGCTCTGCAGCATGCAGTAACGTAGTGTTTCAGACCCAGAGAGAGATCTGCAGCATGCAGTAACATAGTGTTTCAGCGTAAGAACTCTCATGGGTCTGGCGTTATATCGATATCGTGATATGAGTCTTAGATTTTCATTTCATTTAATTTATTTAATGTGACTCATTGACCATGATCACATGGTATGGAGCACAAACAAAACATACAAAAACAATATACAATGGCACACGGCATGGCTAGTGCATATGTCATTTAAACAGAGGCAGGACATTCTTCAAAAAAGCACCTAATTTACACATGACTTTTTGTCTGTCTGATTGTAGTAGTAAGATCAGTTTAAACATAGATGGACGAGTTAAATAATATCTGGGTAAATACAACTCTCTAAAATTCAAAATAATTACATTCTTGCATTCAAACAAAATATGATACTCGTCTCCCACACAGTTGTCACTACAGAGGTTACAGATCCTCATACTTCTATGCAGTCCTTTATATCTACCAACAACCTTGGGGATTCTGGTGTTATTAACCCTGAAGTTACAGATTGCATGTCTATGCCTTTGGTTTACATACAGCAGATCATTTTCCAGTTTGAGTTATTTTTTTAATTCTACGTACAAGTCACATGATGTCATGTTTCTGAGCTCACTTTGCCATTTCTGCATAAACTTATCCTTAAGACTTTGCTCAACAGTTAACTTCAACCAGTCAATGTTGTTGCACTGCTGTGTAAGCCAGAGGTAAAACAACCCACAGTCATCCAAAATCTGTTTGATGCGCACGACCCACGGCGAGGCATAGACGCCAGAGTTGTGCAAATCAAGCAGGCAGTTGTACATAATACGGCTAAGTTTGTTCTCCTTGCCTTCGATCAACCTTGCCCAGTAACTGATCATTATTTTCTTGGCAGTGACACAGAGTGGGTATCTCCCCAGCTCCCGATAGACCATATTGTTATACGTTGTCATTTTAACTTTCAAAATGTACTTGAGAAATCTGAGGTGTAGCTTTTCCAATATATCAATTTTTTCAAACCCCCAAGCTTCACACGCATACAACATAACTGGTAAAACCAACTTAACAAAAAGGTCCAGTGTGATATCTACTGGTAAATCATATTTTCTGCATTTAGAAAAAAGGGCAAACATAGCACGAGAGGCTTGCTTATGCAGCTCCTCAATGGCGATCTTAAATGATCCATTATAGTTCATAATGACACCAAGGTACTTGAAACAATTAACAATTTCTAGGTTCTCCCCATCACAATTAAACTTAAATTTATCACTGTCAATTTTTCGAGAACCAAAAACTGTGACTTTAGTTTTATCACTATTAACCTTTAATTTCCATTTCTGAGAAAATTCACACATATGGTCCATTGCTTTCTGTAACCCTTCTTTTGTTGTGGACATAATAATTGTGTCATCCGCGTACATCAGTACCATAAGCTGCATATAACTATCTATCGCTGTATCATCAAGGTTGATAAGCTGACAGCCGTTCTGTAGTAGATAATCCTCTAAGTCATTAATAAATAATGCAAACAATAATGGAGAAAGGTTTTCACCCTGTCTAACTCCTGCTAGGCTGACAAAAAAATTCTGATTTAACACCATTTACAAAAACACATGATTTGATATTTTTGTACATATTCATTACCACATCCAAGAATTGACCATTGATACCCGTTTTTAACAGTTTATACCAGAGTGCATCCCTCCAGACTGTATCAAACGCCTTACTATAATCAATAAAGGAACAAATCAAGCTTTTTTTTAAAAAACAAAACAGATCAACGATGTGTTTCAATAGAAAGATGTGATCTACGGTGGAATAGCTCTTTCTAAACCCAGCCTGAGTTTCTCTCAGAATAGCGTTATCCTCACAGAACGTACATAGCCTTGCGTTCAATACATTTGTGAAAAGTTTCCCCAGGCAACTCAAAAGTGTGATGCCTCTATAATTGTTACAATCACTCGTGTCACCTTTCCTCTTATAAATTGGCACAATTAAACCGGTTACCCAGTCCTGAGGGATGACACCAGATTCCAAAATCTTGTTAAACAGGGAAACATATGATGGCATGAAAATGTGTAGCGTACCTTTAATATACTCATTCAGAACTCTGTCTATTCCTGCAGCTTTCCCCGATTTTAGTTTTTGAACAAGCGCCTTCATTTCTTCCTCGGTAAAGCTAACATTTAAACCACTACTGTCAAGATATTCATTACTACTATCAACATGGGGTAGCTCATTCGTTGGAACGTCCCAGTCAGACAACCCTTTAAAGTGTTCACGAAGATCTTGAGGCAAAATTGGACAGGTTTTATCTTTACCACAACCATTCAGCATCTTCCAGTAAAGCTTTGGATTTTTGGATTTCATATTCATCAATTCCCCACTACATTTCTTCCTATATGCCCTCCGAGCTTTATATACGGTAATTATTTCTTGTACTCTCTGCTTGTCATCCTTACGTTTTCAGCACTTATCACATTTCTGTGTGTTTTAAGCATTTTCTTAGCTTTTAAATATTCTTGCCTTTTTTGTCTACATTCATTAAACCACACTGCCTTTTTACGGGATGTCAAGTTTTTTCCTGCTTTTCCTTTTTTTGGAGGGAATGTGGCCTTTGCGCTATCAATCATAATACTGCAAATCTCTTTCGTTATTTCATCCACTGTCATTTTATCTACAGTAAGTCACCCAACATATTATCCACTTTGCCTAGCTGGATGTTTCCAATAAACTCGTCTACTTTATCTTTATCCCATTTACCGATGTGTGTCTGATTTTCACTGTTTAGTACTGTAGGTGTTAATTGGTCCATCACTGGACTGTCTGCCCGGTAGTAGTCAATTCCAGGATTTCCCTCCAGGAGCACTTCCACTATACAGTGCTTATCAGAGAACAGAGAATCAAACTCATCTACACAGAAATGTCTTACCTGCTCACAACAAATGGTGACCCTATCATGTAATCAATAACACTACTATCAACTGTGGTTGGTTTCCCGACATTTAAATCATCACCACATCTACCATTCAATATACAAACAGAAAGGTTTCTACACATTTCCTTTTTTTTTTTATATATATTTCCCCCCCCCCCCCCCCCCACCTGACAGAGGAAGCTTCACCGGTAGGACATATCACGTGGGAGGTTCACACTATTCCAACCAGTTCCCCTCCCTCTGAACAGGCGCCCTTAACGACCAGAGGAGGAAGGTTTCTACACATTTCCAGTGCAGTACCATAGTTACCGAAATCTCTGTGCACATCAGTTGATTCTCTCTTTAGTGGGATGTTAAGCATTTCCAGTTCCGCCCCACAGCACAGTTTCTCCCCCAAATTTTCATCTCGGTCCAGATTATCACATTCTACTGTAACATCATCTCTTTCTTGGGTGTGGGCATTCATATCACCACAGATTAGAAAATAGTGGTTTTCAATACCAATATCCAAAATAATGCGTGTTAATTCATCGAACATACCTACATTAGAATATCTCGTATTGTAGGGGGGTATGTAAACAGCCAGTATAACAAGATCTTTATCATATTTAAATAGATGTCTATTTATTTTTAAGCATACACATAACTCACTGTTGGTCAGTTTCTGCAGACACTTATCTATTATTTTGTTACTCACTGCCAACATCACCCCGCCCGACCGCCAGTTTGTAAGCTTATGGCAATTACTAACAAACATGAAAACCCATTGCATTAAATTTTTCCAGCATCTCTGGTGTATCTATGTCGTCCGTTTTAGTCTCACTGAAGCACAGTACATTACATTTTTGGCATCTTTCAATAAAGTCAGGTGTCTCTATCTTACTTCTTATTCCGCAGACATTCAAAGTAAGGATACGTAACCCAGGGTGGTCTGTTCTCCTCTCATTGGATGCCGTCTCATCTGTCCATCCTATACGTCCTATACGTCAATGCCAAAGGATTTATAGTCCACGTCATCATATCCAATCATAAACAGGTCGTCGGGAGTGTTAATGGTGACATATTGGCCATCCTTCTTGCAGATAACTTTGGCGTCTCTAATAAACGTGTGTTGACATTTCTCCTTGGCGTGCTTGAAGAGCCTGTATCTCATGCTTGTGAGATCGTCACTGATGAAGATGTTCTTGTGCAATTCATTATCTTTCAGCACTGCTTTATTCCTCATCAGGTCCCCCAGGTTCCTCCTGCTCACAAACCTCACTATCATTGGTCGGACCTTGCCCTGTCTTCTTGCGCCCCCCAGGCGATGCACCATGGAGATGTCCTCTTCCTTGATAGTTGTACCTGCAGCAGCAGTAACTTTACACACCTTCTCCACTAGTTGATCCTCGGTCTCCTCGCCGGTAATTTCCTCTTCAATCCCGCTGATGCGGACGTTTTCTTTTCGGCTATATTGCTCCAGTTCGTCTTCCTTGTATCTGCTGTCCAGGATGCTCTTGTCAAGTTTGTAACAATCCACCGATGCCGCAAGTTGTTTCTGCACCGCTCGGACTATTGCCGGTACCGCTGCTTTGATAGTAATCAGCACGATATTAGTTAAATCTTCGGTACCGAAGTCAGCTAGGATTGTGTCCGTTTCAGCTTCAATTGCTGCCACAATATCAGCGTGCATGGATTCATCCTGTCTCTCGCCTCTCATACTCCTGATCATGGCGTCCCCTTCGTCGCCTGTCTCAAACCTGTTGGACAGAAACGCTCCATGTTTCGGGACCTTGTCTCTCTTGTGCTTTGATGGTCCTCCTCGAGCTCCACTTTCCGTATCAACGGCAGGCTTCGCACGCCCGGGGCTGTCCTTTGTGTTAACTTTTTCGTTATTCTCGGCCTCACGTCTCTTTGCCGTAGTACTGTTCTCCTCTGTCATTTTCGACTTTTGGTTGTCTTTTGTGCTCGAGTTGCCATCAATATTTTGGCTTCCAGAACGCAAACCACTTTTGACTCGGGTAGACGCCGTTCCTCCACGTGAAGAAGACGCCATTCCACCGTGCTCTATCCAGAATACACTCAAACGTACATATAATACAGGCTAACAGTTACGACAGAAAGTATCTGGTTGTCCTCTAATCTGCCTTGGGCACAAATTACCGTAGTCCTTTAGTCTTACGCTTTATCAGTCATTTTCAGGAATTCAGCTCAACTTGTTTCACAAGCTCAAACCAGCTGCCGCCACTTTCAATATCGTAGGATTGTGATAATAATAAGTGCATAAGTGTTGTCTTTTCCTGGTTTTAAAGGCTGCATTAAAGTCGTCATGTCATTTTCTGAACTTAGCACACTGTTCGAGCTGTATTATTTGCCTTTACCCACTTAGTCATTATATCAAAAATCTCATTGGGTCAATATTTTGTGAAAGCACCAATAGTCATCCCTACAATATTGTCGCAATATCGATATTGAGGTCTTTGGTCAAACAAATATTGTGATTTGATTTTGTCCATATTGCCCAACCCTAGTACTTAATAATCTCAACAACCAACATGAAAGAGAATCGTCATAAGCATGGATCGTGATCCTGCATGAAATAAATTGTGATATGAATTTTTTTGCCATATCGCTGACCCCTAGCTGAGGATATCAACATGTCATTTTATTGATACTCATTGTAGATCATGAGCCATTTGAGTGTCTCTTTGTGGTTGCGGATGAGTGTGTGTACATCAGGGTGGGTATTTCGTCATTTTAGTCATTGAACTGAGACCACTGATTCTTTTAAAGCAACTGACACTACAGTAGCAGGCTGGTAGCAGGGCACTGCCAAGGTGGCCTTAGGAATGTGTATTGATTTATTGATTTATTGATTTATTGATTGATTGATTGATTGATTGATTGATTGATTTAGTGTCACTGTCACAATTTTCTCCAGCATTCACAATACAAGAAAGTCATCTGTGTGTGTGTGTGTGTGTGTGTGTGTGTGTGTGTGTGTATGTGTGTGTGTGTGTGTGTGTGTGTGTGTGTGTGTGTGTGTGTGTGTGTGTGTTTGCGTTTTTCCACATGCGTACCAGAAAATTACCTGTAAGTCAATATCGGACATTTCCCGGAATTTCCCTTCACACCTGAGCGCTCGCATGTGGGAATCTAATCGTCAAATAGCCGGTATGTTGTGGGGTGGGGTGGGGTGGGGCGGAGCGGGCGGGGGGCGGGTGGCGGAGGAGAGTGGCCTGGGGTCATGACGTATAAACTGTGCTGCAGGCCACTGAGGCCAGTCAGAAAAAAACAACAAACAAACATGGAGCCGGCATCCACTCTTTTGATAATATTGCTGACGCGCTTTTTCCTCAAACGTAGACAGCGACGCAGACAAATTAAGGCGAAAATGGAAAGGGATTTACGTGTGAACAGAAACAGATTCATGTTCGCAGTCTTCTCCGCTCAACATCGTGCAGAATATGAAGATAGACTAAACCGGGGACAGATGATGAGTGTTAAGTACCTCAGCGCTGCTGCGTCAGACTAGAGCCGTCTGGAAGCGAGAGAGACCAGGAGGGAATTTATTTTGGGAAGATGCTCTGAACAATTTTCGTCATCAACACCACCTGAGACAACGCCCACTGATAGCGGGAAATGACTGGACCCGTTTCTCACTTGTGTCCGTTATCGCGCATACCGCTCTTCTGACTGGCTCGAAACTGGTGAAATGTCCGCGACGACGGGGTCGCGCTTATACCGGAACAACAACTTTCACACATGAAGGCATTAGACCACGTTCCGGTCATTTAGCGGTACAAAGCGCATGTGGGAAAATGGCTTGAGAGAGAGAGAGAGAGAGAGAGAGAGAGAGGGAGTATGTGTGTGTGTGTGTGTGTGTGTGTGTGTGCGCGCGTGCGTACGTGTGTGCGTGCGTGTGTGCTGTACTGGGGGATCATTACTGGAAATGAGGGCATGATGGCAGCTCCAGACATGGCAGCAGCTCGGCCTCAGGCAGGCCAGTGCAACTGATCCAAAGCTGTGTCATAACATTGATCAAGCCCCCACCCCCATCAGCTATGAAGTGTAGGAGAATCATTCTGACTTCTATCTATGGAGGCCCCCACCCAAAAAATTCAAGAAAGAAAGAAAGAAAGAAAGAAAGAAAGAAAGAAAGAAAGAAAGAAAGAAAGAAAGAAAGGAGAAAAAAGTGTAGTTGTATCCAGAATAGAGGTCACTTCTGTCCCATCCCACTCCCACAAAAATACTCCCTTAATCCAAAAACCAAAAATGCCTTCACTGAGAGACAAAAACATAAATAACACATTGGCCTGGGGTCTCTATACTTTTTATGCCCAAAGTACCCAAGGTGAGTAATAAAAAAACTTATTAGAAACTACTAGTATATTTAATCATAACTATACAGCAACAGAAACATTGCAATAGTGACTTGCACATAACTTGCACAATAGTCACGACGAGCCATATGACCAGCCATATGGCTCATCACTGTTCCTTTTCTGACCTCTTTCTTCCTCTCTTGTCACACTGGTGTCCACTGTATTGTATTGACTTGTAATTGAGGCCTTGATTGACCTTTAACTAGGCTAATTAGTATTGACTAGTTGAGAGAGGAAGTGAGAGAACAACAGAGAGAGAGAGATAACCCAGAGTTTTTCTATAGATGTACACTCAGCGAGCACTTTATCCGGAACACAACCACAGCTATAAAGAGGTTAGTCAAGAGTCACTTTATTGACCCACATGTGGGAAATTTGTATTGGACTTAAACCCATGCTGCAGCCATAACATTCACATACCAACCACATACATGTATGTATGTATGTATGTATGTATGTATGTATGTATGTGTGTGTGTGTGTGTGTGTGTGTGTGTGTGTGTGTGTGTGTGTGTGTGTGTGTGTGTGTGTGTGTGTGTGTGTATAAATAAATCTAATATATACTGTATATAATATTGTGTGTGTATATATAAATAAATCTAATATATAATATATATAGTACAGTACATACATACATCTGATAGATGCACTTGGCAAGGGGGAGGCCAGGCTTCACTGTGCAATATGCCCTAATCCGACATATTACACACTACGGCCTCTATCTTCCGACAGGCGCTATCCCTAAATAGCGCTTTGCGCACTGTTTGCGCATGCCTTAAAGGACGGCTTTACCGTGGGGAATATGAATATATATCAATCTCACGCCCCTAAGGTTTTAGAATCCGTTGAAATTATTTGAAATTGGAGCTTCACTGCCTGACCTATCAGGCATCTCTCACATTTTTAGGGAAGCCGGATGACGCGTTACGCGTCACCCGGCTTCCCTCCCCGCTTGCGGAACTCGAGGGCCTATGAACTACAAGTCTTGTGAGCCATGGTCCCGCCTCTAGAGGTCCTCCACGCCCCTTCAGAGCTCTCGACGAAAAGCAAAAGGCAGCCATCTTGTCCACCCGCATAGCATACTGTAGCTAGGTTAGCTTTCCATAGCTCCTTGCCAAGATCTCTGGAACGGAAGCACCAAAAGACACGGGACTGGCGGCATTGGAAAGCTCGTCAAATTTTACATCTAGTAGTAGGTGAGTTGAAGTAACGAAATCAACGCTGAGCAATGTACCCATTTTTACACATTTTTACAGAAAATAGTTACAACATCAGATGCGCGTAACTCCTACGAAAATGCCTTAAAATGCATGACATTTTTTTTATGAAGACATCTCCCGACATATATACTACCGTTTACATTTGGTGCAATTTGGAGGCAATTTTATTTTCGATTTATTTCTTCTTCTTTGTATCTTTTATTGTCGAAGCCTTCTTCTTCTTCTTCTTCTTTGAGTTTTATGGCGGTTGGCAAACATATATGTGCATTACCGCCACCTACTGGAGTTTGATATCAGCCAAATGCCTGAGGGGTGGGCATGAAAACGAAGGCCACGCGAGCCCAGTGCATTGTGGGAAATGGAGTATTTCGGGTCCCCGCACCTGCCCCTCCCCTCCACCACCCCCCCCCCCCCCCCCTCCACACAGAGTGGATTTCTGGTGATATCTCTGGCGGGAAACAACCAATTTCAAAAATTTCAACGGATTCGAAAACCTTAGGGGCGTGAGATTTAATATATATTCATATTCCCCACGGTAAAGCCGGCCTTTAAGGCACGGAAGATAGCGTTCCGCCTTGCGCCGTCCGCCAGGTGTTCTGCCGAGTTTTGCTCCCCCGCCGAGCAAAAAAAAAAAAAAAAAACCCACCTCACCTCAGAATTGACCCGACCATTATTGAGTGAAATTAGTTTGCATTATGTTCAAAGATACATTTACCCCTGTTTTTCACCACTGAATGTGCCAGTCCAATTTTTTTTCCCAAACTCACGTTTGATTGGCTCATTTGGCTGATGACCAAACAAACACCCACCCCCACACACACACACACACACACACACACACACACACACACACACACTAACATGCCCCTGCAGCAACTGTAAAGTGCCCGGCAAGGTTCTGCGCAGCCTCGACTTGGAGCCTTGCCGCCGCCGAGCGGCGACAGCGAGACTGTGCATACTCGAACGTAACTCGTCCAAAACATTATCGTGTCGTTTACCAAGAACTTGCAATCATGTCAGTGGGGGGACATTTTATTGTCCCTCCATTTCAAAACTCATTCCGGTGAGCCTACAGAAGCTTTGCTAGATGAGGGACAAGCACGTTAAATGAGGAAATGGCATTTCCAGGTGGTGCAGGTGGTGACATGAAAGTTATTGAGAAAAGGAGAAGATATTGAATAATGACATCACAACAGTATAATCCTAATGTTGATTTAAAATGAGATATTCCTCTAAATATGGCTAAAAAAGGTAAAAAATAATAATTTTGGGTGCCGCCGAAACCGCCTCCCCTCATGCCGTCCTCGACCCTACCAACTTTGAGACCAAAACGACGCCCTTGGTCCATTGTCCCACAAGTGTTCTCAATTAATTTCCCTCTTTGCGATGTGATAAAAGTTTCTCAGTGAGTTATAGTTGATTGCCTCACTGAATTATCTGCTAATACTCAATTTTAGCAGCATAATTTGATGTCTTGGCGTGGCAAGGCTGTGCTTAACTCATTGGCTGCCAGCCATTTCTGGAAAACGGACATTCCCAGTGCCAGCCCTTTCAGAGCGTTTTCAGTGATTTCTCAAGACCCACAGAATATTGTGTGATATTACTATGTAAACACCGAACACGCCCAAAAACGATGAGACTCTCTTGTATCATCAGAAAAAAAAGTTTATTTGTATCATTTTCCGTTCTTTAGTTATCAGCAGTATTAGATAGGTTGGTTTCACCAGAAACAGATGTTTCAAACTAGAACTGGAGATAATTAGCCTTTTGTGAAATGAAGCATTTCAAGCACATCATTTGGACTCTGAAGCTAATATTTTCTGATGTAGTGACACCTCAAATATCTGAACAGTAATTTCCTTCAATAAAAGAGCAAAAACAAAGGAATTTTGATGGCAAAATAATATTTCTTAGCTGCAACCAGCAGCGCTGGCCCCTGCGTGCGCAGACCCTACACCTTCTTGCTGGTCTTGATTTACTGCTGGTGGGCATCAGGTATTCCAGCTTGTGTTTGCCAATCTGTCCATCGAGTCTGCTGTCTGGGTCGGTGTTGTATGGTGCCCTGCGTGCCCCACCCCCCTAAACTGCAAACTCCTCCTCCGTGGGAGTGTCTCTGGTGGCTCTCTGCTGCACGTTTGCTCTGAACTTTCTGCTGCACGTTTCAAAGTGCGCTGCACCCAGCGTCTATTTTCAGAGCGCTCCGCCGTTTTTGTGCGCCAGCTCCCAGCGCTCCCAGCTGAGAATAATTTCACTTTTCAGAAAGACGCTGGTGTCGGGTGCTCCTTTTCTGGCAACTAATCATATGGAGAAACTATCGCAACAGAGACAGAAAGGCTCAATTGTGGGAGCAGATTGGCTGCTGTTGACAGGCACAGCTAACGTTAGCTCCAGCATGCATCGGTTTCCGTTTCCCCATGGCTTCTTCTACTCTTTTTTTCTCATCTTTCTCTAATCCGGAGAGCACTGTCGCCACCTAATGGGTCCGTAAAATAGCTTATACACCTTCAAAATCCCCCATATTTTTTACAGGAGATGCATCAGGCTTTGATCCACGTCCCACCGCCAAAAAACGCAATTGACGTCTTTAGACATCAATGGCAGCCTACGTTAATATTTGAATTGACGTCTTTAGACGTCAATGGCAGCCAATGAGTTAATGACATATGCAAAAGGAATTCCACTTTCCACTCCGCGAATAACTCTCTGCGCTGGGAGCGCAGCCATAATCTCCGTGCAGAGTGCCCAGCGCAAAGAGGTATTTACGCGTAAGAGGTCCTTTTCAAAGCTCTTAGCGCAAAGTAATTGCACGCTGCTGACGATGGGGTAACGCCATCTATCCCACATTTTAGCGCTGAAACGCCTGCTTTGGCATGGGGCAGCCAATGCCCAGTACAATTATCACAGGCAAACGCTTGTGTCCGCCCCCAATTTGCATTGCGCACGGCGATAAACAAGCGCAAACGCAAAATTAGCGCTTTTGGGAAGATAGAGGAGAGGCCTGTATCTTCTAAATGCAACTGGGATACATCATCAGTGATGTAACCTGGGGTTGTTGGGTGTTTCGGGTCTCACATCATACACACTCGCCCAGGTGACCCAGCCGAGGCTAATTACGCCTCGGCTTGTATCCCAGCAACAGCCACTCACAGCCACTCACTCAATTGACATCTAAAGACGTCAATTGCGTTTTTTGACGGTGGGACGTGGATCAAAGCCTGATGCATCTCCTGTAAAAGTATGGGGGATTTTGAAGGTGTATAAGCTATTTTACGAACCCATTAGGTGGCGACAGTGCTCTCCGGATTAGATGAGAAAAAAGAGTAGAAGAAGCCGTGGGGAAACGGAAACCGATGCATGCTGTAACGTTAGCTGTGAACAGCAGCCAATCTGCTCCCACAATTAAGCCTTTCTGTCTCTGTTGCGATAGTTTCTCCATATGATTAGTTGCCGGAAAAGGAGCACCCGACACCAGCGTCTTTCTGAAAAGTTAAATTATTCTCAGCTGGAAGCGCTGGGAGCCGGCGCACAAAAACGGCGGAGCGCTGTGAAAATAGACGCTGGGTGCAGCGCACTTTGAAACGTGCAGCAGAAAATTCGTGCAGCAGAGAGCCTGATGAAGGTCGTGATGACCGAAACGTTATTCTTCTATTAAACTTTTATTTGCATTTGGAGACAGTGTGCGGGAGTTACTTCTTTCTCACTGTGTCGGGTTTTGCCCTTCTCCGACGCACCTGTCGCGTAGGTGTGCGAAAGCCTTTTCTCCTCGTGCAGCAGAGAGCCACCAGAGACACTCCCACGGAGGAGGAGTTTGCAGTTGAGGGGGGTGGGGCACGCAGGGCACCATACAACACCGACCCAGACAGCAGGCTCGATGGACAGATTGGCAAACACAAGCTAGAATACCTGATGCCCACCAGCAGTAAATCAAGACCAGCAAGAAGGTGTAGGGTCTGCGCACGCAGGGGCCAGCGCTGCTGGTTGCAGCTAAAAAATATTATTTTGCCATCAAAATTCCTTTGTTTTTGCTGTTTTATTGAAGGAAATTACTCTTCAGATATTTGAGGTGTCACTACATCAGAAAATATTAGCTTCAGAGTCAGTGATGTGCTTGAAATGCTTCATTTCACAAAAGGCTCATTATCTCAGGTTCTAGTTTGAAACATCTGTTTTTGGTGAAACCAACCTATCTTCTACTGCTGATAACTAAAGAACGGAAAATGATATAAATAAACTTTTTTTTGCTGATGATACAAGAGAGTCTCATCGTTCTTTGGGCGTGTTCGGTGTTTACATAGTAATATCACACAATATTCTGTGGGTCTTGAGAAATCACTGAAAACGCTCTGAAAGGGCTGGCACTGGGAGCGTCCGTTTTCCAGAAATGGCTGGCAGCCAATGAGTTAACGACCCGCATTTCAAGTGACATTATTGTGTAAACTTGCTAATGTTAACTTACAACCTTTACTAGCGTTAGCTACATGAAGAGTGCCCCCCTGTCTGAAACCATAACGTTACATAAACATACAAATATAGATTCCCTGGACGTGCAGAGGACCGAGCTGTTCGCCAGAGGTGGATCAAGAATATTAACAGAAAGGACTTTGTTCCCAATAACAACAGCACAGTAGGTTTTGGTTAACAGGCAACCGGCAGCTGGAAACAGGGAGGGAGGGTGTCATGGAAGCGCCCACCAGGAAACTCGTGAATATGACCTACGTGAGCAAATGATCGGCTAGGAGATTGGATATTTCTTTGTTGTTATTTACATGCCTGCGTACCGTACCGCACTGCATAGCCGAGGATGGGGGTTACGCTACAGGGGGAAGAGATACTGGCTGCCCGGTCAGTCACCAGGAAAACTCGCGGCGCCTCCGGCCTAGCGGCGCAGCAGACTTTTCTGACAGCATTGACAGTATCGAGAGACACAGTAAACACGATTCTGCCTGGCCAATCAGTTGTCTGCAGTGTTTTCACGTCACCGTATGGTACCGGTTCCACAGCCCTGGAACCTTGACAGAGGTGGTACTAGAAATGGGACGACTCAACACGGGTTGTCCTGGTTTTTCACCGGTGGAAAGCTACAAAAAGGCGAGTCGAGACAGGCGGAGCCGCGCCAATATCAGCAGTTGAAATAGGCCATTAGGTGACTTCTTAAGGGGCTACATCTTAGGTGTCTACAGTACATCACAACTGCCTGATGACATCACAGTCGAGCAATTGCTTGACAACATGTCCAGTTGGGTGACGTCACTTCACACATACACACCCTCTTGTTGCCTCGATCCAGACCCAAATCCAGACCCAAATCTCCTCTATGACAGTAAAGTGACTATCTTTGGATTGTGGACAAAACAAGACATTTGAGGAGGTCATCTTGGCCTTTTCGGAAACATTGATCGACATTTTTTTACATTTCATTTTCTGACATTTTATAGACCAAACACGATTAATCAAGAAAATAATCAACAGATTAATCGATAATGAAAATAATCGTTAGTTGCAGCCCTAATCCCATACAAGTTTTTGGGATCAGATGTGAATAGCAAGCAAGTGGCAAGTTTGCCCTTGTCAAGTGTTCGTCTCCATCTTTTAGCAGAAGCCAATGTTGTCAGGTGGACAGTGAGTAGCAGCGATCTGTCCTCCCACCATTTCATTAGCTGTCATATCACTCTCTGGCTCTTAACCAAAAATAAGTCTGAAAAGAGAGGGAGAGGGTGAAAGAGTGTGAGAAAGCCTTTTTAATGGGGGATAACAATTGTGCATTTTGTGATAAAAGCATATAGTTTGGTACACTTATAGCCACAGGCATTCTAAAAAGAATTGGATATGGGGACATCATGAATTTGAAAAAAGAAAAGAAAAAATGCCTTTTCTTTGCGGCGACAGACTGGCAGCTTATGGAAAGTGTAACTGCAGGCAAGTTGTGTGTAGACTTAATCTGATATGGTTGATCTTGGTGTCAAATTATACATTTCTTAAGATGAGGATTTCAAATTAAGAACTTTAGAATTGCTCAGAAACTTCCTTCTATCTCACAATTCAAGACTCAAAATAAGTGATTGCCATAATTACCCAAACCTAACCTCTGTAATTGTGAGATATAATAAAGCTAAGTTCTGAGCAATTCTAAAGTTCAGAATTTGAGAATTTGAGAACATAAGAAATGTATGATTCGACCCCAAGATCATCCATATCAGATTAGTCTACACAACTTTATTGCAGTTACAATTCCCACTGTACTTCACAAGTCCATCTTAACTCTATAATGGGGCATGGTGGCACAGTGGTAGCGCTGTCGCCTCAAAGCTAGAAGGTCCTGGGTTCGATTCCCGCCTGGGACGCTGAGGGTGTCCCCCCCCCCCCCCCATGTCCTCAGTGCACATGCCCAGGTGGGCTATCTCGTCAAAAGGGCTTTTCTGTGTTTGCATGTTCTCCCCGTACTCCCCTGGGGTTCCTCCATACAACATCGATATGGATGTCATCTGACCAGTGACGACGACAACATTTGAAGTTGGTCCCCGGGCGCTGTACACAAGAAAGCTGCCCACTGCTCCTGGCTGCCCCCCGGAGGAAGGACAAGCCTGGATGGGATAAATGCAGAGACTGTGTTTCACCGGCCACCGTCAGCATGGGTGTGTGTGTGGGGCTGGCCGCATGCGTGTGTTGGGTGTGTTCGTGTGACAAATAAAGACGGGTTTGTCTGTTCAGTTCTTCTTCTTCTATGCATCATGTACTGTATGCCCCTTCACACCCCCATCGTGTTTCTATAGTCTTTACCAATGCCCACATTTGATATTTAGATGTTTTAGATGACTCACTCCTGGTGGGTGGAAGGCACAGGGGCCATCTACCACACAGGATCTTCTCTGTCTTAAATCCTTATAGCGCTTCTGCACTTTGAACAAAAATTTGTATTCTTGTCATCGCTCAGGGGGAACGCAAGCCCAGCAATTTCTCATTGGGCAGCTGTCAGAAGCCACTGCTCCTCTATTAGTGGGTGTGGAGGCTGGCTGCACAATGTGTCATAGTCAGGAGAAAGCATTCTTTAAGTGACTTCACACACAATCACAAAAACTGATTCATTTTGCATTTGTTACAATTAAAGGGGCTCATTTCTTTGACGTCCTTCTTGGTGCCTCACGCAGATACAGAGAGATCAGTGCAAGATTTCCTCATCGACCTTGGGATTGATTATTAGATTTTTGGCATTAATTAGCGAGTGGGACGGCTAAACCTGTGTCTTAGGAATGGATTTGTGGAGGAGTAGATGTGATGGATGTAAACTTGATTGTGCTGAGAACTTTACGGTCTGAAAACATGCCGTGACCCTCCGTGCTTTCTGAAGAAGTGTGTTATTTATGGTGAGAATGCGTGCCGTCAAGTCAGATTCATGTTGAATTCACAGAATAGCGCCTGTCGGTATTAAAGTTGGAAGAGCTTTTGAAGCAGCCATCACTCTTTTCCCGCTCTCTCTCTCTCTGTGTCTATCTGTCTGACAGAGATGAGACGTGGTTTGAAAAGGACATGGTGAAGGATGACAGGGCAAGGATGTGTTTCAGAAAACACTTTTCCATTTGCATTCTGCGCACCCTGGTCTGCTGCTTAGTCTGCTGTTTCTCAACCACTGGTTAAATGGACCACAGAATATTTTCAAGTTGAAGCTCAGAAAATTAGTGGGCCGTGAGTCTGTGTTTGACGAGCTCTAGTTTTCAAGCTAGAGTGGAGTTTCTGGTATTGGCGGAACTAGACATACGAATAAGTAGGTCTCAGCCATGTTATGTTATACTAGCTCACTGGGAAGTGGGGGTAAAATGTCTCAAAATTCGGCAGGATGTTTGACAAAGGTAAATGGCATGACTTTTCATTGAGCTCTCACATCAAGATATCTGAATGAAATTGGGCTCATTAGAACCGTAACAGTCTTAGCTTTACTGCCATGTCTGACACATGTCAGCTACATAGGGTTTAAGAGTTCCAGGTTCCTAAAGGCACACGGCCATATCTTACACCCAAGTGCAAGGGCAAATCTTTGCTAGTTTCTAGCACTCAAAATCATTTTTTTCCCTTAGCACTCACTGAAACACTTCCTCCGATGTACTGAGCCAGTGGTAATTAAAAGAAAAAAGGGAGATTTTGAATGCTCGAAACTAGCAAAGATTTTGCCCACACATCTGGGGCTTGTGGCTAAGTGCAAGGCTGAGGTAGGGATAAACAGCCAACGATCACAGCAAAACAGGCCCATGGATTGGAGTGGATGACATCACAAAGGAGTGGATGACATCACACTCTGACTGACATCGATCGCATATCTGGTTGCAGCTATTACGAATTTGTGCTTGTTAGTTTGTTTAGTTTGTGTGCGCGCGCGCGTGTGTGTGTGTGTGTGTGTGTGTGTGTGTGTGTGTGAAAACATCTTACTGCACTAGCAGAGGATTTTACCGGTTTCAACAAGTTTGACTGTTTTTTTAGGAAAATGTAACTCGTTTCAGGACATGTACTCTGTAAAAGTGAAATCGTCTTTGAGAAAGTTTCTTGTTTCAACTGTTTCTTCATTGCTTAATGATGATTTCTTGAAAGAAGTCATATGGGCAGGCATGAAGTGAAATTGATTGAAATAGCAAGATTATCTGCTACTGTAGGGAGATAATTTTGACAATATATGTGTAGCCCTGGTGAAAATTAGGGCTTAAAACCAATTATTTCACAAAACTCATATAAATATTGTTCCAATTGTTTTATAAACCGTTGTCTGGGCTCAGTTATTTAAAATACAGTGATTACTCGTATTTTCTGGATTTTACAGTTGTTTGTTTATTAGTGGGGTAATATATTCCCCAAAACCGGTAAACCTTCGTGGTATCTACCTTAGTCAAACGAACCCAAACACCCCATCACTCTAGTCTACAGTTATTTACAGTAGTATAATAACATAGGCCTAATACAGTATAGGGGTGCTACATATGCAGCACCGAAAACATACCCTACTTGGCGGAGGTAATCGCAGCAGTTAAGGTCATTTCTGCTCGGTAGATTTCATCGCCTCTGCACCTCCAGAGCGCTGCACTCCTGGAACCTCAGAGTCTCATAATTAAACTCATTTAAAACTCCTGGATAAGAGCTGACCTCTGTGTGCGTGTGTGTGTGCGTGAGGAGGTATACACTGGACTGCACTCAGACCCCAGATGCTCTTTAGACTGGACGCTGCTCTATGCCACTCATGCATGCACGCATACCCCCCCAATCAACTAAAAGGTGCTAATGCACTTTCTTATAATGATGACTTTTGGTGATGTGGTAGTTTATTGTCTTATACATGTTATAGCTGATAATTATAATAAGCTGATTGTTATTATGCTTGTTCTTCCACGGCATTTTGTGACTTTGATCAGATGTGCCAAATATTGTCAGTATTAGTATTAATATTAGTATTAGAATGTGTATTAGGCTGCATTTACACGACTGTAGGTCTTGATGCTCAGATCTGACTTTTTGCCTATATCCGATAAATAAATAAAAAATTACCCATGATATCTGTGTGCCTACACTTGCTTCACTTTAATGTTAAATCCTCATGCTGATATTAAACACAGGCAAAGAGCTACATGGTATTAAAACTGTCTTTCTCCTCCTCCGATCCTTTGATCGAAATGTTAGTAATAAGCTGCCCTGGAGCATATTGTGTGGACATTATTTTACCGTATTTCTCAAGTTCATTGTTGATTTGTCCTGTACCTGAATTATTGAGCTCATGTGCGTTCTCCACTTTCCTCTTCATGAAACTGTCTGTTTCTATAAGCCCAAACCGCATTTTTGCTGGATTATTTTTACACAAGCGAAGCGGGTTCCTTGTGAAGCAGAAAGCAAAATAAATGGCCTATCAAATAGGCTGCATCTGAGGAGTTTGTTCTAAAATGAACCTCCATAATCACAGAATGACCAAGCGAAAGTAACTGATTATAAATTCAAGCTGTGTTCTTTGGAGACAATTGGAGTTTTAAAATGGTGTTGTGTTTTAGATACAGAATCATCTGTGCAATGGGAGGTGAATTTCAGGAGGCATTTTGAACAAAATTGGACTTACGGTGTTTGAATGAAGGCTTCATATGGTCGGAACGGGAGCGAGACGCACTGCAACAGCCTCTGGAAATGCACGAGGAAGCACACACACATTTTCAATCATGTGCGACTCGCAATGAGAGGCAATATCCAATATGTCCGCTTAGGTGACAGTGGCATTGGGCCATGTCCCATTCATATCTGATTCATTTCCACATGAGTGAGACCTGAATCGGACCTGGCAATATCCCAATCCCTTTTTTCCTGCTTACACGTTCATGACACATATTGGATTTGTGCCACATGTCAGCAAAAAATCGGAATTGGGTCACTGTACCATTCTAAATGCGGCCTTAGAGATCATTGTTCACCTTGAGACCCTGAGTTCAACACTGCAAAAACTGACAAGTTTTCAAGTGATTTTATCTTGTTTCCAGACCTATCAAGCTTATCTGTCTGTCTGTTTGTCCGTCTGTTTGTTTCTTTGTCTGTTTGTTAGCAGGGTTACGGAAATACTACTGGGGCTGATTTTCATGAAACTTGGTGGAAGGGTGTAGCATAGGCCAAGGAAGAACCCATTACATTTAGGAGCGGATCCGAAAATCTATTATATAGGTGATGCGTCTGATGATGCTAGAGGTCTTCGGCTATGCCCGACCCCGCGAATACCCGAGGTTCCGACCCGGACACGGCCGGGTCTGGGTCCATTCAAAAGAAGTGACTCCGGGTCTGGGTCGGTTCCGGTAGCGATTGTCACGGGTCTCGGGGCTCTGACAGTGAAATGCCGGGTCCAATAAGACCCGAGTGGACCCGGCGATCAGCGCTGATCACGAGAGAAACGCATCAAAACAGCACACATGAGGCTTGTTGTCACAAACTGCAAGTAAATCCATAGAGAAAATAACTAGCAAAGAGCGTTCCCATCTGCAATGAAAATTACTTCCTCGTTTACATGAGGCGCATGTGACCACATGCGTACACATGCGCCTCAGGCAAACGAGGAAGTGATTTTCGTTGCAAAGAGGTAACCCTCTAGTTGGTTCCTCTCGCTATGGATTTAATTGAAGATGACTGTTTCGCGTACTTTTGGATTATTATTCGATGATCGCATGGTGAGTACACAAGTCACAACATGTATGTGATTGTTTCTAGCGCTGTTGTGTGTGTTTTTGGGTGAAGGAACGGCGGTAGCATAGAGAGACTGCCACTGTACTATCTAACTAGCGTTAGGCAGCATCAACCAGGGGAGAATGCTATAACGTTAGTTAATAAAGATGCACAAAGTTTCATTTGATATACAACTTGTAGCAGTTAACAAGCAACTTTGACATCGACACCACTAGTCTCTGCCTCGGTATTTCTCGGATCTGAACGGGGCCGGCCGGCCGGGTCTCAGATTTGTCATAATAGACGGGTCCACTCCGGGTCCGGGTCCGACATTTATCGGTTCTGAACGGGACCGGGTCTCAGATTTCTAATAATAGACGGGTCCATTACGGGTTCGGGCACAAATACCCCAGGTCCATTAGGGAACGGGGCTGTGATTTTGGACCCGTGAAGACCTCTCTGAACTTTATTGTCCAGATTCCCTTGTTCCAAAAAAATAAATAATAATCTGTGTCGCAGACTCCTGACCCTGTACCATCGTGCTCCTTGGCTCTTGCCGATGTGTAGACATGACAGGAATGAACCCTAAAACCTAAAAAAGCTGTAACTTTGAGTTTGAAACTGTGCGTGTGTGTGTCTGTGTGTGTGCGCGCGCGCTTGTGTGTGTGTGTGTGTGTATGTGCCTTGGTGTGAGTGTTTATGCACACACGGTCCTGCATGACTGATTTAGGGAAAAAACAGGCATTCGAAGTGTCCCTCAAGAGGTCACCCTTGCTGTCAGCCACTCACCTTCCTTAAGGCCACTAGACTCACTCCAGCCAGTTTTGTGTGTGGACGCACACGTGTGTGTGTGTGTGTGTGTGGGGGGGGGGGGGGGGTCTTCTTTGGCGTAGAGCAGTCCCCGGTAGGGTTGTGCGATGCCAACCAAATAGCCAGCGTGATGGTTCCACAGTGAAATTCTGCGATCGTTGTTTGATGGGGGGGGGGGGGGGGTGTACTGTCCTCTATATACGTCCTCTGTATACTTCAACAGTCAGCTAAACACCTTTCAGCCATCACGACTCTGAAGACAGTCCTCGTTTTGTCCACAGGTTTTTTAATGTAGAAAGGGTGAAACTGGAAAGAGCAAAAAGGATACATAAATTGACTTTCCTTCTGCATTGACTTAACAATCAAACAATGAGTCGAATATAGCTACTATATATTCATATTACACAAAAGTGACATGAGATGAGCTAACATAAGCTTAACATTAACACTAGCTGGTGAACAGAGCCACATCACAAAATGTACAGAAATAAATCAATATCTCTATATATATCTCTAAATAATGCTAGACAAATGCAGGTAAGTAAGTAAAACAACATTACATACCGACAATGCAATCAAAAAGGCAAAGAATGTGAGCAGATTCATGTGGAATGCCAGCAGGTAAGTATTCAGAAGCACAGGTCCTCTCCATCAACTAACTTTCTGTTTCCTGAAGTAACTTTCTGTTTCTCTGAAGTCACATGATACAAACCGATGTAAAATACAAATGTCCACTAGAGGGAGACAAAACAAATTGAAACAATACTATATAACAGCACGGGGGGGTGACTGGGGAGCCAGACAGCATGCAGCACTCAGTAGAGAGAGGGAGGTGGAGGGGCTGGTGCTGAAACTGAAAGGCTATTTAGCCTCTGTTGGATATATTAGTTAGTACTTACTATCTATTACGTTTAATACGTTTTGTTTTTTGCCACATTGGCGCTCACACAGCCAATCCTCACCTACATGTAACTGCAGAATGTTACAATCCAGAGAATAATGAGAAGGAAAATCTAATTAAATCACAATGGTCCAATGTAGAAGGCTCAGAGGGTGGTCCATTGTGCTGACCCTGAAGGCTCAGAGGTGGTCCACCGTGCTGACCCTGATGTAGAAGGCTCAGAGGTGGTCCATTGTGCTGACCCTGAAGGCTCAGAGGTGGTCCACCGTGCTGACCCTGATGTAGAAGGCTCAGAGGTGGTCCATTGTGCTGACCCTGAAGGCTCAGAGGTGGTCCACCATGCTGACCCTGATGTAGAAGGCTCAGAGGTGGTCCACCGTGCTGACCCTGATGTAGAAGGCTCAGAGGTGGTCCACCGTGCTGACCCTGATGTAGAAGGCTCAGAGGTGGTCCACCGTGCTGACCCTGATGTAGAAGGCTCAGAGGTGGTCCACCGTGCTGACCCTGATGAGGCTCAGATGTGGTCCACCGTGCTGACCCTGATGTAGAAGGCTCAGAGGTGGTCCTCCGTGCTGACCCTGATGTAGAAGGCTCAGAGGTGGTCCATCGTGCTGACCCTGATGTAGAAGGCTCAGAGGTGGTCCACCGTGCTGACCCTGATGTAGAAGGCTCAGAGGTGGTCCATTGTGCTGACCCTGAAGGCTCCGAGGTGGTCCACCGTGCTGACCCTGATGTAGAAGGCTCAGAGGTGGTCCACCGTGCTGACCCTGATGTAGAAGGCTCAGAGGTGTTCCACCGTGCTGACCCTGATGTAGAAGGCTCAGAGGTGGTCCACCGTGCTGACCCTGATGTAGAAGGCTCAGAGGTGGTCCACCATGCTGACCCTGATGTACTGTAGGAGGCTCAGAGGTGGTCCACCGTGCTGACCCTGATGTAGAAGGCTCAGAGGTGGTCCACTGTGCTGACCCTAATGTAGAAGGCTCAGAGGTGGTCCACCGTGCTGACCCTGATGTAGAAGGCTCAGAGGTGGTCCACCATGCTGACCCTGATGTAGGAGGCTCAGAGTTGGTCCACCGTGCTGACCCTGATGTAGAAGGCTCAGAGGTGGTCCACCGTGCTGACCCTGATGAGGCTCAGAGGTGGTCCATCGTGCTGACCCTGATGTAGAAGGCTCAGAGGTGGTCCTCCATGCTGACCCTGATGTAGAAGGCTCAGAGGTGGTCCACCGTGCTGACCCTGATGTAGAAGGCTCAGAGGTGGTCCTCCATGCTGACCCTGATGTAGAAGGCTCAGAGGTGGTCCACCGTGCTGACCCTGATGTAGAAGGCTCAGAGGTGGTCCACCGTACTGACCCTGATGTAGAAGGCTCAGAGGTGGTCCACCGTGCTGACCCTGATGTAGAAGGATCAGAGGTGGTCCACCGTGCTGACCCTGATGTAGAAGGCTCAGAGGTGGTCCACCGTGCTGACCCTGATGTAGAAGGATCAGAGGTGGTCCATCGTGCTGACCCTACTTCCCGGTGTGTGTTTGGCACCATTCAAGCGAATCGCAGCACGAGCAGTTTGGTCAGCAGTGATTAGCAGCAGAGAGGCTGAGTGTGTGTGTGTGTGTGTGTGTGCGTGTGTGTGTGTGTGTGTGTGTGTGTGTGTGTGTGTGTGTGTGCGTGGGTGTGTGTGTATGTGTGTGTTGGTCAGGTGTGATTAGCAGCTGAGTGTGTGAGAGGCTGAGTGTGTGTGTGTGTGTGTGTGTGTGTGTGTGTGTGCGTACGTACGCGTGCGCGCGTGTGTATGTGTGTTGGTCAGCTGTGATTAGCAGCAGAGAGTTTGAAGTCTTGAAGGAGATGCCTGGCACCGCTAATGCCTGTGAATGTCACTGGAGCCAGGACACAAAGTTTACTCCACAGCTTCTGGCTGTGCCTTTGGAAACTGCTTTGTATTCCAACACACGCACGCACGCATGCACACACACACACACACACACACCACACACACACGCACGCACGCACGCACACACACACACAGACACACACATACACACACACACACACACACACACACACACACACACACACACACACACACACACACACACACGCACACACACACACACAGACACACACATACACACACACACATACACACAGTATATTGATAAGACCAAATAAAAAGGCTGTTAATCTTTCTCTCTACCTCACAGGAGTGATTTACACAGCTGGGATCCTGGACTGTGAGAGCACAGACTCCTATTGGCTGACGGTGTATGCCACTGACAGAGGGGCCACACCCATGTCCGCTTCTATTGAAGTCTTCATTCAGGTACCCACCTTCTGCTACAAATATAAGCCGCTTCCAGACATGCCTTGGAACTCGGAGTTATGGGCATCCGCGTGGCGGTGTATGTATGAACACATTTTGGTGAGCTATGCACGCTCCTGCAACCCTCCTACTCTCCTGCTCTGAGACAAGCTCCTACCCTAGTATCAGGGGCGGATTGGTCCCCCTCCCCTCCAGAGCTCCATGAAGGGAGAGAGACAGAAAGCCAGCGTGACAGATTATTATAATATAAAATAGTCGATGTGAATGAACGAGCGAAAAAAAAAACATCATGCCGTTTCAGTTTTTCCAAATGAGGCTCGAACCTGCTCCGTGTGTGTCAGCCAACAGTCTACATGTTGCTGGATTGAAAATGCTCATGGCTTTGATCTTATTTCATTTCTGCATAGCTTCGCACAGCACACACATTTAAAATAGAGCATTTTGCGACGCGAGGGTCGTCCTGCTTCCCAGTATTGGACATGGCTAGGTAGGGTATCTGGATCTGGTTGCATTCATGCCTTTGATTTAACGTTTACACAGCGTTTGTGAAGATTCACGTGCAGAACCGCAAATTCCAAGTAGCGTCAAGTCAGGCAGTATAAAACGGAAACTTCCGGGTAAATAAATAAATAATAAATTAAATACACGTGTAATGTTTTTTTGTGTGTGTGATCCGAAAGATACAGAACAGAGATAAACTGGAAGAATATCTGCTCCCTTCGTAAAGTCAATTTTAACCCGTAGTGAGTCGACCGTTCAGATTTTTTGTAAGTAATACAACATTGATTTTATTTTGAAGGTAAAAATGTCTAGCTTCCTGTATTCTGTATACTTCTAGTAGGATTGATGCATTTTAGGACTGACCATAGCAAAGACCTGTTTTCTTTGTAGCGCTTGAGACTCGAGGAAATCGATGCATCTGGGCGTGAGTTGTGGGGTTGTTTAATTAATTACTAACGTTATGCGCAAACGATTATATGCCGTGAACGTTAGGCAGTTATCGCCCATTATGTATTTTTAGCAACTTGTTTTCAGACTCTGCATGTCATGATAGTTTGTTGTATGTCAATGCGATTCACTTAAGGCTATGCTCAGACAGTGAAGTACAGCTGTGTGGTCAGTTTTCACAACTCCCCATTGTGTGGTCATGCCCAAATTCCCCCCACCCCCGCCCCCTCTCTACTTTGCACCCGGAGGTGCTCCACATGTAAGCAACATGCCTCATGTCTGAAAGGGTACACTTCACGTATCGCCCGGGTCAGGCTCAGGGCAAGCAACCCTGACCTGACCCGGAGTTCATGTCTGAAAGTGGCTATAGAGTGCTTAAAGGGATAGTTCACATTTTTTTTAAGTCTAGCCCTATTTGCTACTTCCCAATGATGATGTTGAGTGGTAGAGTTCTTTCTCAGCAAAATCCATCCTGTACACTGGAGCATGACCCCATTGACCTTGCATTCATTTTGAGGAACAGGCTGACATGTGAATTATGCCTTTAAGTCACGCCCTCTTCCAGGTTCGGCATGGGGCCTCTCATTCGCCATTCATTTTTTCATAGACGTTTACTAAAATCCTTATTAAAAGAGTTTTACTTGGTCAAACCAAGCCATTCAGCTATATTTGGACTTCGGCAGGAACATAGAACACTTCACTTGTCTTGGACCAAAACATTTTTAGGTAAAAAAAGCATGATTTCTCATGGTCCCTTACCCTCTCTTTCAGGTGGAGGACGTCAATGACAATGCTCCCCTGACCTCTGACCCTATCTACCACCCAGTGGTAATGGAGAACTCTCCACAGGACGTGTCGGTCATCCACATCCAGGCGCAGGACCCCGACCTCATGGCCACGCCCAGCCCTCTGACTTACCGCATCACATCTGGCAACCCGCAGAATTTCTTCTCTATCAACCCCAAAACAGGTGACACACACCCCCAAGGTTGGTTATCATTCATTCATTCATTGCATCATATGCTATAGTTTTCTCTTGCAGTTTTCTATGTAAGCAAAATGTTGTAGTCGGGTATGGGGTACTTGGATTCAGAAATCAGGGAAAGGGGTACTGATGCCAAAAAGGAACCACTGGTTTAGATCATCATCAAAGCCTGAAATGGTATCGTTTTGATATACAGTATAATAGTATGTAAAAACATGATTTTCTTATTTATGAATGAATGAATGAATGAATGATTTTTTATTTATGTGTCTTGTCATTTACATGACCCATCCCTCATGGGATTAGTGAGACACATTTTTATAATAACAAAAACAAATATGAATAAATAACATGAATAAATAACAATTAAAGGACAAACTTGAAGGTGAACTTGGCAGTTTTATTAGTAAAAAGCTGGGATGTGAAATTATATTTTTTATTTTGAAAATGTGTTCTTCACAATAAGCCTCCTACACAACCTTTGTGCACCCTAGACCATTTTTGTCCTATTAGGTTTGTTCAAATTACAATTTTGGCATTGTTAGTTTGTACGGTATGGTTTAGTTTGTTTTGTTTAGGGTGGGTATTTTCTTTTTTCAAAATTATTATTTTCTAGCCTGGTTAAAACCATTCGGATCCATGAACTCACATTCTGTGACTGCGAGCTGTCCACAGTAATTTCAGTCGGTGGAAATAGCCAGTCAATCAGCGTCAGATCCAGACAAAAATCAAAATCCACAGCAAAGTAACGTATTTTCCGCCGAGAAACTCCTCTTCTTGTTTAATTGTTGTCATTGAGTATATTTCTGCAATAACACTTACGGCTGTTTAAACTCGACGAGCATTGACATTACTGCTCGAGGTGGAGAGCCATGTGGGCAGCCATTACTGTTTTGCCAGCGGCATTCCTGATTGGCCGGTTACGATGTCAGCTACAAGGCAGACGGTCTTGCAGAATGAAACAGAATGTGAGTTCACGTGACAGTTTAACAGGCTAATAATTTTTGTCCCAGTGTAAAAAAAAAATACTCACACTTTTCCCCTAATAGGATATTTTTGTACTACGTAATAGAAGTCCCTTAGAAAGCAGTATAAACTGCAAAAAGTGCTATTTTTGGACCTCTACCTTTTTTTCTTTCTTTTATTACAAGGCATGCATTTATTATTTATTTTTGCTGGGAACCTGGCCTTAAGGTTTCAAAATTATATATATATTTTTACCAAACTCCACCAGTTTGAGCCATGAGATCAAATCTATCATATAAAAGGGGAAAGTGGGCAATCTCTGTCTGTTCTCTGTTTGTTTCAATTTTTGTCCCACTGATGATGTCATAAGAGCATATTCTGATGATGTCACAGGCACTGATGATGTCATAGGCACTGATATTTTCGTTTTTGGTTACACTACACTGTCTATGACATCATCAGTGATGCAAAGTTGCGTTGTGCATGCCAATAGAGCAGGCAAGGCATGAATTGATGCCCATTGCCTAGTACATTCAAATTTCCCATTAAACCCCATTATAAATTTAAACAAAAACATTAAAAAGTCAAATTTCTGGTCTTCCTATGAAGAGAGCGGTGCCACCCAACTATGCAGCAGCGCTACTTTTGGTAGAGACTGGTAGATCAGATTTAAGCAATAGTTCACGACAGGCCGTGGTATATGCTTATTATACCACACCTAGGGGTCGTGCTGCGAAAACACCCTTAGGTGTGGTATAATACGCATATATCAAGGCCTGAAGTGAACTATTGCTTTTATAAAACGGTGAACAAGTATGGCAATATGAAAGGAATAAACAACTCCAATTTAAATGGCTGTTATTCAGAAATCATACTCTTCCACATAATAAAATAGTCCCTCCTATCTCCCTGAACCGACACAGTTACTGAATGTCAGTAGCGTGCCGTCCATTAGGCGAACTAGGCAAATGCTAGGGGCACTTGAGCCGTTAGGGGCGCCAGAGAGGGTAAAACAAAATTATTATTATTATTATTATTTTTTTTACAAATACTTTTTCATGATAATAGGCCTACTATTATTTTACAATAGTAGACAAAAAATAAGCAGAACAACGTCTTAAGTCTTTAAATAATAGTGAAATCATTCTTCTAATTCTGGCTTTCTGGCTGCCTGGGCTGCAGCACTTTCACCATGGTCCTTAATCCATACCACCCCACCCCCTGCGCGGCCGCGCCCCCTTCTACCTGCTCGGAGCTTTTTCCCAGAGTGGGGGAAGGGAGCTGGAAGGTGGGTGCTGAGGGTGCTGCAGCACCCCCTGGTGGCAAGAAATGGGAATTTTGAAATTGTTGGATTTGGCTGTCTTGTGTTTATACCTCCAACAAGATGCATTAAAAAACAGTTTGTGCTTCCCAGCTCTAATCTTATTTCATACGCTCTCTCTTCAAAAGTGTTTGATTTTCATCATAATCTGGTTTTCCATAATAATAATAATAAGTTCAGTGTTTATGCCTGTGTTGCTGTCTGTTGTAGTGTAAAACGACTAAAGGGAGAGCAGGTGCTTACATGAAAGTGAGTGAGAAAAGGAGAAGATACTGAATAATGACATCACAACAGTATAATCCTAATGTTAATTTAAAATTAAATATTCTTCTAAACATGGATCAAAGTCCAAAAAACGTCAAATTTTCTTCGCCACTGGGGAAGGGCGATTCTGAGCCTGCACTGCAGTGGTGGAATTAGCTGCGATATAATTTTTATTATATTTTCTTTGGGGGAGGGGGGGGGGGGGCACCAGCAAAAATCTTGCCTAGGGCACCAGGCACGTCAGCTAGACAGGCTTGGTGATAAATAGCTAATGTTACCTAGCGGATAATGCTTGTGCTAACGTTAGGTTAACGTTAGGTCCGAGGCTAGGTGGCTTTTTTCTGGAGATAACGTGTCTGGTAGGCACTGCTCAATCCAGTTGTTCATAGATAAGCCACCCCGAAGTTAACCTTAAATGTTTCCATTTCGGTAGGCAGCTAGCGAACGTTAGCGAGCGCAAGGCACTCTGGGTATTATGGTGAGACGGGTTGGCTTGTGAGCACGATATTTCCCCCCCAGGATTGCAAAGGCGGCGGCTCATGCCTTCTCCATCCTGGGAAAAACCTAGCCTACAGTTTGTGAGACTAGCAAGCTAACTAGCTAGTAGCTACCATTTGTTTTCTCAGAGGCGGACTGTTTCAGGGATGCGGCTCTAGCTGTGATATACGCTAAATATACCACAGCTGTGAACCAATCAGATTGCTTGATTTGAGAGAGCCGTTTTGTTTTTGTATAATGAATTCATTAAGTAGAGGGGGGTCAGACCATGAAACATTTTATACACAAGTAAAAATATCTGTTTGATCATGTTTTCTCAATTTAAGAAATTATATTTAACAATTTTTTTTACAGTGCTGATATAAATTAGCCTTTTTATCCAATGTTTTCCAGGCCTGCTTATAGTGTTTCCACTGATCTTAACTCATTGAGTGCCACGGACGTCGATCGACGTCAAAGTAAATAGTGACGTAGAGTGCCACGGACGTCGATCGACGTAAAATGCGTTTTTTGACGGTGGGACGTAGCCTCCTGGATCTCCTGTACAAATATTGTAGCTTTTGGAGGTGTATAACCTATTTTACAGACCCATTAGGTGGCGACAGTGCTCTCCAGATTAGAGGAAGGTCCGGAAAACTGCAGGAAAAACCCCCGTGATCAAAGAGAAACCGCTCATGCTGCAGCCAGAGCCATATAGATGGCTCTGACTGCAGCTTGGCTGCAGCTGATGTTGGCTGCAACAGCAGTCAATCCGCGCACACAACTGAGCTCCTCTGCCTCTGTCTGTCTGTCTGCATAGCTTCTTCACACGATTAGCCGCCAGAAAGGCAGCACCCGACGCCGAAGGGCCAAACCTTTCCATGCAGTCCGGTTTGCCATTTCCTTGTCGCGCTGGGAGCCGGCGCAAAAAAACGGAGCCCTCCGAAAATAGACTGGGTGCGTGTGGGGAGGAGTTTGCAGCTGAGGGGGGGAGAGGGGGGTGGGGCACGCATGCACCACACAACTACACCACGTCACTACATCAGAAAATATTATCTTCAGACTCAGAATGTGCTTGAAATGCTGCATTTCACAAAATGCGGAATAACTCAGCTTATAATTTGAAAAGTGTCTTTTTG
The DNA here is from genome assembly GCF_964638095.1 of Poromitra crassiceps. NCBI lineage: Eukaryota > Metazoa > Chordata > Actinopteri > Beryciformes > Melamphaidae > Poromitra > Poromitra crassiceps. The sequence continues at coordinate 131,084,307 of NC_139623.1, read as the reverse complement.
CTCAAAACAGCCTATCTTCTCCGGCTCATAACTAAAGAACGGAAAATGGGATCAATAAACTTTTTTTTGCAGATGATAGAAGAGAGTCTCCTCGTTCTTTGTGCATGTTCGGTGTTTACATAGTAATATCACACAATATTCTGTGGGCCTCGAGAAATCACTGAAAACGCTCTGAAACTCTGGCACTGGGAGCGTCCGTTCTCCAAAAGTGGCTGGCACTCAATGAGTTAAAGTGGTCCTACCTGTCTGTGTTCAACTAATCTCTCGAGACAGACTTTCAAATTGCATCGAAAATCTGTCGGCACACTCAGTCAAAAGCCAACAGCGCTTGTAGGGGGCAGGCTCGCATGCTGCGCTTTACCCGATCAAAATTGAGTGGACGTGATCGAGTGTGTAGTCAAACTTACCATTTTCAGCGTGTAGCAAGTAGCTACTTGCTACTAGCAACGAGCTAGCAATGTTGTTGTTGTTTCTTAGCGATGGAGGGATGTGAGAGCGACACGCAGGGACCGGAAAATAAATCCATAAATGGTCAGAGTCGGTCGGTTGGAGCCAATGGCAGAGGTTGCAGGGAGCGGAAAGGGATTGTCTTCCGCTGCCGACGGAGCCCGTTGAGTTCCGTTTATTCAGACATGAAACGAGCCTGCCCCCAGAGATTAGAGATTTTTTTTTTTTTTTGTTTAACCGATGGGTTCCCAGATTGGTGTGTGTGTGTGTGTGTGTGTGTGTGTGTGTGTGTGTGTGTGTGTGTGTGTGTGTTGTGCGCGTGTGTGCGCACGCGTGTGAGCTGTGCGCACACAGTGTGTGTGTGTGTGTGCGTGCTGTGTGTGCGTGCGTGCGTGTGTGTGTGTGTGCCAGCCACATAGGAGAGCCCTACTGTCTGTCTCTGTCAAAGATTCACAGCATTTTATCTGTTCCTTATTAATTCTCTGGCAGGGAAGTGTTCCTACAGAGACTGATGGCCCTCCTCTCCTCACCATGAGAAATCAACTTCACTTCAAACTGAGCCATTGCTTTTCAATGTGTTTTCTGCCTCTCAGTAGCCAAACGTCAAATACGATTTTACTAGCTTGCCAAAAGCTTCACACATGCGCATTGCATATTTTTAAATATTGTAGACTGTACAGATTCACAAGGTGTGACTCCCTTAGAAAAAGGATGACCATCATTTCCACGGCGCTGTCATTGACAATGTCACTAATGCTGTCAGTGAGGCATGCATGAACTGACACATGCAATAAATCAGGATATAAGCATCTGCAAAATAGATCAATATAAATCATTCATTCCTCACTTGTGTTTACCAAGTCAAAAACCTGACACGTTTCCTAAAATGTGCCAGAATGCTGGCTGCATCTTCATTACCACGTTTGCAAGAACGGCGCAGTTGAAGCCGCCCCAGTCTACACATAGAGCAGTCTCCATCCATATTAGCTCCTGCGAGATGCGTGCTACATGACAGGTCAGTAGGGTTGCCAACCGTCCCTTAAAATACAGAATCGTCCTGTATCTGGCAGTTAAATTGTGCGTCCCGTTTTGAACCAATACGGGACGCAGTTTGTCCCGTATTTTCATCCCACTCCCATTGCGTGATGAAGACCCACCCTACTTTGTGTCTGGTTGGTGCCTTCATGGGTTAGATTGGTTAGTTTTAGCCATTAATCGGGGTCAGGCTGACACTCCCTGGCTCTGATCCGATGTGAGCCAATCATAGAGCAGAGGGACGGGTCTTCACAAAATCCACACATATGAGCACATCGCCTAAGCTACCTTTTACAGAAAGTTAATGATGGAAATATTGTGTAAATTTGGCTACCTTTTGTGTAATTTCGTTTAGACGTGCTGCATGGTTTCCCTCAGTCGGTGTGAGAGCTAGGATGACGAAGGCATGATGACTCACCCTTCTCTGCCTCTGAATGGCTAGTAGTTGTGCGTGTTTCGGCATGAGGAGTGATAATTGGTTAGGGTTAGGCCCTGATAACCTAACTGTTAGGGTAGAGGCGGCAATGCACTGCAGGTGAAGGCGCACATTTTGCGTCTTGCCAGAAGTGCTGCTCATGGGCAATAATTGCCTACCGTAAATTCCGGACTATAAGCCGCACCGGTGTATAAGCCGCACCTGCAAAGTTGACTATTTTTTTCTTATATAAGCCGCACCGGACTATAAGCCGCGGGTGTTTTAATGGTATTTTTTTTATTTTTTTTATTTTTTTTATTGTGTTTTAATGTTTAATTACCATATGTAAGGGTTCATGCACAGAGGGGATTGTCGGGAAAGAGATGGCTGTTTGAGGAAGCTCCCATTTATTAACCTTTCAACAAAACAACATAACACAACACCACCTGTGTTGTTTTTTACAGTGCACACAGTGTCATACAGTGTCATACAGTGTGGTGAAAAGAGGGCAAGAGAGGAAATTAAAACTTATTATAGTTATATAGGATTTATAGTTAGAAAGAGTGCTAAAAAAGAGAGATTTTTTTTTTTTTTTTTTTTTTTTTTTGAAAAAATCCATAGATAAGCCGCACCGTTATATAAGCCGAAGGGGCCAAAAAACGGGAAAAAAGGTGCGGCTTATAGTCCGGAATTTACGGTAGTTTGCCTATATGCACGCGCCGGTGCTGCCAGTATCGAATGATTATTTCCTGGACAAAAAAATAAATAATAATAGCATACTGTATCGTTCCTGGTTAGCTCTGAATAAGGTACTAAATGTCATGTAAACAATAACTAATCATTACTTCCTTATTATCCCCATATTAGTTACTATTTTTGTGTCATCTCAGGCAATGTAGTGCATCATACTGAGTGGCTAATAGGAATGCATCAATATTTACGGATTAGATGACCATTAGTTACTGTTTTTGGGGAAAAGATGGCTATATATTACCGTTTGGATTTTCTTGCACAGGCCTAGCTGTCTGTCTGTCTGTCTCTGGGTGTGTGAGTGCATCTAATAGAGCAGATACATGTTGACAGTGGGTGTTAGGGCTGTCATGGATTCATGCTTCTGTGTAGGGCATATCTAATGATTATGTTCATTATCGTTTAATCTGTCATCTGTCGATTATTTTCTCGATTAATCGATTAGTTGTTATATTATTAGTTATCTATAAAACAGCACAAAATGGAGAAAAATGCTGATAATGTATTTTACATAGTTAATTTTTTTTTTTTACACATTTTCCTGTAATGTCATTAACCATTAAAATGGAGGATTGTGCTATTGTAGATGTGCTGTGAGTTGTGGATCATTGATTTTTGTCAGAGTAGTTACTAGTGGAGTGTTCTGCTGAACAAGCCTTCTCTCTCCTTATACAGCCTGTGACCGCTGTTCTAGATTTACTCCTAATTTGCTTAATTGAAGTTAGCTGGCGTAGCTAGCTCAAGGTCAAGGACACTGTGATGTGTGCGTGCCTGTGTGTGTGTGTGTGTGTGCGTGTGTGCATGCATACCTGTGTGTGTGAGTGTGTTATGCATGGTTGCAGTCTATCCATTGAGCGTGCACTGCACAGACATCTTTAGCATCCAAAATAATCCCACCTCACTGAGATAAAAGGCTTCATTACACTGAGACCGAGGCACATTCAATGTAATCGCCCCACATAAGAATCCACTCTGAAAACACATTGGGCTCTATCGTTGCAAAGGCGGTAATTTTGCGTTATCGCCTGTTTTGCGCCCGAATAATTGCTAATTGTGGGCGTGTTGCCCCGCTGTGCTCTGCATCACCTCGGTGCCAACCTCCATTCCTTGTTTAAGCCCAAAATGATTCACAGGTGTGATCATGTCCACCCCCCTTAACTCATTGAATGCCAAGGACGGACATGTTCGTCATTTCAAATAGTAACGTAGAGTGCCAAGGACGGACATGTTCGTCAATTGCGTTTTTTGACGGTGGGGCGTCGATCAAAGCCTTCTGCCTCTGATGTACAAATATTATAGCTATTGGATGTGTCTAACCTATTTTACAGAACCCTTAGGTGGCGACAGTGCTCTCCACATAACAGAAAGGCAAGGAAAAAACAAAGAAGAAGTCGTTATGGAAACGGAAATCGCATCGCATCCGTATGCATCGATATGCTGAAGCACGTTACTGCAGCTGTGCCTGCAGCAGCCAATCTGCTTCCACAATTGAGCCGCTCCGTGTCGGTTGCGACAGCACATCTGCACATCCACACCGTGGAGTTGTTATTATTCTCAACTGGAAGCATCGTTGCCGGTGACAAACACACGCGGAACGCTGTAAAAAAGCCTGGCTGTTCCGCACCCTTCACTGTGCGCACAGCAAACTCAGCAGAGAGCCACCACAGACAGGAGGAGGAGTGTGCAGTTGAGGCGAGGCGGGGCGGGGCGGGGGGGGGGGGGGGGGGGCACGCAGAGCAGCACGCAACACCCAGACAGACCCAGGCAGCAGGACAGGATTGACAAACGCAAGCCAGAATATCCGATACCCACCAGCAGCAAATCAAAACCAGCAAGAAGCTGCAACCAGCAGCGCACGCAGGGGCCAGCGCTGCTGGTTGTAGCTAAAAATATTATTCTGCCAAACAAAATTCCCTGGCCTAAACTGTTTTATTGAAGGAAATTATTTTTGAGGTGTGACTACATTAGAAAAGATTAGCTTCAGAGTCAGTGATGTGCTTGAAATGATTAATTTCACAAAAGGCCAATTATCTCAGCTTCTAGAAAAAAATTGCTTTTTTTGGATGAATCAAGCTATCTTCTCTGGCTCATAACTAAAGAACGGAAAATGGGATCAATAAACTTTTTTTTGCAGATGATAGAATAGAGTCTCATCGTTCTTTGTGCGTGTTCAGTGTTTACATAGTAATATCACACAATATTCTGTGGGCCTCGAGAAATCACTGAAAACGCTCTGAAACTCTGGCACTGGGAGCGTCCGTTCTCCAAAAGTGGCTGGCACTCAATGAGTTAAAAGCCACAGCGTCAGGTCAGCATCGACCTCCTCGCTGAGAGGGACAGAGTGAGAGAGAGAAAGAGAGGGGGCGAGAGAGAAAAGAGAGATGGGCAGAGCGAGAGAGGGGAGAGAAAGGGAGAGAATTGGAGGATGAACAATTTCGGATTCAATATCCACCTTATTTTTGAATGCCCCGCATCTAACGTGACTTGATTGTTGCAGCTTGCGCATTTCCTTGTTAAAAGTCCGACGCTGGGAGGAGGGGGGGAGTTGCATGTCACAATAAATAAGACTCGTTTGACGACTTATTTGGGGGAATGTAATAATTTTATCTATCACATCCGCTATTTCTGTTGCTCTTTGAACAACTCTGGATATTTATTGATGAGATTTTTGCCAAGCTGTACCTGATTTGCTCCGTTCGCCTGCAGCTTTGAAACATCGTTTACAGATGGGTGTCAGGCTGTCAGCAACGTAACGGAGGATTACACTGGAAGAAGCACCCACGTAAGGCATCATGACAGCTAGAAATAAGGTGGATAGATAAACCATTACAAACTAATAAAAAAATTGTGATAATGAAAATTGGTGCTGATGGAACAATATTCCATTTGAAACACATCAAAGGGCTGCCGCGCAGTTACGCAGTGGATATCCCCATGGTGTTATTATGTCCCAAAGCGTACGCTTACTGTAATTAGACGTTTCATTCATATAGGCTATAACATACACATGTAAAACTATTTATTTCTTTAATAAGGTAGGGATGTGTGAGAATTTAATTCTAGCCTATTTCAATAGCCTATATCAGAATTGTCCACTCGGGTGGCTCTCCCTCAATTTTTCTTTCTCCCTGGGCTGTCTTGGGGCAGCGGCAGGCTGCTTTTCCCAGGTGGTCAGCCGGTGAAGTTTCTCCGCCTCCTCCGTAGCTTCTTGGAGCGAAGTCACCACATTCTGAAGTTTGGTCCCAAATAGCCCTGACGTGGTTATTGGGCCGTCCAGCAGCATCTGCTTCACTGCAGGGGAGATTGCATGGGGGACTGGCTGAGCCAAATGTTCCTTTGGACCTGGGTCTGCCACGCCATGATGCGGGAAGCCTCCACCGTGGAAACCTGAGCAAGCTGGAGGATGCCCGTCATGTATCTCCCCATATCGTAGGCCACCGCCAGGGGGACTCCACTGGCGGGGTCGAGGACCAAGGCGGAGGCAACGGAAGCCAGCAAGACCACATTGTTCTGCGCAGCCAAGGATTGGGCAGCGCAGCGGTGTGACTTCTCCGTCACCTGGGTGGTGAACTGGTCTTTCACTGGGACCGGCTTGCGTTTCCCGAAGAAGTTTGCTTTGGGTAGGAAGAAAGTCACCAGACTGGGCTCAAGTGGTGGGACAGCTGGGAAGCTGTTGTCGGTCTCGCCGGCTACTCTCGTGATGTCCGCCCTCCTGGCTTCGCCGGTGAAGACGCCAGCCAACATGCTTTGTTGTCTCACTGGAGATGGCAGAGGGAGAGGAACACTCTTTAGGTTGACAGCTTTGGCAATCAGCTCCGGCAGGTCGTTTAACAGGCCTCGCACCACCGACTGGGCCACTATGGTGTGCTTCCACCAGGGGGTGGAAGGAGCCCTCGGGCCGTCACTACACTCATAGCCGACCATCGGGGAAGCGGGAGGATGTGAGGAGACAGAGGAATCATCCTCCGGTCCAGAGTCATCGAAAGACTGATAGGCTAACTGTGTGTGTGTGTGTGTGTGTGTGTGTGTGTGTGTGTGTGTTTGTGTGTCTGTGTGTGTGTGTGTCTGTGTACACCGCTCTGGTCTCGGGGAGACCGGACAGGGCAGCCTGGAATAGAAACACTGTTCCAGGAACAGCATTAGCAGAGGCAGCAACAGCACCGGCGGCCGCTTTCTCCTCATGCTGGGTGGAGAGGAAATCTACCCGACGCTGGAACTCCTCCCAAGACAGCTCTCTGCAGTATGGGCAAGCAGCATGGGGGGTGAGGGTGAGACTCGCATGCCGGTGACCCAGGCATCCGAAGCACCTTGCATGCGAGTCACGTTCTGCCACGACCATCGAACGGCACTCAAGGCAGACCCAGACGCTGGGGTGAGCCTGGACGGCAGGGGGATCGGGCCGGGTGCTGGTAGCGCCCAGCCCAACTGCCTCGCTCTACCCGTCTCGCTGAACTTGCTCGTCGCTCATCTTGAAGGTAGTCACCGTCTTGAAGAGTGAAGTGAAGAGAAGAGAAGTCTTGCTTCGTTGAAGCGTGAAGAATATTAAGGAGCCGGTTGTTGGGTACATCACCCTTTTATAGAGGCTGCCGGAGTAGCCTAAGGGCGTGGCCACGCGGGGCATGGCACTAATGAGAAAAGTCTTCAGTTGAAACACTCACGTGAGGGATTCCATCCAATAGGCGAAGCCAAGAGAGGGCTCAGCTGAATTTGAAATAAAACAACAGTTTAAAGAGAGCAAATCCAGGTTTGATAAATTAATACGACATGCTAAACAGCTGTATTCACAGCGTCTCCATCAGCAGGTCTCAGAAAAGGACTCAGCCTCTGCTGGAAAGGCTTGAGAGAGATCACGGACTACAAACCGTCTGCCAAACTATGACCCTCATTTAGCAAGTAGCCCCGCGCCCCTCTTGCTAGTTAGCTTAGCACAATGACTGGTAGTCTGTGGAATGGTTAAGTCCCCATTACATCACCAAATACACATTCCAACAGTGCCAAAATGCTCTTATGTACTCTTATTCATGAGTCAAGATACATTTTAATAGCCATAGTGAGTAATCATTACAAACAAGGAATTTGGCTTAGTGCAGTATGCCGTGCAGCGATCACATCAATAGCAGAAGATGGAGCAAACAGAAAACAATCTCAAATTGTGAATCGTTTCAAGTGATATATAATGCATATGGTATATAGAATACTAAACATGCAATGATATACTGTATAATGGGGGAGGGGGAAATTGTCAACCGATTATTGGCCTTTGCTTGCCATCAGTTGCAACCACTTTCTGCTATATAGAAACTAGGGACAGCAAACTGCAAAATGTGCACCCTATAATATATATATATATATATATATATATATATATATATATATATATATATATATATATATATGTGTGTGTGTATATATATATATGTGTATATGTATATATATATACATGTATGTTACATTAGTGACATTTAAATATAGTTGTTACAGTCTCTCTCTGCCTCCACCAGCCACACACATGGACACACACTATTCACCGCTGCCAACAGCCACACAAGTACCACGTCAAACTTAGGTATTGTATCGAAGTTATACATTTTTGTATCGTGACAGCCCTAATTTAGGCAAACACTGTTAGTTTTGACTGTTTTAGGAAGAAATGCGCAGATACCATATTTCATATTTCCTCTAATAGTAGCCGGGACATTTATTTACTTCAGTAACATCCTCTACATCTAAACATCTTCATTATTAAGCTGACATATAACTGCATAATAGTATCTTAATTATCTTAATTAACCTACTCAAAATAAGGTGACTGAAAATGGCAACCATATTATCCGTTTTGACAACCAAAAGCTGATGCCTGATTGCCAGCCTGGCAACCACTTTTAAAAGTTAGTGTTGAGCCTTGTAATCTAATAATCTAATAATCTAACGGTGCTGTTTTACGCTCTTTAGGGCTGATCACCACGACGGCGAGGAAACTGGACAGAGAACAGCAGGCGGAACACTTCTTAGAGGTAAAGTCAACCTGAAGAGCGTTTATGAGTTTATACTATTATTATGTATCTAGTCCTGCCAGCTGCTACAGCCCACTGTGAGCACAGACACAGCCTGGCAGCCCCTCAAGGCTCCATAAAGGTGATGAATGGCTGCAGTTTGGGCTCTGCTTTAGGATTTTCTAAATGTAATCACTCATCATTGGTTATCTCCTCCACTCAGGATGGGAGCAGGCAGAAGCGTCTCTGCCCAGCCTGTGATAAGCCCAGACACTGTGCATACAGATAGCTTTGTGATTACCATTGTGTTGCTCCTGCTGCTCTGCATGCAGATCAACCAGATTATAAGAGACTCTCCACTTTACAGAGCCTGCCTCCGCAGCATTCTTCTCACAACTTATTAAATGCTATTGAAAGCAGTGTGCCCCTGCAGCATCTGGGTAGTGTAGAAGTAAAAGCACTGTCCTACCACCGCGGAGACCCGGGTCCAATTCCCGGCAGTGGTACATCCAGCTTGGTCAGACGTTCTCACAGGCACAATAGGCTGTGTCTGCGAGTGGGAAGCCGGTGGGGTATGAGTCCTGGTCACTACACTAGCGCTTCCTCTAGTCGGTCGGGGCGCCTGTTCGGGGGGAGGGGACCCAGCGTGATCCTCCCACATGCTACATCCTGGCGGTGAAACTCAGGTGAAAAGAAGCGGCTGGGGACTGCATGTGTATTGGAGGAAGCAGCCTACAACTCTCTCCAGATCGGCAGAGGGGGTGGAGCAAAGGGGGGGAAACATCATAAAAAAAGAAAGAAAGCAGTAGGCTATTTCAGCTGGAGGCCTGCGTCTGTATTACCAAAGCCACTTCTTAACATGCAGTGGAATCCGTATTATAACCCGCTCCTAGCCGGTTGGCCTGCATGTTAAACAACAATTAGCCGGCCTACGCGCACTCCCGCGAGTCCGTATCATATTCATCTCGGTCGCCGGTATAGCATCCGCATAATAGGAAAAGCGGGTGCTGTTTAACTCTGGCAGCTCATAATCCCGAGGGGATGTCTGAGTGGGCGGGTGGTGGCACTTCACGTTCACTAGTTTATTAATTAATGAATCGTTCGGGCAATCGCTTATATCAACGAATTAAACGAGCAAACTCACGGTTTCCTCAAGTGCTGCAAACGGCTTTGAATTGTTTGGTAGAGCATATAGGGATCCCAACGCGCTTCAGCTATGCAGGCAGGCAGGTCCATCACACCGAGGAGAGGAGACAGCTTACTGCTGCGCTGCTGATCCATGTCAGAAAAAGTGAGACATAGGCCTAGCCTAACTTTTGTGGGGAGAAATACATTGAAAACTAGTCAGATATGACTTGAATGCCACTTATAAAATAATAAAATCACCCACAGTGATTGACGACGGTCCGACCACTATTTTGACTGGGCGGCTTTATGTAACAAAGGCGGAAGCGTTCATTTTTGGCATACTGCCACCCCTCGTGGTCGGAATGGACCCTCGAGTTAAAACGGCATGTTTTTGAATGGAGTTTGGTTACAGATTCGCTAAAGCTGCCTTGTAGGGAATAACGTGCATGCTCCCGCACCCCCGCCCACTGGCAGAGAGAATACTGACCATTTCCAGCTGTTTCTAAACAAAGACCCCTCATGTTTAAAAAGGTAAAACCGGAAAATATCCTGCTAGCTGCTAGCCAGACATGATCCAGACTTGTTTAAAAGCCACTCAATTGACTTGTTTAGACTGAATGACAATGATACTGTTTCTATAAGTCCAGTCCTGGATGAGAATCAGGCTTATAACAAATACAATACCTAAGGGGAAGAAAGAGGTTGAAAAGCAGCAGCACAAACTCATAAGACAAACCTGAATCTAACAGGATCCTACACTCGCAATTCACAGGAGCTCAAATCTGGGGGCAGAGGTCTGCGTTGTTGCATTGTGCTGTCCTGTGATTTCAATAGAAATACCAATGTTTAGAGTGTCCATGCATGCCACCCACAGCTTTCCCTGTCTGTCTGTGTGATTAAGAGTCTAGTGAGCAGTCAGGTTCGCAGCCATGCTGTTCGCCCTGATCTGATCCAATTGATCAGTGATCAGATTTTTGCTTCGGGGGGGATCAATAATACAAAGAGATTTCCCCCGTGAGCCAAGCTCCACGTGGCCTTGCACACTACGGGGACAGGCAGGCTGAGGGAGCCTGGATTTTTGCTCTCTTTTGTTCTCTCTTTTTGCTAGGGCTGTGCCATATCATATCGTTATCGATATATCGTTACATTTCATATTCATATCATCAAAAGTTCATATCGTGATATCGTGGTAATAGCAATATTCCGACTTGTTGATTTATTGATTGACGTCACACCGTTTCACTGCATAACGGTGTGACGTACACCCTGCAACAACAAGCATGGCTGAAAGCGGCTTCACGGGGGATTTTTTAAATTTTTATATACAGTATATATATTTTTATCCCCCGTTAGTACTCATTTTAATTTATTTATCCTGGTTGCTGCTCCACCCTCTGCCGATCTGGGGAGAGCCGAAACTGGCTCTATGCTTCCTCCGAGACATGGGCAGTAGCCAGCCGCTTCTTTTCACCTGACAGGGTAGGACATAGCACGTGGGAGGATCACGCTATTCCAACGAGTTCCCCTCCCTCCTAACGGGCGCCCCTAACGACCAGAGGAGGCACCACATCAGCGACCAGGATATTGCATGTTTTGGTGAAGGGGTTCCTATATGAAGGAAACCCCCAGGGGGCATGGGGAGAACATGCAAACTCCACACAGAAAGGCCCTTATGACGACCCCACCCGGGCGGCGAGCACTCGAGGACATGTGGACGGGCACGCACTCCTTCAGCGCTCACAGCATCCCAGGTGGGAATCGAACCCAGGACCTTCTAGCTGTGAGGCCACAGTGCTTACCACTGCACCACCATGCCCCCCTCTTCATGGGGGAGTTAATTCCAAAAAAGGGAGGGGCTTCAGTAGTGTGGAAGGGCTTGTTTACAAAAGTGCATGTACAGGAAACCTCGGTAATATTTGAAGGCATATTTGAATATTTGAAGGCAAACGTTTATGCTGACATAAAACTATAACATTTATTTAGTTTCAATTGTATGTTCTTGTAATTAATAATAAATTATTTTTCAGTAGTTTGTCATATCGTCAAGAATATCGTTAGTATCTCATACATACCGTAATACATCTAATAATTAATGGCCGGGGGCGTGGTCAACACAGACAAATAAAGGCCGGCCTCCACTGCAGGCCGGGTCAAAAACAACTCTCTACCATATGTATTGCAGCTGAATCTTATTGTTATTAACCATGACAGCTGTAAACTGACTGTTTACATATCCAGTGTAAAGTTACCTCAGATTTGTTTAATTTTTATGTCACACTGGTAGTGAGTGCTGTGAAGATGTTATATTCTTATTAACGGCTGAATTTAACAGCTGAATTCTTATCCAAGCTTAATTGTGAATTTAATTGACTGCTTTAAACTTGAAATGGAAATGTTTTTAGTTTGTGCAATGTTTTGCAATAAAAGTCAGGAAATTAAGGGATTATTATGTCCATGAGATTTTAATTTTAAGAATTTAAGGCCTGGGGCCGGTTGCACCAACTGGTCTTAACTATGCCTGGTCGTAACTCCTACGTCGGTCTTAGTTAAGACCATGGACTTACGCCTGTTGCACCAACACGGCTTATGTCTGGTCTTAACTATGCTGGTCGTAGCAATGCGCGTCCATGTGAATTGCCAGTGAATGCACCCTGATTGGATGATGTTGCAAAAAATGTGCCTCGCGACCTGCTTGGAGCACTGTGCCACTACGCTCTCTCAGCCACTACTGTAAAACACCCTCCCTCCTCCCATCCTCCCTCGCTCCGGGGGAAAAATGGCGGCTATTGAGCAGACAGAGTCGGTCTGAATGAAATTGAATGTAACGTTCCCAATTCTATGTATTAACTTCTAAAAAACGAACGGCAACATTTTGGAAGGCGGGTTAGGTTAACTAGTTAGTTATAATCTAACGTCGTGCTTTCAAAGACGGCGAACTGGCGGTGTTACGACGATGACGGTCAAAAAGGTCTCCGCGGAGATCTCTGTTACAGGCAGGCTCTACGCCTCCTCCTGACGAGGCGTAGGAGTTACGCCTGGTCTTAGTGAAAATAAGGCTTAAGTCGTCTTGGTGCAACCGGCGTAGCTGTTAGGTCGTAAAGTTACGACCAACTTAGCTTAAGACCAGTGTAAGACCAGTTGGTGCAACCGGCCCCTGGTACTCTCTGCGGTTCAGGTAAATAAAAGCCCCGGCCAATATTAGAGGAATTATGGTATAACAAAACATGTTCAATGATGTGTGATGGTGTGTGTGTGCGTGTGCATGCATGCATGCATGCGCGCGCGTGTGTGTGTGAACATGTGCGTTCCCCAGGTGACAGTAATAGACGGCCCAGTGACCACCCGCCAGTCTACAGTTTGGGTCATAGTTCACATCGAGGATGAGAACGACAATCCGCCCACCTTTCCAGAGGTCACCTACCGCATCAGCCTGCCCGAGCGAGACCACAAGAAGCGCGGCGAGCCCATCTACCGTGTCTTTGCTTACGACCGCGACCTGGGAGCCAACGCCAACATCACCTACAGCATTGTTGAGGGCAACCAGGATGAAAAGTTCGCCATCGACCCCAAGACCGCTATGGTGTCGTCAAAGAAGATGGTCACGGCGGGAAGTTTTGACATCCTCACTGTGAGTTTGACATACTGAGTTCATGCCCATCTACGGATGGGTATCGAGCACCGGTATTGTTTGGTCCCGGTTCCTGATTGATCAGTACCAGGAGTATTGTTAACGTCTTGGACGTTCAGTGCTGCTATTGTTTTTTGTTTGTTTGTTGGTTTTTTACTGTTCCCTAACGATGACGAAGCGGCACCAGCCGTTTGATGTTGCATGTTTACACTTCTGTCCTGTCACTCCGCTTGCGGCAAGTTTAACACATTCACTGCCAGCCATTTTTTTTTTACTGTAGGTAGGTTCTGCCAGAGGGTTTTTTTGAGGATTCTGGCTCATCTTTCAAGACCCGAGGATTCTTTTCTGCTAAGATTTTGTGAACACACAATATCTCAAAAGAACTAATAGAATGTGTGCTTTCTCTGTCTAAAAGAGTTAGTTTGTAGAGTTAGTAGTTATGTAAGCATTAGCAGTTGAATACAGCATGGTTTCAGCGTCTGGAAATTTATTCTGAGATAAACGGCTTTTTGTGAAATTCGATAGAACAGTCACTTTAACCATTCATTTTTGGCATCAGTAAAGACGTCAGACATCTAAACAATAGTTTTGAACAGTAATTTCCTCCATAACAGCAGGAAACCCCCCTCTGCTTCCAACTCCTCCCTCCGTGGGCGTTCTCCTCCGCCCTCCTTGGCGGAGGAGCCAGGCAGCAGCAACTCGTTTGTCACAGACCCGCTGCCTGGCTCCTGCCTGGCAGTCTGGATGGGGCTCGCTGGATGGGTTTCGCTCGTTTCTTGGCGGTCCGGTTGAGAGCTCTGATGAAGCTCTTGCGATTCTGGGCTTATTTATGGTGCGTGTTTCAAAGTGTGCATCCAGTCTATTCTTGGAACCCCCCACCGTTGCCACCACTGTGCATCAGCGCGAAAGTGAAAGCGTTTTCGCCATCCATTTTACTGTATGAGAACGGCTTCCTCGCGCTTTTCCCTCCAGTTTTGGCTCGCCTCTTTCTACTGTGGAGAGACATGTCGCCACTCAGTGGGTCGGTAAAATAGATTATACACATTCAATACCTCCAATAGTGGTATAGGAGACGTAAAAGGGTTAGATCAACGTCCCACCGTCAAAAAAAAAAAATCGAACACGTCATTGGCAGTGAACGTGTTAACAGAATTTAAAAGATCAGTATATAAATGGGAGCTAGGGCTCTGTCTGTTTCTCTGTCTGTCATAAATCTCACTGTGACATCATCAGCGATGTCATAAATCCCAGTGATGTCATAAATCCCACTGTGACATCTTCAGTGATGTCAGAAATCCCACTGTGACATCATCAGTGATGTCAGAAATCCCACTGATGAAATCCCACTGTGACATCATCAGTGATGTCATACATGTGACATCATCCAATGATGCTGGTCTCATTGGCCACACAGCAGCCGAGCTGCGGGCAAGGCTGCGTAGCGGCCGAGCTGTGAATGCGAGCTGCAGGTCCAGCTTGGCTAGCTGCAGGGCCAGCTGGGCGAGCTGCAGGACAGGCGAGGCCGTGAAGCGGGCGAGATTCCTAGTATATATATATACATATATATATATATATATTAGTATATATATCGGCCTCACATATCGGCCTGTCTCAATTTGAAGGCCAAGTATACCAGCTCTGATTTGAGCACAGACCGCTTTTTCTGGAATGGAATAAAACGGAACAACGGATAACAACATACAGTAGCCAGACTCTGTGCTGGGATCAAGATTCAAGATTCAAGATTTTTATTGTCACTGCATGGTACAAGTATCACATGTGAAATTCTTGTGCTGTGGACTCCGTTTACAACATAGTACAAATATAACAGGGCATATGAGTGCAAAAACAACAAGAGACACAACAAGCAATAAGGCAGTATAGTGATAAGACAAGTCAGAGACAGTGGCATATTCACTGCACATAGGTGCACATGTCATGTGCATACTTTAGACGTGCTTAAACATTTTAAATTCGGCGTATTTGACATACAGGTGCAAATAGCATATTCCTTATTAAACATACAATTAAACATTAGACATATGTAATGGTAGCAGCTACAGTACGGTACAGTACGGCTACTACACTATTTGTGTATGTTAAGGAGTCTCGTGGCCTGCGGGAAGAAACTGTTCCTCAAGCGATTTGTGCGTGCTTTTGGAACCCTGTATCTTCTCCCTGAGGGTAACAGGGAGAACAGGCTGTTGTGGGGATGGTTTGTGTCTTTGATGATCTTCAGGGACCTCCTGAGGCACCGCTGTTTATACAGTTCATGCAGTTCTGGCAACTCACATCCTGTTACGTGCTGGGCCGCGCGCCTCACTCTCCGTAGCGTCCGGTAGCTACCGCAAAACCCAATATGCCATCATCAAATTCTTCTTTTGTCCTGACCTACAGTCCACAACCAAAGATAATCCGTTTACTGTCATAGAATACTAAAGAAATCAGAAAATATTCACATTTACATTTGAATAGGGCTGGGGCACGGGTGAGGAGCGCTTGCCAGCGCAATGCATTGTGGTCCAGTAGGACAATCGCAGTTGTGGAGAGGCAGCCACACCAAACTCCATTCATCTGGCAAATAAATGTGGCCCTGTCTATCGGTAAATTGAATACCGCAAGAACATAATTTGCAAACCTTACGAATTGTTAGACGCCACTCTCCAATTCGGTTACATGTTGGGCTCTATCGTTGCACCGGCCTATGAACTGCGCTCAACGCCAGACGCAGCCCAGAGTAGTGTGGCGTGGACCAGCGCACTTGATATTTTGGTATCGGCGCTACACACAGCATTAAGCATTACAACCACGCCTTTTAACAGTGTTGGGAATGTTACTTTAAAAAAGTAATTAGTTATAGTTACTCACTACTTGTTCCAAAAAGTAACTGAGTTAGTAACTGAATTACTCTATAATAAAAGTAACTAGTTACCAGGGAAAGTAACTATTTGCGTTATCTCCACCTTGAAAATGCCAAATTTTCATGGATTGCTGCAAACCTGAGGCTACCCTCACGGGCCCCTCGGGCCGACCAAAACGGGCCGAGGCCGGGCTTGTTTTTTATTTATTTTTAATTAATAGGTCCGGGGTCGGGCCGTTTCAATAATTCAATTAAATAATGTTGTATTAGCGTACTCGATAGATTTTACACAGCGGCGCACAGTCAGACAAAGAGGAGGAGTGCACAGACACTCCCCCAGCCACACACAGACCCTCACGTGACGTTAGTAGCTGTAGACAGCTCCCGAAGAGAGATAGAGAGAGAAACAAGCCGTTTGTGCCGTGTCCGTCCATGTACAGCGACGGGACAGCTCCCGAACACAGAGAGAGAGAGAGAGAGTCAAATAGAGAGACAGACAGAGAGAGGCTGCGCAGGACGGCCACGCGGCAACGCAGCACGCGGAACAGAGAGGGAGAGAGATGTGTCATTATATCGTAATATTAGCTTCGGGCCTCGCAACGGGCTGGATCGGGCACGGGTCTGCATGTCACGGGCCGGGGAGGGCTCGGGCCGAAATTTCAGGCCCGCGCAGCTCTCTACTCCGGACTCGCCATTTCTGCTGCTTCCTCGAATCTGTTTGGTGTGTCTGTGTGTGTGTGTGTGTGTCGCCCGTGTCCTGACTCCTGGCTCGTGTGTAACACTGGCTCCGATTGTCTACCATGAAACACATGACTCTGCCTTAGCCAATCATAATCATTTATCTCGTTATGTTTACCCACCCGGTCTCCTCACTTGACAACACTAGTGTAGGCTACGCGTAGTTTACTCAATCATTTCATAGTAACGCACCGCATTTAGCGTTCAGTAACGATAACGGCATTGTAACGATGGAAACAGTAATTAGTTAGATTACCCCGTTACTGAAAAAATAACGGCGTTACCTAACGCCGTTCTTTTAAACGGCGTTATTCCAAACACTGCCTTTTAAGCGTAAAATTATACACTATCTGCTCATTGGGTAAGTGCAGTAAACAAATCACATGCTTCACTTTTCAGCTCCAATTCCACGGAGCGATCCAGTCCGGCTTCAGAAAAGCCGAGGGCTCTGATCTCCCCCCCTCCCTTTTATCCCCTCTGTCTGTCTCCATATATAGGCTATTATTCCATATTATTCTCAAACCAATCTAACTGCAGTTTAAATACTGCAAGCATGTAAATACGCTACACTATAGCAAGATCAAAGTGAAAAGAATGTTCTAAACGCATCAGCTAGAAAAATATAGCCTATCCCTATGATGAGATTAATTAGATTGGTGAAAGTTTGTCCAGAATGATATTGTTTTGCTACCTTTTCTTCTCCACTGCTGCACAGGTAGGATGCTGCACATAAATTTAGCCTACATTATGTAAAGTCATTGCATAAATGTGTTTTTATTGTAAAACTAAAATGTGAAGTAGAGCCAATTTATTGGAGCGGACATCACAGTAGGACATGACAGTAGAACCGCGTTACACTGTCACTCATCTAAATCACATTAAATCTGCAATATAGCCCCAATATGACATATATGTTTCACATAGGGTGGTGTTTTCATTTCAATGTTTTATTTGGTCCAATATTGAAATGTTCTACAATTGCAGGTTGTGTTACCATTACACATTATTTAGATCTACCTTTATATCTATTTCGGCTCATTTGGTTGCTATTTATTAGCTAAATGGATTAGCCCAATGCATGCTGGGAGATTTCACATTTCTGCCTTTGGAAGCCAGGCAGTGAACATTTGTTTGGGCAGAATGATCTCGTTTTCTCTCGCCTTTTCTTGTCCCCCACTGCACAGGTAGAATGATGCAACAGCCTCTGAATGTCACGGGCTCAAAACTGTCATGTTACAAAAAACTGTCATGTTGTTATACTATGTACGGTACAACACCTTCTTTTTTCTATCGGACTTGTGCGTCCCTGTCTGAACGAGGGAGTGAGAGAGAGAGATCAGCAGAGCAGAGGCACAGCAGAGAGCAGAGGCACAGAGCAGAGCAGCTGTGCCTGGAATATCCGCGGCGCACTGAATAGGCCTGGTTTTCAAAAGCGCAAAGTGCTAAATTAACGCCAGGCAGGAAGATATCATTAGGCCGGTATTTAAGGCCGAAACGCCCATTCTGGCCTATTCTGCCACTGCGCCACGCCTGTTTAGCCTACAGCGCATTTGGTCGCCTAAAACCATGTTGCTATCTTCCCGAGGCAGGCGCAAGGCGTGTTTTTTTGCGTTTAAGGCCAGTTTCTGCGCCTAAGGCCTGTGGGAAAATAGAGCCCCTAATCTGGTTTCTGAACTGCTGTGCAATCCATTTCAAGCCAGCAGGGTCAGCCACCACATTAACCTGTGATTGTTGAGATCAATAGTAAGGACAGAGAAAGATGATTAAATGATGAGATGTTGGACAAAGAGTCAGTGTAAGTGAAGTGGAGATGAGTATACATCTCATGTGTTGAGATAAGGGGCGAAGGGGCAGATCCGAATTTAACATTCAAGCTAAGTTTCTATTTCAGCACACTGTCCTTAAATACAAAGAATACAACATCAAATTCAGTGTAATGGTAAATGCCTTCTGTGTGAGAGGAGACAGGTTGGTAAGATGTCACCTTTGATACATTTTTGGAACTTAAGTTCACAATAATTTAGTATCCATGGGCCCTATTGTCCTACAGGCGCTATCACTTGCGCACCGGTTTGCGTGCCTCTTATGGTAGTATCTTCCCTGCCTCTTCGGCAGGGACGATAGGAGTCCGCCTCGCATTTGCATTCCAGGCAGGCGCGGACTGCATAATTGGGCACGTTGGTGGCCTGGCCTGCAAAAAAAAAAAAAAAATTGGATGTGTGTGCCCGCAGTCAGGCCACTCACTGAACAGCAGGCCAGGCGCCGCCTACTGGTTTACTAGTGGTTTTATTAGCCTACTTATTAGTTAGTCTGAAGTAATAATTACACCTCAGGGTTAAAGTGGGTGCATCTCATTGTAAAATTGGACTCAGAAGCTCGGAACCATAGACGGTATGACAATATGGACAGAGCCACCGTGATGTCACTCATTCATTTCTGGACTCTTGTGTTGGAGCCTTGAGTTTTGCATTGCTCAACACTTGGCTATAGGCTATAGAGGCTAAATCCATTGTTGGCCTAATTTTTCAGAAACAAAGGTTGGGGCTTGAGCAGAACACACTACCATGTCTAGGGGCTTGCTTAAACAGGAAGATGTTTAAAGGGGCCATATTATGCATTTCTTAATTTTGTATCATATATATGTTGTTACAATCTTGGATGGTCATATTAAACATGGGCTAAGCTTCAAATAAATATGTGAAAGTGTTTTAATGTTACCCCCATGAACCCCCCCTCCCGCCCATGAACTCTCGTAGACGAGATGACATGGATTTATGCCGATTTTGTGCGAGAACCATAGTTCTAGTGACGTCAGTAAGGACTTGTTACCATGGTGATGCCAACTTTGCCAAGCCTAGCCCGGGCCCGCGGAGCGAGCGCCCTGCCCCTCCCTCCCTTCCCTGTTCTGACATTCCAGTAGACTGCCGCGACAGTGTGGGATTTCTGCATTCTGGCCTCATTTCAATCTAGTATTAAACATACTATTGGTTCATGTTGGAATAAGAACACTGCTTGTATCGATAAATATGCACCATTACTACTACAAAATGAAAAAATAATTTTGAAAAAGACCGAAATAACAACTCGAGCTCTGTTTAGAGAGGGGAAAATCAGCGTCAGGCTGCTTGGAGGAAAACGGCACACCAAACAAATCGTCACTCCTCGCCTTTGAGAAAATCTCCAAGGCTGTGAGACGCTGTGTTTGCTGCAGCCAAACGTGCAGTGTCCCCTCCGTCTGCCTCTCCCTCTCTCTCTCTCCCTCTCTCTCCCTCTCTCTCTCTGTCTCTCTGCTGTTTTTGTTTGCAGTGGTTCTCAACGTGGGGTCCGGGTCCTCTGTCTGGGCAGAGGTTTGCGCAAACAAACTTTCACCCCGGTCCCCGCTGCTCGCCTGGAGTATTTCGGAGGGTGGGGGTTCTTAAAGGGACAGGACCTAAAAACAGAGCGTTTCAGACAGAGGCTGAACTGAAGGGGACAGTGAGAGCCAGTACAAGATAAACTGAGTTTTTTAAACTATGAATGATGCAATAAGTTACTCTACTGGAGGCCAACAATAAAATAATAATACATTATATTAGCAAAATATGGGCCCTTTAATGAAACTGAGAATATGTCAATGTTTATTATTATTGTTATTGTTATGACGTGTAGTTCTTAAGCCTGTGGAGAATAACGCAGTATGCACGATCTGATCACTCTTCCTTAACCCATTGATACCTGATGCAGCATTTGCGTGTATATCCCTCATTTGTGTGTGTATGCCTTTAAGACCGTGAACCGCGTGACGCGGTCTTAAAGGGATACACACACAAATGCTGCATCAGGTATCAATGGGTTAAATAAAATTTGCTGTGAAGCATTTGTACAGAGGCATGTTTTTGGTTTTACTTCTTCATATTATACTTGCAGTTATCTAGGCAATGTTGATGTTTCTATTAGTGAACAAATAGGTAACATGTATCATCGCGTTAGCATTATATTCACTAAATCTTGCTTCAAACGGCCCAAATTGGGCTTCAAGCGGCCCAAAGGTCGCCAGCCAGCACGCATCAGACCGTATCGGCCTGGCCTGCTTGGTATCTAATGCCCGGCCTGAATTATGATCCCAGTCTGCCCCTGGTTCCAGGTGTTATGCCGAGTTTTGCACCACTGCCGCAAAATGCATCCTCACCTTACGGGAGCATATTGTAATGATTTATACAGAAACGTAACTGTTTAAAAATGATATAATTGTTTGGGTAGACGTGACCTACCTGTTAAACAGCCACAAATTATGGTGGGGATGCAATACTCGGCGGGGGTGCGTAACTCAGCAACGGGTGCAGTCGCAAATTGGAGGGGTGCCAAGTCATTTGTGCACGGCGCAAACGGGATTTGGGTGGTGTTAACCACCAGAATTATTCACAGGTGTGCCCTGGCAATGCCTGGGCATTAGATCAATTAAAGCAATCAGATTACCATCTTGCAGTCCCTGTAATATAGTTTGCGTGAGGCATATACCGGTACATGTATGCTGTAATTCTCCCCATGTGTAATTTGGATAGAGCTATCTCTATTGACTGTATATATTATCCCTATCTCATAACGACACCATCACATCATCTACCTGTTAAAAACATCTGTGATTTGATGCAATTCGGGTTATTTTGTTGACTGGGGTGAGTCCATTACATATAAAGTGATGAAATGGACAGTTTCACTAGACAGACAGACAGTGATCTCGCCACATACAAATCAGACATGCACCAAGTATCACTACCGTAGCTCGTTGGCTCATTTTTGGCAGTTTGTAAGTAAAAAATATATAGCATTACTGTAGTTTAAACATTTTTTACATTGTTCTCAGGTGTGACAAGGCCCCAAATGATCACTGTAAGTGGAGTATTGATCATTATAAGCAAATTATTCAAACAGCATGTGTATAGGAATGATTCGGGACCAAGCCTTTTGATCCATATAAGTGATTGATCACTATAACCGTGATCACTACAGTATAAGCGAATTACACTGTATAATCAATTTTGATTACCAGTACATATTTAGTACTTTTCATCAACTTACTGTAGTAGCTATAATTGGGTAATTGAGTGATGCCATTAGGTACAGTATCCTACTAAGTGCACGGTCAAAATCTGGCCCTCTGGTAGCGGAAAACAAATT
Organism: Poromitra crassiceps; assembly: GCF_964638095.1. Taxonomy (NCBI): domain Eukaryota; kingdom Metazoa; phylum Chordata; class Actinopteri; order Beryciformes; family Melamphaidae; genus Poromitra; species Poromitra crassiceps. The sequence continues at coordinate 131,062,156 of NC_139623.1, read as the reverse complement.
GTGGCCCTCTTGATGGATTTACAGTACGAGTCCTAGACGGATGAGCTCTATAATGTGATTTCTTGGTGTTTTTCATCCCTTCCTTCAGATCAAAGCGGAAGACAATGGCGACCCCCCCCTATGGTCCACCGTCAAACTCCATGTAGAGTGGGTTTGCAAGCCTGTCCCCTCGCCCCTGCCCCTGCTGTTCACCCAGAAGTACTACAACTTCTCCATTTTGGAGACAGCTGCAGTAGCTCAGCCTGTGGGAGTGGTCGCTGTGCGTCAGTCCAGCACACCTGTCTGGTTCGATATCACTGGTAAGGACATTAGGCATAGGCTATGATACTGAGCTAATACAGTAGGATAAAATGTAGTGGCTTGCAAAAATGCAGACTCACGACTTTTTGCAAAGTTTGTTGTTTTTTCAAAATGCATTTATTCTGGATGTTTAGTCTGAGTTATATGCAATGCAATCTATTCTATTAAACTGAAAGCAACATTGTATGAATGTATGTGAAAATACAAAAACAAAATTGAGTTTCCATAAGTAGGCTATTCTACTTGTTTTCTTAGGCTAAACTGCCACACCTGCACAAATATAACTAATTTCTTATCATTTTGTCCATTCTTCACTCAGACATTAGATTTAGATTCTTTAAGCAATTTTTATCAATGTTTTCCTTTTAAACTTTTTTTTCTCTCCTTGCGAGCAAAGCTGACACCATATCCCTTCACTAGATCTTAATTGAACTAAATGGCATATTAGAATGTGGGCTGGACTCTCCATACATAAGCACATATGGCATATGGTTAATTAATGGATGACAGAGTTCTTGAGGTTTAAAATAAAGTATAAATCATTCATTTTCAAACACTAGTGTTTAAAATAAATAAAATTCTGTTTTAGTGGATTATTTTCTTTATTGTCAAAGTCACTGGAGAAAGTAGGAAAAACTCACCAATATTTCACCCAAAGTGCAATGTATTTTATCTCTGAAACGTCAAAAGCTGGACTTGAGTATCATCCATAAATTAACTATATATCCCATGTGAAGTATTCTGAGACTCCACTTAAATAACTATATATATTCCATGTGAAGTATTCTGCGAGTCCACTTAAATAAATGAATAAATAAATATATTCCATGTGAAGTATTCTGAGAGTCAACTTAGATAAATTAATAAATGAAATATATATCCCATGTTAAGTATTCTGAGAGTCCACTTAAATAAATTAATAGCACAACTGAAATGGGCAACATGTCAAAGGGCCTGCAGAACATGAGAATATGCTCAACTCTCCAAAGATGAATAATCTCTCTCTCTCTCTCTCTGTCTGTCTGTCTGTCTGTCTGTCTGTCTGTCTGTCTGTCTGTCTGTCTGTCTGTCTCGAAGGAGGAAGGCTGGCCAGAGAAATGTTCTACATTCCTCAGAATGCATGTGGAGGGAATTGCTCACTGGACACAGGTTTGGTCAAAAATAATCTAGTGTACTCACACCTCCGGCCAGGGCCGGATTAATAGTACCATGGGCCCCGGGGCTGTTCATTTTCTAATGAGGAAATAATAACTAAGTGGGTAAAGGCAAATAATAGAACAGCTAGAACAGTCTGATAAGAAATTACATCACTTTACTGTAAGGCAGCCTTTAAAACCAGGAATACTAGACACTTATCACCATATCCAACATCTAAGACCATTTCTAGTCTCATATCACCATTATGCATCCAGTCCTACTTCAGCATTCAGTATGCCAGAGGTCCGTCCCCAATTACTTTTCACCAAGGGCCACATTTTGCTGAGGGCCGAGGGCTGGCGCCGGCGCGAAATAATTTTGGGCATTTGAAACCATATTTAGAGGAATAACTATTCCATTTTCCATATTGCATGTTGCGTTCAGGTGCACTGTAATTTTATTTTTTATTTTTTTAGGGGCCCCCGGGGCCCCTAGACAGCGGGCCCCGGGGCTTAGCCCCCGTAAGCCTGTGCATTAAACCGGGCCTGCCTCCGGCTCAAGCGACAGAGTTCTGGAGAAATTCATAAATGGTGGGATAACGAGACCTTACTGAGCCAAAGGCAGCAGTGACTGGTTGGCTCTGAGTTTGAAATGGGATTCTCACGCAAGCTATTAGAAATAACTGTCCAAGGATTAATCAAGGCAATAGTTTTCAATTAGAAGTCAGTCCTGCATGGGCCATAGCACATGCATGTGTGGCAATGCAAACCTCTTATTCCTGCTATCAGTTGACAGAAATCAAGGGTATTATTATAAACTAAAACTATAAGTAAGATGTTTCGCGCACAAGCAGTTGCCTGGCAACAGCAGAGCTGTTCGTTGCTTTGTAACGTTAACTCATAAAAGTCACTTGAAAACGGCAACCTGGACAATTTATGGGTCAGATCAGCCTCGAGATGCCCAGGAAGGATTCTGGATGAATTAGGGGACGTTATTGTGGCATGTTTGGTCGTGTTTTGGCTTGCGTTGGCTGCGGGCAAGTCGATACTCATGTTAGCACAAGCCAGGAAATAGCCTGCTCCCCCTGTATGTACGGTACCGTGTAATGCCTGGAGTTGACCAAACTGAACAATCAAACAATGTTTCATAAGCATAACAGTAACGTTAGGCATATTTACGACTGTTAAATTCATTATCCACACAAGACGGTAACGTTATTAGTGGGGCTGGTAGTAATTTCTATAAATGTAAATTAATATTAGTTAGCCGCGATTAGCATCAAGCTAACGTTACTAGTATGTGCAGTCCCACTGCAGCCAACTGCAGTCAGAGCCTACTGGCTGCGGGAAGTGGATACTCATGTTAGCACAAGCCAGGAAATAGCCTGCTCCCCCTGTATGTACGGTAGGGGAGGTCCGGGAGGAATTAAGCACTTTTTGTTTTTTTTGTCATTGTGTAAAGATTGTTTCAGCTGGAGTTACAATATTTTTATGTAAGTAACCTACACATGTCCTCTGGCATTACCAACCGTAGTTTCGTTCCACGGGTCAATACATCAGACGTCATCAGACAGCAACCAGAAGCTGCGCAATGCTTCATTTGTCCCACAGTGGAGGGACAAATAAAGCACAGGCGGGGGACTAATGTAGCCGTTGTGAAAAAGGCACAAAAACAGCCAGGTAACAATTTTTTTCTGGCATTAACATACAATTCCTTCATCTTTTGGTCATCTAAGAAACTAAGTACCGTAAATTCCGGACTATAAGCCGCGGCTTTTTTCCCGTTTTTTGGCCCCTGCGGCTTATATAACGGTGCGTCTTATCTATGGATTTTTTCAGAAAAAAAAAAAAAAATACAAATAAAATCTCTCTTTTTTAGCACTCTTTCTAACTATAAATCCACTTCTGTTTTAATTTCCTCTCTTGCCCTCTTTTCACCACACCGCGGACACTGTGTGCACTGTAAAAATAAACAACGGTGGTGTTGTGTTATGTTGTTTTGTTGAAATGTTACGGTAATACGGTAAATGGGAGCTTCCTCAAACAGCCATCTCTTTCCCGACAATCCCCTCTGTGCGTGACCACTTACATATGGTAATTACGGTAAGCAAACGGCCACTCGGCCATCAACTCCCTCCCCCGACTACCAGGAGAAAATCACAAACTTCGGCGAATTCACACAAAGGAAGATCAAGGAATATTCCATCGAACCGGAGCAGATCATAAATATGGATGAAGTGCCTTTGACGTTCGACCTGCCACTCACTCGGACTGTTAACAAGAAGCGCCCTGGAGGATTCTTTCACCAAAAAAAAGCTTTGCTCGTTCTCGACAGCATGAGAACGAGCAGTAGAAGCAACACTCTCACTTACCATGGGGAAGGTACGCAGAAATTCACACGACGCAGCTTTCAAGTTGAAAGCAGTCAATCTCACATTAAAAGAGGGAAACAGAGCAGCCGCGCGTAACCTGGGCATCGATGAGTCAATGGTGAGGCGTTGGACGGTGCAGCAGGAGGAACTGTCTCAGCACGGAATATTATAGGAGTGTGAAAACATCCACAATCACCAACGGGTTCCAAAACGCTGGACTGCTGCGGGATGAAGAGGATGACGCCGCCACAGCTGGCGCTGAGGGCCGTCAGAGGCTTCAGAGGCTGTTCGATGCCGACAGTGATGAAGAGGAGTTCGTCGGTTTTGAGTGACAATGAAGGAGAGAGGAGAGTGGTTGACGAAGCCACCCTGAACCTGTTCGTTTCCGACACTGAAGATGAGGACTTTGGTGGTTTCAGTACGCAGGAAGAAGAGGAAGACGAGGATTAGTGACTTGACTTCTCTGGTTACAGGTTTGCTGCACATATAGCCTATTGTTGTGTGATTTTGTCTGGGGATTAGTGACCTGACTTTTGTTTTGTTTTGTTGAAATGTTAATAAATGGGAGCTTCCCCAAACAGCCATCGCTTTCCCGACATTCCTCTCTGTGCACGTACCCTTTCATATGGTAATTAAACATCAAAACACCCGCGGCTTATAGACCGGTGCGGCTTATAGAAGAAAAAAATAGTCAATTTTGGTCCCGCGGCTTATAGACCGGTGCGTCTTATAGTCCGGAATTTACGGTATTATGAAATACATTTTAGTATGTTATATGTTGCAAATTAATATAATTATAACTTCTATCTATATATTTTGCTGATGTGATCAATATTTTACCTCCCTTAAATGGCTTATCCAAAGAAATATTTGAATGTGTGCATTTTTTTGCCCTCTATCCGTGGTCCTCTTCCTTATGCGAGGCATTGTCCTGCAAGCACAGATAAATGCCAGATAAATGCATAGCCTAGTCAAGGCAATTGGAGCAAAGTGCTTTATTTGTCCCCCGTGCGTTTCCCTGGATGAAAGCTAAGCTAACACAAAGGATATGCTAACATTACACACAAAACAATCATTGAGCTGTAGTCTACCGATAGGCAGGGCCGTAACCAGGGTTCCGAAATAGGGGAGGTCCAGCAAGGGGAGGCGGATTCGGCGGCGCCCTTACGAAAAAATTTGTGTTTTTCTCCCCCCTTTTTTAGCCATATTTAGAGTAATATATCATTTTAAATCAACATTAGGATTATACTGTTGTGATGTCATTATTCAGTATATTCTCTTTCATGTCACCACCTGCTCAGCTCTCCTGTCAACATAATTGTAACTAACAAACACAAACTGTTTTAGCCAAATTCATATCAAAATGACACCTACAAACACAGGTACACAACCCAAGCCGTACACAACACACAAAGTCATCATCGATAATAAAAAAAACATACAGAGGGACATTTATTTATTCCTGATAGGAACGATTGAAAAATAAAATAAAATATATTATGTTGTTTTTAACTTTACACCACCTCTTTTTGTTACTTATTGGGTCATGAAACTGAAACCATGCATATAGCCACCTGCATACCTGACTTCGGGAGCTTGGCAATTGGCATCATGCATAATTAGCCAGTAGCATCCCAACGTGTCACACAGGTAACATTACTTAAGAGACAGACTAGACACTTACTTTCTTGGTTGTTGCTAAAAAATCTGTCAGTGTCACTCACTGTCTGTCGTTCACTCGCTCACTGTCTCGCAGCTCGCTCACCTTCAATTATCTCGCCAGGCAGACAGACAGTCATCACTCACCACCATGCTGCTGCTCTCTCGGAATCAAGTTACCGCGGACGCGGCGTCAGATGACTTCCTGCCTGACCTGCCTTTCGTTTCAAAATAAAAGCGATCCCGTGTTTTTCATGCTTTTCCATGCAGATTGTTTTATTTTTTTACAATCTTCGTTCTCAGGACACTCTACAATTTTCTGTTCCCAAAGTCCAAACTGAATTGGGGAAGAAAGCTTTTAGGTTCTCTGCACCCACCGCATGGAACAGTCTGCAGTCTGATCTTAAACTTAATAGCTTAGTAACCTTAAATGGTTTTAAGGCTATGGTAAAATCTCTTGAGAACAGGCTGTCTGTATGCAAATGTTTTATTTGATCATTTTAATGTTTTTCAATTGTATGTGTTTATGTGTTTGTTTGTTGTAACTTTGTGTTGCTGCTGTTTCTTGGCCAGGTCTCTCTTGTAAAAGAGATCTTTGATCTCAATGGGACAAACCTGGTTAAATAAAGGCAAAAAAAAAAAAAAAATCTCTGAAATATTAGGGGAGGTCCGGACCTCCCCGTTCTCATAGCTAGTTACGGCCATGCCGATAGGTCTAACAGATGAATAGCGTTAGCAGCATTAAATAAATAAATTCCAACACGCTAATAGAAAAATACACAGTTTGCAATATTTTACTCCCGTTTGAAAATAAGACGAAAAGGCAACGTTTTTGCGGATATCTCCGCCATCCACTGACTGGCCGAGCTGAACTTTCACAGGAAGTGAGCTACCAGGAAGTGTAACATGGGGAAAAAAAATCCTCTTTCTGAATTTCGTCAAAGATAGTATATGAGGACAAGCTTATTCCGTCCCCCTGCTTAATTCGTCCCGGACCTCCCCTACCGTCCAAACTTAAAAAAAACGGAACAGTCAAACAATGTACCGTAAGCATAACAGACAGTAGGCTACCGTTAGGCATATTTCCGACTGTTAGATTCATTATCAACACAAGACAGTAACGTTATTAGTGGGGCTGGTGGTAATTTCTATAAATATAGCTAAATCTATTAGTTAGCCGCGTATAGCATCAAGCTAACGTTCAGGCAGACTCACCACCGCAGCTAAATGCAGTCAAACAATAATGTTCCATGACCATAAGCATAACGGTAGTAACATTAGGGTTGCATTACTTCACACAAGACGGTAATGTTAGCAGCGTTTCTGACCAGGTGGTCAGATACTTGTACTACGGAGTGACAGTAAAAATCTTGAATCTTGAAAATCCATTAGCAAGCAGCTAACGTTATCTGGTCAAAACCACATTACAGTAGCTACAAGCAGCAAGTTTCCTTCATGAACCGAAAACACAGTCCTGACTCTAGTTTCCCCCCGATGTCGGTCACATTGCTGCTGTCTGGCCAGACGGGCTTCATTAGATAAATATTTATTTATTTAGGACTTTTTCTGGAGTCTGTGTTGTTGTTTCCTTTAGCTAGCAGCTAGCGACGAACGTAACGTTAAAAGCTACTTCAGACATTTCCTGTTAGCGTCTAGGACAAGAGGCAAGCTTGTGAACGCGCGAGAGTCACATCCTCTAGCTGTGGCGGGAGATGCTATCCACTTCGAAACTGCGGTTTTTCCATGTATGTTCTGAACGGCTGGTCTGAGAGAAACGCCCCTGGTCGCCATTTTTAAGTTACGTCAAGGCGCATTCACTCATTGCCAATAATAAACACTTTGTGCACATTTATTTCTCGCCAGAACCGACGGAATGGGCCTTTAATAGTTTATGGTTAGTTAATAGTTAGGGGTAGGGTTAATAAACATTAACTAAGGGTTTGCTAATGCCAATGACTGTATAATGCTTATTAATACTATTGTAAAGTGTTACCAACAATACTGTAGCGTTCCTGGTATTGAAGAGATAGAGGCTTCTTGCTGGTACAGGGATCTTTATTCACAGTTAGTCATATCACAACTCTAGGCGGTTGTCACGCTCATAGCTAGCAGCTTTCCCCATAGGCGGTAACCGGAGACTGCCCACGCATGCTCAGTCTCCCCCGGAAGTGTTCACCAAGCATAGTGTTCCCCCTTAGTAACACTCCCACACATACGTTCCTATCTGTAGTCGAGACACTACCATTGCTCACCACTGTATGTGTAACACTGATTCGCTACAATACTTTAGTAAAGTAAAACCTTACTGAAGTGAAATTAAAATATTGAGCTTTTCCCCCTGTATTTGTTCATGCAAGGTATAATCGAGCTCCTTGATATCAGCCGTGCTGATATACAGTACAGCAGCACAACCTTGAACATACAACAGTTGTATAAACAAAGCTATTCATCAAATAATGGTAATTTGAGGCAACAGATTTTTTCCCCGTCTTTTATTCGTCTCCGCCAACAGTTCCCTCAGGATTCCACTACTAAGTGTTGCCAAGCAACAGATAAACTGTTTCCCCACTACAGGCTTGCTGCTACTTTGAGGTTAGCACAGATGATTGCTTACTGTCTTCGCAAACTTCTGCCTCGGCTGCTAATAGGTGCTAATGAAATTAGAGTTTAGTGTAGCCTAATGAAGATTGATCGATTGATTGATTGATTGATTGATTGATTGATTGATTGATTTTATTTTGGATAAAGAAGAACAAAATCCAAGGGATAACATGAAAAGTATAAACACATTTCCATCATGGTCCCTGATTAGAACACATGTGAAGCAGAGTGATATCACAGACTATTCAAGGCAAGAATCGACCTACTGGTGCTTTTTTGACTACAGTGCTGCCGCCATTTTGGCCTGAAAAAAAGCCTTCTTGTGCCAATGGGACAACACCAGAACGTTCATCAGAACCATGCCAATAAGAGGTAGTCTCTTGCGGATTTGACGTGCGCTGATGTTGCACGTGGATCCAGGGAACTGTGGTGTGCTGTGAAAAAAGAAACAATCCGCACACCAAGAGGAGCTCCCGTTAGGTTTTTTTTATTTGCAACACAGCGTGACGTTTCGGGCCACACTGGCCCTTCCTCAAGACGCTTTCTGAAGTGGCAGAGAGACGCCGTCTTAAATACCCGTATCAATATACATGACATCACCAGGTGTCCAGCAATTAGTAATTAGAAAAGTTAAAATAAAGATGTACACACATAAAAGACAAGTTATTCTAGACACAAATGTATAGATTCTAACAGTATATATATACAGTGTAGACAAATAGGACAAAAATAATTATTATACATGCCACCCAAAAGGGAGTAGTTTGTGGGCTCTGTATTAAGTAGTTAAGTAAAGTTTGAAAGAGGCCCAAAACAAATACAAAAATGAATGTAAATACATCCCTGGAGGCGACTTCATTGACCACAACATACTGCATTTGCAGAAATGGGGACCTAGTCTATTAGTCTATTACTTAAAACAAATAGTAAATAGTAGAAAGTAAAAAAAAAAAATACCAGTTATGTAAGAGATCACCACTAGAGGGGAGAGAGAACAGTAGAGAGAAAGGCATCACAGTAGGGACATCCTAGTACCAGATTGAGTATAGGATTACATCACCCTCTATAGAAAATGTCTCATATCAAATTCCTCATTTAGGCCTTTTGGGGCCATAGTGCCCAATGTATATATCCAGAATAATTCTCTTTTGAGTAGCAAGTTGTTAATGTCACCCCCTCTGCGTGGCAGTTTAAGAGCCTCAATCCCAATGTATTTGAGAGTGGATACAGAATGTTTAGCAGAGGTAAAGTGGACAGCCACCGGGCTAGATGTTACATTATTTCTGATTGTGCTGCGGTGTTCAGAGATACGAGTTTTGAGTGATCTCAGAGACTTGCCTATATATGAAAGTCCACATGGACAATGCAGCATATAAATAACATTGACAGTGGAACATGAGATAACACTTGATTTTATATTTTTTACCATTGTGGGGATGGTAAAAACAATTGGTTTTATAGGTGAAATTACACTGTTGACACCGGCCACAAGGATAATTCCCAGAGGGGATCGAGCTGAGGAAATGAGCAGGTGGAATAGGTGGGAGGTCTGCCCTCACCAACATATTCCGTAGATTGGGGGGCCTTTTATAGACCACCAAAGGCGGTTTGGGAAAACACGCCTTGAGTGCTGGATCACTATCAATGATGTGCCAATGTTTTTTTATGGTTTTCTCAATCTCTCTGGAGACAAGTCGCTTTGGATAAAAGCGTCTGCCAAATGACGTAATGTAAAGACAGGGGAAAATTGTATGGCACAGACCACTCGGTTTTCTTTTGATTTTGGTCTAGTGGACTCCAGGCACTGAGTCTGGGAGATATTGGAAAATCGTGTAGTAGCATTTTTTATCCAGCTCTATTGATAATCCCTTTTTCTGAATCTGGTCTCAAGGTCCTTGATTTGAGTTTGGAAGTCTTCATTAGAACTGCAAATTCTTCTGATCCGGTTACATTGAGAAATGGGTAAACTTTTTTTGAGTGGTGTGGGATGATATGAAGAGCCATGGAGAAGAGAGTATCTATCGGTAGGTTTACGGTATAGGTCAGTTTTAAGGCAATTATTTTCTTTTATAACCCACATATCCAAAAAATTCATCTTAGTTAAATCAAAGGACATAGTGAACTGTAAATGTTTATTTCTAGAATTGATGAACCGGTGGAAATCCTGCAGTGCGGACACAGGTCCTGTCCATATGAAGAACACGTCGTCAAAAGAGAATTATTCTGGATATATACATTGGGCACTATGGCCCCAAAAGGCCTAAATGAGGAATTTGATATGAGACCTTTTCTATAGAGGGTGATGTAATCCTATACTCAATCTGGTATTAGGATGTCCCTACTGTGATGCTCTTTCTCTCTACTGTTCTCTCTCCCCTCTAGTGGTGATCTCTTACACAAGTGGTATTTTTGTATTTTTTTTTTAAACTTTCTACTATTTACTATTTGTTTTAAGTAATAGACTAATAGACTAGGTCCCCATTTCTGCAAATGCAGTATGTTGTGGTCAATGAAGTCGCCTCCAGGGATGTATTTACATTCATTTTTGTATTTGTTTTGGGCCTCTTTCAAACTTTACTTAACTACTTACTATAATACAGAGCCCACAAACTACTCCCTTTTGGGTGGCATGTATAATAATTATTTTTGTCCTATTTGTCTACACTGTATATATATACTGTTAGAATCTATACATTTGTGTCTAGAATAACTTGTCTTTTATGTGTGTACATCTTTATTTTAACTTTTCTAATTACTAATTGCTGGACACCTGGTGATGTCATGTATATTGATACGGGTATTTAAGAACGCGTTTGTTACGCACTTCAAACCATTTTTTGGTCTGTTGGCACAGTGGGCTGGATGAGTTGGAGTCGAGAGCATGAGAGCTGGGCGGACCTGACGCAATCACAGCGATTGCTAGTGGGTGCCGTGCAAATTATCATGCATACCATGCCACCTACTGGTGGATGGTTGGTTTTAAAGAAAAAAGGTCATTTTGGAGTAAAATGAGTTCATCCAGTGGCTGCTCTGGCAGCGATATGGCAATAAGTGAGAGCTCTCGTTCTCACTTGTAAAACCCGGGTTGTAGCACAACCCTAACCAGGGGCGGACTGAGACCATAATTCAGGCTAGGCATTAGATACCATGCAGGCCAGGCCAACACACGCGGACACATGCCGGCGAAGAATTTGGGCCATTTGAAGCAAGATTTGGTGAATATAATGCTAACGTGATGTTACATGTTATGTTACCTATTTGTTCACTAATATAATTCAACATTGCCTAGATAACTGCAAGTATTATTATGAAGACGTGAAAACAAAAACATGCCTCTGTACAAAAGCTTCACAGCAAACTTAATTTAAGGAAGAGTGCAGTGTCTGTCTTGGCTTGTCTGAGGTTAAATGCAAATACAAAAAAATCAAACTGCTTCATCTCCACTTTAAACTGTATTGTGCAGTCCTACTGATAATCCCATAAAGCACATTAATGTGAAAGCAATACGCATATAGCCTACATGTTTCACTTTATGCTCTGAAATTGTGCCTACCTGAAGGTTCCTGATTCTGATAAGTTCAACACCACCTCCAGCTCTGCAGGAGCACCTGCTGCAGTGCTAGTGCTGCTTCTGCCTCCTTCTCCACTTTTGTGAAGAAAACCCCAAAAGCAATCCAACCCATACTTTCAGTTTAGTTTGCTTACTGTTTACATTTGACCAATGGGATTTTTTACTACCACTGATATTGTAGTTTAGGCCAAGACACAACATAGGCTCCTTGCTTTCCACCTCTCTGCACCTCTTTTCTTCTCCATTTTGGCACCATTGAACAGCAAACCCCGCCCACCCACGCTGGGGTCTCAGCAGCTTCTGACTGAAAAGTTAACTCATTCCTCCCTGCCTGGCTGCCTGCAGCCTGCCTGCACATGCAAAAAATAAAAACAAATTGCAGGCCATGCCAGGCCAGGCCACCGGGCATCTGCCCGAAGCGCCCGATTATGCAGTCCGCGCCTGACCCTAACGTTTGTTGTGTATCGGTTATCATGTACCTGTGGTTGCTTTTACATAGGCTGGACTAAGAGACGCCTCAAAGATAGAGTCTCTGAGCATAAGTATGCAATCAGAAAAGCTAATTTGGATTACCCTATGGCTAAGCATTTCTTTCATGTACGGTACATAACAGTAATCCAGATGGCCTCAAGGTGGAAGGCCTAGAAACCATCCAAAAGAACATTCGGGGTGGTGATCGACTGAAACTGTTATTGCAGACAGAAACTTTCTATATATACCAAATGCAGGCTACATATATCCAGGAGTGAATGAAGAGATTGATTTCAGTCCTTTTTTGTAGTATGATATTGGTAAGGTGCTTGTGTTGCTGCAGATGGATATATATTATGTTTTCTGTCTTGTTGTCTGTAGATCCATTTTCCGTTTGTTTCCATATTTCCCTCCATTATGTTTGGTTTTCTGCTATACACATTGTAGAGCCATCTAGTGAGTGTATTTTGCATCGTTACCTGTGAGTTCACTGGCTTTCTGCCTGGGTCATGTCCCAGCTCTTTTAACATGCCTTTTAACTAGCTATGTTTTTAAACCAAATAGCCACTCAAATAAAGGCATTTTACTTTCTGCCAGAAGAGTGCCTTGGACCTTTCTTTTTTTAACCTTTGTGATCCTCACCAAAGAGCATCTTCACCATACCAGTTTTGGACTTCCGAGCACTCTGGACTTGTTCCTTCCTCAAAATAAAAACCTACTGAAAAAACCCCATAGTATAGAAATGGTGACATGTGTGTCGATCAGATCCCCAGAGCCACCTCTAAGAGAAAGGAAAGGACCAGGATACAGCGTTTTATTTAGAGACTACAGACAGGGATTTCTGTTTTTCTTAATGCTGTCGGATTGTTCTCTCTCACTCAGTCCAACCTCTCCTCCAAGGGGGGAAAACCATCAAAATATCCCGATATCTCCAGAGAGAGGCTGGATGGTCCTGAATGCCTCTCACTCACTCTGATCACACATTAGGACTCTTCATGTTACGCTCCCAGCCTGTGGAAAAGATCTGGCTGCAGGTTCTGGATCTCTGACAGTACATGTCCACTTGTCCATCAGTTTTTTTCCCCCACACCTGCCCGCCCTGCTCCACAGAAATGCACGCTTGTAGGCGGGCTTCGATGTTGGTTCCTTGCTGCACCTGATTGGACGAACAGCGTCTTGATACGTGGAAAAAACATGGCGGCAAATTTTAAACGTTCTCTTCCTATATGAAAACCACTCGGCGAAATGTGTTTCTGATCGCATTTGATGCCTACAATAGGCCATGCAGTGTCTCCCTCCCGTTTAAAAGATCAGATACGAGTTTGGGTGGCCTGGGAGGCGCGGGACACAGACCTCATTTGCATAAAGCATATGGTGCTATACTTTATGCAAATGAACAGGCGGGCCGTGCACACTCCTCGCCTGCCAATACATTGCACAGCTGCCTCCAATACACTTGAATGGGAGCGTGAAAATAATGCGCTCAAATGGCACCTTGAGATGGGTTGTGTTTTGGGATGATAAGACAGATGTTTATTACAGCTGTTAGCAGCTCTGGGGCTGGCCGGTGGGTTGGCTGCTAGATTGCATTTCAGTAAATTTTTACTTCACAGGCCCTCCAGCTCCAGATACAGGCACCTGGCCAAAACAATTACACAGTAATAACTTAGAGCACCTGAGTTTAGCACGCAAAGCCAATACTAAGTGATTGAACCTCTTGGGGGCACTGTGTGTGTGTGTGTGTGTGTGTGTGTGTGTGTGTGCTTGTGCGTGTGTGTGTGTGCGTGTGTGTGTGTGATTCTAGGCAGCTTTGACATGCAGTTTGACCTTCAGATGGGCGTGGGGACTGTAGTGGTGGCCAGGCCTCTGGATGCGGAGGTGCAGTCTGTCTACAACATGACTGTACAGGTGACAGATGGGACCAGCTTTGCCACTGCACAGGTACATCTATACACACACTTTTAATTTCAGAGACTTTACGATACGACACTATCACAATGATTGAGCCACGATGACAACTATCATGATACAGAGAGTTCTGTATTAGTATTGCAACATTGTGATGTATCAAGTAAAATGACTTTGTAATGCATCACAGGGAAAAAATATAGTGATTCTATGCTGATTACATTTGATTAGACAGCTTTATGAATCCCCAGTGGGGAAACTAATTTGCTACCAAATCAACTCATACAGACAAAACAATAAAAACAATAAAACAATAAAAACATTGCATTCACAGTAGGCTACAACACCATGAAAAGCCATTTGAGACATGATTAACAGCTGAAAGGTGCTATGGCAGTCTAGACCCATAGACAGTCTAAAAAATATGGACAAAGTCACTGTGACGTCACCCATTGGTTTTTGGACTCCTGTTTTGAAGCCTAGTGTGGCCGTCGCCATCTTGGGGTTCTTGCGCAGCTCACATGAGACGGCACGAGACCAGGGGTTTTCCAGAGCGGCAGCGCTGCCTGCTATTGGTCAATGAACGGCAAGCTGTGGGATCACTGGACAGGCGACCTGTCAATCATCCCCAAATCGTAGTCTTTTCTATCTGTCTATTTTTCTCTAAACCGGTGAGTTATATAGAAATGAACCCGTGTACAGTTGTTATGAAAGGTTAATTAGGTATATAGGCCAAAACCGTGTTTTGAACCAGGCTGTGAACATGTTTAATCCTATTGTAAAGATGGGCATTTTAACATGGGCGTCTGGAGATTGACTCGCTTTTGGAACCAGTCTCAAGTGGCCATTTGAGGAACTACAGCCATTCGAGGAACTACTGTCTAGACCACATCTAAAAGTGTCCATTAGAAAAGCTGACTGCTGCTGGAATCAAAGCGCTCGTGAGTGAGAACACATGGCACACCAATCAAACATTCTCCAACAAACACAAATATTTGTTTGGTGTGCCAGGGCTGTCATTGTTTGGAGATTGTTTGGTCAGATTCCACATGTTCAGTCCATGTTTGTCTGTGTTTGCCCAATCCAACAACTGCCAACAGTTAAGGCATCACTAGCTGCTCACTGAATGAGCATCTGACTGCATTAATAAAAATACTGTGTAATGGATGACCTTCAAAATACAGAAGTGTTTTTGTTCTCTACTTCACACCACACCTCTTCTTATGGGAATACAGTAGTTGACTCATGGCTTTCCTCCTCTTGCTCTCCTTTCTTCTGAGATGATCAGTTACGAGCTGTGAAATCTGCTTTTTGTTGCTTTGTGTTTAACGAGATGTGCTGCTTCTGTCTTGGCTGGTCCGCCAAGTCTGCCTTGTAAGCAAAATCCTTGAACTCAGTGGAATTAAAGTGAAATAAATAAAATACAATAGGCCCAATGTCCTCTCAGTCGACTCACCGCCCTGCCGAAAATAATGTCCTTAATAATGCTTCAGTGCAAAACACTACATTACCACTGTATCAGGTATTATCAGTCTAGACCAGTGTTTCCCAAACTGCAGGTCATGACCCGCCAGGGAGTCGCAAGATCATTTGGGGTGGGGAGAGAGGGGGGGGGGGGGGGGGGGGGGGGGGTGGAAGTTGATTTATGAGATAGGGGGGGGAAACAAGTAACTAATTTTTCAGGGTCAGGAGCCAAAACGTTTAAGAACCACTGGACTACAGCCAGTGGCGTGCCGTCCATTAGGCGAACTAGGCAAATGCTAGGGGCGCTTGAGCCGTTAGGGGCGCCAGAGAGGGTAAAAAAATAAAAAATAAATTTACAAATACTTTTTCATGATAATAGGCCTACTATTATTTTACAATAGTCAGAGTCAGAGTCAGAGTCAGTTTATTTACCATTTGCAGTCGAAACTACATTGGAATTGGGGTGCAAGAGCTTAAAACATAGACACATATATGACAGGTCATGACAACATAAAATAGCATAAAAAGACAGACAATAAAAAGGTTTAAAAAGTAAATAAGATAAAATAAAAGAATAAAAGAATAAAATGAGACAGGTACATCTGTGGATAAAGGCCCGAGTCATCCCGCTCACTTATTAAAGTGCAGGAACAAAGTGCACAATCACACATAAAGTGCACAGTAGTAAAGTGCCTAAGCAAGGATCAAATTGCATGAGAAACCAGTATAAGACATCTTATACAAAAGAAAATAACAGAAAAAAAGAAAAGTCTAGGGGCCCTATTCTCCCACAGGCCATCGGCGCTATTACGGGCCTTAACCGCAAAAAAACGTGCCTAGCGCCTGTTTCGGGAAAATAGCAATAGGCTTTAGGCTGCCAAATGCGCTTTAGGCCGAATGGGCGTGGCGGAGTCCCTGAATGCGCCAAAGTGGGCGTGTCGGCGCTAAATACCGGCGTACTCCTATCTTCCGACCTGCCGTTAATTTAGCGCCTTGCGCCTTTGAAAAGCAGGCCTATTCAATGGGCCAGTCCGTCCCCTCTCTCCTCTGTCACCCTTCTCTGTGTCACTCTCTCCCTCTCTCCTACTGACAGGAGCAGGCATTGGTGTGCGTTTACCAGTTTATTGTGAAATAAATCCTTCCGCGTTGAGTTACTGTCACAAGCCTGTGTGACAACGCTTCCAGCCTGGGTAAAACAACTCCGTCCGTACCGCTTTGAGGCTGCAGGCAGTCTGACAGGCACAATACGACTGTCTCTCTCTGACTGCCTGTGAATGCCCCAGCATGCAATTGGGTACTAAATTTCGCTACTAAATAGCAACCAAATGAGGCGAAATAGATATAAAAGGTTGATCTAAAATAATGTGTAATGGTAACACAGCCTGCAATTGTAGAACATTTCAATATTGGACCAAATAAATCATCGAAATTAAAACACCACCCTAAGTGAAACATATATGTCCTCCTGGGCCTATATATACCCCTTGTCGAGTTAACGTGATTTAGAGAAGTAACAGCGGAACGCGCTTCGGAACGCTTCTAATGGCATCTGCTATACTGTGATGTCCCTCCAATAACTTGGCCCTATTTCACATTTAGTTTTACAATAAAAACACATTTATGCAATGACTTGACATAATGTAGGGTATATTTATGTGCATCATCCTTCCTGCAGCAGGCGAGAGAAAATGATATCTTTCTGGACAAACTTTCACCAATCTAATAGGCTATATTTTTCTAGCTGATGCATAGAACATTATTTTCACTTTGATCTTGCTATAGTGTAGCGTATTTACATGCTTGCAGTATTGAAACTGCAGTTAGATTGGTTTGAGAAGCATAATAATATGGAATAATAGCCTATAATGCAGACAGACAGGCTGGATGAAGGGAGGGGGGGGGGGCAGAGCGTTTGGCTTTCGTCTGGTTTTGCGGGATCACTGGAATTGGAGCTAAAAAGGCAAGCGTGCGATTCGTTTATTGCACTTATCCAATGAGCATGACGGTGCATAATTTTACGCCTAAAAGGCGTGGTTGTAATGCTTTGGGCTGCATCTAGCGCCAGCACGACGATATCAAGTGCGCCTTTCCACGCCCACTGCTTTGATCTGCGCCTGCCGCTCGGCCTAGAAACTGCGCCGATGCAACGATAGGGGCCTAGGTGTCTAGATGGTCTAGACAAAACAGAGATCTACCGTTTAGATTTGTGATCGTTCAAACTACGCACAGCACTCGGGTAAAAGCTTCTCGCAAAGCGAGTGGTGGAGCATTTAATGGAGGGGTAATCAGAACAACATCTTAAGTCTTTAAATAATAGTGAAATAATTTTTCTAATTCTGGCTTTCTGGCTGCCTGGGCTGCAGCACTTTCACCATGGTCCCTAATCCATACCACCCCACCCCCTGCACGGCCGCGCCCCCTTCTACCTGCTTGGAGCTTTTTCCCAGAGTGGGGGAAGGGAGCTGGAAGGTGGGTGCTGCAGCACCCCCTGGTGGCAAGAAATGGGATTTTCAAAATTGTTGGATTTGGCTGTCTTGTGTACCACCAACAAGATGCATTAAAAAACAAGTTTGTGCTTCCCAGCTCTAATCTTATTTCATACGCTCTCTCTTCAAAAGTGTTTGATTTTCATCATAATCTGGTTTTCCATAATAATAATAATAAGTTCAGTGTTTATGCCTGTGTTGCTGTCTGTTGTAGTGTAAAACGACTAAAGGGAGAGCAGGTGCTTACATGAAAGTGAGTGAGAAAAGGAGAAGATACTGAATAATGACATCACAACAGTATAATCCTAATGTTAATTTAAAATTAAATATTCTTCTAAATATGGATGAAAGTCCAGAAAACGTCAAATTTTCTTGGCCGCTGCCCTCGCGGGCAGCACCGACAGTCCCTTCCTTACAGCACCCCCTACCTAAAAGTACTTCCAGCGCCACTGGGAAAGGGCGATTCTGAGCCTGCACTGCAGTGGTGGAATTAGCTGCGATATAATTTTTATTATATTTTCTTTGGGGGAGGGGGGAGGGGGGGGCACCAGCAAAAATCTTGCCTAGGGCACCAACTTGGTCAGGCACGCCACTGACTACAGCAGAGTTCTCATCTCTAGGAATAAAACACAAGGCACATCTTCACTATCGGTAGGCAAGCTCGGGCTTGGTTCGGGCAACTCGCCTGGCCATGCCCCTTTATGCTAATTTTACAGATCGCGTGTGTTATTTTAGGAACGCTATTATCCTGATTTTCTTCAACCATGCTGTGGGGAAGCCGGCCCGAGTGGCAAGGAAGGTGGTAGGTCCCTTACAGAAAAAACACATGATTTTCACATGTGTCCACATGAGTTTCACATGTGACCACATGTGCCATATGTGGACACATGTGAAACTCATGTGGACACATGTGGACATCATGTATAACATGTGGTAACATATTATAACATGTGGAAAACATGGTATCACATGTTATAACGTGAAAAATATTTTTGCCACATGGTGTATTATGTGATGACATGTGGAGTGGATGTGGAAATCATGTTACCGCATGCTGTGACATGTGGTAACATGTGGAGCAACAGGTTTTCCACATGTGGAGCACATGTGGCAAACAACATTTTACAACATGTGGAGCACATGTGGAAAACATGTAGAGCACATGTGGAAAACATGTAGAGCACATGTGCTACGGCAGACTCAGCAGACAACTTAAATTCTCAGAGATGGAGATTTATTTTTGACACGACTTTCAGTTGCAGATCAATAGACAAAACACAAAGAAAACAACTCACCAAATTAACTGATAGAAAACAAATTGAAGGCCTGTGGTTGTGGCAGCATGGCCTGACCTGTCTCCCCAAAGGAGCAAAACCCAACTTGCTTTATATGGTGTCCAATTGACACCTAGGGGCACTTTACACGAGGACGGTTTCCTATGGAAACGGGGAATTATTTTATCGTTAGTGCCTCCCTTTTAGACGGCGACGGCGAATTCGCGCTTAGGAAACGAGACATTTTGGAACCACCCTCCAGAGTGAAACTTGTTTGAGACGCTTCCCGCTGAGCGGGGCTGAGCGCTCCATGTAATCGCTTTGGAACGGCACATTTCAGAAACTCTGACGTGCCTGCACACGTGACACACGCGATTACCTCATAACCAAATAAAACGTCAGTATGAATGAAGTTTGGCAACATTCAGAATTAAGCTACACTGCGGCCAACTTCAGTTACATATTCAGAACGTTACTGCTGTGAGGAGCGGATGGCTGTACCCAGTCGGCATTTAATGTTAGTTACAAAAGCACGTCGACAGTGTTTTCTCACTGCCAGTAGCCTAACGACAGTAGGGTTTGACAGATCAGTCAGCGGTCCCGGTCATCGCTGCTCGTTAAAGATTTTCAATAGGCGTTATTCTGATAAACTGGTCACATGTTACGTTCTCACCCGACAAATATTAAAACTTTAAAACAGTTTGGGGTTTTTTTTAGCTTGAAAAAAGCTGGGTAGGCGGACTCTACTTCCGTGTTTAAAAACCGGAAAGACGATTACGAAATTACGTCATGCCCCAGCGTCCTTGTATGGGCAAAGAATAAGGTGATCACACTGCCACCTAGCAACCTGGCATGTACATTACGGCGTTTTAAAAATTCAACAGCGCTCATGTAAACAGGGAGAAGGTGTGAAGGAAAAGGTGTGAAGGAAACGCTATTGTGTCGTTTCTTTCAGAAACTGTCCTCGTGTAATGGGCCCCCTAGACTCACATCAGTCTACATTGCATTGAAGGTTCAACTAAAACAGTCACCTTAACTCATTGAGTGCCAGCCACTTCTGGAAAACGGATGCTCCCAGTGCCAGCCCTTTCAGAGCGTTTTCAGTGATTTCTCGAGGCCCACAGAATATTGTGTGATATTACTATGTAAACACCAAACACGCCCAAAGAACGATGAGACTATCTTGTATCATCAGCAAAAAAAAGTTTATTGATATCATTTTCCGTTCTTTAGTTATCAGCAGTATTAGATAGGTTGGTTTCAGCAAAAACAGACGTTTCAAACTAGAAGCTGAGATAATGAGCCTTTTGTGAAATGAAGCATTTCAAGCACATCACTGACTCTGAAGCTAATATTTTCTGATGTAGTGACACCTCAAAAATAATTTCCTTCAATAAAAGAGCGAAAACAAAGGAATTTTGATGGCAAAATAATATTTTTTAGCTGCAACCAGCAGCGCTGGCCTTCTTGCTGGTCTTGATTTACTGCTGGTGGCATTAGATATTCTAGCTTGTGTTTTGCCAATCTGTCCATCGAGCCTGCTGTCTGGGTCGGTACGTGTTGTATGGTGCCCTGCGTGCCCCACCCCCCTCAACTGCAAACTCCTCCGTGGGAGTGTCTCTGGTGGCTCTCTGCTGCACGTTTGCTCTGCACGTTTCAAAGTGCGCTACACCCAGCTCTATTTTCACATCGTTCCGCCGTTTTTGTTCGCCGGCTCCCAGCGCTTCCAGCTGAGAATGATTTGGCTTTTCAGAAAGACGCTGGTGTCGTGCTCCTTTTCTGGCAACTAATCATGTGGATGGGCTATCGCAGCGGAGACGGAGGGGCTCAATTGTGGCAGCAGATTGGCTGCTGTTCACAGGCACAGCTAACGTTACAGCATTTCCGTTTCCCCACACGGCTTCTTCTACTCTTTTTTCTCATCTTTCTCTAATCTGGAGAGCACTGTCGCCACCTAATGGGTCCGTAAAATAGCTTCTACACCTTCAAAATCCCCCATACTTTTACAGGAGATGCATCAGGCTTTGATCCACGTCCCACCGTCAAAAAACGCAATTGACGTCTTTAGACGTCATTGGCACTCTACGTTACTATTTGAATTGACGTCTTTAGACGTCACTGGCACTCAATGAGTTAATACAAGCACATCAAATAACATGCTAGGACTCATTTGCAAGCTCATTCACACAGCTAAATGGCTCTACAAAGACAAATGATCCTACAGTTACTCTAAACCAGCGTCCAATGAACAAAAATAAACACTTGTACAGGAAAGAAAACCTTTCCACTTGGTTTGGCCCAGTGATGTCATGCTGACATCACCAATACCATAAAAGGGAGGAAGTGCTCCGAGCGGGCCCCTCCCCAAACAAAAGTCCCACATGGTGATTCTGAACAAACACTTGGTGAGGATTAACAAAGAACAAACAATTAACTATGTTTTTACCTGCAACTCAATAAAGGTGATTGAAACTAATTTATGGCTGTATGTGTGCTTTAACTTATCCATATGCTTTGATGTAAACTGTAACATAATGCCAACAAACAAACCCGGGATAGTAAGTGGTGCAATTGTTACAAAAGCAAAGTAAAAAATAGACAACTGAAACATGTAGAAATAAGCTGTACTGAAATATTAACATTTAAGGGACAAGTGGTGAGTTCTCATCCACTTTGTCACACATGCCGACAGATTTTCAAAAATCAAAATCAAAAATCTGTCTTGAGAGATTAATGCGGAAGTGATAAAAGCTGTAGTTCCTCAAATGCCCACTCGAGAGTGGCTCCAAAAGGTAGTCGTTCCCCGTTCGCCCCAAGTTAAAATCTCTGACTTTACAACAGGATTAAACATGTTTACAACCTTGTTCAAGGAACGGTTTTTGATCTATATAGCTAATTTCCGTACAGGGGTGAATTTTTATACAAGTCACCTGTTTAGCGTAAAATAGACAATAGAAAATACTTATGTTTTGGGCATGATTGACAGTCATCGCCTGTCCAGACGGGCTTGTCTGTCTGAAATCGGGCTTGTCTGTCTGAAATCGTGTTCATGCAGCTTTCTGATCATGGACCAATAGCAGGTGGAGCTGCCGCTCTGGAAAACCCCTGGTCTCGTGCTGTCTCATGCGAGCTGCGCAAGAACCCCAAGATGGCGGCGGCCACACTCCCATACTCTAAGCTTCAAAACAAGAGTCCACAAACCAATTGGTGACATCACGCTGACTACGTCCATATTTTTTTACACGGTCTATGTTACATTACATTACATTACATTACGTCATTTGGCAGACGCTTTTATCCAAAGCGACTTACAATAACACATTTTTCTGTCTGCAATAGTACAATCAACTATGGAGCACAGTCTATGACAACTACAGCTTCTGAAGGAACAGTGGTACAAGTTTAGGTTAGTGGTACAAGGTTGGTTAGGGTTTTTTTTTTTTTTTTTATATAAGGAAAGAGAGAGACGAGGTTAGATCAAGAAGGGCCCAGATGGAGCCTGAAAAGGTGTGTCTTTAGTCTTTTCCGAAAGATCGGCAGTGATTCAGCAGTCCTGACCGAAGGTGGAAGCTCGTTCCACCATTGAGGTGCCAGGGACGAGAAGAGTCGAGATCGGGATGAGCGACTTTTGAGCCCCCGTAGCGAAGGAGGGGCGAGGCGACCTGCACTGGTGGAGGAGCGAAGGGAGCGGTGAGAGGTTTGGAACCTGACCATGGATTGCAGGTACCGGGGAGCTGTCTGGTGAACTGCCCTGTAGGCCAGTACCAGTGTCTTGAATTTGATGCGGGCCGAGATGGGAAGCCAGTGGAGCTCCTGGAAGAGGGGAGTGACGTGAGAGAATTTGGGTTGGTTGAATATCAGACGGGCTGCAGCGTTCTGAATGAGCTGGAGCGGTCGGATGTCGGTGGCAGGTAGGCCGGCCAGAAGCACGTTGCAGTAGTCCAGGCGGGAGGAGACAAGAGACTGGACCAGGAGTTGAGTCGCTTCTCTTGTGAGAAAGGGACGGATTTTGCGGATGTTGTAGAGAGAGAACCTACAGGAGCGCGCTGTAGCAGCTATGTTGGCAGAGCAAGACAGCTGGTTGTCAAGGATCACCCCGAGGTTCTTGGCTGTTTGGGAGGGGAGTACAGTGGTGTTGTCAATGGAGATGGAGAGATCTGCAAGAGGGCAGTCTTTTCCTGGGAGGAAGAGTAGCTCGGTCTTACCAAGGTTGAGCTTGAGGTGGTGGGCAGACATCCAGTCGCCAATGTCTTTGAGGCATGCAGAGATGCGAGCCTCGATTTGAGTGTCAGAGGGGGGGAAAGAAAGGAAAAGCTGGGTGTCATCAGCATAGCAGTGATAAGAAAAGCCATGAGAAGAGATCACATAGGCAAGAGATCTGATATAGAGAAGGAAAAGTAAGGGGCCCAGGACTGAGCCCTGGGGGACACCGGTGGTAAGAGGACAGGATCTGGAGAGGGACCCTCTCCATGAGACCTGGTATGAGCGGTTAGAGAGGTAAGAAGCAAACCAGGAGAGTGCAGAGCCTGAAATGCCGAGGTCGGACAGAGTGGAAAGAAGGATTTGGTGGTTGACTGTATCGAAGGCAGCAGACAGGTCAAGGAGGACAAGAACAGAAGAGAGGGATGAGGCCTTAGCAGTGTGAAGGGCCTCTGTGACAGCAAGAAGAGCTGTCTCAGTGGAGTGAGAAGCCTTGAAACCGGACTGCAGAGGGTCCAGGAGGTCATTTTGGGAGAGATAGAGAGAAAGTTGTTCGGACGCTGCTCGTTCGAGGGTTTTGGAAAGGAATGAGAGAAGAGAGACAGGTCTGTAGTTGTGAATAGCAGTAGGGTCAAGGGAGGGTTTCTTAAGCAGAGGCTTGACTCTTGCAGTCTTTAGAGCAGGGGGGACAAGACCAGAGGACAGAGAGGAGTTAATGAAGGTAGTGAGGAAGGGAGATATGTTAGGTGAGATGGTTTGGAGGAGAGAGGAAGGGATAGGATCGAGGGGGCAGTAAGTGGCTCGGTTTGAGCTGATGAGTTTAAGCACTTCATCAGGAGAGAGAGGAGAGAAGGAAGGAAATCCAGGGACAGGGGGCTGAGGAGCAGGATTGGAGTCGGGAGTGTTAGTGAGGGTGGCTGGAGGATGGAAGGAGGAGCTGAATGTCGTCCACCTTTTTTGTAAAGAAGGTTACAAAATCGTCAGCAGAGAGGGAGGAGGGAGGGGGAGGGGAGGGAGGGTTGAGGAGCGTGGAGAAGGTGGCGAACAGTTTACTGGGATTGGATGCAGAGGACTGGATTTCAGAGATGAAGAAGGAGGTTTTTGCTTTAGAGACAGCATCAGTGAAGTTTGAGTGGATAAGGTGGTAGGAAGAGAGATCCTCAGGGAGATGTGATTTTCTCCATTTTCTCTCAGCTGACCGAAGCTCAGTTCGATAAGTTCGCAGAGATTCAGTCAGCCAAGGAGAAGGGGGAGAAGATCGGGCAGGCTTAGTGGTGAGTGGGCAAAGAGAATCAAGAGCAGAGGAGAGAGAGGAGAGAAGAGTAGTGGAAGCCTCGTCAGTGGACAGGAGAGCAAATTGCTCGGCAGGGGGAAGTAGGGAGAGGACGGTAGAAGAGAGGGAGTTGGGAGAGAGAGTTTTTAGGTTGCGTCGGGTGGTGGTAGAGTGGGGGGGAGATGGGTGGGAGGAGGGGAGGGGGATGGGAAGGGAGAAGGTGATAAAGTGGTGATCGGATACAGGAAGAGGGGTCACAGTGAGATTAGAGGTGGAGCAGGATCTCGTGAAGACCAGGTCAAGCACATTCCCTGCTTTGTGAGTAGGAGGAGATTGAGAGAGGTAAAGGTCAAAGGATGAGAAGAAGTTAAGGAAAGACGGAGATTGTAAGGTTACTGGCTGGATGTTGAAGTCTCCCAGAAGGATGAGTGGAGTACCATCCTCAGGAAAGATGGAGAGGAGGGTGTCCAGCTCGTCCAGAAAGTGACCAAGCGGACCAGGCGGGCGGTAGATTACCACAATGTTGAGCTTGATGGGTAGGGATACGGCAACTGCATGGGACTCAAAAGATGAGATAGACAGATGAGAGAGAGAGGTGACAGTGTAGGTCCATTTGGGAGAGATGAGGATACCAGTGCCACCTCCACGGCCAGAGGCTCTAGGGGTGTGCGAGAAGGAATATGCAGCAGAGAGGGCAGCAGGTGTAGCTGTGTTTTCAGGAATGATCCAGGTCTCTGTGAGAGCTAGAAAGTGGAGGGTTAGAGATAGAGCATGAGCTGAGATGGTCTCCGTTTTCTTAACAGCCGACTGACAGTTCCAGAGACCTCCGGCAATAGTAAAAGGACTGTTAGCGCGCTTAGGGTGGGAGAGATTACCAGGGTTACTACACCTGAAGCAGCCGTGTCTACGGCGTCTGTGGGCTGAGGTTACAACAGGGATGGGAAGAAAACACATAGTTAGGTAGAATAAGAGAGGTAGCAAAAAACCCTATTCTATGGCCTCCCTTCGAAGGACTCCCACAGAAAGACTCCCGAGTCTTCGTGCCCGAGGCTACGTGCCGCTTACCGCTGCCGCTGTAGACTGACAGTGTTCAGAAATACTGCTTCAGCAGGGCTATAAGCCACACCTCTCTAATCAGCGCCCGTCGTTCCCAGGTGATTGGGCTGCTGTCAGCTGAGAGCTATTAACCAGCTATCAGCCAGCTGCGCCACAGTTTCACTCAGAGACAAGACTAGCCTAAAACACTACTCCTTTTTAAATAAGGAGTAAGCAGACACAGATAACACTAAAATAACACAGCCTATATCACTTACCCAGTGAAGTTAAAGTTAAATCACAGAGAGGGGGATCCACAGCAGAGCAGTTCAATGACAGACAGCAATGTGTAACTGACAAGAAACTTACTGCAGCCCAACTTATATGCCGGGCTATAAGCCACACCTGTCTAATCAGTGCCCGTCGTTCCCAGGTGATTGGGCTGCTGTCAGCTGAGAGCTATTAACCAGCTATCAGCCAGCTGCGCCACAGTTTCACTCAGAGACAAGACTAGCCTAAAACACTACTCCTTTTTAAATAAGGAGTAAGCAGACACAGATAACACTAAAATAACACAGCCTATATCACTTACCCAGTGAAGTTAAAGTTAAATCACAGAGAGGGGGATCCACAGCAGAGCAGTTCAATGACAGACAGCAATGTGTAACTGACAAGAAACTTACTGCAGCCCAACTTATATGCCGGGCTATAAGCCACACCTCTCTAATCAGCGCCCGTCGTTCCCAGGTGATTGGGCTGCTGTCAGCTGAGAGCTATTAACCAGCTATCAGCCAGCTGCGCCACAGTTTCACTCAGAGACAAGACTAGCCTAAAACACTACTCCTTTTTAAATAAGGAGTAAGCAGACACAGATAACACTAAAATAACACAGCCTATATCACTTACCCAGTGAAGTTAAAGTTAAATCACAGAGAGGGGGATCCACAGCAGAGCAGTTCAATGACAGACAGCAATGTGTAACTGACAAGAAACTTACTGCAGCCCAACTTATATGCCGGGCTATAAGCCACACCTCTCTAATCAGCGCCCGTCGTTCCCAGGTGATTGGGCTGCTGTCAGCTGAGAGCTATTAACCAGCTATCAGCCAGCTGCGCCACAGTTTCACTCAGAGACAAGACTAGCCTAAAACACTACTCCTTTTTAAATAAGGAGTAAGCAGACACAGATAACACTAAAATAACACAGCCTATATCACTTACCCAGTGAAGTTAAAGTTAAATCACAGAGAGGGGGATCCACAGCAGAGCAGTTCAATGACAGACAGCAATGTGTAACTGACAAGAAACTTACTGCAGCCCAACTTATATGCCGGGCTATAAGCCACACCTCTCTAATCAGCGCCCGTCGTTCCCAGGTGATTGGGCTGCTGTCAGCTGAGAGCTATTAACCAGCTATCAGCCAGCTGCGCCACAGTTTCACTCAGAGACAAGACTAGCCTAAAACACTACTCCTTTTTAAATAAGGAGTAAGCAGACACAGATAACACTAAAATAACACAGCCTATATCACTTACCCAGTGAAGTTAAAGTTAAATCACAGAGAGGGGGATCCACAGCAGAGCAGTACAATGACAGACAGCAATGTGTAACTGACAAGAAACTTACTGCAGCCCAACTTATATGCCGGGCTATAAGCCACACCTCTCTAATCAGCGCCCGTCGTTCCCAGGTGATTGGGCTGCTGTCAGCTGAGAGCTATTAACCAGCTATCAGCCAGCTGCGCCACAGTTTCACTCAGAGACAAGACTAGCCTAAAACACTACTCCTTTTTAAATAAGGAGTAAGCAGACACAGATAACACTAAAATAACACAGCCTATATCACTTACCCAGTGAAGTTAAAGTTAAATCACAGAGAGGGGGATCCACAGCAGAGCAGTTCAATGACAGACAGCAATGTGTAACTGACAAGAAACTTACTGCAGCCCAACTTATATGCCGGGCTATAAGCCACACCTCTCTAATCAGCGCCCGTCGTTCCCAGGTGATTGGGCTGCTGTCAGCTGAGAGCTATTAACCAGCTATCAGCCAGCTGCGCCACAGTTTCACTCAGAGACAAGACTAGCCTAAAACACTACTCCTTTTTAAATAAGGAGTAAGCAGACACAGATAACACTAAAATAACACAGCCTATATCACTTACCCAGTGAAGTTAAAGTTAAATCACAGAGAGGGGGATCCACAGCAGAGCAGTTCAATGACAGACAGCAATGTGTAACTGACAAGAAACTTACTGCAGCCCAACTTATATGCCGGGCTATAAGCCACACCTCTCTAATCAGCGCCCGTCGTTCCCAGGTGATTGGGCTGCTGTCAGCTGAGAGCTATTAACCAGCTATCAGCCAGCTGCGCCACAGTTTCACTCAGAGACAAGACTAGCCTAAAACACTACTCCTTTTTAAATAAGGAGTAAGCAGACACAGATAACACTAAAATAACACAGCCTATATCACTTACCCAGTGAAGTTAAAGTTAAATCACAGAGAGGGGGATCCACAGCAGAGCAGTTCAATGACAGACAGCAATGTGTAACTGACAAGAAACTTACTGCAGCCCAACTTATATGCCGGGCTATAAGCCACACCTCTCTAATCAGCGCCCGTCGTTCCCAGGTGATTGGGCTGCTGTCAGCTGAGAGCTATTAACCAGCTATCAGCCAGCTGCGCCACAGTTTCACTCAGAGACAAGACTAGCCTAAAACACTACTCCTTTTTAAATAAGGAGTAAGCAGACACAGATAACACTAAAATAACACAGCCTATATCACTTACCCAGTGAAGTTAAAGTTAAATCACAGAGAGGGGGATCCACAGCAGAGCAGTTCAATGACAGACAGCAATGTGTTCTATATCTACCTCCGTTTTCAACCTCTCTCTCTCTCTCTCTGTCTCTCTCAGGTGTTCATCCGAATCCTCGACAGCAACGACAACCCTCCAGTCTTCTCCCAGCCTGCATATGCTGTGAGTGTGTCAGAGGAGGCTCCAGTGGATACGGAACTGCTGCGCGTGCGGGCATCCGATGCGGACGAACGCACCCGCTTGACCTTCTCCATCTACGGCAGTGTGGACCCAGCCAGCCTGAGGCTCTTCCGGGTCCAGCCAGGCACGGGCGCCGTCTACACGGCAGAGAGGCTGGACTATGAGGCCAGGACACAGCACATCCTCACTGTCATGGTGAGAGGGGGGAAGGGGAAAGGGCTGATTTGTGTTGAGGTCACTGACCTAAATAATATGGATAAACCCATCCACTATTTTTTGGACTAACGTTTTGCAGCAAAGTGTTG
Organism: Poromitra crassiceps; assembly: GCF_964638095.1. Taxonomy (NCBI): domain Eukaryota; kingdom Metazoa; phylum Chordata; class Actinopteri; order Beryciformes; family Melamphaidae; genus Poromitra; species Poromitra crassiceps. The sequence goes on along the minus strand of NC_139623.1, from coordinate 131,033,104 downwards.
TCTGTCGCCATCTTGCACAGCTCACGTGAGATAGGGGTTTCCAAGAGCCGCAGCTCCGCCTGCTATTGGTGATTGGCAAGCTGTACGATCACTGGACAGGCGACCTGTCAATCATCTCCTTTTATCTAGTCTAATCGTGCATTCCTTTATAACTGGGAACTGGTAATCTTACCGGTTCAAAGTTCATGAGCTGGGACGTGACGTCACCAGAGCTGGTATTTCCCATTCCAAACTCGTAGGAGCCTCAGCAGCCCCGACGTAAAAAATCCAAGATGGCTGATCCGCGCAACAACAGTAGTTATAATCGTATAAATGCTATTTAGCACTTCTGTCTTGTTTGTGTCGCATTAAATCAGCTGTACACACAGCACGGCCTACTTCTATCTGTGTGGACATGAGGCTGCAGTGTTTGTATGCGCAAAATGCCACAAAATGCCTTGTTATCAACTGTTATTGCTAACAATGGCTAGCCTGGCTAGCTAGTGGATCTGACCAGTGAACAGTGAACTTCCCAGCTCAACTTTTCTGCAAATGGAATGTTAACAAAACGGATGTGACGTCATTTCGCCTCCACATCCCAGTTCTTTTGCGATAAAGGAACGCACGATAACCCTAAAACCCTGCCACACATCCACATGGGAGCCCACCAACAAAGGCCCCCCCACTGACTTGAGTCGCTCTCTCTCTCTCTCTCTCTCTCTCTCTCTCTCTCTCTCTCACACACACACACACACACACACACACACACACACACACACACAGTCTGACAACTCACTGTCCCTCGAATCCCCCTAAATGCACAACACGATGCTTCTCTGTCAATACCTGCAATTACATGTGCAATACTAAAGCTCATTACTATGCTGCTACTATTGGGCACCTTTCCATGGTACATTTAAGGGATAATGTATACTGAGCCGGTGATTACTGTGGAAATAATGACCGACAGGTGAATGATTTAGCCCGACGCGCAGCGGAGGGCTTAATATTCACCTGAAGGTCATTATTTCCAGTAATCACCGGCTCAGTATACATTATCCCGCTTAGAACACGGCTTACAACTAAATCATTCAATAATCTGACAAAAATAATTATTCAAATAGATTTTTTAATAGCGTTTTCAACGACAAAGCGGTTTCATTCGTAATTGGCACACAAGACACCACAGCTGCAACTGGTTGGCCTAATTAGTACTGCTGCTATATCATGCACCTTATCACTGTACATATTTTATTACTGTGACTGACTGTCACTTATCTGCAAACTATGTCAACACAAAGCTCACTTACTGCTGCTACCTCTGATGCACCCTGACCCTGTACAGATTCTGTAAACAGCAAACTTAGGCTACCTAGCTGTCAAGGCTGTTTATATTCTGTTAATACTGTGTATATCTGTTAATATCTGAATACTTATAATATTTTATAATCTCCTTAGATCCTTTATATCTTATTTGTTTATGTCTATGAGCACCAACCACACCAAGACAAATTCCTAGTATGTGAAAACATACCATGGCAAATAAAATAATTCAGATTCTATTTCTGATTTACCTCAAATCGCTGGTGCACAAACATACAAGTTTTTGCCTGCCAACTGCCGTTAACTAAACAAAGAATAATTGAATTGCCTCACCACCTGACTCACTTTTAAGTAGGGATGCACCGATCCACATTATTTCACTTCCGATCCGATTCCGATACCTGAATTTGGATATCTGCCGATACCGATATTATGCCGATACCAATATTTTTCTTGAATATACAGTATAGGCAAAGATTTGGCCAATTAAAGATTTTTTTTAAAATATACCTTGCAAAAAGCAGACAAAATTAAGAAAATATACAAGGCAAAGAAGGATACTACTATACATGGGCAAATTACGGCCAGCGCTGGAATTGAAAAAAAAAAAAAAAAAAAATCCGATTCGGATCCGATTCGTGAATTAGTGCCAATATCGGCACCCGATACCGATATTGGAGCGGATCAGCCCCATCCCTACTTTTAAGCAATACAAGCAGTACCAGCTAAGAATTTATTGTCCTCTCGTCTTTCCACCAAATAATAGACAATTATCAATAGTGGTATCGATAAAGACCCGGCTCATTAAGCAGTCTCGAAAATGGTACCATTATCAATAAAAGTAACAATCCCCATCCCTATTTAGGTGTGTGCCAGTGTCCTTGTCTGCCTTGTCTTTCTGTATGCATGAGCTTGTGTGAGTGAGCTTTCTTACAAATTAGGCTCTTCTTGGCAACTCTGCCTGCTTTACTCAATTAATTAATGAAGCTGATTTCTTCCATTTTTAGCCTCCTACCTCACTCTCCAAATCCATCTTTCCCATCCCCTCCTGCCTCTCCAGGTCAAAGATCAGGAGTTTCCATTTAAGCGTGACCTTGCTCGTGTCCTAGTGGCCGTGGAGGACTCCAATGATAACAGCCCTTACTTCAGCAGCACTGTGTACCATGCTGTGGCCTACGAGTCCTCTACTGTCGGTACTTGTGTACTGCAGGTGACGGCCCTAGACAAAGACAACGGGATCAATGGACGGCTCTCCTATGCTTTGGAAGCAGGTGTGTGCCGTCTCTAATGTTTAAATCAGTATGGATGTATGACCTGTGGCTGGCTTTATATGCTTTGTTAAAGCTGGAGTGCATGGCTTTTGTATTGCAGTACCTTTATCTCCTTGAAGGTTTAACACCTGTAGTCTGGGTAGGGCAGCAGCACAGCACAAACAGTTTCGGCACACAGGCCTTCCTCAGTGTTGTACCGCCGTAGGCGGACATGACGGTTAAATATAGTCACAACCGTACATTCAATTATATAAATATTTTTTACATAAACCCCCGAATATAGACGGGTACAGACAAGAAAACACCTGTATCAAACAATTTACAATTATAGGACATATTGTGTAAGAGATACAACAAAGTTCAAAATGCACATTGGTCAGGAAAGCACACAAACAGACCTATAGACACGGAGAATACAGGGTGGACCATAGCATTTATATAGAAAAGCTCTGTACCAGATTCAGAACCAAAACACAGATGACATGTTCGAGAAGCAGGCTCACGAGCTCTGTACCAGATTCAGAACCAAAGGGTATGATAACGAAATTCTGGAAAGTAGCCTCCAGAGGGTCAGACAGTTAAAACGTGACGAGCTGTTGGTTCCTAAAACTTCCTCGGACCGTGATTTTAATATTGTGTGTGCAACCACTTTTTCTCCTGTTTCGCAGGACATACATTTTTTTATTTTGAGCCATTGGCACATTCTGCAGAGCAACCTCCTAGTGGGCCATGCCTTCACCAAGCCTCCTCTATTTGCCCTTAAACGGGCTAGAAACATAAGAGACAGGGTAGTCAGAGCTGACTGCTATACCCCCTCTGTACATTTCTTGTCCAATATACCGAACGGTAATTCTCCTTGTTTAAATTGTATTCATTGTAATGCCATGATCAGAGGTGATTCCTTTTTTCATCCCCACTCTGGGAAGAAATATTCAATTAAAAGTAGAATTTCATGTAAAACTAAATTTGTTGTATATTCATTGAAGTGCCCGTGTGGCCTATTCTATATAGGTAAGACCACCAGAGAACTTAAGACTCGTATATCGGAGCACAAAAGTAACACTAGGAATAGGGATGTTAAGTCCTCAGTGGCCAGACATTTCAATTCAATACAGTGGGTCATGATGTGTGTTCCCTCAGATTTCAAGGCATTGAACATGTTCATCCTCTGAAGAGAGGTGGTGACAGAGACAGGGCTCTTTTACAAAGGGGAGCCTTCTGGATACAGACCTTGCAAACAGAGCACCCTAAGGGTCTCAATGAAGAACTGCTACTGGGTTGTTTTCTTTAGAATGTGCTCATGTGTGATACCTGTAATATACAGGCTTATTTTATTTTTCTATTTTTCTAATACTTCTATTTTCTATATAAATGCTATGCTCCACCCTGTATTCTCCGTGTCTGTAGGTCTGTTTGTGTGCTTTCCTGACCAATGTGCATTTTGAGCTTTGTTGTATCTCTTACACAATATGTCCTATAATTGTAACTTGTTTGACACGGGTGTTTTCCTGTCTGTACCCGTCTACGTTCGGGGGTTTATGTAAAAAATATTTATATAATTTAATGTACGGTTGTGACTATATTTAACCATCATGAGGAAGGCCTGTGTGCCGAAACTGTTTGTGCTGTGCTGCTGCCCTACCCAGACTTCAGGTATTAAACCTTCAAAAATACTTTTTTTTTGTGTGTGCTGGCGTTTCCTGCTGTGATTTGATATTGTTTGTGCCCTGCACCGAAGTTATATATATATATTTTTTGGAGTGTGCTCACTGTTCACTTTTTCCCTACTACCTTTATCTCCCTCTTCTGGCAGTGAGAGTGTGTGCGCTGTATTCACGTGGTGTCGGGGGGAAATGAGGTCCCGACCGTTTCCTTCGCTCTCTGTTGTCGTGTAAAAACTGGAACCGGCTTCAAAGTGTTGTTTAAATGCTCTGAGAAATAACATAGAACACATCATCTTTGTAGTGTCCATGTTGTTTCCACATTCCCACTTAAAAGCTCATGAACACACCGAGGAAGAACCACTTCCCAACTCGGTAAATGGGACAATCTGAACAGCATGTGACTGCAACATTTGTCATAAGCTACTGTTACAGGATCGGCCCAGTCATATTCTCAATTCAATTATTGCTCGTATACTCTCGTGTATAGGGGTTGACTGGCAACATCATCCATAACATGATGAACAGAAACAATGAATCAGGCTGATTTGTCAGAGAGATGTGGGTACTCGCTCATTAGCTCTAGCTGACATAGCCTCCAGAAGCATTCCGGCCGGTCCCGACACTGGGTCAGCGGTTGAATGCATGAGGATTCCAAAGTAGTCCTCACACGGTCAAAAGGTCGCGTAAAGACTGGACAGAACCAAAAGAAACAAAACAATGCAAAACGAGACGTAGACTAGTATTATCAGCAAGCTGTGTGATGGCTGTGCCCGCCTTCATCTTCTGTGTGAACTGGACTCGACTGCAGCGCGCAGGCGCGACAACCGTCTTAACCCTAGTTACGGCAGCGCCGTGGGACAAAAAGGCACAGTTTTCCTTATAAATGAACACCCACACACATCAAATACAAATCAGCCACAACTAATAGAAGTGAATATTATCATATCTGCGACTGTAACACTATGCTGTAGCCCATTGCGTCGCGGCTGTAAAACAGTGGATAAATTGTTTTGGGCATCACAATGCCCCTGCAAAATGACTCTATTCACTATCAGAATTTGATCCATTTGCTCCGATAACATTTGGAAGGTCTAGAAGAGCCGCAACACTCCCCATTCAAGTCAGCAGAAGGCTAACTGGAAATTAGCCGGCTAGGCTGGGCAAAAGTCTATGGTGCGCAGTGCGGATTGTCCCAAGAGACAGTATTCCTGTGGAATACAGAGAGAGTTATGTGGAGCTCATAGACTTTAAATCAGTATTGTGGGAACTCGTTTGGCAATGTCTTGAATTAAACAAGCGTTCATTTAGCCTATATATGCACTCCAGCTTTAAACATTCATTTATTCGTACCCACCGGTGAAATGATGTCTGTAACCTTTCTGTCTTGGTTTTCAGGCAACACCGGCGGTGTGTTCGGCATCGATAATGCCACAGGCCTTATCTTTGTGGCTGGGGATCTGGAGCTGACCTCAGTGGGTGTTCACCTCCTCACCGTGCGGGTCACCGACAGTGGCTTTCCTCCATTAATGGCTACAGCCTCAGTCCGAATCTCCTTGATGCTCTCCGATATCTCCAAACCCAAATTCTCTCAGAGGGAGTACCAGGCTGAGGTAAAGGGATGGATGGATGGATAGATGGATGATGGATGGATGTATTGATGATGGATGGATGGATGATGGATGGATGGATAGATGATGGATGTATTGATGATGGATGGATGGATGATGGATGGTTGAAGGGTGGAGACAGTTGCAATGAGGAATGGCTAGAAGAAGGCAGGGAGAGAAGGATGGAGATGGATAGGCTATAGTGTGTCTAAGTCACGCCCTCTTCCGGGTTGGGCATGGGAGCGATTTCATTCCCAATTCATTTTTCCATAGACGTTTAGTAAAACCCTTGTTTCACTTGGTCAATCCGAGTGATTCAGCTAAATTCGGAATCAGGAGAGACCATAGAACATTTTTTGTTTTGGTCCAAGTGAGATGTTCTATGGTCTCTCCTGATTCTGAATATAGCTGAATCGCTTGATTTCAACAAGTAAAAACTCTTCTTTTTCATTTATTTTTTCTGGTGTTTCCTATAATTTTCTCCCCAATTGTACTTTGGCCAATTCCCCCTGCTGTCCTGGTCGCTGCTCCTTCCCCTCTGCTGATCTTGGGAGAGTTGTAGACTTAAGGCCTAAACAGACTCGTCCGTCCGCCTCGAATTGGAGCCGTCTCGCCGTCTGCCGGCACCAGCGAGCCCTACACGCTAGGACGTCACTACACCCTCCCGCCTCCCACCCTCCCTCCTCCTGTGGGAGCTCCGTGGGAAAATGGTGGCGAATTGAGTGCAAGGCAGTCTGAATGAAATTGAATGTAACGTTCCCAATTCTATGTATTAAATTCAAAAAAACGACCCTCAACATTTGGGAAGGCTAAGCCACACAACTAGTTCGTTATAATCTAACATCATGCTTTGAAAGGCGACTTTACGACGATGAGCCAAGGCAACGGCCAATCACAACTCTCGTGCAGCTGACATCACGCACGTATCGTCGCCGCAGAGTTACATTTTCGAGCAGCCCCCATCAGCCGACGGCGCCCCCTCCCCGTATGACGGCGCTCCACCTGCCGTCATACGGGCGGGGCGAGGCTCTGACGGACGAGTCTGTTTAGGCCTTAACACATGCTTCCTCCGATAAATGTGCAGTCGCCAGCCGCTTCTTTTCACCTGACAGTGAGGAGTTTCACCAGCAGGACATAACATGTGGGAGGATCACGCTATTCCCCCCATTCCCCTCCCCCTCGAACAGACCGACCAGAGGAGGCGCTAGTGCAGCGACCAGGACTCATACCCCAACAGCTTCCCACTCGTGGATACGGCCAATTATGTCTGTAGGAACATACGCCAGAATTGAACCACGGTGGTAGGCGAGTGCTTTTATCTCTACACTACCGAGACGCCCAGTAAAACTCTTTTTATGAAGATTTTTCAAAATGTCTATGGCAGAGGTTTTCAAAGTGGGAGGCCGGCCTCCGCAGGGGGGCTCCAAACAGTTTTGGGGGAGGCTCAATGAAACAAAGTGAAAAGAATATTACATTAGAGTAGTTATTAATTAAATTAGTTATCAAAAAGACATCGCATCAAATAAATAAATAAATACTCTGTGATTTGGTTAAAGATCAGACATACAGTACTTTTGGGGGAATTTTACTGTTTCCCCACTTTCCCAGAGTCAGAAACAAATAAATGCCTTCAGACAGAGCTTTTTATGTATTTGGTGTAGTCTGAAGTATGTCAAACAGCAATGTCAGGCTATCTTGGCTCAATTCTAGAGTGTCTGGGATCAAATTACATCCAGGAATTGAGTTAAATTACAAAAGTAAGCGGGTGCCTTTTCCCAAGCTTTGTCTGAGGAGAGGCCCACAGTCTCAGACTTTGAAAACCCTTGGTCTATGGGAAAATTAGTGGGGAATGAAATCCCTTAGGTCCCATGCCGAACCCGGAAGAGGGTGTGACTTCGGCACTCTATAGATAAATGGCATAAATGTAATTTTGCAGCTTACCAAAGTGCCATTTAGCATTTTGTCTGCGATGTATCATCATATTCATAGGTAATGGAGAACAGCACCATTGGAACACATGTGACCAGCGTCAGCGCCCTCAGCCGCTCAGCACTCATTTATGATATCACCGGAGGCAATGAGGAGCACTGCTTCTCTATCAACCATTATACTGGTGTTATCAGCACGCGCAAACCACTTGACTTTGAGGTTTGTTCATGTTTGTGTGTGTCAATGTCTACCGTCTCAGTGTTGCCTGAAGAACTCACTTAGATATGGTACAGAAGAGGATTAGGGTGTGAAAATTTTCTTTAAGTTTAAAGGAGAATTTCTGTACTTTTTCAACCTGGACCCTATCTTTCTTTTTTTTTTATGTATAACTAAGTAATGTGAACAGAAATCTTTGAAATTGAAGCAGTATTGACCAAGATCGCTTCATTTAGCAGCTGCTTTTTCCACATGCCTCTACTGCACTAAACAAGCTTGTTTATACAGTACCACTGACAGTTATCTACTGTTAACAATAAATCTGCCTTTAGAAAACAAACAAAGCAATTCCTTGCCAAATAGCTTTTGTCTATCGTTAGTGGTTTATGTTATGTTGTTTCTCTGTCTAGTGTGTTTAATTATACTGTTATTTGTTAACATGTCATTTCATATTTTCACTCAGCTGTATATTTGTTGACCTTATTAGTTTGAGTTGTTAGATGTTCTTTATGTCGTCTGATTTTCTTTTTATCCTCTGTTATGTTGAGTATATATATATATATATATATATATATATATATGTATATATATATATATATATATGTACGGTATATATTTTTTTTAATCGTTTATTATATGTTTGTATTCTCTGTGTTCAGGACCCCAGGAAGATTAGAGGTGCAGTCATGTCCTTCTAATGGGGATCCTTTAATAAACTAAACTAAACTAAACCACTGACAGGATCAGGTTATTCCAAAGTCTCCACATGCCCTGAGATGCCAAATTCATTTACACCCTGGTTTTAGCTGAAATCTACTGTAGCCAGGGGGGTCATCTCGCCATTCCGAAGTGTCGGCATTCCGATCATTGACTTCTACGCTTTCGGAGAGGCGGCCCTTTTTATCTCCAAAAAAGCTTTCGCCATTGCGAAAGATATTAGGTCTGCCTTTCCGACATAGCATCTTGAGTTATTTAGCCTACAGGGGTGGGAGAGGTTAGGGTTAGGTTATGGGGGAGGTTAGGTTAGGCGTAGGGGGTGGGAGAGGTTAGGTTTAGGGTTGGGGTCTGCAGGAGGTTTAGGTTTAGGCATGGGGGGTGGGAGAGGTTAGGTTTAGACGTGGGGGCTGGGAGAGGTTAGCTCCAGCCAGTCCTCCTGGTTAGGGTTAGGGTTCTTTCGCAATGGCGAGACAGATCTCCATTCCGACAATTTTGTCGGAATGCCGGTATTTCGGAGTGCCGACATTTCGGAATGCCGAGGTGTCCCCGTAGCCAGGTGGTGCAGCACCCCACATTATTACTTCCAGCCCCTGGCTACACTGCACATTTCTGCTGAAAACAGGGTGTAAATAAGCTAGAACTCATAATTCTGACTATTCTTGGAATCCTAACTTTATTCTCAGAATCTCAAAATTCAAATGATATATATATGAATATAGCATTTTAAAACTTTGTTTTTACTCATTGGATTCCTCTGTTTTTGACAATCAGCAAACAACATCCTATTTCCTGGTGGTGCGAGCCTTGAGCATGGCAGGAGTGGAGGCCAGCGCCACTGTCATTGTCCAGGTGGGGGATGTCAATGACAGCCCACCTGTCTTCCAACAAATCAGGTATCTGTGGGGGGCGGGGGGGTGGGGGTAGTGTTAAAGTGTCCTTACAAAAGAATTGTGGCAATGACTGGTTCCTATGCTTTTTGTTTTGTTTTGCCCCATTCAGTCCTGATGAGATGTACTTCTTTGGAGCGATTTAAATGTGTTGTGTGTTGTGTTTTAAAGGAACCTTCCTCATAGCGAATTTTATCTGCCAGGCCTGGGAGCAAAGGCAGAACATTTTGTTTAGAAAGTGATGTAATTATCTGTTTTGTTGTTTGAGCAGTATGTTGACTTGTGAATTAATTGTAACACTGTAACGCTTTATCTTGTATTGTGTAATTTGTATGTTGTGTGTCTTGTAAGCCCATGTGGGCTGGGCACCGTAGGGTGCATGACACAAAAATAAAATCAAACAATCAATCAATCAATCAAAATATATTTGATTCCATAACCCCCATGTGTCCCCTTTTGCCTTTACAGGTATGTGGGTGTCATCAGCGAAGCCGCTCCAGTCAACAGTGTGATCCTGGGAGAGGATGGAGAACCTCTAGTCATCCAGGCCTCTGATAGGGATCGCTATCACAACGCCCTCTTAGTGTTCCACATCATAGATGAGACCGCTCGCATGTTTTTCAGCGTGGACTCGGGGACTGGATCGATTCGGTAGGTGCCTCCGCTGTGTACAAATTAATGCATAGTATTGACTAGGGCTGTCAAAGTTAACGAGATAATAATTTGGCGCACAATTAACGCACGTCTTGGGGCGCGGTGCGGAACAGATGCTGAATGGTGGCCATGTTAATGGACGGGCGAGCGCGGCGCCGGTGCGTCGGCACTTGGTCTATTTTCTCTGCGTGCCATAGTGCGCATTTTAAGACACCATAGAAACACATGAATATAGATGGTCATCCCTCCATTATATCACCACAGAAGCACAGATACATGATCAGCTGACCTGGGTCTTCACTGTTGTTGTTGATCCATCTGCACTGAGGCAAGTTTTAAATGCAACACATTGTAGGATGATCATTGATCTGTCTGGTTTGGAATTATCACAATATGCCCATCTGTTGTTGCTTGTTGGGCTTGAGTTTGCCATGTTATGATTTCAGCATATTTTTTCAGCATTTGTTGTTTATACTAAATGCAGTAGGCCTACCTTTGAGGTTATTATGGAGAATATTCCTTGACAATATTGTCTAGTATTGGATTGTATTGGATTGTCCCAATAATAATAAACATACAGTACATTTGCAGCACCAGTGGCTCCTGCATTACATTCCTCGCTTTCCTTGGGAAGCTAAGCGTAGGCTGTACCACGAATGTTGTATAAGAAGATCCAGGATCTGTCCCTTGATCTGGTTTGGCTAAACCAGATAATTGCCACGGAGCTCGATTGTAGTTAACTCGTACTACGAACGTAGATCGCCACTCGTTAAGTGGAACCAGGTTTTTCTAATCAAGTTGAGAGCGCATGCACATGAAAATGCCCGTGCACAGGAGCTCGTGCCTGCAAAAGAGGCGTGGTTTTTAACAACTAGCCAATCACAATGCAATATGGACTGCTCCAGCTCAGAGGCGTAGCTTTTCCAGCGCCAGACACACCTATTTCCTCATTCATTCTAAGCCAAATCGTGAAGCTTTACTACTATGTCAGAATCAAAATCCGCATTGGATATTATTAGTCTGTTCCCGAATGACTGTCTAAAGTTACCACTTTTATTCACATCAGTCATTTATTTGAAGAGCGGTTTCTGCCTCCATGTATCTACAGCAGCTCAATTCACCCTCTCAATAAACTCAATAAAACCGGCATATCTTTTTTGCGAGTGGAAGCAATGTGTAATCTATCTCAGTCTAAAATCCGTATGTATATAGATCATTTAGGCTCAATGAATAATAATGATCTCATGCATGATGTGTTTAGTCGCACTGATTGAATAATTCCTATAGGCTATCAATAAAAAACATAATGATAATAAAATAAAAAAAGGCTTCTGAACTGAATCGACACGGTACGTGCGGGCATAGATTTCATTTATAAAAAATAGCCTATTTTGTGGTCACATTATAGGCTATTGTCAGCAGAGTCGCATATCTCCATATTTCATATAATGATGCTGGAAGTATGAAGTTCAATCACATCATACAGGCCAAAAGCAACACAGTTGCAGCTACAAAATGCAGGAGTAGCCTAGATATGAATCATCTGTGTGCACTGTTCAGGCGCTCCCATATTAAATTGCTTAGATGTAGTAGGCTATTCTAGCATGTATGACCATTTCCAACCCAATGTCAGCCTCAGCTCCATTGCGCACACGGCACCGTGCGCTTTGGAGACGTTTATGTAACCTTTTTATGCCGGTTTAGTGATATTTCTCCACTCACCATTCAGCTGTAATCGATTGGCGGGGTCAAACAACGTATCTAGGCTACTTGAGAGCATTAAAATGAATATATAAAAACATATTCCAAAGTGGTAAGTAGGGCTTAATTTAAATGTAGCCTGCAACAAGTGCAAGGCTTTAGTCCTTGATTAATTCAACAGGAGCCTTTTTTTTTCTTTTTTCTTTTTCTTTTTCATTTGAATGCAATGTATTTTTCATATGGGGACCATATGAATGGTGACTCGCTGTTTCCAGAGAGCTGATTGGTAAGCAGGTGGGTCTTTCATGGGTTTTGATCTTATCCTCTGAACTTAACCTGCTACAAAGCAGGTTAGCCGTAGAGCATAAGTTGCTATGGTGATCTATCTCGATAAGAAGTTACCTAGCGCTGTGGTACGGCAAAACTAGGGTTAAACCTGAAGTTCGCTTCAGGTTTAACCTCGCTAAGCCACTAATCTTGTTTCGTGGTACACCCCTCAGGTCTGGCCTAGGATGGGAGACTGGTGCTGGAAGTGGTGTTGGAGGACCAGTAGGAGGTGCTCTTCCCCTCTGGTCCGAATGGTCTGATGAATAATCTGATCTGATGAATAAACTCCCTAATGCCCCAGGGCAGAGACAGGGACTCTGTGCTGTGAGTGAGCACCGTCCTTCAGATGAGAAGTTAAACCGAGGTCCTGACTCTGTGGTCATTAAGAGATCCCATCGGCACTCTTCGCAAGAGTAGGGGTGTAACCCCGGTGCCCTGTAGGGTGTAACCCCGGTGCCCTGTGGGGTGTAACCCCGGTGCCCTGGCTAAATTCCCAAACAGGCCTTCCTTCAATCATGGCCACCTAATCATCCCTCGTTACTTAATTGGCACATTCAGTCCTCAACTCTCAACCGTGAGAGCTGATGTGTGGTGAGCGTTCTGGCGCAAACTGGCTGCCATGCATCACCCAGGTGGGTGCTACACATCGGTGGTGAATGAGTTGAGTTCCCTCCCCCTCCCTCCCCTGATATGTGAAGCGCATTGAGTGTCTTGAAAGGTGCTATATAAATCCAATCTATTATTATTATTATTATTATTATTATTATTATTATTATTATTATTATTATTATTATTATTATATTATTATAAAGCAAGCATATTTGTCCACTCCCATGTTGATGAAAGTATTTAAAAAATAAAATATCCCTTTAAGGTACATTTAGAACAGATTTTAAAAAAGTGCAATCAATTTGCGATTAATCACGGTTAATTGGACAATCATGCGATTAAATATTTTTATCGATTGACAGCCCTAGTATTGGCAATATCTGGTTCAGCTGCTTATACATTGATTCCACTCTAAATTACTGTACTTATTTGAATGGTTAATTAATTTTAGAACAATTGCCACTCTGGACTATGAGACCATCTCTGAGTTCCTCTTCCGGGTTCATGTGAGAGATAGTGGTCAGCCTCCCAGGGCTGCTGACAGCCCAGCAGAGGTGCTTATAAAGGTAAGTCTGACAGCCCAGCAGAGGTGCTTATAAAAGTAAGTTAATGAAATATGAATGAGCTTTGCCTGAAGCATTTCAATATGAACCATATTTGTCTCACATTACACTCAGTTCTCCATCTCTATCTGCGTCGCTCAACTACTATGAGACTGGGAGAGAACTTTGTCTCAGCTTTCGTTGTTAAAACTGAGTGGAAACAATTTCAGAGTTAAAAAAATTTTAATTGCAGAACCAATCCAGAGACTTTAGGGCATCCCTTCGTGGAGAAGGGGCGGTGACATGCAGAAGACAGAAGTCATGTGCTTGTAAACAGATAAATAATGTAACGTTGCTCAGGACATGATCAATTTTCAATGTTAATTTTTTTTTTAAGTGTTACAAAGTGATTCTCTGTATCTCCAGTTTGTTTCACTACAGAGGATAATTGGGGGAGAGCGTAATTTCCGGTAACTTGACAAAAGGGTGTAGGTTTGTTAGTGGCTGTTTTCGCTGCCGTTCAAACAACCATTTTTGACAAGGAGTTCCCAGGCGATTGATAGGTGGAGCTCTCCAATTGTCTGGGAGCCGAGACTAGTCACATTGATTCCTGTGTTTGATCTGTAATACTTATTTTTTCTCTTAAGCTCTGTGTGTAACCCTTCCTAGTGTAACCGGTGAACTTCTGCATTGTGTAGTGTATTAAGAGAAGGACCCAAACAACCGAGGAATCTTTGTCGTGTATTTTTATTTGTCGAGAGACAATAAAACAAAATTAATCATCCACTCTGCATACAGTACGTGTTCCCAACACAATCCTCTTCCAACAAGGAACAGAGTAAAGAGAACAGTCACAGTCACAGTCATTGATTCACAGTATGACATTAAACAGTGGTACGGCAATTGTGAAAACTATTGTGAAAAAATAATATGGTTGAAACAAAACACAGTAAACATATCTGACAAGACAGAAAATAAACAAAATCAATCATCTACTCTGCATACGTCTCCCCCAACACAATCCTGCACAAATTAAATCAAGTGAAAATGCTGAAGTTCAGCTGGCAGATTTCGCTTGTCAAAACACATTTATACAGTGATCGATACATGGCAATCTACGAACTAAGGTGAGACTAACAAGAATATAAACAAGAATGATCAGAAATGATAGGATGGAATGTGATATATTACAGAGCAAAAATAACACTCACCTCTTCCAACGAGGAACAGAGTAAAGTGGAAGACGTAAGGGTAAGCAGGAAATTTAGAGGCACTGAGAAGGAGGAGTTACATTACTAGCAGAAAGGGTGGTGGAGGTAGAAGAAAACTGCCAGGTATATACATTAAAACAACATAATTAACAGAGCTAAATAAATAACAGACTTAATGTAATTATACATGCCGTAACCACTTTTGTTACACTAGGTGATCAACATCAATGATTCACCTCCAAAGTTCTCGGTGGACTCTTACGAGGCGGTCCTCCTGCTGCCCACCTATGTGGGGGTGGAGCTTCTCAGACTGGAGGCATCTGACCCTGACGTGACCACTGACCGCCTGACCCCCGACATGCCCTTCACCTCCCAGCTGATCTACTCCCTGGTGGACAGCAATCTGGAGTATTTCTCAGTGGAGCGCTCCACCGGGGTTGTGACTGTTGCCAACCAGAACCTCAATAAAGACCGCTACCGCTTTAACGTGAAGGTGAGTGGATTGGACACTTGTTCAGTAGACATTAGGGCATCCCCGACTACTAGATTTTAGTAGTCATCGACTACTCCAAAAAAGTATCAGTCTGATTTTACTTCTTGCCAAATTCCACATTCACAAATGTAAATTTACAAACAAAAAACCTAAATTCTTAGTATTTATGAAGGAAATGGAACTTTACCTGTCAACGATTTCATCCTCACTAAAGAAAAAAGCAGTCAAAACAATGATGGTTTGCAATACTCTCAATGTTTGTGAATTGTATCTATACACCCCACTCGCACTGATTTTTCTTTCTTTATACTTTCTTTTTTGTGCACTGCTCTTGTCTGCTGTCTATTGTTTTTATATCTTCGCCAGCGATAGCCAGGCCGGAGGCATTATGGTTTCGGGTTGTCCATCCGTTCGTCCGTCCGTACCAATGGGGAAACTCCATGGATTTCCTCTGATGATGCGGAAGTGAAGTGAAAAGCTGTAGTTCATTGAATGGGACTTGAGGCAGGACTCAAAAGTCCCATCGTTCCCGTTCACCCCCATGTTAAAATACCCCACTTTGTAACAGCGATTAAGCATCTTTACAGCCTGGTTCAAAGCACAGTTTTAGTCTATATACTGTAGCTAATTTTACCTTCTCATAACAACTGTAGCTGGGTAATTTTTTATATAACTCATTTACATTTAATTGAGGTTTAAAGTTATGCATAATTAAGAGCATGTCCTTTTTGATTGACAGGCTGCTGCCTGCTAGCCGCTGGTGGTAGCTAGCTAGCCGTAGCTGCTCTGTTCAGTCAGCTAACAGGCTAATTCAACTCGACCTCCCGGGTCTTTTTGATCATTTAATGCAATATCGGACAAATATGGCTTCTTGCTCTGCAATTCATTGTACTAACAGGCCATGCAAGGATTCTGGTCTCAACTCTCGGTGAGTGAATGCTATAGCCTATTTTAACATGAGTTTAACGTGATTAGCACATATTGGTGGTCTGCGGTTCTGCGTCCTGCTCACAATGCTCACATAAATAGCGTTATCCTTTTCAAACCGTAAAATAGAAATTTTATAATTTAGGGTGATCATAGTTTGAACAAAAGGCGTGTGTGAGAGGTTGGACAATAAAGGTCTTAGCTACCATGTTAGTTAGTAGCTAGCATTAACGTTATGGGCAATGCAAACTAACGTTAATTGATCATGGTGTGTATAATTATCAAAATATGGACGTTAGATGTTACTGCTATACGGTAACGTTAATGTTCAATTTCACAACCCAGTATTAGTAGGCTATTATCTTTTTTATTAAGGTGATATTATTGCTGCTATAATCTTATTGCACTCCAGAAACCGACTGATTGTGATCTCATACCAGTATATAACGTTAACCATATGCCTGTATTTCAAGAGGATTTGTGCATTGCACAGCTGGGCGCAGATCACAGGTACCTGCTAATCAAACTCATGTTAAAATACATGTAGGCTAAACTAGTATTCACTCACCGAAAAAAGTTGAGACCAGAATTCTTGCATGGCATGTAACATTTAGAGTAAAAGCACATCCTTAAAAGCTGTCATTCATCAGTTTCCCATGTTAATTGGAAATAGAGTGGTGATCTAATCCTTTGACCACATAGTTAGTTATAAATGGTTAAAGTCTATTTTGGAAGTTACTGAACACTACAGCTAGGGCTGGGCAGTATGGACCAAAAATCCATATCTGTATTTTTAGGCTGAATAGCAATACACAATGGGCTCTATCTTCCCACTGGCCTTAAAATAGCATTTAGCGCCAGGCCAAGCGCTATTTAGTGGGCGTGGTCAGCGCATTCCATATTTTCCACTCAGCGCTACACCCGGTGTTAACCACTTAACCACGCCTTTTTAGCATAGAATTATGCACAACTCTGGTCATTGGTGAACTGCAATTACGCAATGACATTCTTCCTTTCGAGGCTCCGATCCACTCGATCCATGTCCGGGTTTTGGCTGCATGCTGTCATCTCTTCATGCCAATTTGGATATCTCAGCACATCACAGATCATAGCCTGAATAAAACAATTCAACCTACAGCCAGGCAAATACAGATCTGTTCAGCAGGGCTGATGCGGTCTCCCTGTAGCCTACAATATAAAAGGTTAACTATCGGTGACATTCCTGATACCATCCAATTCCATGATCTTTATGTTGTAAACACATAACTTTCACAATAGTGAACAAGCACCCCGACTCAGATCATTCAGGACAGGCTTGGTCCAATCCCAATTCTCATTTGTACCCCTACCCCTCACCCCTAGCCCTTGCCCCTCAAAACAGAGTGCCAAGGGCTAGGGGTGACGATAAACCCCTAAGAAATGGGACAGCACTCGATTACCACTACGTCATCAAACGTTGTCGCTAGCTGACTGCTACGTCAGCAGAAGCGACAACACAAACATCCAAAATGCCGTCTGCAAACGTCGTGATGTCCATCGCTTGTCTTTTAACTTGTGCACCCGGTTGGATTAGCAACACAAAACGTAATATATCGATGGTAAATGAAGGACTATCACATGCGGACCGTCACGCTAAACAATATTCTACAACGGCATGAGTGAATACTGGATTCTGATTGGCTAGCAACAGTGGTATATAGCACTCGGCTTCGCCTCGTGCCACAACCCTGTACCAGTGGTAAATGTGCCCACAACCCCCTCCCTCTCGTGTTAAATTTGTTAAATAATGCACGACGGCAGATGACAAATTAGCGATTCAAAAAATCTTTTAAGTGCACCCGGTTGCATTATATATAGCAATACAACACGGAATATAACACAAATGTGACTGTCGAAATGTTATTTGCTGGTATTTGCACTGAATTCTGGGAAAAATCCATCTACCCCTTGGTAGCAAGTAAGGTCCGGGAAAATCTTCGTTTTGAGGGCGATTCAGCCCTAGCCCTTGGCCCTCGCCCTCGATCCACAGGAGAATTGGGATACCCCTTCCCCTCACATGAACGCGCAAAACTAAGGGGAAGGGCTAAGGGGTAGAATTGGGATTGGGCCTTAGTTTTATAACTTGTAGGCTACCTGCTGCTCCTGCACATCACAGCACAGGCTAAATGATGCGACATAAATATAGCCTACATTATGTAAAGTCATGGCATAAATGTGTTTTTATTGGAAAAAGTATGTGTCAAGTAAGCTAGAGTAAGTCTTGTTGGAGGGACATCACAGTACGTTGTATGTATGTTTCACATAGGGTTGTGTTTTGATTTTAATGTTTTATTTTGTCCAATATTGAAATGTTCTAGAATTGCATGTTGTGTTAACATAAATATTATTTATATCTACCACTTAGCCTACTTAGGCTGATTTGGTTGCTATTTCTTGTCAAAATGTATTAGCCTCTATGCATGCTGGGAGATTTCACATGTGTGTCTGTGTGTGACTTTGTAGGGGAACCGGCACTGAAATTAACGCCGGGGGGGAGATAGCGTTAGGCGGGATTTAAGGCCGAAATGCCCATTCTGGCCTATTCTGGCACTGCGCCATGCCTCTTCGGCGTAAAGCGCATTTCGGGGCCTAAAAACATGATGCTATCCTCCCGGGTCAGTCCCGCCAGTTTAGCGCCTGAGTCTACGTTCACACACAGCACCTAAGCCTTGCCTACGCCTTGCCTTTACCCACGCTTTTGAATAGGCGTCCTTTTTAGTCAATGAGGCTGTGTACACAGGGCGCCTCAACGTGAACCTTACGTGTACCCACGCCTCGCCTGAGCTGCGCCGATTTTATCGTTTAGGCGTGAGTTCTATTTTCAAGCCGACTATAGGCGTGTGAAGGCAGACTTTTTCTGTCAAGCCATGAAGGAAAAATGTGACAATATCCGTGGGAAATGGCAAAGTCAACTGAATTTCAAAATAAAATGGTGTTACTACAACAGTGTTAAGCAGAGAGAGAGAGATTGAAGGGTGGCTTCCACGTGGGGCTTTCTCCCCGTCGGTAAACAAATCTTCAGGAGAGAGAATAGCGACCGAAGAAGCAAGATGGACAATGAAAAGTTAATCCACTTAGTACAACAGCATCCAGTTCTCTATGACAACAGTGACCCAAGAAGGAGACCTGGTTATACATATCCAGCATCAATAGCACATTAAATATATCAGATTTATTTTACCTACCCATGATAATTCGGGACCACACGTGACCAAAAAAAAACACTCAGGAGAGAGAAGAGGCGCTTGTGACTCGGCTCAGGTTCAGCATGGAAGGCGTCCAGTGTGATTGCAAAAGCGTGTGATACAGTAGGTTCACGCCCAGCTCAAGGTATGTAGGCGTAGGCGTGGGTTGAGGCAAGGCAAGGCGTAGGTGCGCTGTGAATGTAGCCTAAGGCCAGTGGGAAGATAGAGCCCAACATCTCTGCATTTTCTGCACCTGCACAGTAGGTTAAATGTTCAGTTGTAAGTCAAAGCCACATGATGTGAGATGCCACTTTATTGAAACAAGACTGATCAAAATAAATTGCAAAGACAGGCTTTCCTTCTCTGACTATTGGTGCTTTCACAGAATATTTACCCTGAGATTTTTGATAAATCATCAATAATGTAGATAAAAAAGCCAATGTTAGCTTGTTATCCTCAGCTAGCTTCGTAGCCGTTAGTCACCTAGCTTGCCTCAGTCACGTTAGCTTGTTAGCTTCGAGGGTGGGTGTGTTTGTCAGCTCAAGAAGGAAGTTCACCCCATAGGCTACGCTCATCCCATGCACCTCCCCAGCTCCACCCCGCTCCACTCTCTGAACACACTTCCTCCCACTCTGCTGACGAAAAACCAAGATGGCAACAGCCATCCCTTTACATCAAAATGGGATTCCCAAAACCAATGGGATAGCTCTGTCCATATTTTTTAGGTCAGTGGTCTGTACGTACGTCTGTACGGCCGATGTTTGTTAACGCGATATCTGAGGAACGCCTTGGCGGAATTTCATCAAATTGTCCACTTGGACTCAAGGATGAAGTCATTACATTTTGGTGGTCAAAGTTCAAGGTCACTCTGACCTCATGAACTCCAATTCCAATGCCTTGATGGAATTTCTTTGAATTTGCCTCAAACGTCCACTTGGACTCGAGGATGAACTATTAAATTTTGGTGGACAAAGTTCAAGGTCACTGTGACCTCACAACTGCCCGTTTAATGCTCGTTAACACAATATCTCAGGAACGCCTTGAAGGAATTTATTCAAATATGGCTCAAACATCCACTTGGACTCGAGGATGAACTGATTAGATTTTGGTGGTCAAAGGTCAAAGTTCAAGGTCACTGTGACCTCACAACTGCCCGTTTAATGCTCGTTAACACAATATCTCAGGAACGCCTTGAAGGAATTTATTCGAATATGGCTCAAACGTCCACTTGGACTCAAGGATTAACTGATTTAGTGCATGCTCTTTTAGTAAGGTAGACAATGAGCTACAACTTCATTTTCACCTAAACATCCTCCGAGCTGGACAAATAACATTGATCTCTATGTGCAGCCACCTGTGCGGCCAGTGCTTAATGACCATCTACAAAGTGCAACACGGACTACTGTCGTACAGTGTATCTTCACCAAAATCACATCACACATCAATGGCCTCCTGCTGGTTATACTACAGCACTAAATTTGGAAACAGATAATTTTGCATTTTTTTCGCTGATCCTACAAACACTTTCTTTCAAAATAAAACAAACTTTTTGCTAGTGCTAACTCTGTTTCCCTGGAAATACATGATGTCTGACTAATAGCTGGAAAACAATTAGTCACGCCCAGTAGCCTCTTGTGTAATGGAACCTAGCTAGCAAGTAGCCCGACCCTTCGTAACGACCTAGCAACAAGAGGCGAGAACTAGTCCCTGTTGTGTCAGAGCCAGCCATCTTGAGCTAATGCTTTCTAAAGATTATGAGGTCCCAAAACTGAATAAATACCCCCACACAAAACTGCTGTACGCTCAAATCTTGTTGTAACTAAGTTATCTGGTGAGAACAAGACTAGGCAAGCTTAGTCAAGTGAGTCAGAGTCAAAAATATTTTTTCCATGTACTACGTCAGCAAACTTCACATGTACTTGTAAGCTAGTAGGGGAGTGCTGCATGTCACTAACTCACCACACAGCTGATGAGGATGGCAGAGCGTCTAGTAATGTCTTTAGAATTTAGAAGAGCAGTATCGTGTTGGTAACGTTAAATGGCGGAGTAATATTTGAGTCATGAGCCATTTGTTTTTTTATTTGAGCACAGCTATGAGTCATACTGTAGGTGCGCTGTTAGGCTGATGTGAGCACGTTATCAATGTCTAGTTGACCAATCAGATTGCTTGGTCGGAACTACCTGTTGTATAATCTGACTCAGCTGTCACCTGCATCCAAAGAGCACCTGTCCATTCTACTGTGAGGACCCAATGCAGTGCTCCTACCCTGCTGTTTCTGTCTATTTGTATTTGGTTTGTTTCCAGGTATGGGATGGGCGCTACACCACTGTGGCGCTAGTCACAGTCCTCGTCCGACAGGCTATGGACAGCGGACTCCTCTTCACCTTCCCTCTCTACTCCGCCTCCATCCCAGAGAACGTAGCCACTGTCACCGTAGTGACCGTCATCAACGCAATCGGCCATCATCTCAATGAACCGCTGATGTACGTTCTCCTCAACCCCGGCGGGCGCTTCGCGATTCGTCCGACCTCTGGAGTGGTGATGACCACCGGGGTGCCGTTTGACCGAGAGGAGCGAGAGAGTTATGAACTGGTGGTGGAGGCCAGGAGAGAGTACGAGATACTGAGGGTGGCTAGGGTCACAGTACGAGTACAGGTGGGTTTGGCAATCTGTGTGTGTGTGTGTTACAGTCATTGAATCATTCATGCTATGTTAAGCTCAATTGGTTAGTAAGGGTCTCTAGTGTGACTGCCTGGAAGCAGGCTGCGGGTCTAAGCTCTGCCATTGGTGCTATTTCAGTCGGAGCGGGAGGAAATCCCTTTCTGCTCCCTGCAAGCTCTGCCATTGGCTTCGACTGGCTCCGACCATTTCAGTCAGAGCGGAAAGGGATTTCCCTTCTGCTAGCAAGCTAGCATTGCTACAGGCTGAAAATGGCAAGTTCTGATGAAGATTTGGATTGTGCAATAAAGCAGGCCTGCTTGGTACTTTCAGTGGATGGTTGGAAAGATAACAGAGCCTTCCCCTACCCCAGAGTGAGAGCAAGAGCAGCCAGACTCTCTCCTGGCGGGTACAGCGCGAAACGGAGATTGTCTGGCAAGTGATACTAGTAAGGGTCTATACTGTACCTTAATCGGTACCTTAATGGTTTGTGTGTAGTATTATTATTGTCGCACTTCAGTAAAGACTCAATTCTCTACATGCCCCACAAAAGTCTCTTATTTTCCTTCCTTACAGTAAACCAGTGTTTTCTTAAAATAACTCTTTGTGTCCAGGTGGAGGATGTGAACGACAATGCTCCAGAATTTGTGAACCTCCCCTACTACGCTGCTGTGCAGGTGGAAGCAGAGCCAGGATCGGCTATCTTCAGGGTCTCAGCCACAGATCTAGACAATGGTCTGAACGGAGAGGTGATTTACAGCCTCAAGGAGGAGCACAAGAACTTCCAAGTGAGGGTTTTATTTTGTTCTTCTCAAGTAAAGTTGGTTTATTTTCATATGGGGGTGGGGAAGGGGGGTACACAGTGTATTGAATAGAATAACATTTTAGAGGGGGTACGGTGGTGCAGTGGTAAGCGCTGTCGCCTCACAGCTCGAAGGTCCTGGGTTCGATTTTCACCTGGGACGCTGTGAACGCTGAAGGAATGCGTGCCCGTCCGCATGTCCTCGAGTGCCCACCGCCCGGGTGGGGTCGTCAAAAGGGCCTTTCTGTGTGGAGTTTGCATGTTCTCCCCGTGCCTCCCGGGGGTTTCCTTCATATAGGAACCCCCTTCACCAAAACATGCAATATCCTGGTTGCTAATGTGGTTCCTCCTCTGGTCGTTAAGGGCGCCTGTTTGGAGGGAGGGGAACTGGTTGGAATAGCGTGAGCCTCCCACGTGCTGTCGGGTGAAAAGAGGCGGCTGGCTAACTGCCCATGTCTCGGAGGAGGCATGGAGCCAGTTTCGGATCTCCCCAGACCGGCAGAGGGTGGAGTAGCAACCAGGATAAAAAAAAAAAAAAAAGCACTAAGGGGGATAAAAATGGGATAAAAAATCGGGGGGCGCAAAAAAAAAAAAAAAAGTATAACATTTTAGATAAGGAAACAAACATTATGTTTCTTATTGATATGCATAGTAGTGTATTGGTTCAATATTACAAACCACTCATTACTGTATAGCTGTAACTGTAGCTATACCTTGTGAGGCAGCTGGATTCACGGGAGATCATGAGATCATGATCATATGAAAAATCCATCTTGCCACACTCCAATCTACTGGTTTGAATCTGAACCACCAGTGGGTCGCACCAATCAGCGTCCTATGAGGCAGCTAGGGCCGGGCTTTAGGTGTGACACTAGCGAGAGTGAGCCTGTGATAGACAGATGGTTCATCCAATCACCTGCCAGGTATTTTTTGAAAGTGCCTGCCCTTTGAAACACCAAACCCAGATTTCACGAGCAACTCTTTCCAAGATGGTTATGGGAAAACAAAACGTATACCTAATTAATTATGGGTTTTCCCTCAATAGCCTCCTAATTAGTGCTTGTAGCAGTCAGTAAGGAAGTTGTAGCACATGAATTGGGCTCTTAGTATGCTTTGCTCAGTATGGTGTATGGGCAGCGGTTTTCAAAGTCTGAGATTTTGGGCCTCCCTTCAGAACCCCCCATCCCTCACTTGCTCAATTTCTGGATGAATATGTGACCATGATCATGTTAATTGATCCCATAGAGGCATAGATATGGAGAGATATATGTGTCTTTATTCTGTGACTGAAAGTTTACATCCTGTAACCAAAGACTGTATCTGTGAGAAAATAAATCCACTTTGTAATCAAAAAATAGATCTGTAAGCAAAAACATAGATTTGAAAACAAAACTATCAACAATCCAATCAAAGAAAAATTTAAAAATAAAATAAAATAAATGTTTTTAGATTTTTCATTAATGTGAATTAAAAAAAGTTGCATGCAAACACAAACATTTTGTTCTCAACTCCAGACCATTTGTTTGCGAAACCATTACCTTTGCTTACAAAGCTCAACTTTTCTTTTGCGAAATGAAAAGTTTTGTTTGCAAAACCTGAGTTTTGCAAAACTTTTTCTGTTACAATAAGGGCGGGACCTACAGCAGAAAGAAGTAACGCACGTCCCTATTGGCCAGTGTCGATCGGAGTGATAGCTTGGCAACATCCAATCCAGTAAGAGACAAGGCGGAGGGCGGGCACTTGAACGGAAGTATTTCCTGAAGGAATCTCCATGCCATTTCAGCCCCAGTTATAACCACAGATTGAAGAGAGAAGCTGTGAGTATGTTCACACCAATGTTTTTATGTTTGGTCAGGTTACATGCACCGGTCCAAACATAAAAACATTGGTGTGAACATACTCACGGCTTCTCTCTTCAATCTGTGGTTATAACTGGGGCTGAAATGGCATGGAGATTCCTTCAGGAAATACTTCCGTTCAAGTGCCCGCCCTCCGCCTTGTCTCGTACTGGATTGGATGTTGCCAAGCTATCACTCCGATCGACACTGGCCAATAGGGACGTGCGTTACTTCTTTCTGCTGTAGGTCCCGCCCTTATTGTAACAGAAAAAGTTTTGCAAAACTCAGGTTTTGCAAACAAAACTTTTCGTTTCGCAAAAGAAAAGTTGAGCTTTGTAAGCAAACGTAATGGTTTCACAAACAAATGTTTTGGAGTTGAGAACAAAATGTTTGTGTTTGCATGCAACTTTTTTTAATTCACATAAATGAAAAATCTAAAAACATTTATTTTATTTTATTTTTTTATTTTTCTTTGATTGGATTGTTGATAGTTTTGTTTTCAAATCTATGTTTTTGCTTACAGATCTATTTTTTGATTACAAAGTGGATTTATTTTCTCACAGATACAGTCTTGGGTTACAGGATGTAAACTTTCAGTCACCGAATAAAGACACATATATCTCTCCATACATAGAGGCCATTTGTCTTTGAAAAACCGAAAATCATTCATCTGGAGCAACCCGGAACAACGACTCACTGTTTACTCACTGTATACTCACTAATGCCCACCACACTTCCAGAATGGTATTGCACCTACATTTTCGGTTTTTCAAAGACAGAAAAGTGGATTTTAGGCAACAATTTGGAAGAGGCACCTACTGTATATGTATTTAAAAGAAGAGGATGTTGGCCATCGGATAGCGTCTTCACTTCACGTTTTTGGCTCAGGTAAGGGTTGGACCTAGACGTGAGAGCGGCACAATTGTTTGATGGGAGATGCATTGATGTTCGCCGGGCGCTAATGCTCAGTATGAGCGAGAAGCGCCCGGCTAGTGGGGTAAGAGCGAGTCCAGACACGTGCCTGCAAAATTATCAGAAGGAGAGCTGGTAACATCTCACAACCCCTACCATCACTCCAGACCAGGAGGGAGGAGGCTGCAGTGAAGCTGTACAGGGACATGCACAATGAATGAACAACACCCTCTGCATGACCTGCTACCTCCAACATGAGGCAGCTACACTGCCAAGACACTGAGGAACCAGCACAAGCTAGCTGAACCTAAGGCCAAGACCAACAGACTGAAAAACTCAACTCTGCATACTGCAGTTCGGCTATATAATGAGACTCTCTAGTTGGCCGCACAAATAACACAGCATGGCTACCATGACTGCTACCTGTCCTTGCTGCCCTGAAATATTTTAACCCTGTAATTGTTTTGTATGTAGCCTATCTTTTTATATTTAGTAATTGTCTTATTGTGTGAACTGTAACGTTCTGCAGTTTTTCAGTGGGGCCCTGGCTTCACTGCAAGCATGAATTAATAAAATAAAATAAAATCATAATAATAAAGTCCTCGCTTACTGAGTTGATGACATCAGCAGCTTGCGACGCATTAACGTTAGCCATGTGAGGAATGTAAACACAATCATAAATGATTTTGGAAAATTCTCTGGGCAAGTAATATGAACTTACAGTTTGATGTCCGGGCTGCACACGTTCTTTCACTGTAATAATGTGTCCATCTCCATCTGTTGTTCACGTAGCCTAAACTCCCCCTACCATCTAATTTCCTTTCATTGGCAGGCTTCCCCTGTCGGGTGAAAAGAGGCGGCTGGCTAACTGCCCATGTCTCGGACGAAGCATGGAGCCAGTTTTGGCTCTCCCCAGATCGGCAGAGGGTGGAGTAGCAACCAGCATAAATAAAAGTAAATTAGCACTAAGGGGGATAAAAATGGGATACAAAATCGGGGGGGGGGGGGGGGGATAATAGTAATAATAATTTCCTTTCATCATGCCGCCGCTATAGCTGCAACTCCTCTCGCACAAACTGCTGCTAAACTCTGGATAGAAACCGTGTGTTTGTATATTGTTTATTATATAAATATTATATAAATATAAAAGTCATATATTATATCCTCGTCCTTAGCCATCACGTCCTCCGAGCAGCTCTTTAGGCATTTCAGGTCTCGTCCCGCGGGTCACAACACACTCAGAGGCTCCTCGGCTCCTCGGCTCATCAGCTGATCCCCGTATAAACAATAGAGCCGCCGCTTACAACATTAAAGGTACTCCGACAGCGTGAATAGCAAAAAAGAATGTGAGAAGCCACATAATTCTAAGCCAAAGAATGTAGCTTACTACTTTGATTAACAATAACATTATAAAAAGTCAATGCAACCCCTATGTGTCCAAACCTTTGACTGGTAGTGTATGTCCGTGGTTTGTAGGGGAGCCTCAACGTTGTATTTAAACATTGCCTACATGCAGGTGAATCCTGTGACAGGAGAGCTGACGCTGAAGAGGGCCTTCGAGACCGACTTATCCAACGCAGAGTACAAGGTGATCATTGTGGCCACTGACGGCGGCTTCCTGCCTCTCTCCAGCGAGGTGGAGCTGCCCGTGACTGTAGTGAACAAAGCCATGCCCGTGTTTGACAAGCCCTTCTATGGTGTCACCATCAGAGAGGATGTGGCCATCACCACGCCCGTCCTGTGCATCAATGCCACCAGTGCAGAAGGACAGAGCGTGATATACACCATCACAGACGGAGACCCTTCCCTCCACTTTGACATTGGCTTCGACACAGGAGTCATAAGTGTGATTTACCCGTTGGACTATGAGAACATCCAGTACTACCGGTTAACGGTGAAGGCTACGGACAGGCTGACTGGGGCCCGGGCTGAGGTCGATGTGGATATTGCTGTGCTAGATGTGAACGACAGCCCGCCGTCATTCCAGAATACATCATTCTCCGCCATGCTGCCTGAGAACGCCATGATTCGAACAGCAGTCTTGCAGGTGTGTTTGTCTGTGTGTGTTTGTGTGTGTGTGTGTGTGTGTGTGTGTGTGTGTAGGCTATGTTGTTTACCCTTTAGACCAGGGGTGGGCAACTATTTTTCATGGGGGGCCACATGAGAAACCCAGATTGTTGCCGGCGGCCGAACAAATATTGTCATGCTGTAACCCATGGATGGGCAACTTTGATGATAGAGAGGGCCACAAAAACTTCCTCACTACCAGATTTTGCTGAGGGCCAAACGGCGCCAGCGCAAAACATTTGGGGCATTTGAAGCCAGGTTTAGAGGAATAACTCATTTTAAATTAACAGTTGTGATGTCATTATTCAGTTTTAACCACCAATATTTGATCCTTTTCTCATTCACTCCTATGTCACAACCTGCTCTCCCTGCAGGGCTTGAAATTAACTTTTTTTACCACCTGCCAATATGGCTGCTAGATTTTAAAGTTACCAGCCAATTAGAATTTCCACTAGCCGAAATGTTTTTCTTGAAATAAACCAGAATATGAGTGGGTTAATTTAAGCATAAGTATCAGTATTGAGTGTATCAGTATCAGTGTTGAGAGTCACATGAACAAAAATGCACTCTTGAAGCTAAATAAATCCAAAACAAATTAGTTAATTATTTAAATTTCTACTTCAATGTAGAACAGTCATTTCTTACACATTAGATTACTTTTAGCCTTTTAGTCATACAGATTATTGAAAGATATTCTGAAAGATATTCAGTTACACATTAGCTGTCTGTCATAAAACTGCTCTGCTGTGGATCCCCCTCTCTGTGATTTAACTTTGACTTCAGTGGGTAAGTGCTATAGGCTGTGTTATTTTTGTGTTATCTGTGTCTGCTTACTCCTTATTTAAAAAGGAGTAGTGTTTTAGGCTAGTCTTGTCTCTGAGTGAAACTGTGGCTCAGCCGGCTGATAGCTGGTTAATAGCTCTCAGCTGACACCAGCCCAATCACCTGGGAACGACGGGCGCTGATTAGAGAGGTGTGGCTTATAGCCTCCATATAAGTTGGGCTGCAGTAAGTTTCTTGTCAGTTACACATTAGCTGTCTGTCATAAAACTGCTCTGCTGTGGATCCCCTGCTGTGTGCTTCTCTCCTCTCTCTCCTGATGAAGTGCTTAAACTCATCAGCTCAAACCGAGCCACTTACTGCCCCCTCGACCCTATCCCTTCCTCTCTCCTCCAAACCATCTCACCTAACATATCTCCCTTCCTCACTACCTTCATTAACTCCTCTCTGTCCTCTGGTCTTGTCCCCCCTGCTCTAAAGACTGCAAGAGTCAAGCCTCTGCTTAAGAAACCCTCCCTTGACCCTACTGCTATTCACAACTACAGACCTGTCTCTCTTCTCTCATTCCTTTCCAAAACCCTCGAACGAGCAGCGTCCGAACAACTTTCTCTCTATCTCTCCCAAAATGACCTCCTGGACCCTCTGCAGTCCGGTTTCAAGGCCTCTCACTCCACTGAGACAGCTCTTCTTGCTGTCACAGAGGCCCTTCACACTGCTAAGGCCTCATCCCTCTCTTCTGTTCTTGTCCTCCTTGACCTGTCTGCTGCCTTCGATACAGTCAACCACCAAATCCTTCTTTCCACTCTGTCCGACCTCGGCATTTCAGGCTCTGCACTCTCCTGGTTTGCTTCTTACCTCTCTAACCGCTCATACCAGGTCTCATGGAGAGGGTCCCTCTCCAGATCCTGTCCTCTTACCACCGGTGTCCCCCAGGGCTCAGTCCTGGGCCCCTTACTTTTCCTTCTCTATATCAGATCTCTTGCCTATGTGATCTCTTCTCATGGCTTTTCTTATCACTGCTATGCTGATGACACCCAGCTTTTCCTTTCTTTCCCCCCCTCTGACACTCAAATCGAGGCTCGCATCTCTGCATGCCTCAAAGACATTGGCGACTGGATGTCTGCCCACCACCTCAAGCTCAACCTTGGTAAGACCGAGCTACTCTTCCTCCCAGGAAAAGACTGCCCTCTTGCAGATCTCTCCATCTCCATTGACAACACCACTGTACTCCCCTCCCAAACAGCCAAGAACCTCGGGGTGATCCTTGACAACCAGCTGTCTTGCTCTGCCAACATAGCTGCTACAGCGCGCTCCTGTAGGTTCTCTCTCTACAACATCCGCAAAATCTGTCCCTTTCTCACAAGAGAAGCGACTCAACTCCTGGTCCAGTCTCTTGTCTCCTCCCGCCTGGACTACTGCAACGTGCTTCTGGCCGGCCTACCTGCCACCGACATCCGACCGCTTCAGCTCATTCAGAACGCTGCAGCCCGTCTGATATTCAACCAACCCAAATTCTCTCACGTCACTCCCCTCTTCCAGGAGCTCCACTGGCTTCCCATCTCGGCCCGCATCAAATTCAAGACACTGGTACTGGCCTACAGGGCAGTACACCAGACAGCTCCCCGGTACCTGCAATCCATGGTCAGGTTCCAAACCTCTCACCGCTCCCTTCGCTCCTCCACCAGTGCAGGTCGCCTCACCCCTCCTTCGCTACGGGGGCTCAAAAGTCGCTCATCCCGATCTCGACTCTTCTCGTCCCTGGCACCTCAATGGTGGAACGAGCTTCCACCATCGGTCAGGACTGCTGAATCACTGCCGATCTTTCGGAAAAGACTAAAGACACACCTTTTCAGGCTCCATCTGGGCCCTTCTTGATCTAACTTCGTTCTCACTCTTTCTAAAAAAAAAAAAAAAAAAAAAAACTAACCAACCTTGTACCACTAACCTAAACTTGTACCACTGTTCCTTCAGAAGCTGTAGTTGTCATAGACTGTGCTCCATAGTTGATTGTTCTATTGCAGACAAAAAATGTGTTATTGTAAGTCGCTTTGGATAAAAGCGTCTGCCAAATGACGTAATGTAATGTAATGTAATATTCCATTCCAGACTGAAATGCTATAACAGAAGTGGAGTATTGTCCAGAATGACATGAACATTTGGACACTTATTCAGCGGGTATCTTGCATGTATCAGGTGCACTGTTGTTGTTTTTTGCAATTCCATCACAGGTCATCGTGGGCCACGGCGGGCCGCCGTATTTTGCCCATGTGTGCTAGACCTAACAATCAGTGATACTGTATATTAATATAAGATGTCACATCATGACTATGATGTGTCTCTAGTTTATTGTTCTGTTACTGCTGAACAGGTGAGCTCACCAGCAGCTCTGCAGCTTCACCTGCACACTTATGACTTTATGACCCGATTCTTCCAACAAAACATTTTCCCACGTTTGTACAGTCCCATGCAAAGCTACAGATCGACTGCTCTGAGCACTCAAGTCGCCCTGCAAGTCCCCGGATGCGCTTTCAACTCGCCTTGTTCAGAGACACATCCGGGGACTTGCAGGGCGACTTGAGCGGTCAGAGCAGTCGATCTGTAGCTTAGCATGGTAAACACCGCTGATATTTATCTGATTTCCAGATTACAGATGATGCACTTGAATTTGATGGCTGCCCGTATTTATCTGAGCTGGAATAACGTCATATGGTCCAGGATTACAAACTGAGGTGCGCTGGGAACAGGAGCTGCTATCTCTAATGTGACGGACACCAAACAGAGCAGAGCACGCTGCATGCACCAATCTCTCTGAAACCCAGAACTGCATTTATTTGTTTTAATCTGCACTCAGTGTGGGTAGGGTAGCTATATACTGTATGTCAGGAGAAACAATCCAGACCTCTTGTGGTGAGTAAAGTATGAAGCAGAGTTAAGTTGAATGTTCTTCTCCCTGTAGGTGTTTGCCCAGGACCAAGACTCGGAGAAGAACGCCGTTGTAAGTTACCAGCTCCTGTCTGACGTCTCCAACAGCAGCAGCTACTTCCACATTGACCGTACCAGTGGACTGGTGTCCACTGCACGTACGCTTGACTATGAGCTCATCCAGCGCTACAACTTCCTGGTCAGAGCGTCGGACAGCGGAGAGCCTGCCCTCAGCAGCGATGTTAGCGTCACGGTCACTGTTACTGACACAAACGATAACCCGCCTCAGTTCAGCCAGGCGCTGTATGAGGCCTATGTGAACGAGCTGGCTGCTCCAGGACACTTTGTAACCTGTGTCCAGGCGTCAGACGCTGACATCTGTGACGCAAACAGGCTGAGGTAAGAACATTTGGTCTAATAAGAACATTCTGGGTTTGGTGTTTCTTCTGTGATATTTTTAGGGCCATATGAAATTAAAGAAAATACCCCAAATCCGTTTTATTTTCCCCCCAAAATCCCCATTTTAATTTTAATTTAAAGCAGCTACGAGCAACTTTTTCGATTGTTATTAAACAGTATAAATTTAATATCAATGCATCACATCTTACCTCTAATAGTAGACGAGACCAACGCAGAGTAGTCTCGCTTGAAGCCCGAGTGAATCGGCCAGTGTTAGTCTGTCTGTGGCCAGGGCAGATCAGGAAGTGAAATGAAATGGTTTGCAGCAGCCACTTCGGCCATAACCACAAAATAACTTCCAAAAAACCTGTTAGAATATAACGAGAGATGTTCGCGAGAGTATGCATGGTGTTCACATTGTTTATGCTATGTTGCTAGGCAGCGCGAACGGGTGAAGGCAGGCAGCTGCGTTTCACTTCCGGGTTTCATTTCCGCGTTTATCCGGTCCGGCGGTAAGGAGAGAGAGAGAGAGAGCCCCCTGTTGACGCGAGTTTAGACAGACACAGACTTAATAATCATCTAAGGGAGCAATCTCCGATTCACACGGCTTTGGTCTCAGCTACTATTATAGGTAAGATGTGATACATCAATATTGTAATTATACTGTTTAATAACAATCGAAAAAGTTGCTTGTAGCTGCTTTAAGGGTTCGGATTTTTTTTTTTTTATATAACTTGGCTCTCTCAGACAGAGCCAAGTCATAAAAATTAAAATAAAATAAAATAAAAAACACCGAGCCCCCCTCTCAAAACACCCCAATTGAAAAAATGTATCTAAGCCTATTTTACAATTATGAAAATGATTTTGGTTACTACAATAATCCACATTTGATTTTAATAATTAGGCCTACTTTGATCAATTTCAGCCAAATTATGGAAAACTCTACATTATTCCATGTTTTACAGTTGATTTCATTTTTATTACCAAATTCCATGATTTTTTCTGGATTGCGGAAGTCATATGGCCCTATATTTTTGTACAGTAGCAGCAGCAATTGGAAATGTTGTCCTTGATTTGGTTCTGTAATCTGTACTTTTCAATAAATTATCATGACAAAAGCACCAATTCTAATCATTGGGCCTTTGTCGCTTTGCCGCTAGTATTTGTATTTTGGATGGAAAATTTGAAGAACCTTTTATCACCTTTTCTTTAGCAATGGTGGCAATGGTATTGCAATGGTGGCTCACTGTTACTGAACAAATATAAAGTAGGCTGTACAGTAGAATAGACTATTGTGCTTTGAGCTGCTATTTAAAATAAGTAGCAAATGCTTTAAATTCTTTAAAGCGTACAATTTTCTGATACGCCTTTAGGTACAGCATTCTCTCTGGGAATGAGAAAATGACTTTTATGATGGACCCAGATACGGGTGTGCTCAGTCTGTCTAACAAGAGGAGGCAGGCCATGAAGCTCTCTTATCTTCTCAATGTGTCCGTGTCCGATGGAGTCTTCACCAACACTGCTCAGGTCAGACAACTTCTCTGTACTTAACACATACTTCTGACGTTTACTCTACTTTGTTTGATCCTTTGCAGTATTTATACAGAGAAAGCTGAATTAGGCTACCACTCATGCTCCTCTTCAGGAAACTTGTGCTTCAAGTTCATGACACACTCAGACACATTCAGCGTTCCAGACCAGTACTGTACCACTGCAGTGTTTTACTTCGTTTCGAACTCAAGCTCTCACTCTAGTGCCATCTTCGCTGCGCACGCAGCCACTGGAAGAATATTATTTTTGCTCCAAAAATGATCTTTATATAAAACCAAACCACCCACCAACAGGTGGCGTGGTCCCCCTGGGGCTGAGGCGGCCACCCACATTCCTCTCCCCGTGACTACATCACGTCCGCTCAGACCCCAGGAGGCCACTCCTTCGTTCTTCCAGCTCGCTGTGGACGTGTTATTTTAAGCTCCGTGTGTTAACTTAACGTTTGCGCTCTTAAGCCGAGCTAATTCCGTCTTATTGCCCACCTAAACAAGGCTTAGGTGGACGAGATTCGCCCGCGGCGCCGCATGCCCGTCTGTGAGGACGTGGTCCGCGCTGTGCAGGCAGGGTGGGAAAAGCCACAGGAGGCCAAGCCGCTTTGCGCAGGCATGGCCCCGTGGTCGACGCTCAACGGCGAGGAGAGGCTGGCGTTCTCCGCAATGCCCCCCCTGGAGGAACTGGTGGCATCCCACCTGGCCGCCAACGCCGGCAGGCCGACACTGCCTTCAAAGGCGTGCCAGCTAATGGCCAGTCAGGCCGAAAAATCGTATTTGGCAGCGGGTCAGTCCGCCGCCATGACGAACAATTTGGCCATCCTGCAGGGCTACCAGGCCATCCTCCTGAGGGAGATGCAGGGCAACCCGTCTCCGGAGATGTATACGGAGCTCAGGATGGCCACAGATTATGCCCTCCGCATGGTGGACTGTTTGGCACAAAACTGTGGGAAGGTTATGGCCTTCACTGTGCTGACACACCGCCACATTTGGCTCAACCTGACCCAGCTGTCTGAGCCGGAGAAGAGGAGGCTGCTTGGGGCCAAAATCTCGCCGGAGGGCCTCTTCGGGCCATCAGTGGAGGATTTGGCCCAGCGGCTGGACAGGCAGCAATGGGACTCCGCTGCGGTCAGGTCCCTCATGCCACGGCGGCAGCAAGGGGACGACCGCCAGTTTCAGGTGGCAGGGCATGCGTCGAGCCGCGAGCCACCCCACGCCAGCGGGTGCGGCCCCCCCAGGGTCATGCCCCCTCAATGGCTGTACCCCACCCGGCCGCAGTGGGCCCATCCTGGGTCCCACGGCCGACCAGGATGCGCGGCCCTCGCCCCCAGCAGCGTGGACGAGGAGGTGCGCGGGCGGCGGGTGATCTGGCCCGCTCGTAGTCGCCTTCTTTGGGGGAGGTTGGGGCTATGAGCCCGCCGTCG
Source organism: Poromitra crassiceps (assembly GCF_964638095.1). Classification (NCBI taxonomy): domain Eukaryota; kingdom Metazoa; phylum Chordata; class Actinopteri; order Beryciformes; family Melamphaidae; genus Poromitra; species Poromitra crassiceps. The sequence goes on along the minus strand of NC_139623.1, from coordinate 130,998,479 downwards.
TTGGAGCTCAGCGCCCAACTTCGGTCCGGAGGGTTACTCCGATCCGGCGCACCCACGGGGTGCGTCAGTAGTCGGGGTTTGCGTAAGGGATTTTCCCCCGGCATGCCTAGCTGAACGGAGCTGACCATGCGGCAGGGGGGCGTAGCCTCTCATATCCTGCTCCCCCCATTTTATCCCCCCATCGGGGCATCGGATCAGGTCCCGGTGCCCAACAATATACACATGACCAAAGGGGCGGTTTCCGCTCCTTTTGCTTACAAGAGACCATCTTTGTCCGAAAGGCTCAGCGCCTGGGAGCTCCTATGTTCTCCGACCCCATGGTTACGGCGCACCCTTCAGAAGGGCTACGCTCTCCAGTTTGCCAGACCTCCACCCACGTTTGACGGGGTCCCCGATTCGGCCGTGGAGGGGGGTCCTTGGACATACTCCTGCAAGGAGGTTACTTCGCTCCTCGCCAAGGGGGCGATTCGCTCGGTCCCCAAGGCAGAGGTGCGCTCGGGTTTCTATCACAGGTACTTTGTCGTGCCCAAAAATGGTGTGGTTCTTGCCCAAAACTGCATCAGATGAGCATACATTTGCCAGGTCTGTACAGGGGAGGCTTGTGGGTACCCATATAACCCATTTCCATTCATATATATTGAGGTGACAGGTCAAGGCTGTTTTTACCTGGCCACAATTTGGTCTGACTTTGAATACCCACAAGCCTCCCCTGTACAGACTGAATCACACCGTTTTTTGCATGCAGTAGGCCTGGAAAAGTGTAATTTCCGCCTATTGCAAAAATGGTGTATTTGACCATTTCTGCATACTGGGGTCCCTAAAGAGTCTTGGAATTTCATAAATTTGCGTATGACGGGACAGCTGAGACTCTTACAGATTCAATAAGCCCAATTGGCGGCTATTCATGTCTGATCTTAGTTATTTAGCCCCCTTCCCGACAAGCTAGCATGACAAGCTTGGTCCCATTGGAAACCTTAGTTTGTCTCCTTTCAAATTATATCCCTACCTTTGCCCTAGCTCAAAATTTGAGCATGCCACAGTCTCTGAAAGACAGTCTCACCGGAGTTCCTGCCGGCAATCCCGCAGGTGTCATAAGGGTAATAAAACATTGAAAAACACAATCTTTATTTTAGAGGTCCTATGGATGCCAAAAAGTCAGACTAGAAAGAAATAAGGGGGGTGCGCGTGGACCCCTCCAAAGTATCCTACTAAGTGGTAAAGAGGTTATCTGAGTTAGTCAAACCTTTCTGTCAGCTCCAACCTAGTCTCATGTGGTCAGACCCAACGTCTTACGTCAGCACGCTATCAGTGATGGAGGGTCTGAATCACAAGTCAGCATTTCAGTTTTGCCAGAGGAAATCCCCTAGCTAGTATCATGGCAGAAGTCCAGCTCTCTGCCTGCATTGGTGCATGGTTTAAAATGTACCACCCACGAGTTGTGTCACGCAAATAAGGAGGTCCGTGGTTGGTCAATTCATATCTGTCACATATTTTGTTTTGGTCTTAGGTGGCGGTCCTTAACCACTTGTCAAGAGTTGTGCACCAGATGTAGATATCTATCTACGTCTGGTGACTGTGACACTAGCTCCAACCAGTCTGGCCATTCTCCTCTGACCTCTTCATCAACAAGATGTTTCCATCCACAGAGCCCATCACTGACTGTATTTTTCCTCACCATTCTGTATGATCTGTAGAGCAGTGATTCTCAACCTTTACATTAGGGCCACAGAACCCCATTTAATGAGTATGTCTCTCACCCAAAACCCAAATCAGATTTTTATTGTTAGATATGATTTTGTCGAGAACCATGCCTATCTGAGAGAGATAACAGTGAAACTATGATCAAAATAGTAATTATTCTACTTCTCTAACTGTATTAACTCATTCATGGCCAGTTTAGGACTGCCAATATTTAGCACAGGCCAAAGATTTTCATAATTGTTGGTCATCTTTCAAGACCCACAGTAAATTATCTATTAGCACCAAAGTGATTTGCAATACCTCAAAATGAAGATGTACGTCTCTGGGTTCACCAGGAAAAAAAAGTGAGCTTTTAGCATGTTCTGTACTCTACTTATAGCCATTTATATACACCCTGTTTTCACCCAAAAGGTCTCTCTGAGAAGAAAAACAGGAGAAAAGGCGATTTTTGTAAAGCACACAATCTCAGGCAGAACTCGCTCTCAATTCTTTTATTTTGAACTGTATTGACATCAGACATGTAAATATTATTTGTTATGACACAAATGACAAAAAAAATAAAATAAATAAATATATATATATATATATATATATATACATGTACATACATATACAAGTGCTTTTTTTACATTCAACAATACAGTTTACTCAGTGTGAGTGAGTGTGCAGACAGACAGACAGACAGACAGACAGACAGACAGACAGACAGACACACAGACAGACAGACAGACACACACACACACACACACAGACAGACAGACAGACACACACACACACACACACACACGATCCCCCTTTTATCTTCGTTACGTTGTTTCTGGGTCTGAGTACTGCTGGCGTCTGCTGCTGTGACTGCCGCTTCTGCCTTGTTAGCTGTTCGTGTGTTTATTTTGTTTTGTTCTGGTCCACCCGTCCTCGTCCATGTCTCCCTGTCCTATACTCCCTGCTGTTTGATCGTTCCCGTTTTCCCCTCGGCTATTCAACACGTCCTCACCGCCCTCTGGATTACCCGTCAAACTGATCGATCATTTCCTCATTCCTCCGATGATCAAACACATCTCTGGATTACTTTCTCCCGTTTTCTCCCGGCTGGCACACAGGAAGGCGACCAGCTCGTGCAGCGCGCCGAGGGGCGTTTCAATGGCGTTTCTCCTCTCTGCACAAAGAAGCGTTTATCCGTTTTCTGTTTTTCCTCCTGCTCAATTTCAAAACAACAGCTGCGGTATGTGTTTGTTCACGTGTTGTCGGCTTGTCTTAGATGCCAGGGACCTGATACCATGTCACAGGCTGGGGAAGTGTTTGAACTACGCGCTGCACTAATAAAAACAAAAACACGTCAAACACGTCATTGGCCCTCTGGGCTATTCCTGATAACACGTCAAAGACGTCTTTGGCCATGAATGAGTTAATAACGGATAATAATACTGAACAATTAATAATTTTGCTCGAGGCCCCCTGTGACTCCCTCAAGCAGTCCCCTGGCGGTGCCCGGATCCCATGTTGAGAACCACTGCTCTAGAGACTGAGTTTGTGAATACTGTGGTTCCTTGGAGATAATCAAAGGCAGAGTGCATGAGCGGCAGAGGATACTTATTCTTGACATTATAGCAGAGGTCCGGCAGGACCTGGCTGGTTGTAAGGCAGCCAGTGACCAGGACCTGGCTGGTTGTAAGGCAGACGGGGATGATCGAGTCCCACCGAAGTCCTCATTTGTTAGATTCGTTAGAGAGGTGGTCCGCTGATGTTCTTCGTGGAGCTCACGGTCTCTGGTCTGCTGGAGCTCGTGTCCGTGGTCTCTCTCAGTAGTTTGTTTAGCTTGCATTGTCTGTCTCACATACTGTACATCTGTCAGAACGTAGTCAAGGTCCCACCTTCTTACCCGCTCTTGAACCAGATGGTCTGGTCCTAGAGCACTCTGCTCTATCATTACCTGCGCGTCTGATGTAGTGCTGACTGGTTGCCACTTTGCACCTCGCCACCAGTCATGCCTGTTTTGTCTTCCCTGATCGTACTCCTGGATCTTCGTCCGTATCTGACTCCTGTAGGCATCAGGATCCCAATCATCTCCATCTCTGGCATGGAGCTTACGTTTACCCATTGGATCTCGAACTTTGTGTTAAATCTTGAAGCTGAACACTGTTCCTGGAGAACCACTTGTGCAAACCTTGTTATTGTGCGAACCTTATGGCTGGGATTGGGAGGTATGACATCACTGGTGATGTCATAACTCTCATTTCTCGTCCCCGCTTAGTGATATCACACTTGTTCAATAATGTCATATTGACTATAGTCTAGCATTGTCCAGCTGGTTAGGACATCACCGGTCGGGGCCATCACATGATGCCTGATGTCACTGATCGTATTGTGATGTCATCGACATGGTGATTATGTCATCACTGAAATGTCATCCAGGGATACCTCCAGGGAGCTGGCTGGATCCAAAGCCCTGGATCAGCCCCTGGTGGCAGCCATTGAATTGGTGTTGAAGCGAAAGGTTTGTAACAAATAGTATTGAGACCCTTATAGCCGATGCATGCCGGAGGGTCTTGTCTTTTTTTTCTACAAAAAAGAAACCTGCACCAAGAGGCGAAGACGACGGGCGAACAAGACCTGTGGTCAGGGAGTCTTTGATGTACATCTCCATGAACTCCCGCTCAGGCTTGGAGAGGTTATATAGACGGCTGCTGGGGAGGGGCGCACCAGGCAGCAGGTTTATAGCGCAGTCATAGTGGCGATGGGGAGGCAGAGAGAGAGCTTGCTGTGTACTGAAAACTGCATGGAGGTCATGGTACTAGGGAGGCACCAGAGACAGATCCGGGGTCTCTGGAGTCGACACCTGACCGGGGACAGACTGAGGCAGAGCAGACTGGAGGCACATGGTATGACAGAAAGGACTCCATCTTGAAATCTTGGCAGATGCCCAATCAATATGGGGACTATGCTTTACAAGCCAGGGGTGACCAAGTATAATGGGAACATAGGGTGAATCCATAACAAAAAACAACTAATCTTGATGGTTTCCAGACAGCAGGAGGCGCACTGGCTCAGTCCTAGAAGTTACCCGGGCAAGGAGACGTCCATCCAAGGCATTGGCTTCAAGAGGCTCATCCAGGCTCTCAGTGGCAAGACCTAATTGATTAACAACAAGTGAATCCAAGAAACTTTCATCTGCACCAGAATCGATTAAAGCCAAAAATTCAGTGGACTGACCTTTAAATGTGATGGTTGCATGCAATTGAGTGTGTGGACGAGGAGACAGAGGGCAGACAGTATGGCTTGCAAGGATCCTCCCCTTTCCCAACAAGCCTACTAGTTTAACGGACGGTGAGGGCAGGACGCGAGGAAATGACCGGGCTGGCCACAATACAGACAGCTGTTACTGGAGATGTGGCATTGGCGTTCCTCTGGGTCAAGGCGGAAACGGCCGAGTTGCCTCGGGAGTTCTCGGGAGGCATCAGCTTCAGTCGGATGAACTCGGCTCGCAGAGCGAGGCAGCGGAGACGTACAGGGAATATTGTCCTTACAAGGAAGGCGGCGTGTTCTCTCTCCTTCGCTCACGGAGACGGTTGTCTACACGAATGGTCAAGGTGATTAATTCCTCCAAACTTCTAGGCTCGGGATATGAAACCAGCTCATCTTTTATGGACTCACATAGCCCATTAGCAAACCCGGCTAGGAGAGCCTCGCTGTTCCATCCACTCTCCGCTGATGGAGTACGGAACTCGACCGAGTAGTCTGCCATGCTACTTGAACCTTAACGGAGGGAAAGCAGTCTTTTGGAGGCATCTTTTCCCCGAACAGGGTGATCAAAATTTGGCAGAAGGCAGTGGTGAATTCAGCGTAGGAAGTGGTGGCCCGCATCTTCCACACCGCTGTAGCGCATCAAAAATGAACAACAAAGTCCAAAATCCCTGTCATACTTATCGGCGTGAGGTCCTTAGCCAGAGTGGGTGACACGTAGACAGTGGCAGAGCTGGAGATGCCGGGCCAGGTTGAGCGGGGGCACTAAGCTGGGTTTGGATTCCGGATACCTTGGTGGCGAGCTCACGGAGGGCGTCTGCAGAACCTGGCTGTGCTGGTCGAGGACAGATCCCTGATTGGCTACATAGTACATACAGCCTGGCAGACCGTGGCCAGGTCTGTGGTGGAGTTGTCTGCTGGGTTCGTCATGGCTGGAACGTACTGTCACGTACTGTATCAAGGATGAACCAAAAGCAGACTGACAACCAGGTAAGGGCAAGTATTTATTGTCAGAATTCCTGTGGCGGAGAGCTCTGGGTGGCTTGGTGGGGAACAGGCAGGCAGGCAGAAGATCCATCGATGGCAACGTTCCAATGAAGACTGGTAGACAGAGAAGGATTCTTGTAGGGAGGAGGTAATGGGTGGTGATGAGTGGTGATGACCAGCAGGTGTGTTGATTCCAATGACGGGCAGGTGTGCAGAGACTCACATGTGTCATGGAGGTGGGGTTGTGACATGTGGAGGCTTAGCAGCAGCTAACAGGCTGTGGGCTCACACCATGGATGTATTAAAAGAACACAAGCCAGGCAGACGGTCGGCTGGGCTGCACCCATTGATAGCGAGACTGCATCTGCAGTACCAGGATTTCCCACAATGCTCCAGGAAAATCAAGGCTTAATTTTGTGGTATCAAAAACCAATGGGTGCAGTCCGTCCAGATAATAATATACAGTCAATGTTTTTAACTAATTATCCAATGATTGTTACCGTGGTCACATCAATGATATTGTAGCAGATATGAGAATGACGATGATGATGATGATGATAACAATGATGATGGTGATCCCCAGGTGAGTGTGCGTGTGCTGGGAGCCAACCTGTACAGCCCAGTGTTCAGCCAGAGGTTCTACCTGGCGGAGGTGAGAGAAAATGCCCCTCCAGGCTCCAAAGTCATTCAGGTGGGTTATTCCTTCCAGCAGGGTGGAACCTAAGCAGATCACACATGAATGGTATATAATGGCATATAATGGTAGACGCACGTACCCTTTACTGGTGTGACTACACGTTTTGACAATAATGCAGGTCTCAACTAGACGTGTTTTTTTTGTTTTTTGTTTTGCTTGCATTCAATCATATATTTCATCATTGTTTTATTGTCGTTCATTTTGCAAGTACAATGTCCAAGTTTAGTGATTAATCTACATGACCACCTCAAGTTCAGTTCCATCAGCCATTGTTTAAATTTTTTATATATTTTTTTTTATCCGTATTCTGCCGTTTTTTTTTTTTTACAGTAAATCCAATTTAGTTAAATAATTCAGCTTCAGGCAGCTGCTCATGACAATTATTGAAAAACACATCAAACAGGTGGCGCAGTCAAACCAGATCTCTATACAGTAATTCTTATCCAAGTACTATTCATACTGGTTTAAATAAACAATTTGATATTATTTCCAATCTTTGCTGAGCAAGAATTTTGTGCAAAAGGAATTAAACACGTCCCATAGACGCAGGTCCAAAATATACGCCGTTTGAATTCAGTGATTGAAGCAAATAAGCGCTGGGGCTATTAATTGAAGTTTTACGGTGTGGATTGATTTGATGAACATGTGTGTCTGAACCTCCAGGTACGTGCCACAGATGAGGACTCTGGGCTGTTTGGCCAGATCACGTACTCCTTCATCAATGACCTGGGAAAGACTCAGTTCACCATCCAAGCAGATGGAAGCATCTCCACTGCCCAGACACTGGACAGAGAGAACCCCCTTAACAAGGACATGCTGCTGACCGTCATGGCTCTGGATGGTGGAGGTATTATTTACCCTACACTGACCAGACTAACTACCAACTGATTCACCAAACTCACCCAACATGTGCCAGAAGCCATCTTCAAATCAGACAAAGGGTGACACAAATGCAAAAAAAAAACATCGCTCTGAATCTGGAAAATAATCAGTACATGAATATGGTTGTATTTGGTAAATGTACTTTATAAAACGGATAGTTCCGGTCCTTGATTATGATTGGCTGAGCCGTGTTCGAAGCTGTTGTAAAATAAAGTACTCTATAAACACACAGATGTGACCTCATCCAAACAGCATCTCTGGGTTGCTGCGTGTGTGTGTTGCTTAGCAAACATTCTGCTAAATGTTGCAGCTCAAGGACAATACATAAACATAAGGAGTGTACATAGATCACCTTGACAATGTGGAATCTTCAACATTCTTAGATTAAAATCAAATTGGATAAATCTATGCATTTATGTCCTGTCATTGTTCCAGGCCGCGCATCCTTTTGCACAGTACGTGTGATCCTGGCTGATGAGAATGACAACGCCCCTCAGTTCAGAGCAGTGGAGTACCGCATGAGCATCAAAGCTAGCATTGCCAAGGGCTCTCTGGTCACGCAGATCCAGGCCAGCGACCCTGATGCTGGGCCCAACGGAAGGGTCACCTATTCCCTTTACAGCGAGACACGCCTATCACTGGTTGACGTTCTTGAGGTCAGAAAGTTTGTCTTCTTAACTTGGCTTAGACTACTATCATGAAATTGAGAGACATGAAACACATATTTGCCCAACGTAGCTTTACGCTTATTTTTAATGCAGCTGCAAAAATCTCCTCGAATCCCTTGAGGAAAAAAAGTATGTTTCAAGCCAAAAAGGTACAAGTCAAAATGCATGTGAACGTGCTTTTTCGACATGTGTTGTGTGGTGGAAATGTGTGTAATAATGATCAGAGACTGGAGATTTGAGAAATGTCCGTCTGTTGCAAGCAATAGCTTGCAAAAAAGGCACAAGATGTTCACTCATCAAGTGTGCACCAAAACGGGCACAAGACAACAGTTTGCCTGCAGTATTAAAAGCTGAAGTCCAGCTGCAAGGGGCTAGATATCACATACATCAGAAGTGCTAAGATAAGACTTGGTATCTCACAAAAGACTAGGTTCTCCAAGATTCTCGATGCCCTTTTCCCTTTAAATACTGAAGACAGAGAGACTCCATTCAACTGGAAAATTATATCATACAGCCTAGGATGGTAAGGATCTGGTGATGGTAATGTTCCAGAGATTAGGGGCCCTATCTTTGTACGGCGCTATTGTTTGCGCTGCCGTTTGCGCACCCTCTTATGCTATCTTCCCTGCGTCTTAAGCTATCATCTGCCTCCACCATCCAGTTTTTCGCTGGAATCTAAGTGCAGACACAGGTGTAGGCGTGTCCCAGGCGTGTCCGTGTGGCTCTTAGCCTATCATCTGCCTCCCGCAAGTGTCATTTTGCGCTCTGGCGAAGATACCTTCGCTATGTTCCGACCGTAAACAGAGTTTTGGGCGTTGCCTGTGCTAAAATAGGTGTTCCAGCGCAATGTGTTAGAAAAAAGGGCCTTGGGTACTCTCAATTTTAACGCCACCAAATAGCAGAAACAGCAAGCCATAGCGAAACCCCACCCCGCCTGAGCGCAGAGAGTATTCTCCGCGCAGTGCAGGAAATCCTCGCTTGGATACATTACACACGGCACGATGTTACTCTCTCTCCAACACCTCGCGCGGACACATACTTCCCTCCTCAGAATGCCATGTTGATTTTCAACTATAGCCTACACTGCAGAAAAAAACACACCTTGATTTAAAAATGAGAATTCGTTTGTCATGGTTTTGTGCCAAAAAGTGATTTGCGTTTTGAATTGGATTACCAGGAGAATGAGGGTCTGGCGGGGCGGGAGTCTGTGTGTAGCCCCAGGATGGGTGCTCAAGTGTGGGGTGCACAGGTTCAGCTAGTGTGCCGGGTCCTGGAGGGGGGTCTCTCCGGAGAAGGTGGGAGCTGGGCCGGGTAGGCAGGCTGGGTGTTGGGGGTGGCTTTGTGCACTGGGTGTCTGGGGCCGGTCATGGGGCTCACAGGGTGGGTAGGCAGCGCTGTGCGCGGTCCCGCGGAGCGAAATCAGTTTCTGGCAGCAAATCACTTTTTGGCACAACACCGGCCAGTAGGCTATACAGTAACCTCTCTCCCTGCAATTGCACCATGCAACCATAGCTTAACCCGAGTGGACAATTTTGGTATAGGCTATTGAAGTAGGCTATAATTAAAATCTCACACATCCCTACCCTATTAAAGAAACTAATATTTTTAAATGTGTATGTTATAGCCTATATGAACGAAACGACTAATTACAGTATGCGCACGCTTTGGGACATGATGGGGGATATTCACTGCGTAACTGCGCGGCGGCCCTTTGGTGTGTTGCAAATGGATCATTTCATCAGCATTTTCATTACGAATCCGAACTGGTTCATCCTCCAATTCTCTCCCTCTCTCGTTCTCTCCCCTCTCTCTCGCTCTCTCTCTCCCCCTCTCTCTTTTCTCTCACTCTCTCACTCTGTCTCTCTGCTTGCACTCGGCAAGAAAGAAGCTGCTGTCACAGCTTTTAAGGGGAGTGATCACACAATTGTGAATACTGTTTTGGGCATAAACACGCCTATGGAGGTTTGCGCCGAGATGACATGAAGCGCAGCGGGCCGACACGCCCACAATTAGGGCTTTGCGCGGTGCTATTCCAGTGCAAAACGCAAAATTACCGCCGTTGCAACGATAGGGCCATAAAAGTTTTCTGTGTACTGTATTTATTTATTTTTTCAGATTTACCTCCCATTTTCTCCCCGATTGCACTTGGCCACTTCCCCCGCTGTCCCGATTGTTGCTCCACCCCCTCTGCCGATCTGGGGAGAGTTGTAGACTAGCACATGCTTCCTCCGACACATGGGACATGGGAGGATCACGCTATTCCCCCCAGTTCCCCTTACCCTTGAACAGGTTTCCCGACCGACAAGAGGAGGCACTAGTGCAGCAACCTGGACTCATACCCCACCGGCTTCGCACCCGCAGACACGGCCAATTGTGTCGTCTGACAAATGTGATTTGCACATGTCCAATTTCACATGTGAAGACATGTTAAATTTCACATGTGAAAACATGTGGAACACATGTGAAACATGTGCTTTGCCCATGGGAAGCGTGTGGTTTTGTAACATTTTCACATGTGAAATGTGTGAAACCCATGTCAATTCCCATGTGATTACATGTGAAATGTTGTTGTCCACATGTGCGCCACATGTGGAAAACATGTTGCTATACAACATGTGGCAAAACATGTTATCACATGTTATAACATGTGATAACATGTTTTCCACATGTGAAAATGTTCCAAAGCCACACGCTTCCCATGGGTTTCACACATGCTGATCGGATAGGGAGGGGGAGGGCATTCCAGAGCCTAGGGGCTTTCAAGTCCCTGCTCAAGACCCACCTTTTCTCCCTGGCCTTCGACTCGAGTTAGCTGCTATTCTGCGCCTTTTTATTTATCTTATTACTTTTATCTATTTTATTACTTGCTTTGACACGTGGTGGACACATGTGAACCTCATGTGTTTTTTTTCTGTAAGGACTACCCATACGCCCCAACAAGGACCAATTAAACCGGTCACTATCTGCCAGGGTCAGGTCAAAGACATGAGAGAAATGCTGAACGACCACTATCTGTCAGGGTCAGGTCAAAGACATGAGATAAGTATCTGTCAGGGTCAGGGCAAAGACATGAGATAAGCATCTGTCAGGGTCAGATCAAAGACATGAGAGAAGTTTCTGTCAGGGTCAGGGCAAAGACATGAGAGAAGTGCTGAACGGCAGTTTGAGAATTTTCACACACAGATAAGCTCACATAATAAAACAAGAGAGTACAGTACAGATATTAAATTCATAGAATAGCAAAATAGTGTAATTTCCTCCAGATGTTTTTTATATGTCAAGATTTTTTTCCACATTGTGTTCTGACATCACATTTTTACTGGATATGACCAATTCATTAGTGAAAAGCTTTTCACCTTCCATTACATATGATAATATTGTTTCACAAGTAAAGAGACAATACACAGGTGCAAGTGTCATCTTCACATGGGAGATGTGAAAACGTGTGCAAACGTGTCCAAAAAGCTATGGGCTTAGATGTCTATTTTTATTCAGGAGCTCGGTCTAGCAATTTGAGAGCATCATTTATAGATTTCACGTTCAGATTTTGTAAGTAACCCTGCCCTCGGATTAGCCCCACATGTGCTTAAATTAGCTCTACTTTAGAGGTCTTCACAGGTCCAAAATGACGGACCCGGACCCTAATGGACCCGGGAAATTTGTGCCCGGACCCGGATTGGACCCGTCTATTATTAGAAATCTGAGACCCAGAGACACTTCGTGCGCCGCCAAAAATTTGGCGCCACCCTTTGGGCGGCGCCAGAGTTCGCCTCCTCTGATTGTTGGCTTGCATGACGCCCCTGGAAGCAAGGCTACATTACAACTGTGGCTTTACTGAGGCAGGCATGAACACACACACTATAGGCCTGACTAATGGAACCCCGAGCATTACTCCAACAGTCCAACATAACAGAGCACCAAGTGCTCAATAAAATCCACCACAGTTGCTAGTTCTTGCTATGGATTTACTTTCAGTTTGTGACAACAATGCCTCACGTGCGGCGCGCTGTGTTTTCATGCATTTCTCTCATGATCAGCGCTGATCACGAGTCTTCTCAATCCACTCGGGTGTTACACATAATGATAAACAGACCCAGGACTCGTTGTGATAGAATAGGACCCGACCCGGACCCAAGTGACAATAATAAAATGTGGACCCGGCCCTGCACGGGTCTTGGGTCGGGTCCGAGTAGACCCGTGAAGACCTCTACTCTGCTTTTCCTCAAACTGTATAATGCTCACACTCAAAACGTTTCTTTTTGGACAGATTTCCTGAACTCATACTCAAATAGAAGATGATCCCTAGGTCATGGATCATGTGACACTATCCTGGCATTCTATTGGTTGTGGATTTCTGACAGGATTGTTGCACAAAAAATCAGAGAAGAGAAGAGATCCAAGAGCAAAAGTTTCAAGAGCGCACAGAAGCAGTTTGAAGGGAGAGGGAAGGAGATTTGAATGCAAGCACAGAGTTTGAGTGCAAACAGGGGCTATTTGAGTCCTTGGGCGGGGTTACTTACAAAATCTGAACATGAAATCTATAAATCATGCTCTTAAATTGCTGACTGAGCTCCTGATATAAGATAGGGATACAATTCCATACAGAGCACATGTGCGTTGAATTCACGTGTGGATTTTCACAACTTTTCTAATGTTCAGAAGAATGAAGAAGAATGTTGTGAAGTTTATAGTGCCAGAGGCCACTTACTTGTACAGTGTGGTGGTCTCAAGCGCGTCCAAGGCGACACTCGTTGAGGGAGATAAAAGGAAGGAAAGTAGAAAAGAAGTGTGGTTGCCAACGCATTTCGGCGCAATGGCCTTCGTCAGGGCAAAAGGCCATAGCGCCGAAACTCGTTGGCAACCACACTTCTTTCCTACTTTTATACTTTCCTTCCTTTTATCTCCCTCAACGAGTGTCGCCTTGGACGCGCTTGAGACCACCACACTGTACAAGTAAGTGGCCTCTGGCACTATATTGTTCATTTGTTCCCCTTACCAAGAGCACCTCGGATACAAACAAACAAGCAAACAAACAGACACACATACGACAGAGCACGCCAGCTCCTCTAGTTTTCAAATGTTGTGAAGTTGATTGAGATGCAGATCTTGGTCGTGCCCCCCAGGTGGAGCCAGACAGCGGATGGATGATGACCAAAAGCACTGTGGACCACCTGCAGGGGACTGTGCTGTCCTTCTTCGTCAAAGCCACTGACTGCGGCTCTCCTGCCAAATACTCCCTAGTGTCCGCCTTCATCCATGTCCTCCCTGCCGACGCTTCGCTTCCCTCCTTCAGCCAGCCCCAGTACTCCTTCACCGTCCCCGAGGACACAGGTATCCACAATGACCCCTGTGATTATCCTGATATTGATTTCTCCAGTACAGAGTGCCTAGATGATTTTTTTCTAGGCTTACATGGGATTTTTGCATGGGAATTTAAGTTAAATACATGAAATATGGTCTGGTTAACAAAAGTTTATGAAACAGCGTTTGTGTTAAGTTTATGAAACAGCTTGTGTTCAGCAAGATAATCTTCACAAATGAGGAAACAATTTGTGATTTTTTTTTTCAGATTTTCCCATTTTCTCCCCCCAATGTATTGTGATTTTCCCAATTTCCCCCTGCTGCCCCGGTCACTGCTCCACCCTTTGCCAATCTGTGGAGAGCCGTAGACTAGCATCATGCTTCCTCCGACACATGCACAGTTGCCAGCGGCTTCTTTTCACGTAGCACGTGGAGGATCATGCTATTCCCACCAGTTCCCTTCCGCCCCGACCAGGTGCCCCAACCGACCAGAGGAGGCGCTAGTGCAGCGACCAGGACACATACCCCCAATCCAGCTTCCCACCAGCAGACACAGCCAATTGTGCCTGTATGGACGCCCGATCAAGCCGGACGTAACACGGGGGCGCGAACCTGCAACCCTCATGTTGGCAGGGAATCTACCGCTACACTATCCCTGGACGCCCAACAATTTGTATGACTTTTGAAGCGTTTTCTGAAAATCACATTAAAAAAAATGCACTTACGCTTCAAAGGTGATAAAAGTGGTCCTCATTTGTTGAGTTTATCTTGTTCGCCTGCATCACGCACATACAATGTAATGGAGCGGAGCAAACAGGGCAGGGAACAAATGAGATGAAGAAAAAAATGCTTAAGTCTAAAATGCATGTTTGATGCCTTCATATCTCATAATTGACAACACTTTCTTTCACTAATGTTAGTTTGGAGACCTAATTTACCTGTTGGGCCACAGAATAAAAACAATTACAGTTTGAGTTCACCCAAAACTAGCAGCTAGTCTGACCAGCGGTGATATGTCACTGTTGGGTAGATTTGGTTTATCAACACAGTACATAAAATAAGCACAAACAAATGTCAGATAGGTTGGGCCAGCATGTTTAACTAGGGTATATATTTAATATTACAATTACGGCTGAAAATGACAACAGAAATAAACAATAGTAAAAAATAAAAAAAGTATTAAAAGTTGATCAATCAATTTAGGGAAAATAAATGCCCTTGAAAAGTATGAAAAAGTCTTAATTGCCACCTGATGAGATATTATAGTTTGTAGCGATTGTGCTGATTAAAAAAAGGAACATGCCAAAATGTTGGGAGATTCCCCTCTATTGCCATATTCCCAATAGTAAGACGAGAACATACCCTTCTCTTCTCTGTGTGTGCAATAGAACGGTAGCGACACCCCCCCCTGCTAGTTAGCTTAGCAAAACAAACGGCAGTGGAATGGTACAGCAGCATACGCCCGTTCAGTCACCAAAAATACACATTCCAACAGCTGATATGTACATGTTGTGACTTGTGTACTTGTGGCTGAACACAGAACTTGAAACAAGGTAAAGGTAAAGTCCCACTGATTGTCACACACCTGAGTGTGCGAAATTTGTTCTCTGCATTTGACCCATCCCCTGGGGGAGCGCTCGGGAATCATATGGTGATCTAACCCCCCAATTCCAACCCTTTGATGCTGAGTGCCAAGCAGGGAGGCAAATGGGTCCCATTTTTATAGTCTTTGGTATGACTCGGCCGGGGATCGAACTCACAACCTCCCAGTCTCAGGGCGGACACTCAAACCACAAGGCCACTGAGCTGGTTTGACTGCCCGCACATACTCCGTTTTTATCTAGATAGATAACTATGTGTATCTGCTTTATAGCTTATTGATTATGAAATAAAGCCAATGTAACTTACATTTTTCTATATCAATAACAGCTGTATGTGTCAGAGGGTGAGTGGTCCCTATCGTTGCATCGGCGCTGTTTCTAGGCCGAACGCCTGGCGCAGCTCAAATCAGTGGGCGTGGACCAGCGCACTTGATATCGTCGTGCTGGCGCTAGACGCAGCCTCAACCATTACAACCACGCCTTTTAAGCGTAAAATTATGCACCGTCATGCTCATTGGATAACTGCAATAAACGAATCGCACGCTTGCCTTTTTAGCTCCAATTCCAGTGATCCCGCAAAACCAGACGAAAGCCAAACGCTCTGCCCCCCCCCTCCCTTCATCCAGTCTGTCTGTCTGACTGCATTATAGGCTATTATTCCATATTATTATGCTTCTCAAACCAATCTAACTGCAGTTTCAATACTGCAAGCATGTAAATACGCTACACTATAGCAAGATCAAAGTGAAAATAATGTACTAAACGCATCAGCTAGAAAAATATAGCCTATTAGATTGGTGAAAGTTTGTCCAGAAAGATATCGTTTTCTCTCCCCTGCTGCAGGTAGAATGATCGATGCACATAAATATACCCTACATTATGTAAAGTCATTGCATAAATGTGTTTTTATTGTAAAACTAAATGTCAAGTAGGGCCAAGTTATTGGAGCGGACATCACAGTATAGCACATCACAGAAGCGCGTTCCGCTGTCACTTATCGAAATCACGTTAAACCCACAAGGGGTATATATAGGCTCAAGAGGACATATATGTTTCACATAGGGTGGTGTTTCATTTCGATGTTTTATTTGGTCCAATATTGAAATGTTCGACAATTGCAGG
This sequence comes from Poromitra crassiceps, assembly GCF_964638095.1. Taxonomy (NCBI): domain Eukaryota; kingdom Metazoa; phylum Chordata; class Actinopteri; order Beryciformes; family Melamphaidae; genus Poromitra; species Poromitra crassiceps. The sequence continues at coordinate 130,982,280 of NC_139623.1, read as the reverse complement.
TTGTCTTACCATTACACATTATTTTAGATCTACCTTTTATATCTATTTCGGCTCATTTGGTTGCTATTTAGTAGCGAAATGGAGGACCCAATTGCATGCTGGGAGTGGACATTCACAGGCAGTAAACTTACAACTGCTATTTCCTATGGGAAGCTGGGTGCTGCTATGTGTTGTGTCTGTTTGAGCGAGGGAGTCAGAGAGAGAGAGAGAAGGGTGACTCAGAGGCAGAAGAGCACTGGCGCACTGAATAGGCCTGGTTTCAGAGAGAGACAGAGAAGGGTGACAGGGGAGAGGCACAAGTGCACTGGCGCACTGAAGAGGCCTGGTTTTCAAAGGCGCAAAGCGCTAAATGTAGGCCAGGTGCGAAGATAGCACTACGCCGGTAGTTAGCGCCGACACGCCCACTTTGGCCCATTCTGGGACTGCGCCACGCCCATTCGGCCTAAAGCGCATTTGGCAGCCTAAAGCCATATTGATATCGTCCCAAAACAGGCGCAAGGCACGTTTTTTTGCGTTTAAGGCCCGTTTTAGCGCCGAAGGCTTGTGGGAGAATAGGGCCCTGAGTGTGTCTGCAAACGTTATCTGAATGATGTGCCTCTGTGTGTTATGCAGCATTGATCTATGTGTATGCAATTATAAATAATAACTATGTGTATCTGCTTTATAGCTTATTGATTATGAAATAAAGCCAATGTAACTTACATTTTTATATATCAATGGGCATATGATATCAGAATCAGAAAAACTGTATTGATCCCAGAGGGGAAATTGGGACATGCTACAGTTGCTCATACTCCGGCATGGAAAAATATCAACATAAACATCAAACATTATAAGAGACATAGGACTGTTCCATACAATGACATCTATTATCTATTATATATTATACTATATATACATTTTGCAATGTAGGCAATGTCTGTTTCAAGAATTTTGGCCGGCCACAGCTCTGCCGTTTTACGTGCGATCGGGCTGAAACTTTCAGGGGGTGTAAAGAGCACCCGTTCAGGTGACCTGACAGAGCCGGATTTTAATCAGGTCAGAGTAATTGCCCTAAGGTTTATTTGTTTGTTTGTTTATTTAAAAAGGATCCCCATTAGCTGCCGCCAGTGCGACAGGTATTCTTCCTGGGGTCCAAGACAAAAACACATTACATGACGGATAATGTTTAGTGTAGAACACAAGATAAAAAACATAAGAGAGAATCAAAGATCGATCTAAGCTAAAACAGAACTAAGCTAATGTAACCGAAGTGAATCAGCGCGGATTCCTCGTGAGTCCCGAGTGGTAGCGAGTGGATTGGTTAAACTCACTCCCCAGTATAAAGGCATGATAATCAGCTCCGCCAAGGGAGGTAGCTCTCTTGGCGTTGCGGTTAACGGGGGCACGGTGGCTCATTGGTAGAGCTGTCGCCTCGCAGTCAGAAGGTCCTGAGTTCGATTCTCGCCTGGGACACTGTGGGCGCTGTGGTTGTGTTCCCCCCCATATCTTCAGTGCCCACTGCCCAGGTGGGGTATCTCGTCGTAAGGGCCTTTCTCTCTGTGTGGAGTTTGCATGTTCTCCCCGTGCTCCCCCAGGGGGGCTCCTCCGTATATAACCCCCCCCCCCCCCCCATTAAAAACATGCAGAAGATCAGATCGTCATCGTCATCCGACCAGTGACGACAACATCCGAAGTTGGTCCCCGGGCGCTGTACGAGAAAGCGACCACTGCTCCTGGCCTGCCCCCCCGGAGGAAAGGACAAGCCAGGATGGGTTAAATGCAGAGGACAAATTTCACCGGCCACCGTCAGCATGTGTGTGTTTGTGGCCGTCCGTGCATGTGTTGATGTGTAATCGTGTGACAATAAAGACGGGCTTGTCCGTCTGAAATCGTGTTTTTTTTTTTTTTTTTAACATGTCGGACTCCCAAGCCGAGGGTCGGCAGTTCGTACCCACCCCTGGACAAGCCCTTAACATGGGTTGCTGCAAGTACCACCTACACAATGCCGTTAGACTAAGATAGATAGAGAATAGAAACAGAAGAGAATAAAAAGCTAGTACCAACAATAGCAATACAATACATGCCATGAGAAAACAGACATAAAAGAGTAAGTTAGATTCCAGACATCATTATGAGTGAAGATGTGATCTTAGCATATTTTTAAAACTACCCCTCCCTTTGATTGAACAGATGTTGGATGGTAAACAATTCCAAGAGGCAATGGACCTATATAATACTTATAATGTAAGACTATATAAGGTTCTTGGTCTGGGTAAAGTCATCTGACCACCCCTCGCCCATCTGGTGCAGTGTGTATGAATCCCTGAACTATAATTTATGTTGTTGAAAAGAAATTTCGGAGTCTGAGTTTGAATAACTGAGGCATGTAAGACATGTATGCATGTCAGCTACAGTATGCTGGACCTAGGGGAGCAGCCCAGGACCAGCCTAGCTGCTTTGTTTTGTGCTACTTGTAACTTGCCTAGTTACAAGGTTGATTGCCCTAAGGCTGAGGCTATAGTTCAGTGATGATGTCATCAGTGATGATGTCATCAGTCTGAGGCTATATAAGTGATGGGAATATAAAGAATCGGGGAGGAACCAGACGGAGACGATGGCTTCCGCCCCTGGGTTGTGCAGGTGACCTGACAGAGCCGGATTGTTTAATTAGGTGATTGCCCTAATTGTCATCAGTAATAAAAAAACAAAAAAACTCTCGTAACGGACAAGCCCGTCTTTTATTGTCACACGAACACCACAATACATGCATGCGGCCACAACACACTCATGCTGACGGTGGCCGGTGAAAAGTGTCCTCTGCATTTAACCCATCCAGGCATGTCCTTTCCTCCGAGGGGCAGGCCAGGAGCAGTGGTCGCTTTTTCGTACAGCACCCGGGGACCAACTTCGGATGTTGTCGTCACTGGTCGGATGACGATCTGATCTTCTGCATGTTTTTTAGTGGGGGGGTTATATATGGAGGAATGCCCTGGGGGGTACGGGGAGAACATGCAAACTCCACACAGAGAGAAAGGCCCTTACGACGAGATAACCCACCTGGGCAGTAGGCACTGAAGATATGGGGGGGGAACACAACCACAGCGCTCAGTGTCCCAGGCGAGAATCGAACTCAGGACCTTCTAACTGTGAGGCGACAGCGCTACCGACTGCGCCACCGTACCCCTTAATTAATGTCATCCGTGATGGGGTCATCAGTGATGTCATAGAGCAGGCGAGGCCGCACAAGAGCTAAGCACATTTAAGTTCAAAAAACGTTTTTTTGCCTCTCAAAGTAAATTTTTTATGATCAAGGTTTATTGATTGTTGTGTCTGAACAATTATATCTATATAGATATAGATATCTATATCTGGTGCAGATATAGACAGAGTAGCTTGAGACGTCTCACAGTGGCCTACAATGATGGTATGAGGCTACTGCTTAGAGCGCCTAGAAGTTCTAGCACTAGTCAAATGTTTGTCAGTGTTGGTGTCCCCACCTGCCCTGCTGTGCTACGTAATTTAATGTACACATTTATGTGCAGAGTTGATGCCTCTGATAATGACATCATTAATGTCATAGCCAACCCAGGACGTAGCTCTGTTAGGTACTCCTCTAGACTGAGGAGCCACTGGCGCTCATGTTTATATTAGGCTGTTTATATTTGTATTTTATTTTTTATTTTTATCTGTATGCTATGTATGTGTCTATGTGCTATGGATCTCCCTGTGGGAGTGTCTGAAATAAAGTTTTCAATTCAATTCAATTCAATATAGACAAGCTTGAAAACATTTCACACATGTGTTAGTGTTTTAGTAAGCTACAATATGAGGCTATACTGTTAGCATGATGTTAGCTCCAAACCAGCTATATGATACAAGTTTGTTAAAATGGTGGGGATGGGGTGATTTGTGCCAAAAGGCCTGGGTTAAGTTGTGCCAGTGCAGTTGCAGTTGATTTAGTGAAATTTTTATTTCATTTTGTTCTTAAATGTTTAAATAGACCTTGTTGAAGAATATTGCAGTATTGGCAAGTGTAGCCTTTCTCTGGATAGTTGATTTTGTTTATTTTGAACATAATTTTTATCTCTGAAAATGTTAAATATGTAGGTCAACTGCTGCTACCGTTTAGCCTTGTTTAACCCTGTTATAGTACACTGGACTTTAGTGTTATCTTTATTTTGTCTTGCTTTGATATAGCATTACAGTATATGAGATGAAAATGTTCTGTTTTACTTCAGTAATCAATGGCACAATTTACCCCAACATATTCTCTCCAAAGGCACAACTTACCCCGCACTGGGGGCAAGTTGTGCCAAGAGACCACTTTTTTAAGAATAGCCATATTTTTTTAACAGTTTATTTAAGATCCAAAGGGAGTGTTCCCAGTGGTGCACAACATCCTGAAATATATTTACATATTGTAGTTGGAGGCATTACTGTCATGCCCTCACTTTAAAGTAAAAGTAAAAAGTGGCACAACTCACCCCACTCTCCCCTATGCTGTTGTCTATTCGGGGAGTGGCCTAACATCCAAGGCCATAAACAGGATCAATAACCTAATCAGGAAGGCAGGATCCATTATTGGTCTGACCCCTAACTCTTTGGAATATATCCTAGAGAAAAGAATGAGCTATTTTAGTGACAGGCTTGTCAACATCGTTGCTGATTGTTGCTGTCGACCTCTTGTTGACATTGTTGATTTACCGTGGTTGGTTGTGAATGTTAGCATCCATGATTTGATGTTGTATGGGGGCTGTGCACTCCTCTTATGCTGTACTGCTTGGGATATGTACTGTACATGTAACTGTAGATTATAAGGGATTAATAAGGTTTATCGTATCGTAGCTCGGCGAGCTGCAGAGCGTCCGAGCCTAGGAAGCGAGCGCACGTAGCACGCAAGATGCCTAGTAGAATCAAATAGAATACAATAGAAGTTACGTAGCCTATGTACAGTAAAGTATCACAAAAATATGTGCCTTCTCCATCAGTCATTCTCAAGTACCATTTAGTAAAGTGAAATATCTGAGGTACCTACTATTTCCTCATATACCACAGAGGGAGTATAGTAATAATAGTAGTAATAATAGTAGTAGTAATAATAATAATAATACAATAATAATAACAATAATAACAGTAACAGTAACAGTAATTATATATATATATATATATATATATATATATATATATATATATATATATATATATATATATATATACAGTATATCGTGACAGACTTTTTGATATCAGCAAATATTGTATAGTTGTCCAAAGAATCTATATAATATCGTATTGTGTTGAAACTTGTGATTTATACCACTATCTACGTTGCATTAAGGTCTTACAATATACTGAAAATGTCTTAAAAGTTCATGAATGTAACTTCAGGATTCCTGCATATAACCTGAAACTTGACTTGACTTGACAGTGGTAGGTACGGCCCTGGGTTCGGTCTACCTGGGCCCGGGACAGAGCGGCTTCTTCACGGCGGTCGGAGGGGAGACGCCGGACAGCAACCAGGGTGGGAGCCTCCTGGTGGAGAGGGACAGCGGTCTGATCCGCCTGGCCAAGCCTCTGGACTACGAGCAGGTCAGCAGCTTCCGCTTCAAAGTCGTGGCTACAACCAGAAGAGACCTGATAGAGTCTGTCTCCATTGTGGACGTGGAGGTTAAGGTTGGTGACAAAGGTCCTTACAGTCGTTCATCTCTGTTATTTAAATGAGGAATTTCTGATTTAAAGCCCCTGGAAACCAAAAGTAAATATGTTTTTTGAGTTGGTCACGCAACAGAAAAATGTGTTATTAACCACCCAGCCAAATTTGAATGATTAAAAATGTCGTCAAGTATATAAAATTAGGCTTTGTTTGCAGAAATGCTCCCAGGGCTCTCTCCCCTCAGGATAGAGGGCACTCTACCCCTAGGGAACTTCAGTCTGATTGGTTCATGGAGCTTATTGTGTAACCCAGCATCAGGAACAGTACAAAAACATTTAAGATTTGGATTGAAACTAATGTCTAATACTTTTAGATGTTCACTATTATGCACATAGACTCTAAATTATATAGTTAGAAGGTTATTGTGGATTTGAGTTTCCAGGGGCTTTAAAAATTCAAACAAAGAGGACTTTGTATTTCTCATATAAGCATTATTATTTTATTATCATTTTTAGTAGTGTTATTTAGGCTGGGTTCAGTTGAATCTATGCTGATTTGTCCTTGTCCAGATTCTAGATGTGAATGATAACAAGCCAGCGTTTGAGACCAACACCTATGTTACCACGTTGATGGAGGGTATGCCAGTGGGCACTAGAGTGGTCCAAGTGCGTGCCCTTGATCCAGACTGGGGCTCAAATGGACAGGTGCTTTACAACCAAGATTGATGCACACACACACACACACACACACACCAGGGGTGTAACGGTTCACAAAATTCATGGTTCGATACGAGTTACAGTGGTGTCACAATTCAGTATGTTTTCGATACAGCAAATGAGTAGAAATGCCAGCAAGATTTCATTTATTTGAATTTATCTTACTTATTTATTTTATTATTCTCACAGTTTAGTTCCAATTTGTATTTCAATTTACGACAATGTTTTTTAAAACCTTTCGTCTTTTCCGTCTCAGTTTTTGTTTGATATCCTTGTAGAGTAGAAGAGTTACAGTGTTCAGCAGTGAAAGATTGTCTTTGCAGCTAAAGCCTCGTACCTGAATGCTTCGGTACAAGTATGTGTATTGTTCCACCCGTAACACACACACACACATTTTATTTTTTATAGACGGTTTTCACCGAATTGTGTTGCTAGGGAACAGTTTGAAACCTAGCTTATTTCCTGTTAGTTATTGTATTCGCAAACACTAACAGGAAGTAACATAGGGGCAATTTAGACTCTTTATGTTGTCAAATTAAAACCGTCTATATGTATCAACCGTTTTATAAAAGCAATAAGCCTCGTGAGTCTGTGGCTAAGCAACACAGTCTCACAGAAAATTGTATAATACCAACGATATGGACCAACGTTGCTATTTTACAATTTCGGCTCAAAAATTGTAAAATAGTAACGTTCTGAGATTTTAGGGTTAGGATTAGAGTAGGGGGAGGGGTTAGAAACAGAAAATCTCCGTAAAACACGCCCAAACCACGCCCACCGCTGTAGACACGTACGTTCCCATTTTACAATTTCTTAGCCGACATTGTAAAATACCAACGTTTGTCCACAAACGTTGCTATTTTACAATTTTTTTGGAGATCGGGTTGGGCTAAGAGGCGTTTACGGCACGCTGCACCGCCGTTGTAAAATCACTGTAAACCCCTCAGGCCTCTTAGGGCTTATTGCTTAATTTGAAACCTAGCTTATTTCCTGTCAGCTTTTTATTAGCAAACACTGCAACAGGAAGTAAACTAGGGGCAATTTAGAATGTTTATGTTGTAAAACTGTCTATAGAAAAGCTTTTATCAGGAGTTGTATTCTTCAAATTGCAGGTAGCCTACAGCCTGGGACCTCTGCTCACCCAGAACGTGGAGTTTAGAAAAGATCCTGGTTCCAAAAGCAGTAGCCCCATGGCTACAAGTAGCCCCACGGCTACAAGCGCCGTCTTTGCCATTGACAGTAAAACAGGCTGGATCAGCACCGTGAGCCAGATGGACCACGAGGCTTGCTCCAGCTACAGCTTTGAAGTCGTGGCGTGCGACCTGGGCGAGCTGCACTCGCTCTCGTCCACCGCGGTGGTGACCGTCGCGGTGTCGGATGTTAACGACAACCCGCCGTGGTTTGGGAGCGAGTGCTACCGGGGGGCAGTGGGGGAGAGCGAGCCCCTCGGCCAAGTGGTGGCCGTTCTCGACACCTTGGACGAAGACGGCACCGATCAGAACCGCCTTGTCAGCTTTCACATCACCGGTGAGGGAACCAAGTCGTTCAGTCAGTGTGCATCTTCAGTGGGGTAGTGCCTGTATTTAAATCCAATCCTATGGGGATTGTATGTGTGTGGGGTTGGGGGGGGGGGGTGCTCGTGCTGCGTCTCATCCATCTACCCTTCAAACGTGATATCTCAGGTCATTTTTCAGATATTACTAATGAAACGTGGATGCTGCAATCTTTCCAGTGTTCCAGCATTTAAACAATGACACTGATTGCCATGAGGATGCTATCATTATATGTCAACCTTTTTATCTGAGCGTGACACATCTGGTCTGATGTGCTGTCATCAAAGGTCAAATTTGAACACTTTAAAATGCCATTACTGGCCCAGATTGTGTCTGCATCATTCAACGTGTTGATTTGTTTTGTGAGTGAGGTTCACAGGTCGTTCACCACTCCAGTGTTGTAGTCCGAGTCTGACTCGAGTCCGAGTCCTGGACACATTTTCAGGATTCATGACTCGACTTGGGCTTGAGCACTGATGACTTGGACTTGGACTTGAACTCGAGGATTCATGCATTCAGACTCGGAAGTTGGAGACTTGGACTCAGACTTGTTAATTGATACATTTTTGTAATAGGCCATAATAATTTAGCATATTGATATTGATAGCCATTGTCATGCTGCTGCTTTCGGTATGGTAAGTGCCTTTTATAGTTGTACTGAGTTTTTGTGTGTTCTTTTAAATGTTGTCTTGTTTTTTCTGTGGACCTTGTGTCTGATAATAAAGTTGATTGATTGATTGATCGCTATATTAATAGCATGACATTATTCAATTTTGTGCAAGGGCAGGCAGTGTGTTCCAGGTACATGTGGATTCACGCTCATGTTCAGTAACTCCAGACTCAGACTCAGGTAATGGGGACTCGAGACTCACCTTGGACTGGAGTGTGACCTGACTACAACACTGCGCCGCTCACAATGAGATCATGATGCCTCTTGCTGCTGTTTGAATACTTATATCCACTGATGGGACTGGATTATCAGGATGAAAGTAACATATTGTTTCACCTGTGTGTGTGTGTGTGTGTGTGTGTGTGTGTGTGTGTGTGTGTGTGTGTGTGTGTGTGTGTGTGTGTGTGTGTGTGTGTGTGTGTGTCATTGGGTTAATCTTCTAAGACTCCATTCATTAGACAATAATAATAGCATAATTAAAGACAGCAGAACATTTAACAAATAATTTAGGACTCCATTCATTAGACAATAATCATAGCATAATCAAAGACAGAACATTTAACAAATAATTTAGGAGAATAAAATAGTTATGATCCTAGGGAGAGAGACTTAAATAATTGCAAATCAAAAAGAAACATGAAGATCCTAGTAGAAGGGGCAAAGGAGATGTTGGTTACTGCTAGTATGCCGGTATTTAACCCATGTCATTGTACTCCCCATGCAGGCGGTAACGTGCGGGGAGTGTTTGGACTGGCCCTTGTACAGGGGGAGTGGAAGGTGTATGTGAGTGGCCTGCTGGACCGCGAGCAGCAGGACTGCTATCTGCTCAACATCACGGCCAGTGATGGCTTATACGTCTCCCACACTGTGGTGGAGGTGACTGTCACCGACGCCAACGACAACACTCCCATCTGCAACCAGGTCAGGCATAGGGACTACGGCCACTAGGAAGTGGGGAAGATGAAAATCTTCAGTCCAAACAGAGATGGCTAAAGAATATTGACTGACCAGCAGACCATGGAGATCACTGTGTTCTTTTCCAGCCAGGTTCAAATAAAGTGACAAAATGCTATCGAAGACAGTAATGCAGTAAGAGTGCCTTTTGGGGCTTTTGGTACAGTCAACGTCTGACTATTTTCTTTTTATTATTATTTGCTCCTGGCGGCCAGTACCTCCACGGGCCCGGCCCACACTTTGGGATGCAGGGCAGAGCAGAGCAGTTTAATGTGTTTTCAGATTTTTGCAACCAAATCGCCAGGATAAAATGTCGGCTTTGTGAGTTTTTGCAATCCACGAAAATGTAAAATAGCGAAGATTTCAGTCCTCCAGCTCAGACACCTCTTCCTGGGTACGTGTACCCAGCTCGGCCACGCCCCGGCCTCGAATGAGACACAGCTACTTCCTGGTTACCGACCCGGCTACCGGCCCCGTTCAGCTCGGTAAAGTGTCACAATAGCCACGGCTCAAATCACCGGTTAAGTTTAGGCAAGTAAAACAACTTGGTTGGGTTTAGGCAACAAAAGCAACTTGGTTGGGTTTAGAGTTTTATGCTTTGGTTCTGGATTTGAAACAGCTCTCTTGTGACGACAACTCTCAGGAACTTTACGGGTCCACCGGGTCATTATGTTCTATGACGTGTATAATATTAATTATTCGTGTATCTAGAAATGTGAAATGCTGCATATTTTCCTTCAGAAAAGTTCATGTTCTAGGTTGCAAAAAACGTACAGTGCCAACATTTTATTCTGCCGGCTGGGCTGGATTTTTGTCAGTGTGATTTCAATGTGTGCTTCTCTCTCTCTCTGCCTGTGTGTGTGTGTGTGTGTGCGTGTGTGCGTGCGTGCGTGTGTGTGTGTGTGCACGTGTGTGTGTGTGTGTGTGTGTGTGTGTGTGTGTGCACGTGTGCTTTTCCAGGCAGTGTATAGTGCCTCTTTTCCTGAGGACATCCCCACTAACAAGGGCATTCTGACAGTGGGAGCAACAGATGCTGACTCAGGCTCTAGTGCTGAGATCCAGTATTCACTGTTTGGCATCGGGGTTGAAGACTTCTACATGGATGCAAACACCGGTACTCTCATTAGCATTCTCTTCAAATGATGTGTCATACATTGAAGAATTTGCTTATTTGAATGTTGGTACTCCTAAAAGCAACATTCTTAGAAAAACACCCTGACAGTTGGTGAACAAGCTTGGTTTGCCCTGAAGCTTAGTTTTATAACATAACGTATTTGGTCATCCTAAAACTGTTGTTTGTAATATTGAGTGCATTCTTCAACATCTAAACTTGTGTAATTGGAAAAAGTGGGTATTTTATTATCTTGATTTGTGCGCTTTCAGGGTTTCCTACTTGTTTTCTACAGTACCTCTCTCTGTTTGCGTACACAGGTGAGTTGCGGACAGCCACCTTTATGGATCGCGAAAAGACGGCCAGCTACAAACTCATTGGCCAGGCAACTGATGGAGGCGGGCTCTTCTGTCGCTCTGAAATAGTTCTCAGGGTATTGGACGTAAACGACAATGCCCCCTCTTTCTCCTCAACCCAATACACCACTAGTGTTTATGAGAATGCCTCGCCCAAGTCTCTGCTCACCCGGCTGCAAGCCAGTGACCCTGATGAAGGTAAGCTGGTACCACGCATTCCTATGTGTGATAGAGATGTTGTCTATTACATATCACCACAATGAAAACATCATATATATATATATATATATATATATATATATATATATATATATATATATATATATATATATATATGTATATATGTATATATGATTGATTGATTGATTTTTATTAAATGTGTCATGCACTTGACAGTGCCCAGCCCTCATGGGCTTACAAGACACACAAATGATACATTATACAGTACAACATACGCCAACGCCGCAGTAATAAAACTAAATCACAGCATAACAACATACACCACAGCAGCAAAACAAAATCATTACATCATTTTCTGAACAGAACATTTTGCCTTAGCTCCCATGCCTGGGAAATAAAGTTTCCAATAAAGAAAGTGCCTTTCTTAAAACACAACTCAAGTTTTTCATAATCGTCCATCTCAAAAAAGTCATCATAAATAGAGGACATTTTACTGAACAGTATCTCCCTTACCTCATCATAGACAGTACAATAGAATAGAAAATGAATCTCATTTTCAATGTCACCCAGGTCACAGAGCGAACAAAGTCTGTCTTCTTCAGGGGTAGCATTAAACCTACCAGTCTCCAGTGCCAAGGGCAACGTTCCAGATCGTAACTGTGCACACAAGGACCTTTTTCTTCTGTCCAGATGGAACTTGACATAAGGCTCTACAGAAAAACTGTCTTTTATATATATATATATATATATATATATATATATATATATATATATATATATATATATATATATATATATATATATACACACACACACATACATACAGTATATATATATATACATACACATACACACATACATACAGTATATATATATATACATACACATATATATATATATATACTGTATATACTGTAGCGAATCAGCAGTACACACATAGTGGTGAGCAATGGTAGTGTCTCCACTACAGATAGGAACTGTGTGGGGGAGTGTTATGTTGGGGAGCACTATGCTGTGGGACCACTTCCGGACGGAGACTGAGCATGTGCAGTCAGTCTCCGCGCACTGCCTAGGGGGAAGCTGCTATCTATGAGCATGACAACAGCGGAGAGTTGTGAATATGAATAACTGTGAATAAAGAACCTGTACCAGCAAGAAGCCTCTGCCTCATGAAATATCAGGAACGCTACATTGGCGTCAGAAGTTTAAAACGGTGAATTACCTCCAGAATCGGCAAAGATGGTTAACAAGTTCCTGAAGAGAGAGAAGCAAAGACTCAGGCGGGAGGCGGGGAGAGAAAGAGCCGGGGCGGACTACCAAGCACCCGAGGAGAAAGAAGACGGGGTAGACGCGGCCGCTACCACAGAGATCCAGGCGGGGATAGCAGCAGCAAGCCTGGGGTTTGTGATGATAAAATCCGAACTAAACGGCGATATCCCCGTAGCCACGGAAGCTACCCCGCGGCTCAAAGAGGCTAGCAGGCGGGCTAACGAGGCGGCGGAGAGAGCGGAAGAGCCGAGGCCGGTGAGAGTGAAGATCGAGCGGGTTGACAACACCGCTGTAGCAATGGAGGCTGTGCCACGGCCCGGTGAAGCTAGCCGGGGAACCGGAGACAAAGACGAGACACGGGTCGAGGAGACGAAGGACGGCGGGCGGCGAGGAAGAAAGGAAATCACCCCGCCAAAATTCAACGGTAAAGGCGAATGGGAGCCATATTGCACAATGTTCAACGTAGCAGCGGAAATGAATGGCTGGTCGAGGGGAGAGAGAGCCAGTCATCTGGTAATGTCACTCGAGGGTGAAGCTATAACATGTGTAGCAGCAATGGCAGACACCAAAGACTTAGACGTGGTAATGGCGGCCCTGAGGAGGCGTTTCGGACGATGCAAAGAAGAAGGCATTATGGTCGCAGAACTGTGTAACGGGCGTAGACGACCAGGGGAGTCGCTGCGGGCGCTAGCCACAGACATTGAGATCCTCAGCCGGCGTGTATACAGCCGGCTGCCGCCAGAAGCACTGGACGAGCTAGCCCGAAACTACTTCGTCCAGGCTATCGCGCCGCGAGGGCTACGAGAGCAAGTAATGCTGCAACGGCCAAAGACATTAGAAATAGCGCTAGAGCTGGCGTTTGAAAGAGAGACAGTAGAGGGCTGGACCATGAACAGCGAAGAGGGGAGAGCTGTCCCCGTAGTGAGAATGGCAGCGGAAAGCCCGATACAAGAAGAGCCAGCGTGGAAGACGGCTTTGGCAGAACAAGGCAACATGGTGAAAGAACTGTCCGAGTCAGTGCAACAACTCAAAGAACAACTGCTCCGCAGAGCGACCCTGCAGCCCAACCCCGCTCGACAGCCCACCCAGCGGAACAACAGCTGGGCTAGAGGGAGCATGATCTGCTGGGGATGTGGGCGTCCCGGTCATCGGGAAGCAGACTGCCGCCGGAGAACGTGGAACCAGGGAAACGGTACGGGGCCCGTCCAGATGGGGCGAGACGGGTCTACGATGCCACAGTCCCCGTAGCCACAGCGTCGCAGGAGGGAGCCCACCGACAGCAACAGAGAGGTGGGGCTCCGCCGTGCCCCGAAGTAGACGACATCGCCGGAGCTGTCAACATGCAGAGCGGGCCGCGCGCGATGAACCGATGCCATGTTCCAGCCTACCTACAAGGGAGATACTGCGCCGCCCTGGTGGACACGGGGTGTACGGCGACGCTGGTGAACGTCAACATGATGCCCGAGGGGATGCGCCTGGAGCAGCCAGCAGCACAGCTGCTAAGAACAGTGTCCGGTGAGTTAATGCCAATGAGGGGGAGGGGACACGTAATGATAACAGTGGGGAGACAGACAGTGGACTTTCCGGTGTGGGTGGTAGAAATGGCGGGGCCTTGCATCCTGGGGGAAGACTACTTAACGATGAACAAATGCACAGTAGACCTAGGAAGAAGCACATTGACATTTGCAGAAGGAACGGTAGTCCAAATGAGCCAACCGCCCACCGTTCCAAGGGAACGGCCTAACGTTAACAACATCACCGTGTACCGCGTCACCGTAGAGCATGAACCCCACCTAGCAGACCCAACCCCCCCCCAAAACCACGCCCCTAGCCCACCTCCAAACACTTGCCCTCAGCCAATGCAACAGGCAGAGGGAGAGACAGAGAGGTTAGAAATGCTCAGGACACTACACCAACGTCAGAGCGAGGGGTTAGAACCACAACAGAGCGACGAACTGTGGAGAGTACTAGAAGAGTACAAAGACATTTTCGCGATGACGGACGATGAACTAGGCTGCACTCACCTGGTAGAACACCAAATAGACACTGAAGGGGCGCAGCCCATCAGATCATATCCCCGTCGAATTCCAGCAGCAAGAAGAGATATAGCGAACGAAGCTGTAGAAAACATGCTGAGGGCAGGGATCATCGAGCCGTCAGAGAGCCCATGGGCATCGGGAGTAGTGTTGGTAAAAAAGAAAAATAGCGCAAAGATGCGATTTTGCGTAGACTATAGAGGGCTGAACAAAGTGACAAAAAAAGACGCGTACCCGATGCCCGTCATCGAGGAGCTACTAGACATAGTGGGGGAGTCAGCCTGGTTCTCCTCCCTAGACCTCCGCAGTGGGTACTGGCAGGTGCCCCTCTGCGACGATGCCAAGCCAAAGACCGCCTTCCGCACCGAGAGAGGACTGTGGCAGTTTCGAGTACTCAGTTTCGGGCTGTGTAACGCACCCGCAACGTTCGAGCGGTTAATGGAGAAACTGCTGGGGGACATTCCCCAAACAGAATGCGTCGTATACTTAGATGACATCTTGACACACGGGGGCTCGTTTCAGGCAGCGGTGGGAGCATTACGAAAAGTCCTACAGAAAATAGCAGCGGCGGGTCTAAAGCTACACCCAGATAAGTGCCACTTCCTGAAGAAGAGGGTAGAGTTCTTGGGACATGGCATCGGCGAGGGGGGCATCCGCACTCTAGAGGAAAAAACATGGGCAGTCTCAGAATGGCCCACCCCCAGAGACAAAAGTGAACTCGAGAGCTTCGTAGGGTTAGCATCCTACTACAAGAAGTTTGTAAAAGGATTTTCTGACATCGCAGAGCCACTGTTCCGGCTTAAAGAAAAGAACACAGACTTCGACTGGACAGCAAAATGCCACCTAGCGTTCGAAACCCTCAAGAAAGCGCTGACCAAGACCCCCGTGCTTAGAGCACCAGACCCCGCACTGCCGTTCCTATTAGACACTGATGCCAGCAATGGAGGTATGGGGGCCGTGCTGTCCCAGGCAGGGCCGGAGGGGGAGCAGGTGGTGGGGTATTTCAGTAAGACGTTTGATAAGACAGAAAGAAACTACTGCGTCACACGCCGGGAGCTCCTAGCAGTCGTAGAAGCACTGAGACACTTTAGATACTACCTCCTGGGACAGCCTCAGTTCACCATACGGACCGACCACTCAGCGCTGCAGTGGTTGTGGTCCTTCCGGGAGCCGGAGGGACAGGTGTGCCGCTGGTTAGAGAGAATGGCGGACTATAACTTCACCATAGAGCACAGAGCAGGGAGACACCACGTAAATGCAGATGCCCTGTCACGACGACCCTGCGCGGAAAGGGGGTGTGTGTACTGTGAGAAGAGAGAGGGGAGAGAGAGGGAGCTCCAAGAAGACGCTAGAATCTGCCCTAACCACACGGGAGATGGGCCAGTGTGCAAGACACTGCGGATGGCAGAAGCAGCAGATTGGAAGGGCCACCAGGAAAACGACAGGGAGCTGTCACCAGTGCTGCAGTGGGTAGAAGCGGGCCAGAAGCCACAATGGGAGGAGGTGGCGGGGGCCACCGACACAACCAAAGGGCTGTGGGCAGGGTTTGACACCCTGAGATTGAACAGTGGAGTGCTGATGAAGTGCTGGAAAGAGCCAGCAACGGGAGAAAACAAGTGGCGAAAAGTAGTGCCAACGACACTGAGAGATGAGGTGTGCAGGAGCTGCCATGGGACAGTAGGGGCGGGCCACTTTGGGGTGAGCAAAACCCTCCGTCGCATCAGACAAGGCTTTTATTGGGGGAGGATGAGGAGAGACGTACAGGACTTCTGTCGGCGCTGCGACCTCTGCGCGGCGTACAAAGGGCCATTAGACCAGTCTCGCGCCCCGCTCCAACAGCTAGCAGCAGGAGCCCCCATGGAGAGGGTAGGGGTAGACGTGATGGGGCCGTTTCCACGCTCAGAGAGTGGAAATCGATACGTCCTAGTAGCTATGGACTACTTTACAAAATGGCCAGAGGCATACGCGCTGCCCGACCAGGAGGCGGGGACGGTGGTCGACGCACTAGTCACAGGCATGTTCAGTAGGTTCGGAGCACCAGAGACCCTACACAGTGACCAAGGAAGAAACTTCGAGTCACGAGTGTTCGCCACCATGTGCGAGAAACTGAACATTAGAAAGACACGGACCACAGCATTGCACCCCCAGAGCGATGGCCTAGTAGAAAGATTCAATAGGACACTGAAAAAGCAATTGGCCATCCTCACGGAGGAGCACCAGAGGGACTGGGACACGCACCTGCCTCTCATCCTCATGGCCTACAGATCCGCAACACACGAGTCCACCTCCTGCACACCCGCCCTGCTCATGTTAGGTCGAGAACTGCGGACACCAGCAGAAATGGCGTTCGGCAAGCCACCGGATGCACCGGACGCTCCCCCGGGGAGAGAGTATGCCAGGAGGCTACAAGATCGATTAGAGTCCGCTCACAACTTCGCTCGGACCCAGCTAGAGAAAGCGGGCATGAGACAAAAAAGGAACTATGATGTGAGGGCAAAGGGAAACCATTTCCAGGGGGGGGAGTTGGTATGGGTGTACACACCCCGGAGAAAAAAAGGGCGTAGCCCTAAACTGGACTGTCACTGGACAGGCCCATGCAGGGTGATGGAGAGAATGGGGGAGGTGGTGTACCGGGTGCAGATGCCACTTGGTGGCAAGAAGGTACTCCACAGGGACAGGTTGGCCCCATACCGGGGGGGGTGCACCCTTCCCCCAGATCTCGGCCGCCCAGCGGTTTCACTTAGACAGAGTGAAAGAAGGAATCGGTTTCCACAGAGAGGGGCGTCCGGCCATGACCGGGCGGGCCCCACTCAGAGACGTGAAGCACCAGAGACACTGCAGGTGGGGTCAGGCCCACCGGCAGGTTCACAGAGACTAACACGGCCACGGAGAGAGCCAAGGGCTCCAGGACATTTGAGCAACTGCGAGTTGTACTAAAAAAATAAAAAATAAAAATAAAAAAATAAGGAGGAGATGGTGGTTGGAAGTGTTATAATGAAAAGTGGATGATGTGTATGGCATGAGATATTGTGGGGAGGAGACGTGGGAAAAGCCTGAGATGGAAACATAAGATGTGGTTAAAAAACAAAGAACTGTTAAAAAGAAAAAAGATGCTGGGAGTGTTGGTACAGGGGAGGGGTGATGTGGTGTCAACGTGGGCGTTGACCTTATTGTTGGGCGGGGAGTATGTAGCGAATCAGCAGTACACACATAGTGGTGAGCAATGGTAGTGTCTCCACTACAGATAGGAACTGTGTGGGGGAGTGTTATGTTGGGGAGCACTATGCTGTGGGACCACTTCCGGACGGAGACTGAGCATGTGCAGTCAGTCTCCGCGCACTGCCTAGGGGGAAGCTGCTATCTATGAGCATGACAACAGCGGAGAGTTGTGAATATGAATAACTGTGAATAAAGAACCTGTACCAGCAAGAAGCCTCTGCCTCATGAAATATCAGGAACGCTACAATACATATATACATTAGGGATGTCACAATATATCGTCCCACAATATATCGCGATATCAAAACGTGACAATATGTATCGTTGAGATGAAATCTCATATTGTGAGAAAAAGAAGCTGAGCATGGTGGCACTGATCTGCATCTGATTGCATGCTCGCTCTCCTTTTCATTGCTTTGTTTGAACAGACGAGGGACGTTAGACACGGAGGATGAAAATGGTGAAATTACTCAAATTAGCATGCATGCCCCCTCAACTTACAAATCGATCGCAAAAAAATATTGTTAAAATATCGTATCGTATCGTTATCGTGAACCCAATATCGTGTATCGTATCGTATCGTGAACTGAGTGTATCGTGACACCCCTAATATATATATATATATATATATATATATATATATATATATATATATATATATATATATATATATATATATATATGTACAATATATATGTATAGTCTCTCTTCTCCAGGTCTTTTTTTTATTATAATTTCCCCCCGCCTTTTCTCCCCAATTGTACTTGGCCAATTTCCCCCCCTGCTGCCCCGGTTGCTGGTCCAATCTCTGCTGATCTGGTTAGACCACCATGACTAGCACCATGCTTCCTCCGACACATGCGCAATTGCCAGCCGCTTCTTTTCACCTGACAGCGGGGAGCTTCAGCGGCAGGACGTGGGAGGATCATGCTATTCCCTCAATCTGGCTTCCCACCCTCAGACACAGCCAATCATGCCTGTATGGACGCCCGATCAAGCCAGAGATACAGTAACACAGGGACTCGAACCTGCGACCCTCGTGTTGGTAGGCAGGGAATCTACCGCTACACTACCTGGACACCTGTCTTCCCCAGGTCTTAACCGTACATTGGTCTACTCTCTGTCTTCTCCAGGTCTTAACCGTACATTGGTCTACTCTCTGTCTTCTCCAGGTCTTAACCGTACATTGGTCTACTCTCTGTCTTCCCCAGGTCTTAACCGTACATTGGTCTACTCTCTGTCTTCTCCAGGTCTTAACCGTACATTGGTCTACTCTCTGTCTTCTCCAGGTCTTAACCGTACATTGGTCTACTTAGTCTGTCTTCTCCAGGTCTTAACCCTTGGACTACTCTCTGTCTTCTCCAGGTCTTGATTGGTCTACTTACCCTCCGTCTTCTCCAGGTCTTAACCGTACATTGGACTACTCTTTGTATTATCCAGGTCTTAACTGTACATTGGTCTACTTACTCTCTGTCTTCTCCAGGTCTTAACCGTACATTGGTCTACTCTCTGTCTTCTCCAGGTCTTAACCGTACATTGGTCTACTCTGTCTTCTCCAGGTCTAACCGTACATTGGTCTACTGTTTGTCTTCTCCAGGTCTTAACCGTACATTGGTCTACTCTCTGCTGGATTCAGCCAACAGCTTCTTTTCCATTGACCCAGTGTCTGGGGTGGTGATCCTGGAGAAGCCTCTGGACAGAGAGGTCCGTGAATCCTACCGGATTCGTGTCCAGGCCAGTGACCAAGCCGGGCAACAGGGGGCGCTCTCTTCACAGGTAGGTGGGGAGTCAAAGCAAGTCCACACTCACAGTTGCGTTTTGTGTGACATATTTTCCTCTGTTGCCCTTTGGTTCATAATTGTGTTAAATGCCTCTGTCACTAAACCTAATAATGTGAATTTTAAACCAAAAGAAGATAAGATTTTTTTCAGAGGGGGGGGGGGTGGACTATATATATATATATATATATTGTGGACTCTGACCCAAGCCAAGACACAGAAAAGCAGGTTTAAACGCACTGAGCGTTGTTTTATTTAAAGTCCCAACTTAAGTTCTTCCCTTATCGGGGCTGGTCTGAGAAAACGTTAAACAAGGCAGGAGGGGTTAGCCTGCGGGCCAACGCAGGGGAGTTTTCCCCACAACGTAGCCAGGGCTCATTTCCTCGGTTAAGTGCTCCAGTAGCGTGCCTGCGGGCGAGAGGAGACATGAGCGGTCAGAGAACATCATACAGCCATCATCATGTGCTTAAGGGGAGGAGTGTAAATTGTACCTACCGCCCGACAGCAAGGAGAGGTCCCTTCTCGAGGAGAGCCAGCCACATAGTGATCATTCAGAGCTGAGTCTGATAACTAGGCGCACTGATTGGGAATCTGTCTCAGCCGGGTGAGCCGCGCCTGACAGCGCGCGGCTGTTAGCGGTCCCACTGATTCAAGAGATAGGCTAGAGGTAGAGATAGGCTAGAGGTAGGCTGCCGAGACTCCACAATATATATATAGGCATGAAGCGCGAGATGCCTATGACATCACTGCACATCATTGGCCAAATTAAAAAATCCTTTACACACCCTGAAGGTTTCAGCCCGATCACATGTAAAACGGCATAGCTGTGGCCAAACACAGAACTTGAACCCAACAAACAAAGTCCACATACGAAATTATATATACTGTATATATATATATATATATATATATATATATATATATATATATATATATATTTAAGCAATATAGCATGAGAGCCAGTGTGTTGTGGCAAATATATCCCGCTGCTCAGCTGTTAACTGCTGAGCAGCGGGATATATGCCACAACACACGCTGCTCGAGTGCTATATTGCTTTTATAAAACGGTTTCCAAGTATGATAATATAATAATAATACTATAAGTCCGACTGGCATGTCATTCTGATAGAGTCAGTTGAAACACTACTGTAAGGCGGGACCGCAAGAACGTGCGGGTGATTTGATTGGATCGTTCTGGAGACTGAAGTTGACATTGGCCAATCCTGGAAAGCCCGACACGCAGCTCGAGCGCAGCGCTGCATTCTCAGCGCTTGCTGAGAAGCTGAGAGCTTTTCTGCAAAGCCCGACACCAACTAACGTTACGGGGTTAAATGCGGGGTTAAATGCGGGGTTAACAGCCTTTTTTTTGCAAAGAAGACATTAGCCCGCCTCTATTCTTGTACAAAACATAATTTTCTGCGAAGTATTAGTAAAGTTATAAGCGAAGATCGATTCACAAGGATCTGACAGCTGTCTCCGCCATTTGTTTTTTCTACATGACCCTTCCCCTTCCAAGGTCAAACAGCTTAAAAAGAGCTTTAAATTATAGGGCTGTGAAGATGTGGAATAATCTTCCAGGAAACATTTCTTTAATCAGTGGACTGGCTTGCTTTAAGAGAAACCTACGATCACACCTGCAGGACCAACCAAATATGTGGTAGCAATTGTTTCCAGTGTTTTGATTATGAATGTTTTGACATGACCGTAGGACTGCTATATTTTAATGTAATTTTAATGTTATGAAAGTATTGATGTTTCTAATGTAGGCTATGTTTCTAATGTATGTTTCTAATGTTTCTAATGTATTGATATGATTTTACTAATGATTTGAATGTTTTAATGTTTTATGTTTGTCTGTCATGGACCCCAGGAAGACTAGCTCGACGCCAAGGCGTCCAGCTAATGGGGATCCTTTTAATAAACAAATAAACAAATAACCCATGGCCATGGGTTATTGGAGTGGGTTACTGGATTTATACAATGGCTGTGAACCAATCAGATTGCTTGATTTGAGAGAGCCGTTTTATAAATATATATAAGAGAAAGGAGAGTCCCCACGCACAGCCAGTGGAAAGATCAGGTGCTGGTAGGTTGCAGGTACAAGGCATAAAACAAAAGAAGGTACCACCGCACACTGAAGTCAGGATTTACTGTGATTTATTCAGCAAACGACGCGTTTCGCTGTAGCAGCTTCATCAGGTTTGCTCATGGATGAGCAAACCTGATGACGCTGCTACAGCGAAACGCTAACCCTAACCCTAACCCTAACCCTATATATATATATATATATATATATATATATATATATATATATATATATATATATATGTATATATAAAATCAAAGTTGTCAACAATCTTGAGCAATTAAATAAACATATTTTAGTGATGTAATTGTTGTTTTTCAGATATTGACCAATTCCCTCAAGGGATGGATGTTATTTTAATGATACACACTGTCAGCCATCTGTAGCCTGTACTACGAAGCTAGTTTAATGCCTTATCCGAGTAAGTTTGAGTTTAAACCTGGTTTAGCCGTACTACAAAGCAAGTTAACTTTCAATCACCATGGCAACTGACGCTGCAAAGCTAACCTGGTCGCGACCAGGTTAGCTTCAGAGGATAAGATCAAAATCCATGAGAGACCCATATAATCGGCTCTCTGGAGTCACTCACCATTCATAAGATCGCCATATGAAAAATAGATTGCAGTCAACTGAGAATAGAACAAGCAAAACATTCGTGGCTCTGTAGGCTACATAATTAAATTAAGCCTACTTACCACTTTATGTCTTAACAGCTCAACGATGCGTGGAGAAATATGATCACTATTAATCACCGCGGCGCATATCATGAACGGACCCTCAAATGGAGTGAGGGTGATATTCTCCTACATGCCAGAAAAGCCTATACATATAATATAGATATGGGATAAATATGGATAGCCCCAATACTAAATATGCAGGCTATTCTTGCATCTTTCAGCTGGAACTGTGTCCTGTAGGCTGTATGCCAATATATGAGCAAAAATAGGCTAGTTTTTATCAATGATAACTATGCCCGCATCGTCTCAATTCAGTTCAGCAGTTTTCTCTTTTATAGTAGGCTATTAGGCTTTATACTAGGCTATTTTATATATGAATTATTCGATCAGTGCAACCACACACATGAGTGATAGAGATCATTATTCATTGAGCATGCGTTTCTAAATCTATGGTCTAAATAGGCTTACAGATTGTGGAAATGTATAGACTGAGATTACACATTTACATTTGTTGCTGCTGTATCAATGCAGCTGTATCAGACAGAAATCGCTGATCAAAGTAAATCAAATGACTGATGTGAATACAAGCTGCTGCTTTAGACAGCCCTTCAGCAGACTATCCAACGCGGATTTTCATTCTGACATTAAATCGCGGATACATTAAATATCCGCTAAAACTCTGATCATGCACTGCGCATTCATTGAACGAGGAAATGGGTGTGGAAATGGGTGTGGGCGTGGATCAACTCAGCTGTTCATAATGTGATTGGCTAGCGCACCTCTTTCGCGTGGACGCGCGCCTGTGCACGAGCGAAAAACGTGCGCGTGCACAGGCAGATCCCAGTAGCCTGTACTACGAATGTTGTATAAGAAGATCCAGGATCTGTCCCTTGATCTGGTTTGTCTAAACCAGATCAGCTCGATTGTAGTTAACTTGTACTACGAACCTCGTTTGCCACTAGTTTAGTGGAACCAGGTTTTTCTAATCGAGCTCAGGCTCGTGCACATGAAAATGACCGTGCACATCAGCTCGTGCACATAAAAAGGGCGTTCTCTCCGACGTCTGACCAATCACAACATGGAGACGCCAAACACGTCATCGGCTGCGTCTGACTGGCAGCAGCAGCAGCAGCAGCAGCAGAGCCGCATATTTCTCGCTTGAGGAGCAAACACTCATATTCAC
This sequence comes from Poromitra crassiceps, assembly GCF_964638095.1. Lineage (NCBI taxonomy): Eukaryota > Metazoa > Chordata > Actinopteri > Beryciformes > Melamphaidae > Poromitra > Poromitra crassiceps. The sequence goes on along the minus strand of NC_139623.1, from coordinate 130,958,860 downwards.
GAAATATGAGGTTTTTAAACATCTAATAAAAACAAAGGGAAACACTGTTGCACATAATAAGCGGCGAAAGGAGGGCTGGCAAAAAATTGCAGATTGTCTAAATGCATAAGTTATTCAGCTTGCTTGATTTCGCCACCAAAGCGCCAGACATGCCTATTTCCTCATTGAATGAATCCGCAAATAAAAATCTGCGTTGGATATTATTAGTCTGTTCCCGAATGACTGTCTAAAGACCACTTTTATCCACACCAGTAATTTCTTTGAAGAGCGGTTTCGTAGGCTATCTACAGCTCTCTATCTACAGTCTTTTGTGGAAGCAATGTGTAATCTATCTCAGTCCAAAATCCGTATGTATAGACCATTTAGGCTCAATGAATAATAATGATCTCATGAGTGTTTAGTCGCACTGACTGAATAATTCCTATAGGCTAATCAATAAAAAAAAGAATGATAATAAAATAAAATAAATGCTTCTGAACTGAATTGACACGGTACGTGCGGGCATAGATTTCATTTATAAAAAATAGCCTATTTCGTGGTCACATATAGGCTATAGGCTATTGTCAGCAGAGTCGCATATCTCCATATTTCATATAATGATGCTGGAAATATGAAGTTCAATCACATCATACAGGCCAAAAGCAACACAGTTGCAACTGCAAAATGCAGGAGTAGCCTAGATATGAATCATCTTAATATGGGATCGCCTGTGTGCAGGTGATCCCATATTAAATTGCTTAGATGTAGTAGGCTATTCTAGCATGTAGGCTATGACCATTTCAATTCCAACCCAACGTCAGTCTCAGCTCCGTTGCGCACACGGCACCGTGCACTTTGGAGACGTTTATGTAACCTTTTTATGCCAGTTTAGTGATATTTCTCCACTCACTATTCAGCTGCAATCGATCGGCGGGGTCAAATAACGTATCTAGGCTACTTGAGAGCACAAAAATGAATATATAAAAACATATTCCAAAGTGGTAAGTAGGGCTTAATTAAAATGTAGCCTGCAACAAGTGCAAGGCTTTAGTCCTTGATTAATTCAACATTACAATTCGTGCTCCTTCCTTGATGGGAAACTAGTCCAGAAAGGGGTTGGCCATTTTTCCAAACTGCTGATTCGATTGGTTCGTGGGCGGTGTATCTAAGGTCTAATCTTATCCTTGCAACTTAACCTGCTGCGGACCAGGTTAAGTGTGAAGCATAAGTTGCTATGGAAATATATGTCGGTAAGAAGTTAACTTGCTTTGTAGTACGGCTAAACCAGGTTTAAACCTGAAGTTACCTCGCTAAACCACTAATCTTGCTTTGTAGTACAGGCCCCAGGTCCACTTACCTAGTAGAAAACCAGCGTCGTAGTATCAGTTAACTAGATAGCTTTGATCCTGTTCAGTCAAACCAGATCAAAGGGACTTATCGCGGATCTGTTAAACTAGCTTCGTAGTACAGGGTACTGGTTGTGTGTTTGTGTTTGTGTTTGTGTGTGTGTGTGTGTGTGTGTGTGTGTGTGTGTGTGTGTGTGTGTGTGTGTGTGTGTGTGTGTGTGTGTGCGTGCGTGCGTGGTGCTGATGCTGAGCCCTGTCAGGGCATAGACTCAGTGGGATTTCTAATCCTAATCTGTTGTGTCTCTCCCAGGTTGACCTGACTGTTTTGGTCCTGGATGTGAATGACAACCCTCCGGTCTTCCAGAGGAGGGACTATGCCGTTACTGTTCCTGAGGATGTCGCTGTGGGGACCGAGGTGTTGCGCCTGTTGGCCACTAGTGCCGACATCGGCCCTAATGCTGACATCACCTACAGCATCCAGTCTGGCAACGAGCTGGCAAAGTTCACCATAGACAGCAGCCTGGGTAAGTAGCTGCCTTTCTGGCCAAAGTGCAAATTCATGGTAATTCTTTTCACCACAAGTAAAATATGAACCTAAACCAACCCTTAAAGGATGGCTTTACCGGTAATCAACCCACTTTGTATCATATATATCTCGGTAATATAAGCACATGAGCAGTGTTTTTCCTTCTCTCTCTGTTTTGCTCATGGAGATCTCCCATTTCCTCCTGTGGCAAAACGCTCCGTTGTGACACATTTTACATCACAACGCAGAATCTGCTTGGAGGGAGGCTGTTATTGTTTATTTTTATTTTTTAAGTAAGCGCACATCCACGGAGAATCGCATGGAGAGCCTTAATGAGCCTTAATGAGCAGGCAGGGGTGGAGTTTCTGCAGGAGGATTTTTCTCCATGAGGTAAACAGAGAGAGAAGGTAAACACTGCCCATGTGCTTATAGACGGTTTTCACCAGCTGCAACCCCACAGAACTTCCTTTTTCTCAGCTTCTTCTTCAGTGTTTTATGGCGGTTATCATCCTTAAATGTTGCATTACCACCACCTACTCATTGACCTATCGCTAAGCCACGCCCCAAACCCAGTGCAGCTCTACAATACATTCGGACATTCTCAGCTTAGAGCTCCATGGAGACGCACTAGAAAATGGGGGTTTTATGGGGTTTTATACATTTAAGTTGAAAAAATGGTCAAACGATGTGCAGCATGTAAATGCAGCATTACGAGGTATCCTGGGAGGCCAGGCAATTGATAATATTAAACTAGTAAACATAGATCCACTCACATCCACAATGCTACTGTTTTGGAGTTAAATCTGCAATCGTGGTGACAGCGAGATGACGAGTCTTCTCCCTCATTTGGCTTCCATGATCCAAAAGGTATCATAAAACCATCATGGTATTCAGAAAGTCGGCAAAATAAAATGCTGAATTATGCGAGTTTCCAGTCATTACGTTATGCGCGTGGAGTTGGTGAAGAGGTAGAGAGGAGAGGTTGGCCAGCGAGACTAGTGAAGAGGAGGCACATTGATTGATGTGATTATAACATCGCCAGACACCAGTCAAACCCTAAAACGAGGGGATTAATCCCGTTCTCCAAATAAATGTGAGGTAGTCTAAAGAGAAAAGATCCAGGGGGAAAACATGATGTTAAAAGCTGTAAGCTATGCCTCTGCTGATCTGCTACACCACCACCCATGCATGCGTGCCGTTGTCTCGCTATGAAAAACATCTACATTATTTAACGTTTCTTGATTATACAGAAGTACATGAAATAGATTACCAGGCGCCACTCTTCAATTCGGCATATAGGCTATATAATCCACGGAGAGGTTACTCTAAGTGTATGTCAATTCTGGATGTGCGTCGCCTGTTATCCCCGCCTGCTGTCTTCCTCCGTTAAACGTTTGATTAAAGATTCGCTAATGCCGTTTCCAGGCATGCACATATCGATTTTTTTTTTATTGATAGCTTTAAATGTTGTAGGCTACTACCATGGCATAGTGAAGTACTTTCTGATGGCTTCTAGATGATATCAGGGCTCAAAAAGTTGTGAAGAGCGTCTTGGGATATAACTTTGACAGTGACGGCTGCCATTTACTCTAGTCAGCCTGCCTTGTGTTTGTCCGAGTGAGGACGGGGGGTGGGGCTTAGCGATAGGTCAATTGTATCATATTCACAGTGCTAACTATTTGCAGTGTCCACTTTCTCAGCCGTTCAGGGGGGAACACAAATACCTCTATTTCTTTTTCTTGCTATGTAAACGTTTAAATGTAAATATAGGCCTATGCGTGCAACGTACTGATAGTCAGCTAAATCTGTAACATGTAGCTTTTATTAGCCTCTCGGGCTAGCTCTGGACCAGATGACAACGCTTCCTACTACCCAACGTGTGCACATCTTTCTGACAGGGGTGGTTCGTTATGGCAAGTTTCAACAACAATAACAACTAACTACAAGACATAAAGACCGAAATAGGCTACGTTGTTACTGTGTGTGTCGGGGACACGGCCTAACGTTAACATTCATTTGAGCCCAATATCAGCCTGCGCTCCCCTCAGCTTTGTATACAGGAAGTAAACCGGATATCCAGGTGGGTTGTGACCATTTGTTGTTGTTGTCAAGTTAAAACAGTCTATATTACGGAGATTATATTTGATACAAAGTGGGTTGATTATCGGTAAAGCCATCCTTTAACCTTGGTGAAGACCGTACGCCTAATTAAAATAGTGACATAAATACATGTTTGTGGTCATCGATTTTGGAAGACATAGTGATTATATACATACATTATATACATAATGATAAATTGCTCCACTAATACCGCAGCCAGGAAGTGAAAACGTTTCCCTTTGATGTGTTTGTTATTCTGTGTGTTTTGGCAATTTACTTGTGTAACATGAGATACTTGCCGTGTGTGTGTGTGTGTGTGTGTGTGTGTGTGTGTGTGTGTGTGTGTGTGTGTGTGTGTGTGTGTGTGTGTGTGTGTGTGTCTAGGCTCTATCTCTGTGTCTGATGACCTGGACTTTGAGGTGTGTAAGGACTATTACCTGACTATTGAGGCCTGGGACAGCGGCAGCCCTCCTCTCAGTACTGCTACCATGGTAACCATCCAGCTGTTGGATGTGAACGATAACGCTCCGGCCTTCAGTCAAGATGTGTACAACGTTCTGCTCAGCGAGGATGCGTCTGTGGGGCAGACAGTTACCAGGGTAAAATTTGTTCTTGATTTTGTGTGATTGATTTGGGTAACAAGTAGGCCCAGGTAATTTTCTTTTTTTCTTTTTTTTACCAGGCCGCCACCCTAACATAAAGAAAAGAAGTCGCACACTCAATACCACCCAAAAAAATGTGGGCCTTTTCAAGCCAGATTTAGAGGAATATTAAGATAGGACCATATGACCATAACCATTAATGTTTGCTCCTTTTCACACTCATTATTAGCAGATAGAAGCAGTCAATAAATTGTATTTTTTGACAACATGTAAAACCACTTTGGTATCTCAAAAAAGTCTCACCTACTTTTTCCAAAGAGTGTTCTAGGCCGGAAAGAACGCAAGTTTGGTTGGCATGCAGGTTCGTCTACTGCAGAGAGATCTGTAGCGTTAGTGTCCTCTGACTCTGCTGCTGCACAAACCACCGGTGTGTTTTTGGCTGCGTCCCCCCGCTGTTATTAACGTCATTTTTTCGGCTGCATCATCTTCATCATCGTCTGTCTCTCCACTGTCCACCACCAATACAGCAGGGAAGTAGGGGTGCGGGAAGTAGGGGTGCTGCAGGTGCTGCACCCCCTGCAGTCTTTTTAATAATACATTTTTTCTATAAAAGTCAAGTCCTGGAGTGTGCGGTCCCTCCCTGAAAATGCTCTGAAGTATATGGGATACATTCCTTCTCTCTCATCAAGTACTCCAGCTTTCTTGACGAGCACCTCCAGCCTGTTTGGATGTGAACAGAATCTTCCTTTGTTATAAATATATATATATATATATATATATATTCAAATAATCATATCTTCAGATATATTTATCTCTCTGTCTCCCCATATATATATATATATATATATATATATATATATATATATATATATATATATATATGGGGAGACAGAGAGATAAATATATCTGAAGATATGATTATTTGAATGTTGGTACTCCTAAAAGCAACATTCAGAGAAAATCACCATGAAAGTTGGTGAACAAGCTTGGTTTGCCCTGAACAAGCCTAGTTTGCTAACAAAGTATTTAGTGATCATAAAACTGTTGTTTGTTATATTGAGTGTGTTCCTCGACATCTAAACTTGCGTAATATGAAGAAGAAGAAAAAGTGACCTTTCACCAGACCGTGTCACATATTTTGTTCTCCTTGCTTTTACTTTTGTTTGACTCCATGTGTTTCCGTAGTTGCTGGCCGAAGACCTGGACAGCCAGGTGAATGGGCGAATCACCTACTCTATCCTGAAAGGTGATCATAGCAACCAGTTCTGGATTGACCCTGTAACAGGCCTGCTCAAAGTCATTAAGCGGCTCGACCGAGAACTAGTGAGTATGCATCTCCAAGTACAATGCCTCATAAACAATCAATAGTCATTTTCTGGTTCATGAGCACAGCCAAGGCAGCAACACCCACTGAAGTCTGCCATTATACAGTATAAGCATAACAGTGCATCTTTGCTATCCTTCCCGTATAGAAGGAATGAGTCCTAAAACCTGCCTAAGACCCGGATGTGATTTTTTTAAATCGCGACTTTTCAGAAACGCTTCAAAAATTATAACAGTGGTCCTCCTTTGTGAATATGATCTTGCTGAAGACAAAGTTCACAGTTTCATAAGGTTTTGTTAACCACAGACCTTATTTCACGCATCTAACCAAAATCCCCATACAAAAATCCCATTGACCTCCCGATGAGGGAACCAGGAAGTGCATAACTTCTGGGTTTATCCTACAAAAATACAGTATGTCATCCCTGCGGTACTCTATTGTCTGATATATACACACATCTCCATCTGCTCTGTGTAGGTGTCCCGGTTCTCTCTGTCAGTGCAGGCGTTTGACAGCGGTTCTCCCGCCATGTCCTCCACTGTCACCGTTAACATCGACGTCTCTGATGTCAATGACAACCCTCCTGCCTTCTCCCCTCCCAACTCCACTGCCATAATACAGGTAAAAGTCTGTGTGCATGTGTGTGTGTGTGTGTGTGTGTGTGTCTGTGTGTTTTAGAGTCAGTGGTGGAAGGTGGAAATGGCCAGGATTTGCTCTGGGAACCCTACTTACGCAGGGTGGGGCGCCCCAGACGCGGCTCGGCCCGCCCCCCCAGCCCGATATGTTATTTATGTATGCTGTATTTCTGTTTTTTCTGATTGATTTTCCTCATTACCATTACAACTACATAACAATCTCTTTCAAAACTTACTCAAATAAGATTGCTAAGATCTACTGATTATTTCCCCTTAATTTTATTCATGACAGACTTGAGGGAACATTGTTACTGATCGTTATGCTGCTTATTCAGCTTCCAAATACATGTTTTCCTACTATTCTCTGCTCCTTTCATGCTGTCCTCTCCGCTGCTAGGCTCTCCACTTACTAGATTGCTCTGCTTATAGAGAGCCGCAGGGATGACGTATTTTTGTAGTCAGAACGCGGAAGTCCCGGACTTCCTGGTTCTTCACTGTTTCTGTCTATCGGATTTTTGAATGGGTTTTTGCCGCGATGCTTCAAATAAGGTCTCTGGGCAACGCAAGCTTAATCAAATGCGAACCAGAGTTCAGTCGGTTAATCTTCACACATGAGGACCACTTTCATGAGTTTTGTAGCGTATATGCGAGCCCTAGAAGTAAAAAGCTCGAGCTAAGCTAATCCAGAACTACACACTGTCGCATAGGCTTCCACGTCATGTCAGCACTCAACCTGGACTGTAGTTGATGTGTGCGCTGCTGTGCACTGATTACCCCGGGCTGAACGGGCTGAACCAGGTGAGGGAAAGAGAATTTCCGTGTTCGTCCTTTGAAGTGATGACGTTATTGATGTATATATCCCCGTCGACTCAATAGTGTAGTCTAATTTAGCTGTTTGCTAGCTAGCCGCCCTTTTAACGGCACGTAAAAGCTTCAAAAATCATAAAAGTGGTCCTCATGTGTGAAGATGATATTACTAAACACTGGTTCGCATTTGATTAAGCTTGCGTTGCCCAGAGACCTTATTAGAAGCATTGCGCCAAAAACCCATTCAAAAATCCCATAAGCGAAAACAGTGAAGAACCAGGAGTGTTAGCATCGATGATTTCCGGACTCGTTCCTGCGTTCTATTGGCTGTGTTGACTGCAGCCGGGCATGGTGCGGGCAGATTTATGAAAACGCTTTAGTGCTAAACATCTATAAGCAGTTTTTTTTTAAGAAAACAAAACTTGGACCCTGGCATATGTATGTGTATATGTTTGTGTGCTAGCGTCATCTCAACTCTTCTCTCTTCCATCCTTCCAGCTAAACCAACCTGCTGGCACCACCGTTGTCAAGCTGGCCGTCAGCGATAACGACTTGTCTAGAAATGGCCCTCCATTCGAGTTTGGCATTGTGTCTGGAAATGAGGGCAATTTCTTCTCCCTGGACCAGACAGGAACTGTGAGGTCCAGCCGTGTGTTTAGACCTGAGGCTCCCAGGGAGTTCACCCTCCAAATCCAGGTCAGTCATTGTCTGATTGTCTAGGCAACGCCTGCATTACGTACGTACAATTTTATATAGTTTGGAGACCTACCGGTAACTTACCTGTTGGGCCACAGAATAAAAACAATTACAGCTTGAGTTCACCCAAAACTAGCAGCTAGTCCGATCAGCGGTGAGAATGTCTGTTGGGGAGATTTGGTTTATCAACACAGTACATAAAATAAGCACAAACAAACATCAAATAGGTCGGATCACCGTGTTTAACTAGGATATCTTTAACGTTACAATCACAGCTGAAAATGACAACAGAAATAAACAATAAACTTAAATAAAGTTTGTGATATCTCCACAATTTAAATCAATCGGCAGGTGTCTACCTGGAAGTACCTGTTGTCGTTAATGCATGATGACGTGCTAAAGCAGGTGATTCTGTCTATTTAGTTTGAGGACGTTTGACTTGGCACAAATGCACTTTTCAGCAAAACCCTGCTTCACACTCACGCAGTTACACACTGCTGCAGCTCCACTGCAGCAATTAGGAGTGAGATGGCATCCTGAAGGACTCCTCAGTGGTCGTTGTAGAAGAGCAGAGGGTGTCTCTCAGTAGACTCAGTGCTCAGTCTCTCTCCGCATCATTCAACTAGAGATTGAGAACATTCTCCCAGCTTTCATTGTTAAAACTGAGTGGGAACAATTTGAGAGTTTAAAAGAAACCAACCAACCAATCCGGAGTCTTCAGGGCAGCCCTTCATGCAGAAGGTACGGTGACATGCAGATGATGTGTGCTGTAAACGGATAAAACAGAATCAAATCATGTAACGTTGCTCAGGACATCCATTTTCAATGTTTAAATAAGTTCTCTCCATGTTACAAAATTATTCTCTGGATCTCCAGTTCGTGTCATTATGGAGGATTGGAGGATAATGCGGGCAGAGTGTCATTTCCATTAACTTTTGTTTGTTAGCGCACTTAGCGGTCGTTCTCGCCGCCGTTCAAGAGACAATTTTTGACAAAAAGTTTTGGTAGGCGGAGATCTCCAATTGTCTGGGAGCCGTGACTAGTTTCTCAAAAAGGTAAGTTTCCAAAGTCCATCTACTTTAGTGGCCTAGATAGAGGAATGTCCTTTGCTAATGACTGGAGTTAGTCAATATATTTAATTATTTATGTTTCTTCTTCTGTCTCAGGCCAGCGACTCTGGTAAGCCACGCCTCACCTCCTCGTCCTGGCTGTTTGTGAGGGTTCTTGGGAAGAGTCAGTACAAACCCTCTGTCTCTCCCCTGGACATTCTCATCATCATGGTGACAGATGCCTTCCCCGGCGGCCCGATAGGTCGCATCTATGCAACCGACCCCGACCCCGATGACGTGCTGTCCTTTAGCCAGAAGCCTCAGCTGAAGAGCATGTTCAAGATCAACAGAGAGGATGGCAGCATTGTGGCTCTGCCAGGACTGGAACCCGGCAGGTACACACTGACACACACGCATGCACGCATGCAAACACACACAAACTCACACACACACACACGCACACACGCATGCATGCACACACACACACACACACACACACACACACACACACACACACACACACACACACACACACACGTGCTGAGAACTATTTGATTTGATTAGCACTTATACATACACTAAACTTTCCAGTTTTATTCCCAACTATATTCTGAAGGCTTTTCATAGTACAACTCCCCTCTCTTCCCTCTGCCCCCAGTCTGGACTTGAACCCATATCCTCACTCATTATGCAAAATTACTATGTCGCTTTGTTCATTTTATTGCACTTTTCTGCCATCACTATTTGCACTATCTTACTTTTATTACAGTGATTACAGTGACCTTAGTATGACCCCTACGGTAGTATTTTAGTATTTCATTGTATGTTTTTTATCTATTTTATCTTCGTATTTTATGTCATGTCTTGTCTCCTATCTGTATATTGAGTGCACCGTGGATCGTGAGATACGGAATTTCGATGCTCTGTATGCCTTGTACATATGGTAGTGATTGACAATAAAATTTACTTTGACTTTGACTTTACAGAGGGTTTGTTCATATATCATTCATAGCCTGATTATATAAAATTGTATTCCTGAAAACATGGCAAAAAAAAAAAAAAAAAAAAATGTCTTAATGTAAGTAATAAACTGGGGAAGTTTCATGCTGATATCTATTATTTAATTTTTTGACCCCATTCACCTGCCATGACTCGCACGAAAAAGAAAATAAAGATTGCATGCCCCCTACGAGCGGAGAAAAGTATACTAACCTTATACTTTGATCCAAACTGGGCTTGCTTCTCAGTTCCTGAAATCTGACATTTTGACAGCGACAACATTCTGGTTCACAACAATATGCTTTTGTTTGTCTTTTCCCTCAGATACCGGATGAATGCCACAGTGAGTGACGGCCGCTTCGCTGTGATAGCAGACGTGTCCGTGCAGGTGGAGCAGGTAACGGAGGAGCTGTTGCGTAGCGCCCTCACTTTGCGCTTCAGCTCCCTGTCCCCAGAAGACCTGCTCCGTGACTCCCTTAGCCAGGTCAAACTCATCTTACGGGGCCTGGCCGGCTGGAAGGCCTGGCCGGGGCACCAGGATCCCCTCCACATCCTCAGCGTGCAGCCAGTGATCGGGACCCCTGATGTGGACTTGCTGCTGGCCGTGGAGAGGCCAGAGACATCAGGGTTCTACTCCAGGCAGGAACTGTCCACCAGGATGGAGGAGGCTGGGGCGCGGGGGCAGCTTGGGGGCATCCTAGCTGGGGCGGTGGTGGTGAGCCAAGCCTGCTCAGGGGAGCTGGAGTGCGGGGATAGGGTGTGTGAACAGACCCTGGCCATGGAGGGGAGCTCTCTGGTCACCTACAGCGTGGAAAGGGTCACTCTCTTGATGCCGAGGTTCGGCCGCACGGAGACCTGCACCTGCCCTGGTGAGTATGATAAATGGTAAATGCCCTGCATTTATATAGTGCTTTTATCCAAAGTGCTTTACTATGAGTAGGTACATTCACCCATTCAGTCATGCATACACCGATTGCGGTAAGCTACCACGCAGGGTGCTGGCACAGCCATCAGGAGCAATTTGGGGTTCAATATCTTGCAAAGGACACTTCGACATGCAGCTTTTTCCAGATTTTTTTTACTTACACCTGACAATGTGTGTTTTTTGACTTACAACTGAAAATGGTCTTTTATTTCCATTAATGCTAACTGTTCTTGTTAGTGTAAGGTACTCGGGTACAATATTTAATTTACCGTAAATTCCGGACTATAAGCCGCACCTTTTTTCCCGTTTTTTGGCCTTTTTTGGCCCCTGCGGCTTATATAACGGTGCGGCTTATCTATGGATTTTTTCCAAAAAAAAAAAAAAAAAAAAAAAAAAAAAAATCTCTTTTTTAGCACTCTTTCTAACTATAAATCCTATATAACTATAATAAGTTTTAATTTCCTCTCTTGCCCTCTTTTCACCACACTGTATGACACTGTATGACACTGTGTGCACTGTAAAAAACAACACAGGTGGTGTTGTGTTATGTTGTTTTGTTGAAATGTTAATAAATGGGAGCTTCCTCTACAATCCCCTCTGTGCATGAACCCTTACATATGGTAATTAAACATAAAAACACACAAAAAAAAAAAAAAAATACCATTAAAACACCCGCGGCTTATAGTCCGGTGCGGCTTATATAAGAAAAAAATAGTCAACTTTGAAGGTGCGGCTTATACACCGGTGCGGCTTATAGTCCGGAATTTACGGTACATTATATAATATTAAATCTCTAATTAAAAAAAAAAATCAATTGATGGTGTATCACAAATGGTTGCATCTTGAATGGAATCATTTTTTATAAAATAGGCTAAATCAGAGAGACAGGCAGATACTCCACAACCAGCGTTGTATCATTACAAAATCAGTATATATCCGAAAATGGAATTGAAAATCGCGGAGTGTTCCTTTAATGCATTGTCATCTTTGTATATCTCGTCCATCCCAACAGGAGGAACCTGCCCCACCCCTCTGGAGCTTTGTGAAGGTCAGTCCTGTCCAGCAGACATGCAGTGTGTTCGCTCTGGTCCTACAGCACCATCTGTTTGCCAGTGTCAGCCTGACAGGCTGGACGAGTGTGCAGGTATGCAGGTCGACGTCCTTCTAGATGCATGCAGCAGAGGCCACTCGTGTAAATAAGCAGATTTGGGCAGATTAGTATAACGACTTTGCAATGCTTTTATTGTTTTCTCTGTCTATTTTATATAAATAATAATAAGACTTTAAAAGGAATAAGCAGTGGTGGAAATGGCCAAGTTTTACGGTGGGAACCCTACTTAGGCAGGGTGGGGGCCCCGGGACGCGGTCCAGACCCCCCCACACGCCCCCCCCCACCCCCTTCCCCTCGGTAGGCATAGGGTACTATTTCTGTACCCATTGATTATTTTTTCTTATTAATTTTACTCATTACCATTAGAGCTACATAAGATATCTTACAAAAGTTACTTAAAGAGCGTGGTACAGGTAAAAAAAAAAAAAAAAAAAAAAACAGTTAAAGGAACACTCCGCCCATTTTCAACCAGCTTTGTATCATTAGAACATCAGTAGTATATCAGAAAACTGTAAACTGTTTTGAAGTCTGTCATTTAATTTAACAGTTATTGAGTGTTAAAGTGTGGACCAGTGACATCACTGGTCCACACTAACTCAAATTAATAACTCATTAACTCAAATCAACTCTCAATAACTGTCAAACTATTCATCATTCATCTAGTTTGACAGTTATTGAGAGTTGATTTGAGTTAATGAGTTATTAATTTGAGTTAGTGTGGACCAGTGATGTCACTGGTCCACACTTTAACACTCAATAACTGTCAAATTAAATGACAGACTTCAAAACCATTTACAGTTTTCTGATATACTACTGATGTTCTAATGATACAAAGCTGGTTGAAAATGGGCGGAGTGTTCCTTTAACCTCTTAAGCATCCTGCCAAATTTGCAAAAAACGCCTATGCAATGCATACCCAAAGTAAATTGAAAGCTACTCTTGAACCATTTGTAGCTGATGCATAGTTTTGGCCTCTTTTGAAAGGAAACACCTCAGAATTTCTTCCACAACAGTCAGAATTACTCCAACTGCTACTGTCATAGAGTTACAGAGGTTTGACCACACTGAAATAAACATTTTTTTAGTGTTCGTCTGAATTATTTTGCAAACAGATGCCTGCAGATGACTGTAGCTGGCGGTTATTAGCTGGAAAACACAATGGGGCCATAGCCTGAAGTCTTTCCTAGTTCAGGTCCAAATTTGATAACAATAACACAGAAAATGAGTGTTTTACACATGTTTTTCTAATGATATTTTTAGGCGAATTTCAAAAAAGGACATTTGGAGACTCCAAAAGGACACTTGGTATCCACAGTCACATTCCTATGATAAAAACGCTATAACTCTTGAACGCTTCAACGTACAGTCATAATCTTGGGCTCTAATGAAAGGTTACACATAGAGTAACTGAATCATAAACATATTATGCTGCATTTTCCCCTTTGTGAAACTAAAGTTTGTGCATACAACGGAGTCAGTACAAGTGCTATGGTAGAAAAGCCGTTTTTATTCAGACTAGGGTTGTCAAAAGTATCAACATTGAAGATTTGAAACAGATACTAAGATGTCATAAGAGACATTGTGAAATCATCAATATTGTCAGGCATGGTGACATCATCAGTGATGTCATAATAGGGATTGTGACATCAGTGATGTCATAAATCATGTTATGACATCTTATGTTTTGAACTATTGTCTGTAAAATAGAGTTTGTGAAAAAAAGCTGGAAGAGCTGCAGGGCTGTGCGTACGTAGCTGTATTTATGAGCCGGGGTCCTGGTGGATTGGCCGGTCTGAAAGTTGGCTGTGGCGGTGTTATGTCTGGATCATTGACCTCATTCCACAGGTCAGACCGATCGTCTGCTGCCAGCAAAACCTCTCTGGGAATGGACAGGGAGCTCCTCCTCACTGTCCGGCTCGTCCTCACTGTCCGGCTCCTCCAATCTTGGCTGCTTGACAGGCTCCCACTCAGTGGCGTGCCGTCCATTAGGCGAACTAGGCAAATGCTAGGGGCGCTTGAGCCATTAGGGGCGCCAGAGAGGGTAAAATTATTATTATTATTTTTTTTTTTTACAAATACTTTTTCATGATAATAGGCCTACTATTATTTTACAATAGTAGACAAAAAATAAGCAGAACAATGTCTTAAGTCTTTAAATAATAGTGAAATCATTTTTCTAATTCTGGCTTTCTGGCTGCCTGGGCTGCAGCACTTTCACCATGGTCCCTAATCCATACCACCCCACCCACTGCGCGCCCGCGCCGCGCCCCCTTCTACCTGCTCGGAGCTTTTTCCCAGAGTGGGGGAAGGGAGCTGGAAGGTGGGTGCTGAGGGTGCTGCAGCACCCCCTGGTGGCAAGAAATGGGATTTTCGAAATTGTTGGATTTGGCTGTCTTGTGTTTATACCACCAACAAGATGCATTAAAAAACAGTTTGTGCTTCCCAGCTCTAATCTTATTTCATACGCTCTCTCTTCAAAAGTGTTTGATTTTCATCATAATCTGGTTTTCCATAATAATAATAATAATAACAAGTTCAGTGTTTATGCCTGTGTTGCTGTCTGTTGTAGTGTAAAACAAAAGGGAGAGCAGGTGCTTACATGAAAGTGAGTGAGAAAAGGAGAAGATACTGAATAATGACATGACAACAGTATAATCCTAATGTTAATTTAAAATTAAATATTCTTCTAAATATGGATGAAAGTCCAAAAAACGTAAAATTTTCTTCGGCGCTGCCCTCGCGGACCTAAAAGTACTTCCGGCGCCACTGGGCAAGGGCGATTCTGAGCCTGCACTGCAGTGGTGGATTACCTGCGATATAATTTTTATTATATTTTCTTTGGGGGAGGGGGGAGGGGGGGGGGCACCAGCTAAAATCTTGCCTAGGGCACCAACTTGGTCAGGCATGCCACTGCTCCCACTCCTCATCTTCATCTTCAACAGATGATTGCCTGTTATATGAAAATAAACATCACTTAGTCATTTACAGAACTCGAGAAAACGTTTTTTTTTTTTTTTTACAGCACACCCTAACATATCAGCTGATCACACAATAACACACACACCCCTTTCCGCTAATGCTCATTTAGTACTGCTAATTGTGAAAGCTAAACTAAACAGTTTTAGTAGGCTGTAGGTCAGAGCCCAAATAGTAACCTGTTGACACACACACACACACACACACACACACACACACACACACACCCCTAATGCTCATTTAGTACTGCTTGTGAAAGCTAAACTAAACACGTAGTTTTAGTAGGCTGTAGGTCAGAGCCCAAATAGTGACCTGTTGATTGTAATAAACGCACAAATTGCAAGTCAAGATTCACGTCATCTATGTCCCGTCCGGCTGGACGTTAGTATATTTATATAGAAACACGTAATATAATAAAATACTCACGTGTCCAGTGTAATGTCCTCTCCTTCGCCCTCGCCCAATCTACAAATTGGTCGCTTTCGTTTTCCTCCTCGCAGTCTCTCATGCTTTGAGAACAAGTTCCAGTGGGTCTCCAGTTGTAAAAGTTGTTTTTGACATTATCCCAACTCCACCAAACTCACACCAAACCATAAAACGAGAGAGAACAGTCGAGAAGCAAGCTACAAGCTGGTTTACGCACGGTTACGCACCGACCATCTAATTAGTGCACACGTGTGGAAATATCAGCATGACTTTACGCAGGTCTTACGCAGCGAGATACAGAGCTTCATGTTGAAGTGACTCCTTCAGCAAGCACATGGCTTTTTCAGAATTTTAGTGGCTACTCGAACTGTCAATCATTTTCAGCGTCAATTGTGATTGGACCAGTCTTTGAGAGGCGGGACCAGTTGACGTCACGTTTTCAAAACTGAAGCTAGTTGGCTGTTTGAGCTTATATCCCGGGATTGGAAGCACATAATAGGCCAAACATGGTGTCAATCAAACGACGACAAGCTTACCTTTCAAACGGTATGCTGCTTCACTATATACTAAGACAATGGGCGCCAGCAGAGGGCAGGGATGCTTACTCAAGATTCTTATGAAAATACAAAAAACAAAATTAAAACATGCCCCCAGGGCAGAAATATGGAGAAAAGGGTGGCATTATAATGCACATCTGTGCAGATAACACCTGTGACGACACTTGGGCTACTGTACTTACTGTAATAATAATAATATACAGTCAATGTGTACAGCAGAAAACTTTCCAAAACACCAGACGTACGATAATTATCGTATTTGTACGATAATCTTTTTTTTCACTCAAATTTGTATTCGTTTTTCACATATGTATGAACAAAACAATATACAGTAGCAGCATCACATCGGCATCAAGACAAAAACAAACAAAAACAAACCTACAAACAAAAAACCAACTAACACATATAACCAAAAATAAAATCACAATAAGATTTCTTAATATTTCTTACATTAATTCGGTTATTTTAATTAGGTATTCATTTGGTCGGTGTCCTGACTCGTGAGGTCTCTAGACCATATTTCAAGCAGAAGGCCATTCGTGCATAATCTAATCCGATCACCCCCTGACGTCAGTCAAGTTCTAGTATGACGTGGTCAGTCAAAGTCTTAGTATGACGTCTGTAATGACGTCAGATATGACGTCAGTTAATTCTCATATATATAGCAAGGGTTCTACGTCACCTCTCTCTCTCTGGCCGATCATAGCAGCAGCTAGCTTCACGGCAGTCCATCTCCCCTGAAGCCGTCCTCCGAAGCGTTGTTTTGCGTTGTTTTGCACCATATCTGCAGACCGAATCAGCACCCCCAAGCCTTCTCTACCCGTGGATATTCCCCGCAGATCTCTCAACGTTCCCCACTCCACTCCTGGTATGTCGAGTTCCGAGCCAGAGCAGTCCATGGACAGCGACGACAGCTTAGACATCGGTACCCTGTTCCGGATCGGCTACGGAGCGTACTTGCCTTCCGAGGCGTCTGACGAAGACGTTGGCGAAGCGGCCGGACCTCAGGCTGCCAACGCGGCCACGATGAGGAGGCCCGGCGCGCGTTCCCGTGGCACGGGGCGCGCCACTGCGACGGCCCGTGGGAGGAGAGCAGAAGACGAAGGGCCGCGCCGTGGACGCCCAAGAACGCGTGCGAGCGTGCCGGAGGGAGAGGCCGCTCGGCGCGGACGTGCGAGAGGCCGCGGACGAAGATCAGTAGAGGCAGCTGCCCCGAGAGCTGGGAGCCGCCGGGGAAATGCAGGCCGCGGGGCCGCCGCGAGACGCCACGTCCTTCCTGGTCGCACTGACCTCCAGGCCGCCGCCCCGGAAGCGGAAACGGCCCCATTCGTAGCTCCGCCGAGCCGACAGGGGTCGTCAAGAGCCATTCTGCTGTCCCTGCTAGATGCTAGCAGATCAGTAGAGGCTCGTCTGATGGCCCTGGAAACCCCCCCCCCCTCATTCCCCCCACGTTCGCCGCAGCCCAGCTGGCGCAGCAGCCGATCCTGCCCCCGCCCATGCAGCAAGCCGACGTGCCCCCCACCACCACCCAACCCGCCCAGATGAACACCCTGGCGTCCGTCACGCCCGCCATCCCATTTGGTATGCCTTTTGTTTCTCCCTGTGCCGATGTTTCTCCCAGGCTGAGGTCCAAGATTTTAAAGGGCAGAGACATTAATTTAGTTAGCATACTCCTGCCATCCCCCGAGTGTAAAAGGAAGGTTACGGGTGACCCAGACGCCCCTGTCTATTTAAAGTCGTCCGACCCCCGCCTGCCCAAAGACCTTTCCATAGGTGACTTCCTGAACACGTTCGGCGTCTACCGCGACGTGATTTGCGAAGTGTACCCAGAGCGCCGCCATGAGCTAGACAAATATCTAGCGCTAATAGGGGACCTCCACACCAACCACGGTAAACTATTCTACCAATACCATAAAGCATTTTCCGCTAAAGCCGCCCTGATGATCACTCAGGCTAATACGCGGCTTAACTGGTCCATCATGGACATGCAGATCTTCACGTCGTTGGTTAGCGGACGGCCGGCGAACACCTGCTACTCGTGCGGTGAACCGGGGCACTCTGCCCAAACCAACCATCTTAGCTCGTCTAAACCGGCTGCACAATGGTATCAGGTAGATAACTTTATCGTTGGAGACGGACGTAAGTGGCACTCTGGAAGGAGAGGAGAGGTGTTTTAGCTCCAGACTGAGGGGAGGAGTTTTAGCTGCAGAGTGGAGGTGCAGCTGCAGCGAGCGGCCTCTCGATGGACGAACAGACCGGGACAGACGCTGGGTATACGGAGGTAATGATCCACATTAATTGTTTGAGTATTAAAATCGTCACAGGTGTTATTGCTAGATTTGCGGGTTTTTATGTGCGCGTGTGGGGAAAAAACAAAAAACAAAAGAGAATCCTAAAGGTCCTTACACATCAAGAGCGATGCGAATATACGGCACAAAATTGCGATGCGAGTTTTGACCCACCTGTCAATCACAGCCACAGATGTGTACACGTCGGAAGCGAATTTCTGAAAAATCGACCGTGGTTCGAAAAAATAAACACCGCAATAACGCTGGGCGAAACTTCGCCGTTGGTATGCACGGTTGCATTGACTGATATAGGTTCGGAAAATATTATTGACGTGCGAATTAATCGCACGAAAAAAACGTGCTCGGTGTGTAAGGACCTTAATTGCTACATAAAAGTCCCACATATTAATGCAAAGTGGTGTCTAACCTACAGCATGCTCTTTAAAGGAGAATTCCAGTTTTTTACAACCTGGACTTTATACTGCATTCATAACAACTCGGACCATTGGAAAAAATGGGTTCCGACATGTAAAAAGTGAATTGAATGGTCGTCCAGGTCAGAATGACAGATCGGAAATTTGTGTATGATTCAGAGCTCCGCTTTGTCTGAGTTGAATGGTTTTTTATTTTTTTTATTTTTTTAAGTTGTACATTACAGAGACAGGTAAGCCTATACAGAACAATTCTGACAGTCACTAGATGTATTTGCACCTGCCTGTTGATTCCCACAGGCCCAAGTATGTTCACAATCACATACCCCCCCCCACTAAATATAATACAAACAGACTAACATATGACAGGAAAAATAAATATATAGACCTACATACATACATACATACATACATGCATACATACATACGTAGGCTACATACATACATAGGCTACATACTGTACATGCACACATACATATAGTACACAAAAAGGAAAGAAAGAAGAGAAAAAAAAAACATTGATAAAAATTGCCGTCGACCTCCCCCTATCCAATCAGAGAAATGTTGACAATTTCTGGGAAACGGAAAGGCAGGTCGCGATGCCTTCAAAAATCTCAGGGCTTAAAATTCTATTTGCAAAATGGGGGGAATTCCCCCCTTATGTTCTTCAGATAGGGGGGATTTATAGATTTTGGGGGGGATCTGTCAGACTTTGGGGGGGGCGTTTTTCAGCCGATACTATAACCGACAAATATCTGCTTCTCATGTCCGATAAGCGATAATTTCACATTTTTGTATTTAAAAAAGGAATTTCTTAACCTGTAGTTTATGCACACCTGAGTCTAAATTACTATGGCTTTTGTCATTGTGTTTTATCTGCAGACTAGGAGCCATAGGCTTTTGGTTCTATCAAAGCCTTTATTTTTTGTATTGAGTGATACACTTTAATAAAACACTCATCATATTATTTCAGAAGTTCTTTGTTTTGTGTTCAGTTAGATTTGGTTAGGTCAGAGCAGAGCTCTGGAATATTAGTTGAATCATCCATCTTTCCTCACTACATCTGCCTTTCTTACTGTCATTTTACTGGCAAAGCTGTAACAAATTTGGCTTTGGGGAGTTCTACTGTATTTAAGTGAATGGGCAGGCATGGGAAGTCTGTCCCACTATAAATCATTAGGCTATCTGTCTGTGTGTTTCCACCTGATTAAAGAAAATGCATTATGTGATGTTGACTGATGTTTTATGTATTACATAAAATCACACGTTTTCTTTAATCAGGTGGAAGCGTTTTTCAATCAAAGGTGAAACAACACAGATATTATGGTTTATAGAGGGACTTACCCCCCACGCAATTTAACGATAGCTCCGGTTAGCCACTGTAATGTTAGCCGGCTGTTCTAGAGCCACCGACCGACACAAAACCCGGACGTTTGATTTCTGGTACGTATTAGGTGCTTTGAAAGCCCGATATTTGGTCACAACAAATATGCTGCTTGCCGAGCGGGGAGAATACACCTCTGTCTGAGAAAACGTGTGTTCCGCTCTGTCGGCTTAACATTGTAGACATTTTGGTGCGCAAACAATTGCGGGACTTCTCCCGCATTATGAATTGGCAAAAATATGCCCGATTCTCGCAATCCCGCGCCGAATTTTAAGCCCTGAAACTATATGTATTTTTTCACCCCGAATCCAGCGCCGCCATCCGTGAGTCTCTATGAGTTACGGTTGCGGAGATACATCCGCCGTGCCTGCAGGACTACAGGAGACCGATAGAGTCCAGATTACTGACCAAACACTCTATTTCAGTGATTGATGTCAGAGCCATTTAACACTTATTTTAACACAAAAACATCACTGAATGCAGCTTTAAGCAGAGGCTTTACTCTAGCAGTCTTTAGAGTAGGGGGGACAAGACCTGAGGACAGTGCTCTGGGGGTGTGAGAGAAAGAATAAGCAGCAGAGAGTGCTGCTGTCTTCAGGTATGATCGGGCCAGAAAGTGGAGGGATTGAGATAGAACATGGGCTGAGATGGTCTCAGTTTTCCTAACAGCTCAGTCCTCCAGCAATAGTAAAAGGATTACTGGTGCAAATTGGGTAATATTTAATTGTATGCCTGCGTGTCTCTGTGTGTTGGATGTGTACTGTAGGCCAGACCTCTCTGAGTTTCTCAGAAAACAGTTACATCAAGTACAGAGTGACAGAGAGTGCCCAGAGCGGAGAGCTGAAGCTCAGCCTGAGGATCAGAACACTTCAGAGAAGAGGAGTCATCATGTTCACACGCGTTAACCCCTGCACCATGCTCAAGGTACACATGCTGCATACACTACCCTACCATCCACATGCTGCACTTTACTGTAGCACAAAGATAGATGTGTATTTTCTTCTTCCTCAGATTGAGGGGGGTCGACTGTGGTTCCAGCTGGACTGTGACAACACCCTTGGTATTATGGGTATCTCTGGCAGACCGATAAACGACGGCCTCTGGCACACTGTTTCCTTGGAGCTGACTCGCAACTATACCCTCCTGTCTTTGGATGACAGCTATGTGGAGCGTCGCAGAGCAGCCAGAGCACCTGTCCACCTTTGGCCTCTGGCCCCTGACTCATCCTTCTTCTTTGGGGCCCGGGTGAGGCCACCAGGCGGGCCCGGTGACAGGCCGAGCCAGGGGCCGGGGAGGAGCCCAGGTCTAGGCCCGGGGGATGGCAGTGTGAGGGCCCCCCTGCGGGCACAGAATGGCTTCCAAGGCTGCCTGGGCTCGCTGATGCTAAACGGTAACGAGCTGCCCCTCCAGAATAAGAGGAGTGGTTTGGCCGAGATAGCCGGGCTGAGTGAGGTCAAGCTGGGCTGTGTGCTCTATCCAGATCCATGTGTCAGTCAGCCCTGCCTCAACGGAGCCAGCTGCAGCAGCCTGCCTTCCGGAGGTGTGTCACCCTGTGGATTTCTGTTGTTGTATGAGTGTGCTGTCATGTTGAACATTTCAATCAATTCAGTCAAAAGTTTCCAGGATTTACTTGAATTTGTCTATTATGTAGTGGTGTAACAATACACATATTCGTATCGAACCGTTTAGGTACGAGGCTTTACAGTAGGTTCAATACGCATTGCAAACCCAACTAATCTTTCACTGCTGAACAGTGCAAGTCGTCTACAAGGATATCATGGTAAGCTAAAAAGACGAAAGGTGGGAAAAACATTGTCGAGAATTGAACTACAAATTGAAACCTGACTGAATTTAAACACTGTACAAAATGGCCTCAATGTAGCTTTAATTGTTATGAAATCCTGGCTCATAAATATTAACTTAACTTTAACTGTGGGACCGCCAACTGCTGCTCCATAGCCTCAACAATCTCCTCACTGGCAGAACTACTGTACAGTGATACCTGGATACTCTCCTCTGCAAGCTTTGGCTTCACATCCTTCTCTTTATACTTCTCTTCTGAGACTCTGAATACCTCCCAAGCTCCTGCCACACACTCTTTTTTATTTCCCTCAGCATATCCCTCATCCACTGATGAGCTCTTTCTTTCTCCGTTTCCTGGATTTTATCCTGCCTCTGTCTGTCTCTGCCTCTTGACAACACACTCGGAGACAAATTAACTGTTAGCTATACACTGTTCAACCACATTACACAAAAAACATGTCAACCTCCACAACTATAGCTACCATTGAGCCAAGCTAAATGCTTTGCCAGGGTGAGCTAACATGCTAACAAACTAACCCAGCTAACAGCTGACCAAATTAGCATTGCAGCTAGCGTGAGCTACGCTTAGCTTCAAAACCAGCACAGACCCGGACAAAACACACACACACACACACACACACACACACACACACACACACACACACATATATATATATATATATATATATATATATATATATATATATATATCCTGGACGAGCCCCACAATTGTTACAAAACAGCCTCACCGTAGCTGTCAATTGTTATGAAATCCTGGCTCGTCATTATGAATGTCTAATAATTGTTATGCACTACCGGCCTAGCATACAATTCTCTCCCTGTACTTGAATAGTAAGGCTCACACGCTTATGTGTTTGCAAATTAACTATTTTGTCTAAGGTAAAACTCAGGCAGGATCTAGCATAACCCCAGACACCTTGGCACGGTGGACTGGCGTCGGCAACTCTGCGGCTCGGTTCCTGGGTTGGACCAGCCCAGACTTCACTGTGTTGGCTGTACAGTTCATAAGGGTTTGGGGATCTGTTCCCCAAACGATGATGATGATCAGAATCAGAATCAGAATCAGAATCACTTTTATTGCCACAGTATGCAAGTTACATACGAGGAATTTGTCTTAGTGTCTGTATGCAGCGTAGAGCGTTACATCAATATACAGGGATAAGAAGTAGGAAGATAACTAACGGCAATCGCAAGGTTGCAAGTGCAATCAAATCAAATCAAATCGAGTCAATATATACAATATGTACATGAGTGGTGAAATGTTCTGTGGATGATAAATATGAATTTACGTTGGATTTACATGAGATTTACAGACTGAGTTAAATATACATTAAATAGGCAGTGGATTTACATGAATTTACAGTCAGAGTTAGATAAGAGTTTACATTGAATGTACATTAAATTTACAGGCTAAGTTAAATAGGCATTAATGTGCAGGGAATTTAAATCAATTTTCCAGTCCCAGATAGACAGGCATTAAATTAGATACAGTATGAGTTCCAGTTTTATGGGGGGGGGGGGGTTCAGTTGGGTTTAGGAGGAGGTGAGTTTGTGTGTGGGGGGGGGTTGTTGGTGAGGCCCTTGGCGGAAGGGGTTTCCGGGCCTTGTTGGTGAGGCTGATGGCGGTTGGGAAGAAGCTGGTCTTGTGGCGGGTGGTTCTGGTCTTGGCAGACCTCAGTCTCTTGCCGTGGGGGAGTGTCTTAAAGAGTTTGTGGCCAGGGTGGGAGGGGTCAGCCATGATTTTGCGAGACCGCTTCAGTGTCCTGGCTGCGTGCAGGTCCTGGAGGGATGGCAGGTTGCATCCGATTATCCTCTCAGCGCAGCGGATGATGTGCTGAAGTCTGTTGATGTCTTTTTGAGTGGCAGCAGCATACCAGACGGTGATGGAGGAGGTGAGGATAGACTCAACGATGGAGGAGTAGAAGTGCACCATCGTGGCCTTTGGCACTTTGAATTTCTTCAGCTGCCGCACAAAGTACATCCTCTGCTGTGCCTTCTTGTGAGAGCTCTGATGTTCAGCTCCCATTTTAGGTCCTGGCTGATGATGGTCCCCAGGAAGCGGAAGGACTCCACAGTGTTGACTGGGGAGTCACCCAGGGTGATGGGGGAAGGTGGAGCTTTGTGCTTCCTGTAATCCACAATCATCTCCATTGTTTGTTGAGCATTTAACACCAGGTTGTTTTGACTGCACCAAGTCACCAGATGGTCAACTTCCTGTCTGTATTCCGCATCATAGGGCTCATGATGAGCCCTATGAGGGTGGTATCATCTGCGAACTTCAGGAGCTTGACAGACTGGTGACTGGAGGTGCAGCTGTTGGTGTACAGACCGAAGAAGTAGGGAGAGAGGACACCGCCCTGGGCAGCACCGGTGCTGATAGACCGAAAGTCAGTGATGTGCTTACCCAGTCTCACGTGCTGCTTCCTGTCAGTCAGGAAGTCTGAGGTCCATCTGCAGATGGGGTCGGGCACGCCCAGCTGGGAGAGTTTCTCCTGTAGCAGGGCTGGGAGGATCGTGTCAAATGCCGAGCTGATGCTATTAAGCAACTTCTGCTGGCAAGATCCTTCACACGTTTAATAGTCATATAAAGGGGTGAAAACAGGAGTGAACAGATAGTAGTCCCAGTGTTTATCCAGAAGATGACTCAGGATTCTGCCAGGAGAGGGGATTTCAGACTTCACCAACACAAAGTCCACTGTGAGTTAGGCCGCCAGGATACAGCAAAGTAGGGGGGGGGGGGGCGAAGGCTCTGGCCATGTCTGCTGGTCTGCCTCCCCTGGTGGAGAAACAAGCTCATGGGAAGGGAGGCACACAGAGCTAAGTGGAGGGTCTGCCTTCATATGATTAGTTGTGGTTAGTGTGTGTGTCTGCTGATGCACCTAATCACAGGCGTGTGATTAGGCAGTGTGTGTGGGGGGTTTGTGGGGGCTTGGCTTGGTAAGCCCTCAT
This sequence comes from Poromitra crassiceps, assembly GCF_964638095.1. Lineage (NCBI taxonomy): Eukaryota > Metazoa > Chordata > Actinopteri > Beryciformes > Melamphaidae > Poromitra > Poromitra crassiceps. The sequence goes on along the minus strand of NC_139623.1, from coordinate 130,933,926 downwards.
TCTGCTGCCAATGCAACCACCCAAAAGAAACCCTGGGCAGGGCAAAGAAAACCTCATCCATCAGCAGCACTGTGCCAAGCTGACTGAGAGGGCTGCAATCATTACACTCAATGCTAAGTTGTCCAAAACAAAAACAACACACTGGCATTATAGCTCACCTTAAAATATCAGTCTGAAGCTAATAGTGATGCTAACACCACTTCTACTAATGACAATCATTTTAGCTCTTACATCTGTCAATGCCACAGCTGAATTAGTTTAATTCCCTTGATTGCCAACATAACAAGCAACAAACACTAAAGCCCCACTAAAACGCACAGGGAGCGTCAGACGCTAGGCGTTTGGAAGCCCACCCATTGTTTTAAACGGCCGAACACGCACCAAGAGCATTCTGACGCACGTCAAACTGCCATGATGCCCGTATACTCCGAACCCGTTTCGATTTTGGAGCATCAAACGAGGTTCCAGCAGCGACCAAAGCGCTCTGAGCACCCCCCCCCCCCCCTCTCTGCCCACTTCCATCCCCGTCTGTCTCGCTGCTCCTCAAACACATCTCACGGCAGTTTACATACAGCAAGCATGTCAATACGCTACAGTGTAGCGACAGTGTAGCGTATTGACATTCTCGCTAGTGTAGCGGCTACACTATAGCGAGAATAATGTTCTAACCCATCGGCTAGCAAAATATAGCCTATCCCTGGATGTCATGATGAGATTAGATTGGTGAAAGTTTGGACAGAATGATTGCATAATTTTTTCGCGCAGTGCAGCTTTATTCTCCTCCGCCTCTGCACGGCAGACAGGTAGGATGATCCACAACAGCCTCTGAATGACAGGGGCACAAAACGACGGTATAGAACAACTTTTTTTTCATCGGTTCGCCTGCCTACATTATAAATTAGTGGCCTTTCACCCCAAAAACTGATGGTTCTGTCATTCTGTGGTGTATATTTCAGATCTGACGCTTGCAGTGTGCTATTAATTAATACACAGGACAAGATGTTACTATCCCTTGTGCCAAAATCCGAGGAAAAACACATTTAGGACCCCAATCCAGAATAAAACAAGCTAACAGGCTAACAAACTAATACACAAGACACAAATCACCAGTTACCTACCCTAGCCAACAGCAGTATGAAGCATGTCATTGGGGTTTTCAAGTGGGCACCTTCCTTCACCAATGTTTCGTTAAGTTAGGCCCACGACACCTCAAGAAGGCTTAACGGTGTAATCCAGCGTCCTGGAAACACCCCCCTCCATGCTACCACCGCACAACTGCATATTACCTCACTATCTAAGCCTAGCTATCCAGGTCGGTTCGGTATGACATTCCTAACTACACCACCACTGTCAATGATTCAGCCCTGTTGATGCGGACCGTCAATCATAACCAACAACAAACAATCAATCTGTGCTATATCAGAATCAGAATCAGAAATTTGAATCATGATGATGATGTGATTAGCTAGCATCTCCCCGCTAGCGACTATAGTAGCTCCAAATAGCATCTACTAACAGTGTCATCAGCTCTGTGTCTTTTCCGAGGCGTAGGTGTCCAAAGTCCCACGTATGTTCCAAACAATCCTTTGTGTCAGCCAGCCGACTGCTTTTGTATCAGTCCATTTTCTCTATCTCATTTCCCCGGGAGCCAATAATTACCCTTCACCCCGGATGTGAAAAGTCAGTCTCTCCCTAGAGCTCCATCTAGCACTAAACCTGCCATCAATAACTCAATAATACATGTCATACCATTACTAAAATGCTATCAGTGAAGCTTGATAAGTAGGAAAAGATGATATTGTAAATATTATGGAAGGCCTCTCAGACTCATGAGTTTGACCTCAAGATGTATCATAACAACTGTGAAAATAATAAAATAAATTAGTCAAATAAATAAAAATAAATTACACATTTTAAAAGCAAGGACATTTCTCTGGGATTTCACTTTTTTGCTGTAAGATAAGATAAGATAAGATAATCCTTTATTCGTCCCACAAGGTGAAATTTCAGTGCTACAGCAGCAAGTGGACAGGGTTAAAAAAAGAGACAGCAACATAATAGCACGTAGGCTATGCTCAACAATAGTAAAAACTGAATATAGCAAATTACACAACTAAGAATTGCATTAAAAGCACAAAATTACATTAAAGTGCTAGATAAAAGTGCATTTAGCAGCCATTTTAGCAGCAATTTAAAAACCATTGTTCACTCAAGAGTGTACAGAATTAAAAAGTCTGACAGCCGCTGGGAGGAAAGAACTCCGAAAACGCTCCCTCACACACTTTGGATGAACTAGTCTGTTGGTGGTGAGGGAGCTCTCCAGGGCTGTCACAGTGTCGTGCAGAGGATGGGAGTTGTTCTCCATCAGAGAGGCCAGCTTTGCTCTCATCCGCTGCACACCCACCACCTCCACTGTATCGAAAACGTACAGAACTGTGATGCCACTGTATCATCGAACAGAACAGAACTGTGAATTTTGTGAATTGTTACACCCGTACTATTATGTGTTAAGCGTCTTTGATGAAGCATCCACATATTGATTGTTATTTTCAAAGACACATGATTTTGACTCGTATGTGTATGACATGTATGTGCAGTAGTGGCCATGTACAATGTATTCTGCTGGTTTGTAAACCTTGATGTCATTACTCACATATCACATATTAGACAATTTGTTATTAATTCTCACATGTTTAATCTCTCCCCAACAGGCTTTGTGTGCAGCTGCAGTGCAGGCTTCACTGGAGGGCGCTGTGACATTGAGCTGACGTCCTGCATGCCAAACCCATGTCAGAATGGTGGGCACTGTAAGCCGGTGGGCAGCGCCTTTCTCTGCGGGTGCCCCAGAGGACTCACAGGACTTGTGTAAGATACCATAGCCTGCAATCACACATCCACCGTTAAGCCTTAATCACTGATTGGACGGAAAGTGTTGATGACAATTAGTATGAATTAGTATAGTGATGAATTAGAAATGTAATCACATTCCGTGCCAAGCGGTTACACTCTATCACATTAACTCATTGAGTGCCAATGACGACAATCGTCGTCAATTCAAATAGTAACGTTGAGTGCCAATGACGACGATTGTCGTCAATTGCGTTTTTTGATGGTGGGACGTGGATCAAAGCCTGATGCATCTCCTGTGAAAGTATGGGGGATGTCGAATGTGTAGAAGCTATTTTACGGACCCATTAGGTGGCGACAGTGCTCTCCAGATTAGAGAAAGGTCAGGAAAACAGCAGGAAAAAGCCGTGATGAAAGAGAAACCGATGCATGCTGCAGCCAGAGCCATATAGATTGCTCTGGCTGGAGCTAACGTTAGCTGCGAACAGCAGTCAATCCACTCCCACAACTGAGCCCCTCTGTCTCTGCTGCATAGTTTCTCCACACGATTAGCCGCCAGAAAAGTAGCACCCGACGCCGAAGGGCCTAACCATTCTCAGCAGTCCAGTTTGGCTTTTCGGTGTCGCGCTGGGAGCCGGCGCACAAAAACGGAGCGCTCCGAAAATAGACGCTGGGTGCATGTTAGGCTGTGTGTTAGTGTGGGGATGAGTTTCTCCAAGCTCCGCCGGCATGCAGGCTGTGTGTTGGTGTGGGGGTGAGTTTCTCCCAGCTGTGGCATGCAAGCTGTGTGTTGATGGGGATGAGTTTATCCCAGCTCCATGCAGAGATTCGTCGCCTGACACACGCAGCAGAGCGAGCAGAGCCACCAGAGACACTCCCACGGAGGAGGAGTTTGGAGTTGAGGGGGGTGGGGGTGCTGCAGCTGAGGGGGGGGGGGGGGGGGGCACGCAGGGCACCACAACTACACCACGTCACTACATCAGAAAATATTAGCTTCAGAGTCAGTGAATGTGCTTGAAATGCTTCATTTCACAAAAGGATCAGAGAGGATACACGCACATCCAAAATCCAAGTTGGGCAGGTGCTGAGCTCAAAGGTGAACAATAAGTGAAAAATGAATAAAAAGCTCGCACACTGCAAGGGCTCCTAGTTTGTGTTTTTTATTTCAAACACCCAACAAAAAAGTGACGTTTCGAGCAAAGCTCTTCATCAGACTGGCAAAGGACTGTGAGACGCCATCTTAAATACATACAGGTCAGGTCATATGATACAATTAGCTCCAATGCAATCAAGCAAGATGGGTTACAGCTGTGGTTACATGGTCAGGTGAATACAATAAAGTACTGGTTGGAAACAATATGTATGAAAACAACTAGAGACCATACATAATGACAAATCTTAAAGTTGCTCTTTGAATAGATCAAATTTGGTATAAAATACCATGTATCAAATAGGTGACGTGTGACCATGTGTGATCAAGAATAAGAGTACATATGAAAATAGTAAATAGTAACATTATCAAAATGTGATAGACAAAAATAGGAATTAAAGTTAAAATTAAAGACCCTCACTAGGATGTACCAGACCCCACAGTCAGGCTGAAAGGCCGTCATCAAGGGTGGGACTAAGCTTAGAGGCGCCTCCAAGTGTCTCATGGGTGTATTACAATAAAACAAAGCCTGAGACCAACAGTTGAGAGATACCTATAGGAGTATACATAATTATGTAGATCAAGACCAACAGTTTAAATACATCAAGGAGTATTCAACAATGTATAGACCACGACACAGTTTAGAGATACCATAGACAAGTTTATATAAGGAATCAATGCCAAAGTAAAGAAAAACTTTCATAGAAAAGGGCGGATATCCATCTCCTCATTGATGCCTCATTTCACAAAAGGCTCATTATCTCAGCTTCTAATTTGAAACGTCTGTTTTTGCTGAAATCAACCTATCTTCTCCGGCTGATAACTAAAGAACGGAAAATGATATCAATAAACTTTTTTTTGCTGATGATACAATAGACTCTCATCGTTCTTTGTGCGTGTTCGGTGTTTACGTAAGGGATAATGTATATTGAGGCGGTGATTACGGGGGAAATAATGACCGACAGGTGATGATTGAGCCCGACGCGCAGCGGACGGCTTAATGATTCACCTGAAGGTCATTATTTCCCAGTAATCACCGCCTCAATATACATTATCCCGCTTAGAACATGGCCTACAACTAAATCATTCAATAATCTGACAAAAATAATTATTCAAATAGATTTTTTAATAGCGTTTTCAACGACAAAGCGGTTTCATTCGTAATCGGCACACAAGACACCACAGCTGCAACTGGTTGGCCTAATTAGTAGTGTTTGCTGACAAAAAGCTCTTATCAACTGATTAATCCAGGTGTGGCAGAGCAGCGGTCGGTTGTCGAGAAATAATGACCGGTGAATCTTGTTGATTGACCAATCAGAATCGAGTATTCAAGAGAGCCGTGTTCTAAATAGTAATATGTAAGGGATAATGTATACTGAGCCGGTGATTACTGTGGAAATAATGACCGACAGGTGAATGATTTAGCCCGACGCGCAGCGGAGGGCTTAATATTCACCTGAAGGTCATTATTTCCAGTAATCACCGGCTCAGTATACATTATCCCGCTTAGAACACGGCCTACAACTAAATCATTCAATAATCTGAAAAAAATAATTATTCAAATAGATTTTTTAATAGCGTTTTCAACACAAAGCGGTTTCATTCATAATTGGCACACAAGACACCACAGCTGCAACTGGTTGGCCTAATTAGTAGCGTCTGCGGACAAAATGCTCTTACCAACTGATTAATCCAGGTGTGGCAGAGCAGCGGTCGGTTGTCGAGAAATAATGACCGGTGAATATTGTTGATTGACCAATCAGAATCGAGTATTCGAGAGAGCCATGTTCTAACACACAATATTCTGTGGGCCTCGAGAAATCACTGAAAACGCTCTGAAACTCTGGCACTGGGAGCGTCCGTTCTCCAAAAGTGGCTGGCACTCAATGAGTTAACATTAAGAGCCATACACGCACACACACACACACAGCTTGGCTTCGGTCTCGTTAAGCTTGCGTTCTGTTGTGGCCAGCAAGTCGTCCATTTTAAACACTCGGCGCTCGGTTTTGTCTAGCCTTCTCATGTTACTATCCACTCTGGTTGTTATGGCTTCCAGTGCACTCGTAAATTTGGTCAGATTCTCCTCAATCATCTTGCCGACACTTTCGGTGACTTCTCGTGCCACGTTTGACGTGCAGCTACATTCAGGTGGGTCGCCATCTTGTTGGACCTCTGTCTTCACCTCTGTTGCTCCTCAGAGCACTGAGATTCAGCTTGTTTAGTTTTCCGCCCGTGGCCGAGCTGCTTTCTTTGCCTGACATCGTCAGGAACTATTTACGGTTCAATTAGAAGTAAAAATATCAGTCTGTGGTCAGATAAAACGATAATTATGGTCGATGGAGCGGGAGCTCAGCGCGAGTTCACCTGCATAACATGGTGTTGAGGAGACGTCTGACATTGGAGAAAGATAACCTATTTGGGATGAACCCTGTCTGGTCAGGATGAATGATGGATGACAAATGTCTATTTAGCCAGGTATTTTTTGGAGAAAACTGTTGCGCCTTTGTTTGTCCCTTGTTCTGGTTTGGCTGCAGGTGCGGTGGTCCAGAGAATATGAAGGAAAGCTGACAGAATAGACTCGCTCACTGCATAGTAATTTAAGGAAGACTCCTTAGACTGAGACTTGCGAAAATATAATTTTCTTTTATTAGCCCATAAAGTGCTCGGTGCTCATAGTGAAAATAAAAAAGCAAACGTTTCGGTCCTAGGACCTTCGTCAGTGCTGGGTATGTGGATCACTGGTCAATGGTATTTAGCCGGGTAGCCAGCGTTTTAGTGATTACCTTTCTGTCAAAACTCTGGAGCGCTATGGGTCTGTAGCTGCCTGGGTCTCCAGAATGTAAGCTCTTTATATAAAGAAATGCACTGTGAATAGAGCATTTATTTTATTTCTTCTCTCCTCCACTTTGTGACTCTTCTTCTTTGATTCGTCTATTTTCCTTTGATACCAACCATTTTCTCCACTCCTCTGCATAGAAATGTGTGTGTGTGTGTGTGTGTGTGTGTGTGTGTGTGTGTGTGTGTGTGTGTGTGTGTGTGTGTGTGTATGCGTGCGTGCGTGCGTGCGTGCGTGCGTGCGCATGCGTGCGCATGCGTGCGCATGCGTGCCTCTGCAGATGTGAAGAGGATGTCAACGAATGCGACCGGGAGGAGTGTGAGAACGAAGGAGAGTGTGTGAACACGTTTGGGGCATTCTACTGTAACTGTTCAGAAGGCTTCGACGGTCAGTTTTGTGGGATCATCCGTGACACACAGGTACCGTATGAGCAATGGTAGAAAGAGTGAACACACACAATAATCACACGCACACGTGCACACACACACACACACACACACACACACACACACACACACACACACTTCATTTCGAACTCAAGCTCTCACTCTAGTGCCATCTCGCTGCAAACCGCAGCAACTGGAAGAATATAATTTTGCTCCATTTGACCACCTACCGACAGGTGGCGTGGTAATCTTGGGACTGAGGCAGTCACCCACATTCCTTTCCAGTCTGCCCAGATCCCCAAGACGCCACTCCTCGTTCTTCCAGCCCACCTGGTAGACGTGTCATTGAAAGCTCCGTGTGCTAATAGGCCCTTCTCACGGTGGCCATTTTGTGTCGAAAAGGCAGGATAAACACAGGTGCAAGCAACACACTAATATAATAATAATATAATAAACTTTATTTATATAGCACTTTTCAAAACAAATGTTACAAAGTGCTTAACAGGCAATAAAAAACATAGGAGTACATTGATGCAGGTAAAATGATAGCAATGGTGGGCCTTCATCAAACACAGCTAAAACAATAAAAGCAGACCCAATTAAAACAAGTATACGCACGTAAAAGACTGAACCGTAAAACAAAAAACAATAAAACAATAAAATAATAAAACAATAAAACAATAAAAAATATAAATGTGCAAATTAGAGGAATGCCAGTCTATAAAAATGAGTTTTCAGCTGTTTTTTAAAAATAGACACCGATGTCGATAGACGGATGTCCATTGGAAGCACATTCCAAAGCTTTGGGGCCCGGACCGCAAAAGCCCTATCTCCTTTAGTAGCGAGATTGGCTCTGGGCACGATGAGGAGGACTTGAGTAGCGGATCTAAGATCACGGTTAGGTTGATAAAAAGATAAAAGGTCAGCTATGTAGTCTGGGGCCAGTCCAAGATGGGCTTTAAAAGTAATTAATAAAATTTTAAAATCAATTCTAAAATGTACAGGGAGCCAGTGCAGTGAAGCTAAAATGGGTGTGATATGATCTCTTTTCTTAATACCCATTAAAAGCCTAGCTGCTGCGTTCTGTACAAGTTGCAGGCGTGCCAACTGCTTCTTAGTAAGGCAAGAGTATAAAGAGTTGCAGTAGTCCAATCTTGAGAAAATAAAAGCATACATGACCTTTTCTAGGTCTTTAAAACTCATAAAAGATTTGATTTTTGAGATGATTCTCAGGTGGAAAAAGGAGGTTTGGACGACTTTCTTTATGTGAGATTCAAAGTTGAGGTTTGAGTCAAAAATAACCCCTAGGTTCCTGGCCGAGGGCGTGATGTAGCCTGCAAGGGAGCCTAATTGGTTTTTAAGTGGCTCAGTTGAGGAGTTAATGAGGGTTTCCATCTTCCATGATTGGAAGTTGGAAACCTTCATTAGTGTTTTGCTTGCACCTGTGTTTATCCTGCCTTTTCGACACAAAATGGCCCCCGTGAAAAGGGTCTATTAGATTGCGCTCTGAGGCAGAGCTAATTCCGTCTTATATTGCCCAACTAAACAAGGCGTTCGGTGGATGAGATTCTTCAGGCTTCGGGGACCCGATCCTGCATTCTCTTCACCAAGGGCGACGATCACAGCTCATCAAAAGCTAAGAGTGTCTTGCCTTATCTTGTGTTAACACATTCTGCTTAGGCTACCGCCGTGTAGCTTGCATGCTCTTACCCCGGCTGGTGTAACGATTGAGTCTGAGATATTAGCTTAGCGAATACGCTAGCTAGGTCAGCTTGCTTCACACGAGTGTGTTTGCCGCTTCTCTCAGTCCTTAACTAGATAGCTAGCTTGCATCCGTGCAAATAGCATCGACTAGTTGACCCGTCCGACAGAATGGTGGCTCCACTCTCAGGTGGTGGAACAGATTTGGGCCAGGTTCGGCCGCGCCCACTTTAATCTCTTCGCATCGCGGCGCGCGACACACTGCCCACTGTGGTTCTCGATCCAAGAGGACAGTCCCCCGCTGGGCCACGACGCGCTGGCACACGCGTGGCCCCGGGACGGGCTCTATGCGTTCCACCCGATCCCCCTGATTCGACAGGTGTTGGACAGGATGAGGGAACATCGCCTGCGGCTTATTTTGGTGGCCCCCTTTTGGCCCAAGCAGATATGGTTTGCGGACCTGATCTCCTTGGCGCAGGGACCGCCCTGGGCGTTGCCGTTGGATCTCCTATCCCAGGCGGAGGGGGAGGTACTCCACCCCTCCCCCAGCAACTAGCAGCCTGGTTCCTGAACGGGACCATTTGCTAGCCCAGGGCTTGCCCGAAAGTGTGGTGTGCACTATTCAGAGTGCTAGCGCTACTTCGACCCGCTCTCAGTACACGTACAAGTGGCGGGTCTTTTTGCGTTGGTGCACGGACAAAGGTGTGGATCCAGTGAACTGTGGTATGCGGCCCGTTCTCTGTTTCCTTCAGAGCCTTCTTGACGCGGGCCAGTCCCCGCAGTCTCTTAAGTTGTACGTAGCCGCGATTTCTGCTTGGCACATGGGAATTGAGGGTAGGCCCGTGGGGGGGGGGGGGTGTTATGACCCAGTGTGGGTTATTTCTGTGGCAGTCCACACTCGGGAAGAGACTATCCATTTATGTTGAGTTTTGACATGTGTTTTTCCTCCCTACCCCCGGTGGAGCTGTCACTCCATTCCCATGTTCTTTTACTACAGGTGCGGCTGGTGATTGGTTGGGAGGCTGATGGGACTGGTCTTAAAAGGAGCCTGGGCCGAGACCTCTTCACTCTTCTTTTCCTCCTCCCAACCAGGCTGTGTCACGACAGGAGCTGGCTTATTCCCTGTTTGTTAGCCTAGCTAATCACATTAACAATTGTATCATTACTAACTTTGTATTATAATTGTGTGCAGTCCATATAGCAGCATGTAGGGGTGAGAAGCTCTGATTTCTCCTTAGTTACCTTTTTTCCTGTGTTTTTGTTATTAGTTAAGCAGGTAAGATCAATGTTGTTTATTTGGGGGGGTTTTGTTTACAGGTAAGCTTAGAGTTTAATATAGATTTTGTTTGTTATGTTGAGTGGGCTCATCCTGATGCTCTCTGCTGCTATACTTTAATAAATCACTGTGGACTGCAAAACCTTTCGTGGCATGGTCATCCTTGGGAGAGGGGAAAGGGGGAGTCACTTTTTGTTGTGTTATGCTGGTTATCACATAGGTCGGGCATAACAGGGGGGCTCCCTCTAGTCTCGCACTTCATGAAGGGGGCGCGTAGGTTGCGCCCGCCGTCGCGGTGCGTCTTTCCCAAATGGGACTTGGTCACGGTGCTGGACGGGCTCGCGGGTCATCTGTTCGAGCCCTTGGACTGCGTTGATCTGAAGTTTCTGTCTTTGAAGACCACGCTGCTGATGGCCTTGTCGTCAGGAAAGAGGGTTGGTGACCTGATTGCCCTCTCGGTGCAGCAGTCCTGCGTTGTGTTCGCGGATGATGGGCGCAGGGTCACGTTGTGACCTAACCCTGCGTATCAACCTGAATTGTAATGCCAGCTTTAGGTCTATGGTCATAGACTTGTCAGCTTTCTGTCCCCTGCCGTTCAGTTTGGACGAGGAGTGAGGTTTGCACATGCTGTGTCCCGTAAGGGCGCTTTCGGCCTACGTGGCGAGAACGCGTTTCTTACGCACTTCAAACCAGTTGTTGGTCTGTTTCAGGCAGAGGGCCCAGGGCGGACCCCTTTCCAAGGATCGCTTATCGCACTGGATAGTGGAGGTGATTGCTTTGGCAGACTCTGCGGGTAAGGTACCCCTGGAGGGTATCAAAGTGCATAATACGCGAGGCGTTGCAACGTCTTGCGCATTATTGCGCGGTGTATCGGTGGAGGACATGTGCGCTGCAGCCTCATGGTCCTCTCATCACACGTTTGTTAGGTACTACAGTCATGACGTGTCCGGCTCGCTCTACGCGCATGCGGTACTGTCAAACGGCGAGAAAGTAGTGTCGTTGCCTCTCCAAATGCCACACGGTTGGGCATGAGCAATTCGCGGTGCTCCCCGCAGCAAGGGCAGTTGAATTTGGCACTAGAGTGAGAGCTTGAGTTCGAAACGAAGTAAAACGTTAGGGTTGTGCTACAACCCAGGTTTTACGAGTGAGAACGAGAGCTCTCACTACTCAGCCTTGCTGCGTCGATGCAACGTTGAGCAGGTGGGCTGGAAGATGGAGTGGCGTCTTGGGGATCTGGGCGGACGTGACGTTGTCACGGGGAAAGGAATCTGGGTGGCCGCCTCAGTCCCAAGATTACCATGCCACCTGTAGGTGGTTGGTTATATAAAAAAGGTAATTTTTTTAGCAAAATTATATTCTTCCAGTTGCTGCGGTGCGCAGTGAGATGGCACTAGAGTGAGAGCTCTCGTTCTCACTCGTAAAACCTGGGTTGTAACACAACCCTAACATTTTCTCTCCATGTGGCCTAGGCGGAGCCCCTCTCTTACGTTGGACCAGGAGAGCTAATCGGCGTTGGGGTCCTGGCCTTCGTCATCGTTCTCCTCCTTGTACTCTTTGTGGCCTTCAGAAAGAAAATCCACTTCAGGAAAGCCTCAGATCTGGGCCCAGGCACCCAGACTGTGATGGGCATCTCAGCTATTTCCACAGAGACCAGCTACATGCTGCACCAGACGGGCACAGGGATGCAGGGGATGGAGTTCCAGGTGCTGCGATTGTCAGGCTCACCAGGGGCCACAAGTGGCTATGGTGACGGGGGCCCTCCTCAGGTCATGGTGCATCCCACAACCCACTCCACACTACCAGGAGCACTCTACCACCAGGGGACCACTTCTAGTGAGGGGATTCAGGTATGGTACAATTGTGTGTGTGTGTGTGTGTGTGTGTGTGTGTGTGTGTGTGTGTGTGTGTGTGTGTGTGCTCGCCATGACCGTATTGTTTTTTTTACTTTATTTTTTAGATCATTTTTCAAGAAAGAATACACACAGAACAAATAACAACAACAACAAAACAAAAAACAAGAGGTCAGGAGAGGTCACAACCTATGTGGTGATGCAACTGTTCAATTAAATTCAATTCAGTTTTATTTATAGTGTAAAATCACCATGAGACTTGGTCCCGAAACACTTTACAGTTAAAGAAAACATCATAAAACAGTACAATAATACATGATGCAGTGCATGATCAGGTTGAAAAGAAGTCAAGTAAAAGCAGACAGTATGAGAGCTACAGTAAGATCAATAAGTTAAAATTAAAGGGAGGGGTGTTAAAACACAGGTAATAAATCAATCACAGAGAAATACTAGTAAAATAAAATAAAGTGCACTATCAAATAATATCATAGACTTGTGAGAATAAATATGTTTTAAGTCTGGTTTTAAAAATATCGATGGAGCCAGCCTCCCTAACTGATCGGGGAAGCTGGTTCCAGAGAATGCTCTACTTCCTGCGGATGTTTTCTTAACTTTTGGGACGGTAAGATAATTACCATCCTGTGAACGGAGGGGGCGTGTGGGAGTATGGGATGATTAGCTCAGATAAGTATGGGGGTGCAAGCTTGTGTAGCGCTTTATAGGTGAGTAGAAGCACCTTAAAGTCTGATCTGCCCTGAATGGGGAGCCAATGGAGACTGATTAAGACCGGGGTTATATGATCGAACTTCCGAGTTCTAGATAGTATTCTAGCAGCTGCGTTTTGTACAAGTTGTAATTTTGTAGTACTACAATGTAGTAGGCCAGAGAATAGGACATTGCAGTAGTCCAGTATAGATGAAACAAAGGCATATACCAAGGTTTCTGCATCTGAAGCACCTAGAAAGGGACGGATCCTTGAGATATTACGGAGATGAAAAAATGCTGTCTTAGTGATCACCTTAACTCATTGAGTGCCAATGACGTCTAAAGACGTCAATTCAAATAGTAACGTAGAGTGCCAATGACGTCTAAAGACGTCACTTGCATTTTTTGACGGTGGGACGTGGATCAAAGCCTGATGCATCTCCTGTACAAATATGGTGGATGTTGAAGGTGTACAAGCTATTTTACGGACCCATTAGGTGGCGACAGTGCTCTCCAGATTAGAGAAAGGTGAGGAAAAACACCAGAAGAAGCCCCGTGATGAAACGGAAACCGATGCTGGAGCCAGAGCCGTATAGATTGCTCTGGCTGGAGCTAACGTTAGCTGCGAACAGCAGTCAATCCGCTCCCACAACTGAGCCCCTCTGTCTCTGCTGCATAGTTTCTCCACACGATTAGCCGCCAGAAAAGCAGCACCTGACGCCGAAGGGCCAAACCATTCTCAGCAGTCCGGTTTGGCTTTTCGGTGTCGCGCTGGGAGCCGGCGCACAAAAACGGAGCGCTCCGAAAATAGACGCTGGGTGCGTGTTAGGCTGTGTGTTACTGTGGGGATGAGTTTCTCCCAGCTCCGCTGGCATGCAGGCTGTGTGTTGGTGTGGGGGTGAGTTTCTCCCAGCTCTGGCATGCAAGCTGTGTGTTGGTGTGGGGATCCCAGCTCCATGCAGAGATTCGTCGCCTGACGCAGGTAGCAGAGATTCGAGCAGAGCCACCAGAGACACAGAGCAGGAGTTTGCAGTTGAGGGGGGTGGGGCATGCAGGGCACCACACAACTACACCACGTCACTACATCAGAAAATATTAGCTTCAGAGTCAGTGATGTGCTTGAAATGCTTCATTTCACAAAAGGCTCATTATCTCAGCTTCTAATTTGAAACGTCTGTTTTTGGTGAAAACAACCTATCTTCTCCGGCTGATAACTAAAGAACGGAAAATGATATCAATAAACTTTTTTTTGCTGATGATACAATAGAGTCTCATCGTTCTTTGTGCGTGTTCGCTGTTTACATAGTAATATCACACAATATTCTGTGGGCCTCGAGAAATCACTGAAAACGCTCTGAAAGGGCTGGCACTGGGAGCATCCGTTTTCCAAAAGTGGCTGGCACTCAATGAGTTAATATGGGTTAGGGTCAAATGAAAGAGAAGAGTCAAAAGTCACACCAAGGTGTTTCACTAGTGAGCTAGGAGTAATTTTGCAGCTGTTAATGTTTAGACTAAGGTCAGAGAGGAGTGGTATTTGGGCTTTTGGACCAATGACTAGTAATTCAGTTTTATTGGCGTTCAGTCGTAGAAAATGTTGAGACATCCAATCTGTAACAGCAGCTAAACAGGATTCAAGATTTACAATTTGAGAGCGGTCATCTGGTCTAAATGGTATATAAATTTGAGTATCGTCGGCATAACAATGAAAGTTAATACCAAATCTACGGAAAATATCACCAAGAGGGAGTAAGTAGACACCAAAGAGCAGGGGACCCAGGACAGATCCCTGCGGTACACCACATTTTACTAGTGAGAATATGGATCTAACATTCTTATATGAGACACAGTGCATTCTGCCAGACGGATACGATTCTAACCAAGAGACCGCAGCACCACGGATGCCCATGTAGCTAGATAAGCGATCTAGCAGGATGTTATGATCGACTGTGTCGAAAGCTGCACTTAAATCTAGTAGGATGAGAAGAGAGGAGGAATTGGAATCTGATGCGAGAAGAAGATCATTGGTTACTTTTGTGAGAGCGGTCTCGGTGCTGTGGAGCGACCTAAAACCGGATTGGAAAGGATCAAGAAGGCTATTGTGCGAGAGGTAATCATTTAGTTGAGTGGAGACTACTTCTTCAAGGACTTTGGAAAGGAAGGGAAGGTTTGAAATTGGTCTAAAGCTATTGAGAACTTCAGAATTAAGGTTTTGTTTTTTGAGTAGCGGTTTAATTACTGCTGATTTAAAAGCAGTGGGTACAACCCCAGATAGAAGAGACTTATTGATAATATTAAGTATGGAAGTGCCTAGTACTGGGAGAAGTTCTTTAATTAGCTGTGCGGGGAGAGGGTCGAATAGACAGGTTGTAGATTTAGATGAAAATACTAGTTTGGAAAGATCATCTAAGGAGATAGTCTGAAAGTGTGAGAGCAGATTAGTCTGACCGGGCCTGGATGGGCTCTGGATCAGAGAGTTCCTGCTGACACTGGTAATACACCGGTGGTGAGTCTCATCTAGGGTTCTTGAAGCAGGGTTAGGAGAGGGGTTCACGCCCTTGTTGAGTAGCCCGTTACTGATTTCGTCTCTAATACAGGTGATTTTGCTATTAAAGGCACTGTGTGATTTTTTTGTCCACTAGATGTCGCCATTTCAAACCAAAACAAAGGGGTGTTACCCAAACAATCTCGATGCCACCCACCAGTGCAGAGCACTTCCTGGTTCCCCCGCCTCCCTCTCCCTCCCAAGCAACGGAGAAATAAACAACTATTTTGTGCATAGCCTACCTACTGCAGACGTAAGTACATAAAACGAGCACGAATGCATCTCGGCTATGTCTTTGGCTTGAGTAATGACAAATTTCACATGATAGTCATAAAACTTTAGGATATTGACAATAGTCCGCTTGGTAAGACTGTTATTTGTATCATCTGCTAACCGATCAAAATCCATGTAACCTAACCTTTTGCATAGCCTGCCCTATTGCTAAGTACGGTTAGGCAAAACGTTGTCTAAAACTTGTTTGACATAGCTAAATTAGGATGATTTCAATTCAATGTTGGGGACATCGCTAGCTAACCACAGCTGTCTGTCAACAGTGAGTAGCTTAGCCTATGTGTTTTTGTTCATCTGCTAATACCAAGACATGGCCAAAATGTATTCATAGTGCAACGCTAGTATTTTCTCATTGTTACAGTTGTTCAAACTAATTTCAAACGCTTGAATCACTGCTGTTTTTTATAGGCAGGCAAACCAAGGTGTATGCCTGATGCCCAGGCTAGCACCAGTGGGAGAGGAGGCAGGGTCGCAGAGAGGAAGGTCGGCTGTAGGACGATAGCAGATCTTGTCGACATCCTGAAGAACCGCATAGCTGATGGACTGGTCACGTGATTCTGGTGTAGCCCATATTTTAGTTTTGCAAATAAACTATTTTTTCTGATAAACGAAGTTGTGAAATCAATGTACTGAGAAACATCACATACACTGTCTATTATATAAAGTAGGCTATATATACACAGAACACAAATACTGGTAGGCTACTGTAGCTAGACACACTCAGCTTTAGGCAAATCTAATGTTACAATGGACAACAGACAATCACAATGGAGAATACTGGCCAAGAGACATGGATGAAGTCATATCAACTTTATTGGTGTACAGAAGTTTGCAGACAGCAAACATCAAAACATCAAAGATGATGGAACATGTATTATACAGGTTTGCTATAAAAGCACCATTTCTCCATGTCAAATATCATAATCGTGGCTCCACTTGTTTTCTATTGATGTGTATTGAAAAGGGGCCACTTAGAGAGAGAGTCAAAGTTCAAATAATCCGGCTGATGCTTGCCCTTTTTCAACATATCTTTTATTGAACAAAGACAGAACATCAGAAAAACATCTTCTCTGCAGACCAAGATGGAGAGCCCAGTCAAATAGGGGACTCTGCCGCTGATAGGGCGCAGCCTAGTTTTATATCTGGAGTGACGTATCATAGCATGAAATAAACATCACCATATATATATATACCATAATATGGTGAATTGTGGTCTGAAGCTAACTGTATATTATACAGTTAGCTTCAGACCACAATTTTAACATACATGGTAAAGATAGTGTCCATCCTTTTGCTTTCCTAATAAGGCAGCTCTCAGACATGTGAACTGCACTGCATGTTCCATGACGGAATAGCATGTCAAGTCAACCCGATCTCCAAAAAAATTGTAAAATAGCAACCTTTGTGGACATACGTTGGTATTTTACGATGTCGGCTAAGAAATTGTAAAATGGGAACGTATGCGTCTACAGCGGTGGGCGTGGTTTGGGCGTGTTTTACGGAGATTTTCTGTTTCTAACCCCTCCCCCTACTCTAATCCTCACCCTAACCACTCAGAACGTTACTATTTTACATTTTTCGAGCCGAAATCGTAAAATAGCAACGTTGGTCCATATCGTTGGTATTATACAATTTTCTAAGAGACTGTGTTGGTCAAGTTGTATATGTTTAGTTAAGATAGATGACTACCCTAACATCAACAATTCCTATGGAGCGTTCTCTCTGGTACTGCTCGCTTAGAATGATATGAGGAAAAGAGGGGAAAGGGCCTCATATACTGTACTGTACATGCGAGCGGACTTGCTATGCACTGCTACAAAAAACAGGAGACAGCTGTGCTAAGCTATGCCTAGGTCTGTTTACATGAGGTAAACATGTAAGGTAGGGAGAGAACATACATTGAGAAGAAATATATCAGATGAAGAGGGGAGTCTGTTAATTATGATAACTTGAGGATTAAAAGATACATCACTATCTTGACTATCGTCAGCTCTTCTGGATGACTGGAAATCAGACAAATGGAAATGTGTTTATTATTCATTTGAATCATCTATTTTGTAGCTGCTAGATATCAAGGCAGGGTTCCTCCACATTGTCATGAATTAGATACTTTTACCAAACCTTGATTTGTTTGGACGGTGTTACAGCTATTTTCTAATGTAACGTTGTTTAGTGAGACAGAATAGAAAAACAAATTGCTAACATTAGCGAAGCTAGCTTTTCTCCATGGCCTTTCTAAGTGTTTACACATTACTATACCGTTCTGCATCATAGTGACAGCAACTGGATGTAATTATAACAGAAATGGGAAGTAACATTATGTCATGCATGTCAACTTGTCACCATGTCTGTGTATAAGTTATACACGAACGACAAGCTAATCAAATCCAGCAACAGGCCACACTAGCAGTGGAAAGTCATTTGAATAGCCGTAAAAAGCAACAGTTAGCCAAGTGATTACAACATTCCCAGAACAAATTCACAATATCGATAACAACTTGTACATTTCGCTATCATGCGTAACGTTACTGAAATGGGACATGCAAAAGCTATAACGTTACTTACCATGTGTAAGTACAGGAGAACACGCCAGCTCCGAGTCACTTTGCAGGCCAGATATAGCTCCTCGTAGGGCTGTCCATCTAGTGAAAGCCAGACCGGCAAGGTTGACTCTGGTCTGAGATCTTTCTTTTCTTTCAGAGTCCCTGGAATGCCCGCATCAGGTGTCCGCCATCTTTGTCTACAAAATTCTGTTTTGGGCTGTGGGCTCGGAGGGGCTCACTAGGTCGGACTCTCCAGGGAGGGATTTCTATGTAAACAGATCACGCCCATTCGGGAGCCTGGGAGGAAGGATTGGTGGCTATCACAACACAGGGAGGGGGCGTGGCTTAGTTGTAAACACAGAAATGAATCACTGTAAGTCTTCAACATATACAAGGTAATGGTTTGGTGATATTTAATAGTGCAGAATCCTACACATAGTGCCTTTAAAAAAATCTAGGAAGTCATCATCAGCAGTAAAAGGAGAGTTAGTGTTGGAGGAGGGTTGGTGAGTAAGATTAGCGATGGTGTTTGTATGGAGCCTTTTCTACAGCCGCCCTCAGATTCCTGCAGGGAATCTGTATTCTTCGAGAAATGGCCCTCCAGTCCCACTAGGCGTAAGCAGGGCTCGGTTGACTAGTCTGGCAGTGAGGGGAGCTGAATAAGCTTGGCCACCGGCCGGGTGTAGGTACGGGTCGGGTCCCCACCTTTACGTCGGCAGACCTCACTTTGTTGTCCAGTCCCGAGGAAAGCTTGGTGACTGTCCCCATTGGCCAGAGTGCACGAGGGTGCTGGGGGTCTACGATCATCACAACCTTTCCAATGAGCAGTTCTGGCTTCTCGGTGCACCATTTCTGGCGGGCCTGAAGGAAGGTAGAACTTAATGAAGTTCCTCCAGAAATGGTCGGCTAGGAGCTGGCTATGCGTGCAGCGTCTTCTGCTCAGAAGTTCCAATTCGGGGTACACCACCTGCGGGAGAGACACGTCGGGCCGTCCAATTAGCAATGAGTTAGGGGTGATCGGGTCGGCGTCAGCGATGTCCGATGAGGTGTAGCCCAAGGGTTTAGAATTGAGGATCCCTTCCACTTTGATGAGGAGTGTCCTGAGCACCTCCTCCGTAACCAGCTGTGCCCCTAGTGTCACCTGCCAGGCCTGCTTCACTGAGCGAATTTCTTGCTCCCAGCAACCGCCGAAGTGAGGGGCATTTGGTGGATTGAATTTCCAGGTGATCTTCTGGGGGGCAAGCTGCGCTTTTAGGTCTGGTTGGAGGGCTGCAAATGCCTCTCGCAGCTCGCAGTCACTTCCTTTAAAATTGGTCCCCTGATCAAAACCGTCTCAAGGCCATGAGACAGGAGTCGGCGTCCAGGCTGGACAGCAGGTCAATATGCACGTGTTGTCATGCACTTGAAGAGTATCCCCCATCGTTTCTCGCTCCTTTGTCCTATCTTGATCAAGTAGGGACCGAAAACGAAACAGTCCTGCGGCGGCGGGTGGTTTTTTGCCTCCACGTCGTGCATTAAAATCCTATAACACACACCTAGTCGTTGATTATCCCTTACTTATAGGTCTGCCATGGTACAAGCTATATGTTTTAACTATAGCAGAGAAAACAAGTCCAGGGGCAGAGAGCAGAGAGGGGGCAGAGCTGGAGCCCAACAAGGCCACAGCTGTGTGTGTCAGAGGATGATTGTGTCTCTGTGTCTCTGTCAATCTGTCCAGCATCCATGTATGTCTTGTGTATTTTATATATTAATAACTAATAACTATGTGTATCTGCTTTATAGCTATTGATTATGTAACCCAATGTAACTTAATTTGTTTATATAATAGGGAATTAGCTAACAAGGTGAAAAAGTCATTTTTGATTCCGTTGTAACTTTAGAAACTGTAACTGTCTTTTGGTGCGTCACTGTTTTATGTTTTCTTCTTCTTCTCCACAGCTGAGCAGCTTCCTCTCAGACATGGCTAATGTCCGGGGCGGGACCAGCAGGAGGGGCGTCGCCGTGTGCAGCGTTGCACCGAATCTCCCATCAGAGTCACCCTGTCACTCAGAACTTAGCCCCTCCCACAAAGTGTCCTGGGAGGGAGGGCAGGAGAGAGCGAGAGAGGAGGAATGGGAGCACAGAGCCTATGATCTAGAGACAACACAGAGAGACAACAGTCCACAGTGTAAGACCCAGTTTACACCACAACGCTCCCTGCATAAAGTGTTTTGTTGTGCTTTGCCCTTCTGTTTACATGACAACCGCGTTATTGGGGCCCAATAACGAAAAACTGTGATGACACAGCCCCACTTTGCGCATGGAAAACAATAAAAGAGAATAGGAGCATTCAACTAGCCTATCAATAGCCTTAAAGGGCTACGCCAACATTTTTGGAGATTTGCCATATTCCCAATAGTAAAACTAGAATGTAGATGCCTTTCTCTCCTCTGTGCATGCATTAGAAAGTCTGTTTCACCCCTCCTGAATAGTGAGTTTAGCACTATAATGGGAGTAAACGGTACACGAGCCTGCCCCATTTATTCACCAAGAATACACATTCCAACAGCGCCAGAAACACTCACATG
The DNA here is from genome assembly GCF_964638095.1 of Poromitra crassiceps. Classification (NCBI taxonomy): domain Eukaryota; kingdom Metazoa; phylum Chordata; class Actinopteri; order Beryciformes; family Melamphaidae; genus Poromitra; species Poromitra crassiceps. The sequence goes on along the minus strand of NC_139623.1, from coordinate 130,913,232 downwards.
TACATGTTGAGGCTCGTGTACTCCCCATGAGATGGGCACAAAGACTAGGGAGTCTATCTGTGGGAGTCCATCCAGGGGAGGCCAGAGAATATAATAGGGTCTGTCTTTTTTGTTACTTCTCTTTGACTAACTACCTGCTCATCTAATAAACTATGGGCCCTATCTTCCAGCGCCCGTTTTGCGCTGGAATAGCACCGCGCAAAGCCCTAATTGTGGGTGTGTTGGCCCGCTGTACTTTGCGCCATCTCGGCGCAAACCTCATAAGGCGTGTTTATGCCCAAAACAATATTCACAAGTTTGAGATCACTCCCCTTAAAAGTACAATTGGGTTGGACGTATGTCGAGACGGGGACAGAGGTAAAGATGAACATAATAAAGCTGGAAGTGATGTTGACCGGCAAGATTTGGCTTCTAACAGACACCAGTTAGTCTGGGGTGCATGCATCCAAAATGTCAGTTTATGTATATTAGCTGCCCAGTAGTAGTATAAGAAATTAGGAAGACTGAGCCCGCCTAGGTGCCGGTTCCCCTGAAGCACTGTTCTGCTGATCCTAGGGACCCTGCCGCCCCATATAAATGATGTAATGGCTTGATTTATAGAACGAAAAAATTATTTGGGAATGAAAATGGGAAGACATTGAAAGAAATAGAGGAATTTAGGCAAGGTATTCATTTTCACACATTGTATTTTACCGACTAATGATAGAGGCAGGTTATTCCATCTTTGGAAGTCAAGCTTCGTCTGGGACAATAGAGGGGTCAAATTGGTTTTAAGAAGTAAGTCCAAAGAGCGGGTTATATTAACACCAAGATATTTGAAGCCGGGTTCGGTTAGATTAAAGGGTATACTAGCTGACTGGATCCGTAGGGCTGGAGTGCTGGCGGGAAAACATACGCTCTTTTGGATGTTAAGCTTGTAGCCCGAAATAGAGCCAAAGCTTTCCAATATGGAGAGGATCCCTGGGATGCTAACTACAGGATCAGTCACATACATTAAAAGATCGTCCGCATATAGGGACACTCTATATTCTGTACCCTCACGCTTAATACCACAAAAAGCAGGGGAAGCCTTAAGTGCCATAGACAGAGGTTTGATAGCTAGGGCAAAAAGAAGGGGAGACAAAGGACAACCCTGGCGTGTTCCACGTGACAGTGGGAAGTATGTAGATCGATTGTTATTAGTGTTAATATATGCTTCAGGGGAAGAGTACAAAAGACGTATCCATTTGCAGAACCCATCACCAAAACCAAACTTTTGTAATGTTGTGAATAAATACCTTCATTCAACTCTGTCAAATGCCTTCTCCGCATCTAAGGAGATGACAACTTCAGGCATTTTTTAGGTCTAATTTTTGAGGTCTGTTTAGAATAAATAATATTCAAAAGTGATCGAATGTTAGAAAAGGATTGTCTCCCCTTAATGAAGCCTGTTTGATCTTCTGAGACGATATTGGGGAGAACAGTCTCCAAGCGGGTTGCTAATACCTTTGCCAATATTTTCACATCAACATTGAGCAAGGATATTGGGCGATAAGAGCAGCAGTTGGTGGGATCCTTTTCTTTTTTAAGCAACAAAGAAATTGAAGCTTGTCTTAAAGTGGGTGGCAAGGAACCATGCTCCATGGACTCACTAAAAACATTTAGTGTAGGGGGGGCCAAATTTCCAGAAAATTTCTTAAAAAATTCAGTGGGGTACCCGTCTGGGCCGGGTGCTTTGCTGCTTTGCATAGCCTTAATGGCTTGAGCTATCTCCTCCAGGCTAATTGGTGAATCAAGTGCACTTGCAGTCTCCCTGGTAACTGTTGGGATGTCCAGGTTGTTAAAGAATGCATCCATGTCTACAGTGTCCGTCAATTCTGATTGATACAAAGAAGAATAGAAAGATTTGAAAATTAAATTAATGTCGGATGGATTAGACCAGGGGTGGGCAATTATTTTTCATGGGGGGCCACATGAGAAACCCAGATTGTTGCCGGGGGCCGAACAAATATTGTCATGTCGTAACCCATGGATGGGTAACTTTGATGATAGAGAGGGCCACAAAAAATGTCCTCGCTACCAGGTTTTGCTGAGGGCCGAACGGCGCCAGCGTGAAAGATTTGGTGCATTTGAAGCCACGTTTAGAGGAATAACTCATTTTAAATTAACAGTTGTGATGTCATTATTCAGTCTTAACCACCAATATTTCATCCTTTTCTCACTCACTCCTATGTCACCACCTGCTCTCAGGGCTTGAAATTAACTTTTTTGACCACCTGCCAATATGGCTGCTAGATTTTAAAGTTACCAGCCAATTAGAATTTCCACTAGCCAAAATGTTTTTCATGAAATAAATCAGAATATGAGTGGGTTAATTTAAGCATAAGTATCAGTAAGTGGCCGGGATGATCAAAGCCTGTGTTGAGGGTCACATGAACAAAAATGCAGTCTTGAAGCTAAATAAATCCAAAACCAATGAGTTAATTATTTAAATTTCTAATTCAATGTAGCCTTTTAGTCATAAAGATTATTGAAAGATATTCCATATTCCAGACTGAAATGCTATAACAGAAGTGGAGTATTGGCCAGAATGACATGAACATTTGGACACTTATTTAGCGGGTATCTTGCATGTTGCGTTCAGGTGCACTGTGTACATTTTTTTTTTTTTCTTTTTGCAATTCCATCGCGGGCGCCGTGTTCGTATAATGACCCCCGCGTATGTAGTAGCAATTTTTCAGCTCTTTTTGTGAATAACAAATTAAATTCAGTCTGCAGGTTCAACCGTTTTTTGTATAATTCTGCAGTGGGGTTTGTAGAGTAGGCGCGGTCCAGATCAATAATAGAGTTTGTTAAGTTGGTTATTGCAGCTTTCTCTGTTTTGTTTTTATGTGCGGAAAAAGAAATGATTTGTCCTCTGAGATATGCTTTTAATGTTTCCCATAGTAAAGAGTGAGAGACCGAATCACTTTTGTTAATTTTAATAAATGTCTCCATGGAGGTGCTTATATAATCACAAAAAGTTTGGTCCGATAAGAGGAAGTTAAGTCTCCACTGGGGAGGGTCTCCCTTTTGGAGTAGTAAATGAGAGGTTGAGTGACAGTGGCGCATGATCAGAAATAACAATCGCTAGATAGTCCGAGGAAACTACCACCGGGAGGAGTGCCTTGTCTATAAAAAAATAATCTATGCGAGAAAAGGAGTGATGGACGTGAGAAAAAAAAGAAAATTCTTTAGCTTTTGGGTTGTTAAATCTCCAAGGGTCTACGCATCCGCTCTGATCCATAAACAAAGAAAAAGCTCTGGACATACTAGATTGAGTTGTAGTTCTAGAACTTGATCTGTCTAGTGCTGGGTTGATGATGGTGTTTAGGTCGCCCCCGAAGATCATGCGGTGTGTATCTAAACCAGGGAGGGAGGATAGAAGCCTGTTGGCGAAACCTACGTCATCAAAATTCGGGGCATAGACATTAACGAGTAGCACTGGCGTTTGAAGGAGGGTGCCTGCAACAACAATGTATCTACCCTGTGGATCTGAAATAATAGTGGAAGCAGAGAATTGTATTTTCTTGTCAATAAGTATTGCGACACCTCTGGATTTAGAATTAAAGGAAGAGTGAAACGCCAATCCAAGATTTGCGAAGCCTAACGTGATCTGCTATACGTAAATGTGTTTCCTGTAGAAAAATTATCTCCGCTCTTAGATGTCTCATGTGAGAAAGAACCTTTGACCGTTTGTTTGGATTATTCATACCCTTTACATTCCAGGTGATACATCTAATTGGAGTGGCTATATTAGCCCTTCCGATGTTTGGATTATTAGCCATTGTCTAAAACGCAAGTAGGAAGAGAAAAAAAATGAACAATACGGTTTGAGAGCATGGAATCATATTGAATCATCATCTTTTAACAAAAGAAAATCGGATTTCAAGGTTACCCACCCCCCACCCCCCCAACTCACCAACCCCAGGTAATATCTCAGTAACTTGACAGAATTTCTTTACATTTGGCTCAAACCTCAAAGTCTGGACAGACATGGATCTCGACTGCTCACTTGTTGGCGGAGGCGTATATCCGCGGTGCGGTCGTTCTAGTTTGTTATATGAATTATGTAAACTGAATATCTCAGAAGAAAGAAGAGCCTCTACTTTCATAGAAAAATAAAACATTTTATTGTAGCTTAATTCGGTCTTTAGTTATCAACACTTAAATGTAGTTAGTGTTCCTCAAAGATTTCCGTCTCTCCCACAGAAAGCTGAGAAAATGCATTTTAGTAAATGATAATCATGTTCACGGATCTTGCGATATTGTGATGACGATATGACTTGCGATAAACAAACAAATATTGAAGTATGCATATTAGCTATATACAGTAGTTCCTGTCTTTCTAGTTTAATACCGCTAGCATAGACCTCAATCATGCATGGGTCTCTGTTAGAGACTCAAGCTGAAGCACAGAGATAGGAATAACTATAAGTACAAATACTTTGTTACTTATCTTAAGTAGGATTTTCAGGTATCTGTACTTAGTATTTATTTTTCTGACAACTTTTTACTTTTACTCCCTACATTTTAACACAAATATCTCCTCCTTAACTTTTACATGTTTTTGCATACTTTAGGTTTAATGCACGACAGACAAAAATTATGTAACGTTGTTTGTTTGTCTTTCTTGTCTCATGCTCCCCCAGGTTTTATGCATTATGTGCACCTTTTTTGTGGAAAAACCATATCACACAAATTATTATTCAAGTATAGTCTTTATACATCTTAAAACATGTTTGGAGGGGATATTTTAAAGTTGAATAGTATTTGAATTATATTAATATGACATGAGTTTCAGTTAGCTTTGCGCAGAAACCACCAGTAGAAATACTTTTTACTTTTATACTTTTGGGTAGGCTACATTTCAGTCTGTACTTTTTGTTTTACTTTTACTTGAGTAAACAAGTTGGATCAGTACTTCTTTTACCAGTCTTTTACCAGTTACACAAATAACTGTACTTCTACTTAAGTAAAGAATGTGTGCACTTTCCCCATCTCTGTTTCTCGATACTGTGTAAAATTAGTTCAAATCCATGTCGACAGATTACATGTACCGGTAGTTAGAAATTGACAACTACTACCAATTGCTGAACTAGAAAGTTGACCACAAAGGGACTCAAAACCTCAGTCTTCTGATCCAGTCCCTGATCTTTGTCATTTTCTTTCTAGCGTGCCACTGGGAGTCTTCCAGTTCTAGCTGGTTGTCACCATCACGTCTGCGACCCTCAGAGCTGGGATCCCATGGCGACCTGAGCCACGGCCAGCAGTCCATCAGATGGGGCGGCAGCATGCACTCCCTCCAGCTGGACTACAGCATGACGGACTACAACCAGGACGAGAGCTGCGAGCGGGGCCAGGAGGCCGTGAGGAGGACCTTCCAGTGGGAGAGGAATCAGTCCGGAGAGTGGGAGAAGAGACGCACGCAGGACAGGGAGGAAAAGAGATGGCACCACGGGGAACAGAAGAACAGCAGAAGCAGAGAAGACCCCCGAGACCACCAGCCACAACACGACCACCACAGCTGCCAAGACCGCTCCTCGCCCGTGTACGAGGCGTACCGAGAGCCCAACCAAGACCCGGAGAGCCTTTATGACACTCTACCCCCGACCCGCCTAGCCTACCAGGGATACCCCTCCAGCCCCCCAGGTCTCAACCTGTACCCGTCCCAGCTGCTGCCTCCGCTGCAGGCCGGGGACGGACAGAGAGCGGCTCAGAGGGGATCGGCAGAGGATCGCGGAGGGCTGGGCTCCGGAGGTGTGGGGGGGTCCGGCGATGAGCTGGAGAGACTACTGAGCCTGGTGTCGCTCAGAGCCAGAAAGGCCACGCGGATAAACAGAGCCTCCACTGGATCTGAACCCACAACCAGCTGGGATGGATTTCAATGATCACACAAGACAGTTTAAAATAGATTGTTTATACTCTGTCGTGGTATATTTTAGCCACACCAAAATTACATTCAAAGATTAGGGGCCCTATCTTCGCAACGGTGGTAATTTTGCGTTAGCGTCCGTTTTGCGCTGGAATCGCGCCGCGCAAAGCCCTAATTGTGGGCGTGTCGGCCCGCTGCTCTTCGTGTCATCTCGGTACAAAGCTCCATAAGGCCGTGGTTATGCCGAAAAGCATTGTGTAGGTGTGACCCTGCCCATATAAGCCACAGCATCACACCAGCAGCTTCCTCCTCACTGAGAGGGACAGTGCGAGAGAGAAAAGATAGCCTAGATGGGGAGAGCGAGAGAGAGAGAGATGTGAGGCTGTCATGCATAGAAATCAAATAAAACGTGCTCATGCCCACCTGTGAATCACCTGTGTATTATTGTCATTTCACACGCTGAAAAAGGGCTGCTGCCCAAACGTCTGTGTGGCAATAAAAGTATACTTGGTGTGCGGTGTGCTTGATGGCTGTCACTCTACATGACAGTGTCATGAGTTCTCAACGGTCCTAAAAAATCTAATCCGACCCAACCCAACGTTGAGACGTGGACCGAGCTCAACTCGCCCGCCGTTGTCACATACACTCAGCCCGAGACCGACTCAGCCCGACCAAAACAAAACGTTATTAGAGACATTATAAGAAAGTGTGCAATTAATGCTTCAAATAATGGGAACGGTATGTATGTGTGTTGCCATAAATGTTGTTAAGCTTTCATGCTGTTATGGACGTATATGCTTATCCCTTTTCGGGCTCTCTCTCTCCTGCATCTCCACTGCGGGGCTACTGCGTGCGTAATTACGCAGCGTTCTGAGAGCCGCGCTTAGTGATGCAGCTCTATTTAAAGTTGAATTTCATTCCACCAGCACACATTTTATTAATCACCTATTTTGTATTAGTTTCTATTATACATTGAATCCCACCAATTTAGTCCATCATTTTCCCCTTGGTGCACATAAAGACACATGCTTCCGTCACTGTCTGCTTGATGGTGAGAGTAGTAGGGTAGTAACGAGGGTATAACATTATAGGCCGACAGTATGCCCCGTCTCTCTCTCTCTCTCTCTCTCTCCCTCTCTCTCTCTCACTCCCTGACGGGATATTGCAGTGCTATTAAACATAGCCTAATGGTTGGAAAAGATCAACATTGCTTTTTATTTTCTCCTACCCTTTCTCCTACCTAAAGTAATCTAATGTTACACCACAGACCTGTATGGTCGGGAATTATGTAGCCTAATAAAACCAGACAAACAAATTCTCATTTTTAAATCAAGATGTGTTTTTTCTGCAATGTAGGCTATAGTTGAAAATCAACGTGGCATTCTAAGGAGAGAAGAGTGTGTGCAGGCGCGAGGTGTTGGAGAGTGACATCCATGCCGTGCTTAATGTATCCATGCAAGGATTTCCTGCACTGCACGGAGAATACTGTTTGCGCTCAGGCATAGTGGGGTTTATTGCGCTAAGACCAGCTATTTGGTGGCGTTAAAATTGAGAGCACCCAAGGCCATTTTTTCTAACACATTGCGCTGGAACGCCTATTTTGGCACGGTCAACGCCCAAACCTCTGTTTACGCTCGGAACATAGCGACGGTATCTTCGCCAGAGCGCAAAATGACACTTGCGGGAGGCAGGTGATAGGCTAGAGGCCCACGGACACGCCTGGGCCACGCCTACACCTGTGTCTGCACTTTGATCCCAGCGCAAAACTGGATGGTGGAGGCAGACAATAGCTTAAGACGCAGGGAAGATAGCAATAAGAGGCGCGCAAACGGCAGTGCAAACGATAGCGCCATACGAAGATAGGGCCCTAGATGTGTGGAACTAGAGAAAATATACTGTATAACCATCCTCTACTATCATATTATATATAGTGGGCCTGATTAGACACTGTTAAAAGCATGTACTACTCATATAGTCCACAAAGGGCACTATTGGAAGGCAGTGTTAAGATGTGCAATATTTTTAGAGCCCAGTTGGGACACTCCTGGGTTCAGGTGAAGAGTTTACTGGGATAAAGGTCATACAGTAGATGAGCACACGTATGAAGTGCATGTGCTGAGTCATGAGCGAGTGCTCGAATGTACGAGCATGACATCATATGGGCCGGGGCGAGATATTAAGATCAATGGACATAATTTACGTATAGGGTATGTTCTCTGCAAGCCAATAATTCCAAGGGAAACTCCCCTGTGAGTCTCTATAAAACATGTCAACACTGTCTTATGGTCATGGGGCAAAAACTCTGATGTGAATAAACTCCTCATGATGGACCCATATGCTGCCTGTTTTTTCCTCTTTGAGACTGAATTTTCTCCAGAGTTTATTTTTGATTTGATTAAAGGAGTTTTATCGGACTTCGTCGCTGACAGCTTGGTGGAGTAACGAATGGATTGTATATATAAGATAGATAGAAGATATAGATGGGGAGATAACAGGAGAGAGTGAAATCTATTACCAAGTATATGCACTATATTCTCTCCTTGGGCTAACTTCTAGTCATTGAAATCCTAGTGAAATCACACAATTTAGTCATTTTGCTGGGGACTCCCCTGCGATCCCTCGTCAAGCTGACGTTCAAGTGCTATAGGACCAGCTGCCGCCGGCAAGGCTCCAAGACGCGGAAGTATATTTTAGCCTTAATGTGCCACTGAAAAGTCAGAGTTTCAAGTGATAGTCATAATTGAGTGAAAAATTACAATCATTGTTGAAATGGTAAAAATCTTGTAGGGTCAGGTCAGGGTTACATCGGGTGAGATACAGTATATCCAATAAGTGGCACTTGCTGAACATCCACATTTTGTCATCTGATAGTTCAGTAGCAACATTGAACTATCCAAATATAAAGTTTTATGGTCAAATGTCTAGTCAGCTGTGGATTGGAAACAAGACCAGGCGTCAGTTCTGTTATTAACAACTGCAGAAAAACTGCCTTCTCACCAAATCTTCCTAGTTATTTCCCTATCCTTCTAGGGATGTAAATATGAGAGGAAACTACATGCTTGGCGCAACATTTTCTTAAGGGTACATTAATTAATTAGTTAATACTTAATAAGCATTAAATTACCCTTAGTTAATTATTATTAACAAACCTGTAGGCTTAGACAACCCTAACCATTAACTAAGCCTAACCATTAACATGGGGGCGGCATTAGCTCAGGAGGTATAGCTGTCGCCTGGGAATCGGAAGGTTCCCGGTTCGAGGCTGGCTCCTCCCGCCAGTGTGCCGAAGTGTCCTTGAGCAAGACACTGAACCCCTAACTGCTCCCGACGAGCAGTTAGTGCCTTGCATGGCTGCAGATGCCGTCGGTGTGTGAATGGGTGAATGTGAGGTATTCATGTAAAAGCGCTTTGGGTAGTCGATAGACTATATAAAATGCGCTCTATAAATACAGTCCATTTACCATTAACCAACCCTAAACTAATAATGTATAATACTTAGTTAACATGAACACCATTAGTAAATGATTACTATACATATTAGTTAACTGTTAATTAAGTGTTGCCTGGGAACTGCCATACAGCTCCAGATCCTAAACTGACTGTAAAGTGGTCAACTAGACTATATCCAACCCCCTTGGAGTTAGGTACAGGACTAGGGTTCTAATATTTGAATATATTTGAATTTTAACTAACGTTTAATCAATGTCCCCTTATTGTGAAGGGGTACCATGTGATCTGTGCAATCTGTGTTTGACATTTTAAGGACAATGTAGATGTGTGTGTGTGTTAACACTAGTTGTAAATGCAGTCCAGGTGAATCAAGAAGGATCCAGCTCCGCCCGGAGCCAGTAGCCTACAGAGCACGGCCCGTAAGTACAGAGCATGCCCACAGGTGAGAAATGGACAATTAAAATAATAAACATAACCGTTTGAATTTAAATGTGTTGGTTGTAACATTAATTTGTTTTAAACTTAATCGTAATGTTCAAATTTTTAAAACTTAATATTACCTCTCCCCCCTACAGAGCACACCCACTATCGTCTAGTTTCCTAGGAGGCGAGGGTCTGACCACATGACTCATGAGACTATGATGACTTGATGACAGAAGAGCCGCTGTATAATTGCGGTGCTGATCCACTTATTCCTCATAACGTACTAGCAAACACTAATGTATCCAGCTGCAATAAATAATTCAGCCCAACTTCCCATACATAATAGCTCTCTTGGGGACAACCAATAAATCTCCATTGTCTGCATTCAATCAATCAAGCAATCAATCAAACCTTTATTGACAGACACTTAGTCCATAGATGTCACATACACAATTACAAAGGACACAAAGCACATAAGAGCTCAATAAAAAAAAAAACATTATAAAAGAGAATCATACCAGAATTTCCACATATGTGACTGGTATCTCACAGTGCTTAGCCCAGGATCAGTGAGCAACTTAATAATGACATTCTGAGACACATTCAATCGACAGATTAATCTTTACCTCAGATTTCTCAGGAGCACCTGGAAAGTGGCCACCCCCGCCTTACAGGACAGGTCACTAGCACTGCTCCACCTGGGCTTTTTCAGCAAGATGCGCATGCAGTCATTATAGGCAACCTGAAGTTTATGGATGTTCGCCTTCTTAAACTTTACCCACAAGGGGGCAGTATATATAGGGCTACAGTAAGCCCTAAAGAGTGTGATCTTAACACAATCAGAACAGGAGTGGAATTTTCTGACCAACATGTTAGCCTGAATGTATAACACACGTCACTGTCTGTCTATACATATCATCATCATCACCCATATGGTCAGTGATGAAGTGGCCCAGGTATTTAGTTTTATCACAGACACATAGAGCATGCTCAGACAAATGAAAAACCGGAAAAGCAAGATCCCTGTCCTCTTTAGTTCTACAGATCATAACAACACTCTTCTTAGCATTGTATTTAACATCAAATTGGACCCCGTGTTCAGAACAGATATTCAGCAGCTGTTGAAACCCAGCGCTGCTGGGGGAGAAGATCGCCAGGTCATCCGCGTACATATATGGTTAACCAAGGCGTTACCTACAGTATCATACATCCCGTTTTGCAGCCTCTTAGCAGGACAGAGAGATCATCCATGTATAAATGAAAGAGAGCAGGGCAGAGTAGCCCCCCCTGCCGTACCCCATTACCAACACCAAAACGGGTAGAGACCCTGTTGCCCCATTTTACCTGCATACTCTGGTTGTAGGGCTGTCCCAAACGATTATTTTCTTCGATTAATCTAACAACAATTTTTCCGATTAGTCGATTAATCCAACGATTATTATTATTATTAAAGAGAGCGAAATAATAACATAATACTGTAGGGACATATTTAAAATTAGTCTAAGTCTAATTTCCATGTCTGTTATTATGATATGATCATATTAATTATTATTATTATTAATATTAATCTTATTATAATAGATAGTTGCCTGCCTATTTGTCAGTTGCCTGTTCTCATCACGAAAATACTGGACCACCTGACACATAGATTAAATTGATCATCATCATGAATGATTCAGTAGCCTCAACGCGAGACTCATCAGTCATTCTTCCTTCTGAGTCTCGGATGTGTGGCCCTTATATCCACTGCAATGTCAGCTAAATGGCTGCACGCGATATGCATGTTATCAATCACAATACAACTGTACCCACCTTTTTCCACATGGCGGAGCCGATGCTGAAAAATTGTAAATTGCACTACCCCCCCAACCACTGAGCACCGAACCGATACATCCGGCGCTGTGGAGCACCTAAAAACTTTGGCACTGGCATGTGAAAAAGGGCTCGGTATTGGAAAGTACGCACTATTTGGGGGTGCCAGGGCACCCACATCTTGGATAACAACATTGCCTTGGAGGTGGATACAGAATGACTGATGAGTCTCGCGTTGAGGCTATAGGCAACCGTGACATTGCACAAATCAAGATTTTGTTTTTACTTACACTTTACCTTTCATACACACCTTTTGAAGAAGACACTTGATTTAACAAACAATATTTTAAGATCAGTAAATACTTAGAATGTCTTATCTGTTAAGGGCAAACCAAGCTTGTACATCAACTTCCAGGGTGATTTTCTCTGAATGTTGCTTTAAGGAGTATCAACATTGAAATAAGAATATCTTCTTCAACTATTTTCAGATTTCAATGTGGCACATCATGTGAAATCTTACAATCTGCACTTTCATAATCTGTAAAAAGCTGAAAAATTACCTTGGCCTACCCAAAACACCATTCATTCCCTGGCACATATTATTACTATTATTGAGCTAAAACTCATTAATAATTGATATGTGTTAAAGCGTTACAGGAAATGTGACTGAATATCTTGAAGCTGTGTGGATGAAAAACATGTGGTTGCCAGGCGACAGGCATGCCTCGTCATCTCTGCAGTAAACAACATGACAAGGTGTGTGTGAGTGACAGATTTACTACGGCTGGACTTCAGACGCTGATTATCCAAGGAAAACTCCTCGTTAAGTTAATGTTTGATTGAGGGGTCAGTTTGTCACGTCCTTGTCTCCTCCATAGACTGTAAAAATATGGACATTGCCTCCGTGACATCTAATCACCCATTGGTTTGTGGACTCCCGTTTTGAAGCCTCAAGTTTGGCATTTTTACTGTCGCCATCTTGGCTATTCAGTGCCAGAAGCAGCTAGGGTGAGACCAGGGATTTCCCACAGACCTGCAGCGCCACCTGCTATACATTCATACAGCAGACGGGGGACAGAAATGCCTGATAGATGTTATTTGAACGCGCCATGTTGAATGACCTGGGGATGCACCAAGACTCTAGGTGCCTCAGGGACTTCTTGTGGGGCCGCGGCGCCTTCTGCTCAAACAGGAAACAAGTGCACCAAAAAACCTCTTTGTTGCCGTTAGCTTGACGCGGCAAGGGTACGTTAGCTAGAGCCTGATAAAAAGAAGAACAACACAAGTTGTATAGTATTAGCACATTTCTCCAGTAGTCACTGCCGAGGAAGGTTTCTGGAGAGCCAGACAATGGAGTACTCGCCATGTGAAAACTTTTGATCATGTCTTTGCCAGCACAGGCAGCAGAGATGCCTTTGGATTTCAACTGTTGTATCCTCCATTATCGATAACAGCGGGCAGACAACTAACTATTCCATCAACTGGCCATTTGTTTGAAAAGTTCTTCCCAAGCAGTTGGCACACCGTCGGCCAGGTTTGGAATACTAAGCTTTTCTCAAAGCCAGTTGGTAGACACACGAGAATGTCTCTTTCCTCGATTAATTGTCTGATGCAAAACTTCAGTATTGGCTTAAAATAGGCTATGTGATTGTGAATGCGCAATGTTTCTACAAGAACTTCGTCCATCTTTCGTTTTGTTGTTAGTCATTTTATTTTCTTATTGTTTCTGCTGCTTGTTTCCTGTCTAGGGCGGGCTCTAGGCCGGAAACAGGCCGAGTGTCAAAATCCCTTGTAAACGGAGGCCAGGCTCTTTCTCGCCAAGAAGAGCCTAGTGACGCGAGGTTACATGCATACTGACAACACTACTGGAAGTAACGTTTTGTGGGCGTTCCCACACAGACCGACTATATCTATTGGTCCATGATCGCAAGCTGCGCAATCACTGGACAGGTGACCTGTCAATCATGCCCCACTGTCTACTTTATCGTCTATTTGACTCTAAATGGGACCATAATTATCATGCTGTATTGAAGATGACTTTTGGAAGCCATTGGAGTCACACCCTGCAGGTCTGCATGTTTAAGACACTTCCTTCACTTTTCAGAGCCGGAGCTTGCCCCTTGGTCTCCTCTCTCCTCTCAGTATCTGCACACACAGTCTCCTGGTCTTATCTCCTATGAGTCATTATCAGCAGCAATAGAAACACAATTAATGATGATCAGTACTATTGATTATCAGTAATGCTGGTTATCAGCGCTGACCTGCTGACTATCATATACAAGCCAATAACACATCACAGTACACAGTACACTGCACTTACTCTCTCGAATAGCAGACTCTTTCTGCTTTTCTGACCAATAAGGAAATCCTACAAGTCTACAGTCTGACATTTTCTCCAGGTAAGTTAACTAAGAATACATCCTTATTGATCAACTAGCCTAAGAGCAGATCATTACATTACTTTTGCAATCCACGGATATGTAGAATATCAAGTTTTCTGAACTAAAAATATGTTGCATTGGCAATTGTAAATCCGCGCATCCCCCAACAGTGTTCCTGGTTATGTTCCCATTGTGCTTTATGTAAATTATGTTTTTTTTAATAAAACAAATTACTTTTTCCATAATGAGCCTATTCCATTCACCCTGATGGCGTGAGCTGCAAGATCTCTGTTATCTATGCAGCAGCTAACAGCAGTTTCACTTCCCCTCCGGTTTAGTGATTTTGCCTTCAAAATAAAATCACGACAACGACAACAAAAATAAGTAATCTAAACCAACATATGGACATAAGAACAATAAGAGGAACCTCAAGTTTAATGTTTGAATGAAAAGAGACCAGCAGAACAAATACAAAGTAGACCAAACAGTGTCTACTTGGTGGTGTGCTATTTCTTGAAACGCAATTAAATTGGCCTCTTTAATGGCCTTCTGAGTCATAGGAGCAAGCCTAAATTATGTGACCTGCTCTGACCAAATCAGTCACACTGGCCCGTTTGTGTATGAATGAATGAATGAATGAATGAATTTATTTGGTGATAAGATAAAAAGAACAAAGAAGTGGACAAGCACCAAATATCAAACATAAGTTAAAAACAAACATCACAGAAAGTGTAGAAACGTATGTGCTGCTCCCTTCGGGCCTTCGGCTAAAGGTTCCGAGGGCCACGAAAAACAGATATAAATTGTCTTTCGTTCCTGTTTCCATCACAGCTTTAAATGCTGCTGAGAGGAGGAGATAGTGCACTCTCTCTCTCTCTCTCTCTCTCTCTGTCTCGCTCTCTTTTCTCTGTCTCTCGTGCAGCTTAAACGCTGCTGGGCGGAGGAGATGATGCACTCTCTCTCTCTGTCTCTCTTCTTAGGTAGGTATTGCTGCTACAAATATTCTTTATATATTTTATATTCGAGATATATCTTTATTTATTTTTTACCTACCTATTTATGTGAGCTCAAATAGTCCTGGACTCATTACTTTTAAGTTCATGTACGTGTCTTTTACTACTTTTAAGTACATTGTACGTGTCTTTACTTCTTTTAAGTACATTGTACAGATCCCTTGAGGTGTGTTTTTATTTTACTTTTATCCTGTGTTTACTTGATCCATTTTCTGCTGGAAAACTGCTGCCATGCTCCTGTTTGTTTTAATTTGTTCATGTTTTGTTTTTTCATGTATTCGCTATGCTTTTTATATCTGCTTGCACACAAATTGCCCTTCTGGGACAAATAATAAACTTGAATCTTGAATCTTGAATCTTGAAGTACCAGATTTGAGCAAAATAAAGCCTTGGCTTTCATTCTGTGTAAAGATTATTGTGAAATTCAAACGTTAAATATAGTTTTAAAGCTCATCAATGTAGAGTTACCAGCAGAACTAGCCTACTTTGTCTATCTATGAGGTCGTTTTTCTCAAAAACATAGTTTGGAAACAGTCATTACATAAAGGGATGTATCTGACTCAATCTTTGTAGTACAAAGATAATTTTCACATCAGCAGAAAGCTTAAATTATCCTCTTTCCAACAGTGTATAAATCTCAAAATGTGTTTAGGGGTCAATGTGACTGATTTTGATAGAGCAGGTCACATATAGTTTGAGTACAAGAATTCTTGGTAATGGTAAAGTTTACAATACAGCCCGCAAATGACCCTGTAAGTGCAGGGTAACAAGATCTGTACTTACAGGGTAAGTACGGGTTACCACACTTACAGGGTAAGTACGGGTTCCAAAATTGAATTTACCCTGTAAGTACAAGGTACCAAATCTGTACTTACAGCTGTACCTACAGGGTAAGTAAGGGGTACCACACCTGTTGCCTACTTACAGGGTAAGTAGGGGGTACCACATCTGTACTAAGTACGGGGTACAAGAGGTGAATTTACCCTGTAAGTACAGGGTATCAAATCTGTACTTACAGGGTAAGTAATGGTAAATGGTAAATGGACTGTATTTATAGAGCACATTTTATAATATAGTCTATCGACTACCCAAAGTTTTTTTACATTCACTCACATTCACCCATTCACACTCACATTCACACACTGACAGCGTCTGCAGCCATGCAAGGCACTAACTGCTCGTCAGGAGCAGTTAGGGGTTCAGTGTCTTGCTCAAGGACACTTCGACACTTCTATTGTTGTTTGTTCTATTGTTTGTTCTATTGACTTCATCACGCTGTGACGCTGTCTAATACCGGTGTTTTTCAGCTCTGTTTACTACCACTTACTTTGCCAATTCCTTGCCTACCTTTTGCTATCTATGCCTGCGATACCCACATCGCTATTCAATAACTCTTCCCTCTCAATCTGCAGACGTCTTACCATCGACTTTCTACTTAAACTTGAAACAACCGTTCTATCGCTAAACGTTAGCCTAGCCGCCTGGTAGCAGCTAACGTTAACCATCTTATGATGCCCTCGCTTTCCCTCCTGGATAATCAACATGCTACGGGTCTATCCAATATGACGACGCTTAGTGGATCCATGGAATCACGCTAATTTCCTTCGGATGATGAAGTTTTCTTCAAGTTGCCCGACGCTATGTCAACACCAGCTTCAGCATCTCGGGTCATGTCCATCGCTCAGCAACTAACTACAGCAGCCGAGCGACCAGCTACCAGCTTCTGTTCCCAAGGCCCTGGGCCCCCGGTAATCACAACGGCGTGAGCTGCTACTCGCCGCAGCCTGCCAGGCACTATGAGCCCCTGACATGGCTAATGCTAGCCATCCCCCTGCTGAACCGGGTAGGATCGAGCCAACTCTTACTAACACTATTCACTCTCTCTTAGATATGATTAAACTACTAGATAACCGTGTCTCCCAACTAGAGAACGATAAACGCCAGCCACTTAACGATAGTCTTGTTACACTTAATCGGACTGGCTTTCCTGATAATTTACAGTGTACCCCAGCAGCTGATGTGCACTGTGAATTAAACGAGAACGCTAGCTGTGACCAAGCTGGTGCCCTCGTTAATGCTAACCCGCAGCACGAGCACAACAACCCGACCAACGTCTCGTTGGCCCCAGAGTCTGTGGATGATGGGTTTACAGTTGTCACGTCACCATAATGTTAACCGTTCACAGCCCGCTACTGTGCAGACCGTTTCTCAACAAGCCACTCCAGTTGAGACTCTGCGTCGTCCCCTCTGCCCGATAATACTAAACCCTCTATTCTATTAATTGCCGACTATAACCCGCAATATCAAGCTTAACACACCAGCTGAAATAGTTTGTTTACCCGGGGCCAGAGTACCCGGCATTGAAGTTACTCTTAGGGTGCTAACAAATAGCCATAGACAGACAATTACCCAGGCTACTCATGTATTCATGTTGGCACTAACAATGCTAGGTTTAAACAATCGGAAGTCACAAAGCACAGCATAACCAGGACCTGTGCTTTTGCTAGCAAGATGAGTCGGCATCGATTAATTGTCTCTGGTCCCCTCCCTGTCACACTTAAAGGCGTTTACAGACTCGTCCGTCAGAGCCTCGCCCCGCCCTCCCCGTATGACGGCGGGTGGACGCCGTCATGCGGGGAGGGGACGCCGTCGGCTGACATGGACTCCTCCAAAATGTAACTCAGCGGCGACGATACGTGCACGAGAGTTGTGATTGGCCGTTGCCGGGACACCGGGACACAATTATGACGACGATAAAGAGGTTAGTAGCAAATCCGAATCATTTTCCTTTGTGTGCCAACCTCTCCCTACTGCGTCGATTCTAAATAGCTTCTGTGTGTGTCGGAGGTTTACTGCAACCAACGTGCTGATTGACGTCCTAGCATGTAGGGCTCGCTGGCGCTGGCAGACGGCGAGATGGCTCCAATTCGAGGCGGACGGACGAGTCTGTTGTGGCCTTAACTCTGACATCTTTAGCAGGCTGTATTGGCTCAATAACTGGCTGGCCAAACACTGTGCTGACAAGGGCTATCTATTCTTAGATAACTGGCCCTCCTTTAGAGGCAAGACTGGCATGCTTAAGGTGGATGGCATCCACCCTACCCCATTGGGCGCCAGTGTTGGGGGTAACTCATTACAAAAGTAACATATTACATGGAATATAATTTACTTTTAGCAGTAACTCAGTAATATAACTTATTACAAATAGGATTTCAGTAATATTATACCAGTTACTTTGTCAAGTAACTCAAGTTACAATTTGAGTTAAATTTTTTTTTTAATCAAAGCAGATTTAAATAAAGATACAATAATTTCCTAATCTGTCTGTTGTTATCCAAATAACCACTATAGATGACAATAACAAAGGAAAATAATAACATTTAGAATTTTGGATGTGACTGACTTCAAGACAGTTGAAATTATTTTTCGGGATGTTCCGGGGCGGCAATGTCATTCTGTTGCTGCTGGTGTTTTGGTGAAAGTAACGCAAAAGTAGTGTAATAAGTAACGAGTTACTCTACACAGACAGTAATATTGTAAAGTAACTTATTACTCTCAAATGAAAGTAACTAGTAATATGTAGTATGTTACATTTTGAAAGTAACTTGCGCAACACTGTTGGGCGCCAGCACTCTATCAAAAAACCTGGATAGTTGCCTAAGGCAGACCCAGACTACTATCCAGGACTGATAGTTTCACCCACAACATGCAGGGTCACAGGCTGTTAGTTCTCCTTGTGTGGTTATGGAGTCTGCTAGTTCAATCAACGTAGTTTATCCAATACAGACTGTGCAACGTCCGCGCCGCACTATTACTAGTAACTGACCCATAAACGCTCTGCAAAATCCTAACCCCAACCCAAACCTTATTGTTATTAACCCGACTGTTACTATTGCCGTTCCGTCTCTGTATTGTCCCACGATCTCTCAAATTAACATTTCAAATTAACGTTTCTCTTCGTCGCTCCGTCCCCTCACGCCGCTCTCGCCCACCCCTCAAAACATTAAACACCAACCTAATTGAGATTAAATCTACTCTTGGTGTTAAATGCTCTAAAACTATTATCACGGACGATAAACATTGGATTCATTAATATTAGATCAATCACTAATAAAGCCATCCTAGTCAATGACTTAATTATTGAACATAATATTGACATTATGGGATTATGCGAAACCTGGCTAAAGCCGAACATTGTTTTTCCACTCACTGAAGGCTCTAGGGCTGTGAATCTTCACTGGCCTCACAATTCAATTCGATCAGTGATGTGCGGTCAGGGTAGGCAAGGTAGGCACTGCCTACCCTGTGATAATCCAATCAAAATTAAAATTGTATTATTTTATTTATTTTATTATTATTAATTATTATTTTTTATTTTCTTATATATACTTTTTCCTAAATAGTCCATGTTTATTTATGGTCCTGGTGTTATTTTTGCTCAAAATGTCTAAAACTAAATTAAAATCTGTTCAAATCTATTGTGTACCTTACCTTTTATTGCTGTGCATCTCAAAGCAGTCAAACACTCATGTTCCCGGCTCTAACAACCTCTCCGGCCTCACAGAGGTACTGAGGGTAGGCACTACCTTGTAGTAGGCTACCTACCCTCCAACGAGGCCTTTATACAAGTCTGTGCATGCGTATTGCCTTCCTTGTGTATTTCAGATGGCACCAGGCAGAGCCATATATGGCACAGGGTCTGCATGGCGGCTCACTGCCGACCCTGCCTGGCATTTGCTGATTTCTGTGTGGGCTGACTGGCATTGGTTTATCTGTGTGTGGGCGGGTCAAAATGATGTGTCAGTCACTGCTGCCGGCCAAGTTTGAACGCGGAAGCTAGCGATACAAAATTATGTCGATTGAACACCTGCAGGGGTTAAGTAAGTTGGATTTCCAACACAAATTTGATATTAAAAATGGCAGCACAACACCAGACTACTCGAACTGTATCAGTTTCAACGCGTGAAAAGACGGAAGGCACAGAATGTAAAAAGGTCTTTCCACCCATTCTCTTTCTCTTTCCCCCTTCCCCTGCTCCTTCCCCACCTCTCCTTCCCTGATCTCCCCCACATTTCCCATTCCCACCCCACCTCCTCCCTTTCCCTGCTCTCTCCTCCCCCACATCCCCCGCTCTCCCTCCCTCCTCCCTTCCCCTGCTCCTTCCCCACCTCCTCCCCTTCCCTGCTCTCCCTCCCCACCTCCTCCCCTTCCTGAACTCTCCTTCCCCACTATTCAAAAGCATGACACCCATTCTGTTCTAAAGCATGGCACCCATTCTCTTGTCCCCTTCCCCTGCTCCTTTCCCACCTCTCCTTCCCTGATCTCCCCCACATTTCCCATTCCCACCCCACCTCCTCCCTTTCCCTGCTCTCTCCTCCCCCACATCCCCCGCTCTCCCTCCCTCCTCCCTTCCTCCTGCTCCCTCTTTCCCCCTTGCCCTGCTCCTTCCCCACCTCCTCCCCTTCCCTGATCTCTCCTCCCCCACATTCCCCATTCCCTCCCCACCTGCTCCCTCCCCACCTCCTCCCTTTTCTGTTCTCCTCTCCCACTATTCTAAAGCATGGTACCCATACCCTAAAGTATGGCGCCCGGGAACCTTCCAATTCCCAGGCGACAGCTCTACCTCCTGAGCTAATGCCGCCCTCAAGTAAGTACGGGGGGGGGGGGGGGGGGGGGGGGGGGGGGGGGAGGGGATCCACCAGGGTTTGACAGCTTGATGCTGCTAATAAGTACCTCTTTTATCCCAATTCTGTGCCTGTGATATCTCCCCCCCCCCTTCCTGCCAAGGTGGCATCCGTGCCTTCTTCTGTGTTCTTCCGTGTGCTTCCGACCAGAGAGCGCTGTGGAGTGCTATGATGGGTGGGCACATCACACAGCACAAAACACAGAATGATTAAAGTTATTTATTAGCAGCATCGAGCTTTCAAACCCTGCCGGATCTAATCAATGAAGCCTTCTGCTTTAGTAGGTGGCTTTGGAATGTCTCTGTGACGCGTTATTTCAAAACCCGTCACACCAAAACCACGCCCTGTGCCTGCCTACGCAGCAGTCAAGCGCCGGGATTGGCCAGGCGCCCATGCTCATGTTGGGCTCCGTTACAGGGACACCATTCCTGTGAGAAGCAACAACACCAACAACTACATCGAAAGACAAAATCCTACATCGCACCAAAGCATACAATGTACCACGGTTATTTGACTTTCTGACTACCCGCCTCAGTGCTTATTATGAGGCCACAATAACAGATGCTGCCCTTGGCCATTGGGAAGGCTAACCCTTTACTTTTGGTTTGATTGATTGTGTATGATTCAACTTTTTATATTATTGCATGTTTTTGTAGATTGTTGGGACTTCACTGGCCTGGAATAAATGGCTGGACTGGGGGGAATGAATAGCTCAGCTGTGCAAAAAAAGAAGCTAGGCTGTAGCCTATTTCAGTGGCCTTGTGGTCTGAGTGTCCGCCCTGAGACTGGGAGGTCGTGAGTTCGATCCCCGGCCGAGTCATACCAAAGACTATAAAAATGGGACCCATTGCCTCCCTGCTTGGCACTCAGCATCAAAAGGGTTGGAATTGGGGGGTTAAATCACCATGTGATTCCCGAGCGCGGCGCACGCTGCTGCTCACCGCTCCCCCAGGGGATGGGTCAAATGCGGAGAACAAATTTCACACATTGTGTGACAATCAGTGGGACTTTACCTTTACCTTTACTTATTGTATTTTAAATGTTATATTTTTTACATTTTTCATTTGCAAGTTAAACTGTCAGCTGTGCTCTGTTATTGAAGCTTTGGCTAAAGCCCTGAATTTTACAATGATGTTTTGAAATAAATATGTTTAAAAATCGATTGTGTGTTAAAAGTTTGTGTTACGTTTTCATTAGCCTTAATATATTACAGTAATTTATTTTCAATGTCCGCTATCAAGAGCAATTTGGTTAATAAAATCGCTGGGCTGGGCGCATTGTTTGTGGTGTGGGAAATGTGTTAAAAGCTTTATTATTATTTTTATTACGTTTTCTTTAGCATTAATACACTAACGAGGGAGATTCGAGCTGTCAAAAGAAGACAAAAGACTTGCTCCTGGCCAATCCCGGCGCTTGACTGCTGCGTAGGCGGGCACACAGGGCGTGGTTTTGGCGTAACCTATGTGGGTTTCGAAATAACGCCTCTGTGACACTTGTACAACGAGCGGAGCGGCATGTTCTGCTGCTTGGGACTTTTCTCAGCGCCTCACTTAATGTTTGGTAATGGGACTGTGGAGGGAAGACTTCCAAACGGGGCTAGTGGCACATCAAACATTATCCAACAACCAGGCCTGTATCTAGCTATGAGGACACCGAGGTCCGGACCTCGGTAATAATTTCAGAGAAAAAAAAATATTTTTTACAACAAAAAAAAACAATTCCCCCCCCCCCCCCCTTTTTTTTTTTTTTTTTTTTTTTACAAATGTAATTAAAAATATTTTGCAGTGCACTATGTTCCTTTCTTGTTTAAGAATGTTTCGGGAAATGAAAATGTAGCCTATTTAAATAGAATTATCAACAATAACAATCAAGGAAGTTACATGCTTGTAGGCTAGAGAAGAAGAAGAAGCGCACATGCACGCACATGTTGTGTTGAACCAACCAACAACCAATACGAATTGTTTAATCTGGCAATAAAGAAATGTGAACTTGACATGCTATTTTAACTCATTGAGTGCCAGCCACTTTTGGAGAACGGACGCTCCCAGTGCCAGAGTTTCAGAGCGTTTTCAGTGATTTCTCGAGGCCCACAGAATATTGTGTGATATTACTATGTAAACACCGAACAGGCACAAAGAACGATGAGACTCTATTGTATCAGCAGCAAAAAAAAGTTTATTGATATCATTTTCCGTTCTTTACTTATCAGCCGGAGAAGATAGGTCAAAAACAGAAAAAATTGGCGTTTCCATCTAGAAGCTGAGATATTGAGCCTTTTGTGAAATATAGCATTTCAAGCAAATCGCTGACTCTGAAACTAATATTTTCTGACCTGAAACATCTGAACAGTAATTTCCTTCAATATAACAGCACCCCCACCCCCCCTCTACTGCAAACTCCTCCTCCGTGGGTGTGTCATGATGTTGCTGCTCGCTCTGAGTGCTGCTTGTGTCCGGCGAGTCTGCTGCCTGGATGGCGGCCGCTCGTCGGGGCAGTGTGGATCGGGCTCGCTCGTTTCTGGGGTTTCAGTTGTGAGCTGTGAAGCTGCGTCCGATTCTGGGCTTTCTGGGCTTTCTGCTGCCCTGCGTGCCCCACCCCCCTCCTCCTCCTCCTTGGGAGTGTCTCTGGGCTGCTGCGTTTGCTCTCGCTCTGCTTTTGCTCTGACTCTGCACTGAAAAGTGCGCTGCATCCCCCCGCTTTTTCACATCGTGTCGCCGGCTCCCAGGTGAGAATAATGTAACTTTTCAGAAAGACGCTGGTGTCGCCAACTAAATCATATGGAGGGGCTATTGCAGCGGAGACGGAGGGGCTGTGGCAGCAGATTGACTGCTGTTCACAGGCACAGCTAACGTTATGCTTCATGCATATCGATGCGATTTCCGTTTCCCCATTACTTCTTCTCTCTTTTCTCCTGGCCTTTCTCTAATCTGGAGAGCACTGTTGCCACCTAATGGGTCCCTAAAATAGCTTTTACACATTCAACAGCCACCATACTTTCACAGGAGATGGATCTGGCTTTGATGCACGTCCCACCGTCAAAAAACGCAATTGACGACTTTAGTCGTCTTTGGCACTCAACGTTACTAAAGCAATTGACGACTAAAGTCGTCATTGGCACTCAATGAGTTAATAGCCTACTCAAAAATGCACCTCCCACTATACAGCAAAGAGAGGAGTCAATGTTTCTTGATATATGCCATTCAGATCAGAATAATTAGTATTAAGTTTGCTGATAATATTTCTATCATGTTAAGTCTGTGTCATGTTAACTGGTGTATTCAGAGCAAATAGGGAGATATATAGAGCATTATCATCATGCTATATATCTCCCTCTTTGCTCTGAATGAGTGAGAAAAGGAGAAGATACTGAATAATTACATCACAACAGTATCCTAATGTTAACTCATTGAATGCCATGGACGGACATGTTCGTCATTTCAAATAGTAACGTAGAGTGCCAAGGACGGACATGTTCGTCAATTGCGTTTTTTGACGGTGGGGCGTCGATCAAAGCCTTCTGCCTCTCCTGTACAAATATTATAGCTATTGGAGGTCTATAACCTATTTTACAGAACCCTTAGGTGGCGACAGTGCTCTCCACATAACAGAAAGGCAAGGAAAAAACAAAGAAGAAGTCGTTATGGAAACGGAAATCGCATCGCATCCGTATGCATCGATATGCTGAAGCACGTTACTGCAGCTGTGCCTGCAGCAGCCAATCTGCTCCCACAATTGAGCCGCTCCGTGTCGGTTGCGACAGCACATCCGCACATCCACACCGTGGAGTTGTTATTATTCTCAACTGGAAGCATCGTTGCCGGTGACAAACACACGCGGAACGCTGTAAAAAAGCTGGATGTCGCGCACAGCAAACTCAGCAGAGAGCCACCACAGACAGGAGGAGGAGTGTGCAGTTGAGGCGAGGCGGGGCGGGGCGGGGCGGGGCGGGGCGGGGCGGGGCGGGGGGGGGGGGGCACGCAGAGCAGCACGCAACACCCAGACAGACCCAGGCAGCAGGACAGGATTGACAAACGCAAGCCAGAATATCCGATGCCCACCAGCAGCAAGCTTCAGAGTCAGTGATGTGCTTGAAATGTTTAATTTCACAAAAGGCCAATTATCTCAGCTTCTAGAAAAAAATTGCTGTTTTTGGATGAATCAAGCTATTTTCTCCGGCTCATAACTAAAGAACGGAAAATGGGATCAATAAACTTTTTTTTGCAGATGATAGAATAGAGTCTCATCGTTCTTTGTGCGTGTTCAGTGTTTACATAGTAATATCACACAATATTCTGTGGGCCTCGAGAAATCACTGAAAACGCTCTGAAACTCTGGCACTGGGAGCGTCCGTTCTCCAAAAGTGGCTGGCACTCAATGAGTTAATTAAAAATGAGATATTCCTCTAAATATGGCTAAAAAAGGTATTTTTTTATTTATTTTTTATTTAAAATGATATATTACTCTAAATATGGCTAAAAACGGGGCACCGCCAGATCCACCTCCCCTTGCCATGTCTGGACCTCCCCAATTTCGAAACCCTGGATACGGGCCTGCCAACAACGACTAAACACAGACAAGGATTGAACATGTGGAATCTGACCAAACATCAAACAAGGACAGACAGCTATATGGCACACCAAACAAGGGCAGTGATGGCCTAAAGGTTAGAGAAGCGAGCTTGTGACCTGAAGGTCGTCAGTTCAATCCCCGGGACCGGCATGATACATCTGGGTGGGGAAAGTGAAAAGGCAGTGCTCCCCTCCCCCGCATAGGAGCGCCCCAGGGGTGCGTCTCCAGCCCCTTCTGGTACGACCTCTACACCCACGACTGCGTGGCGACTCAATCTTCGAACACCATCGTGAAGTTTGCAGACGACACAGCAGTCGTGGGGTTGATCTCCAGGAGCGACGAGACGGCCTACAGAGAGGAGGTGGGGGCCCTGGAACAATGGTGCCAGGACAACCACCTCTCTCTGAATGTCTCCAAGACCAAGGAGATCATTGTAGACTACAGGAGGGGGGCGCACACCCCCCAATCACCATCAATGGCACAGTGGTGGAAAGGGTGGACAGCTTCAAGTACCTGGGAGTCAACATCCACCAGGACCTGACATGGGCCGGTCATACCGCCACTGTTGTCAAAAAGGCCCAACAGCGACTACACGGACTCAGGCGCCTGAAGAAATTTGGGCTAAGGCCAGAAATCCTTAGGGACTTCTACAGAGGCACCATTGAAAGCCTGCTGACTGGCTGCTTCACCACCTGGTACGGGAACTGTACCACCATGGACCGCAGGGCGCTAAGAAGAGTGAGACGCGCGGCCCAGCACGTAACAGGATGTGAGCTGCCAGAACTGCAGGAACTGTATAACCAGCGGTGCCTCAGGAGGTCCCTGAAGATCATCAAAGACACAAACCATCCCCACAACAGCCTGTTCTCCCTGTTACCCTAAGGGAGGAGATACAGGGTCCCAAAAGCATGCACAAATCGCTTGAGGGACAGTTTCTTCCCGCAGGCCACAAGACTCCTTAACATACACAAATAGTGTAGTCGCTGTACTGTACCGTACTGTAGCTGTTACCATTATGTACTGTATGTCTAATGTTTAATTGTATGTTTAATTAGGTATATGCTATTTGCACCTGTACGTCAAATACGTCGAATTTTAAATGTTTAAGCACGTCTAAAGTATGCACATGACATGTGCACCTATGTGCAGTGAATATGCCACTGTCTCCGACTTGTCTTATCACTCTACTGCCTTATTGCTTGTTGTGTCTCTTGTTGTTTTTGCACTCATATGCCCTGTTATATTTGTACTATGTTGTAAACGGAGTCCACAGCACAAGAATTTCACATGTGATACTTGTACCACGGAGTGACAATAAAAAATCTTGAATCTTGAATCTACCACCACTGAGGCCCTTAATTAACCCCAACTGCTCCAGTGGAGCTGCTCAGTGGCCAGCAGATCAAACTGTGGCTGGTCAGCTTCCAGGTATAATGGGCACTCCTGAAAAAGAGAGTATTGCTCTCAGTGAGACTCCCCATGTAAATAACGATAAAAAAACCCCATCTTTGTTTGTCTGTGTTTGTTGTAGAATGTTTGATTGGTGTGCCACGGGCTAAACACAGACAAGGATTGAACTGTGGAATCTGACCAAACATCTCCACACATCTCCAAACAAGGACAGACAGCCATGGCACACTAAGCAAACACTGTGTTTGCCCATGTTTGTTGTTGTAGATTGTTTGATTGGTGTACCATGGGCTTAAGACCAGCGTCTTGTTGACAGATCCATCCAGTGACTAGTACGCGTGAGCTGTCAGGATGCGTGGGCGCTGCTCGTCTCTGGAGGTTCTCCTGAGTGTTCTGTGCTCGGCTCTTCTGGTCTGCTGCGCTGGACTCATCGCTGTCTCCTGGCTCCGCCCCCAGCCTGCAGGTACAAACAAACAGAGATCATGTTACGATCCACCCTGAGTGAAGATTATATTCATGAGGATTTCCTTAATATTTTGAGTTTTAAAATGTAGAATTGTATAGCCTACAACAGAGGTTTTCAAGGTGGGAGGCGGGCCTCCCCAGGGGGGCTCCAAGCAGTTTCAAGGTTCAAGGTTTTTATTGTCACATACAGCATCACAGTAGTAATGAGCAGTGAAATTAGGGCCGCAGCCACTCCAAGCCTGTGCATAAGTAGGGACAAACAAGACAACATATACTCACAACACAACCCAATGATAAAATAAGTTAAAAAAATTAAAGTTAAAGCTAAAAGCTAAAAGTTAAAAAGTTCACTGCACATAAGGGTTTCGGGGCAAGTCTGTGCAGTGTCCGTAGTGCAATAATTCAGGGGAGGCTCAAGGAATGGAAGTGAAAAAAATATTAGATTATTAAAAGGAGATCACATGGAATAGCCTAAATATGTGTGATTTGGTTAAAGAGATAGTTCAGAGAGACAGTAGTTTGGGGGAATTTGTCCGTTTTTCCCACCGTCCCAGAGTCAGAAACTAAGAAATGCTATCAGAAAGAGAATTGTCTATGTATTTGGTGTAGTCTGAACTAAGTATGTCAAACAACAATTACCAGGCCATCCTGGCTCAATTCCTGAGTATCTGGGATCAAACAACATAATCATGATTTGAGGAATTGAGCGAGGGAGGCTCCATTTCCCAGGCTTTGTCTTGGGGGAGTCTTAGATTTTGAAAACCCCTGGCCTACACAACTTATTATGTTGTTTGTTTAAAACCTGTCCATGAGACCCATTTAAGACCTATCTATCATTAAGCTCCTCTGTAAAGCCCAATTCTGCACCAATTTCTGTCAATCAATCCCCATATCCACAAAGTCTTGACCGACATTTTCCTGTGCCAACTAAAGCATGCTTCTATCACCTGCTTCTATCACCTGTTTTTGCATGACAACAAAGAGCAAAGGACATGGTCGGGGTCTTACTTTACAGGAATGCAGCACACCTACTCTCACTAGGCAATAGGCCGAGACGGCATATCTGCTTTAGTTATTGAAAGCAATGATCCTCATCGAGGGAAAACCCAGCCCTCTAAAGTTGCGAATATTATTTTCATCTTAATCAGATTCCGTTTGTTGCCACTCGAAAATTCTACGAGCCTTTCCAAAACCAGAGTTTAAAGTACGTTACATTTGCAGGCAAATGCTGCGACCTACTGGCCGGTAGAACCAATAGCACTCTAAGATACTGCTGGGGGAATGTCATTGACCTATCAGAGTTCGTTACATTGTCATATGGCTCTACTCTTTCTTCCCGAGAAGAGCCTTGTGACGAGTTGGACACAACAAACAAAACATGATAGCAGCAGCTGCAGCACAACTATACGTGTGAGCG